>NW_026087411.1:32945410-33570410 GCF_022539395.1 Myiozetetes cayanensis | reverse complement strand
GTATGTATAATAAGAGAGACAGAATCTGACTCAAAGAACAAATACTCAGGACAGCTGTTCTTCATAGGAATCAGGAGAGCCTAACTCTTTGGCTCTGTGGCTGTGCAGGAATATGGGGGTGCATGTACCCCACCTGGGAATAAAGAGGTTCCCCTGCAGAAAGGTGTTGCTCCTACTGGCTTTTCTTCCAAAAGCATCTGCACTGCTGGGCCCAAACTCCAGTTTCTGCCTGGCCTTGGCATACTGAGGCAAAAAAAACATGCAAGGGTAGTGGCACATGCTTGTCCTGAAGGGCTCTCCAGCAAAGTTAATTTTTTTTCACTGAATATTTCAGCACAATTACAGTTTTTTCAAATTAATTCCATAGTAGGAAGAAATATTTGAACTAGAAATTCATGAATGAACTAGAAATTCATCAGCCTTCTCTAGCATTGCGTGACTTTCTGGCACTTGGTGTAGTATGGTTGGTCTTTGGTCTCTGCTGGCCAAATTAAACTATGTAGATGGTTGTCTTTAGGCTCTCCAAAATTAACATATAGAGGATAACCTGTGGGCAACTCCTTTAGTGGGTTTTATGTAGGAATTGTGTGTCATGCTTCTGACTTCATGTACTACTAATATTGAACCTAATTTCTCAATGTAAAAAGTTTCCCACCCTTCTTTCCTTGGTATTTCCTTAATTCTCTTGCATGAGTTCCCTATTTGTTGACACTGAGCCAACCCAGCTTCCACTGAAAATACCAGTATAATTAGTGACTTCAAACATGTCAGGTTTCTGACCCACAGAACAGCTTACAACACAGAGCCAGTCCTCATTTCCATGGTGCAGAGTCTTCCTGACTACTAAGTATAATCCTTTTTGCAACAAAAGGGGAATTAGAGTGGGTGCATTATCACACTCAGCTGTATCCTCAGCTATGCAGGAATTAAACAGAAATATTCTGAACTGAGCAGCCTGACAGCTGGGGCAGGGAAAGGTTGTGGTTGTTAGTCTCTTAAGGGACCTGAGCTTCATCAAGGCTCTGAGGTTTTCTCTATAAGGAAGTGCATCCCCTGTTGTACAACCCTGCCATGGTCATATATTTCCTAGTGAACTATCCATCTAGTATGGTCTATTCTTACAAAGGACTTCAATGAATCTAACTTTTTGCAATGATGGTTTGCCAGGAAATTCATGTCTCCTCCTAAGGAAATTGAATATCAAAAAGTGATTCCAGAGTACTGATTGCATGTTCAGTGGACACAAACATATCTAGTGATGCTTTTCAGTGCAGGAAAAAGTATAGTCTTGACAAAAATTAGGCTATTGGTCTCTTTCACTCTCTCAACTGCCTTTCAAAACAGTATAATTTGAGAGTTTTCTGCTACCCATATACATTATGGTTGAAAGGGCAGGGCACTGAATGGCACTTTGCTGTTTTAAAATGTGCAGTTTAATCTACGGCAAAACGGTATTTCTTTGGTGAATTGTATAGAGTAAGCAGACTGCTCATGACAGCTCTATGAATAATAATGGTTCATCATGATGGTTTTGCTCCTGCTGGATATTATCATACAAGGCTGTTCCACAGTAACTATTATTGAGCTGCAACTTATAGAGAAGCTCAAAGTTTGCAAGTTCAGCAGAGAAAACCAGTTTTCTCATTTTTTCAGTTCATTTCTGCATCTATAACAACTCTCAGTTTAGCACCTCACACAGACTTACCCCTTTACCCTCTTTCTGTGTGGAGGGTAAATTCAGGAGAAAGATAGGCAGAGTTGTAACAAGTCATCCCTCAGACAGTTTTTCTTCTCTCTTCATTTTCTCCTTCACCAGTCTCCACTCTTTCCAGAGTTGCTGTTAACCCAGTGATCTCCCAATCTGAGCAACTATATAAATGTTTCAAGTTAACATTTTCTCTGTGGAACCTTACCTCCTTTTCTCTTCATCCTTGCTAGAAGCTTATGGCAGCACAGAAGATCTAATAAATGCACAGGAAGAGGACAGTGAGACCTGGAAAACGTAAGCAGGGAGAGTTAGAGTTTGAAATCATGAGTTCTGAATCTTCATCTTTGCAGATTCTTACCCAAGAGCTGCCACTGTATTGCATTACCACTTTCCAGAGCGATGACAGGCAAAGAGATTCAGTTCATAACAATTTCCTTTGTCAGCTGGTAACTCCCATAGGCTATTAGGTCTATGGGTCATTCAGAATCAGCCCATCCTTTGGGTGCCCTTCCAGTGCCTCTGGATGCCCTGGATACCTCAGGGCTCTGAAAACAAATGTGGGAGCTTTCTGTGCAGGAAGGTATTCAAAGGAAGCTAGTGCAGACATCAAAGATGAGGCCACATCCAAGATGATCTGGATTAGATGGATAGTAATGTCCTTAGCCAGACAGACCTTTTCAATGCAGTGAATTTCTGCAAGCCTATATTAGTTAAGAGTAATCAGTCTTGAAAGCTATAATGCTGTCACGGATGTTCCTATATATTGTTCCTATGTAATGAGAGAACTGTATTGTTTTTGTAAAACCTAGAGAAATCTGTGTAGAGAATACATGAGGTATAGATTGGTTTACCAATTCAAAAAGAAATGTGTTCAATGCACTTTATCATAAAGCAGAGTAATTCAGTATTTTTTTTTCTCTTCACCACTGTGAAAAAGGGCCTTTTGAAGCAATAGTAATCTACTGGTATTTTTTCTGATCTTACCTGGGAAGCTATTCTGCTTTTGTCCAGTGTGCAAAAGGCAGCAGACGGGATGCCAGCTAATTGCCACTACTCTTTTCAGCTGATGCTCTTCCTTATTCTTTCCTACTTTTTCTCTTTGTGGATTGATTGTGGGGACTAAGCTGGAGGGACAGGAAAATGCCCATCACAAGTCTCAGCTTGCAGCTTAGCAAAAAAGAGGGAAGCAATGTCCCAGGGTTCCCAGTAACTTGTTATGCACTGCAGCCCTGAGAGTGCTCCCATGCTGTGCTTATCTCCTGCAAGAGTGTGTTTGAGAGGATGATGTCAGTTCTATACCATTCCCAATTTCCCAGGAGGGTGTATCTCATTTTCTGTCTACCTGTGCTAGAAAAGTGGAAGGCAAGGAATATAATTTAGAATTATGACAAACGAAGATTAAAATCTACTTCTTGCTTTTTCCTGTTGTCATTTAGCTATTGGCATGCATTTTCAGTTTCATCTCTTTTTTTTTTTTTTTTTTTACACTAGATTTTATTTCGAAGAGATTGGGACTGTACTAATACATCATACAAATATAGAAGTCCAATGCTCAGCAAATGCGGTATCATTAGTTAAGAAATTTTTGAATTTGTGTCTCTTTTTTTTCCTTCAAAATGTTATATAGTTATGTGCTGTTATTAGTTTTCTGTTTTCCTCTTTTGAATTGGCTCCTTTCTCTTCTGCTGGTTAATTGCTGATTTTTGTTAACTCAAGCACAAAACAATAAATAATTTCTGGTTTGGACAAAGTACTGCTTAGGATATATTGGGTCTTTCAGTGCATGTCTCTGAAGTCTTTAATACAAATATTTCTCCATCTTGGGAAAATCTATGAAAATACATCACAGGATCCATGAGCAATTTCTTACATTCATCTCTTTTTCTTTTGTTTCTAGCATAGTCGTACAGATTTCTGGAAATAGTTAAACTGTAACAAAATTTAGAGCAAACTGCAACCAAAAAAAAACCAAAACAAAAACCAATGAACCAACCAAAAAACCCCAAACTAATGTCATTCATATAAAAAGGAGTTTTCCATAGAACAGGGCTGCATAGTATCAGTTAACCTAGGTGGTCCATTTCAATACCCATGTGTCACTGCTGTTTTTTGGTAAATTATGCTATGGTTGTCACATTTTTCCTGGCAGCATCTCCCAGCTGCTGTACTTTGGGGAATTAGGTTGCAGCAATGAACACATGATGCCTTTGATGCCGTGGCATGCCAAGGGAAATGAGATCATAGTTCAGCTGATGAAATTCTCCCTGGGAATTCAGTTAGCACCTTTTGGAAACAAAAATTCATAAAGTGTGGGTAACCAGAGGCTAAAAAATACATGCATGTCAACAAGAGGAAAGTCACCATGAAATAAATTCTGTTACAAAAGGTACTAATGTTATTGATCCTAAGGACTGATCTGTTAAATAGACAGTGATTTATTTTCATCCAGTTGTTTGAGGGAAGACTCTTTACTTGGCATTCTATTTCTATAAGCTCAAGCCAAAATTCTCTGAGAAACATTTGTCTTGAAAGTCTTTTCAGGTACTTCAAAGTAAAATTAGTGGAGAATCTTTAATTGCTTTAAAAATTGATATCAAAATCCCAACAGGCACATTTCTGAAATATATACTTTATAGCTCTGGGATGTACTAAAATTTTCATATATAGTATTTATTTTACCCAAAAGCATTGACTTTTGTATAGGAAGGATAACAAATACTAATACCACTTTGGGATGGCAGCCAGTCTTAAATACAGGATCACTCACTTTAAGGAGGTCTGGATTTCAAAGATTGTTGAGGTCTGCATCTAGATTGAAACCTGACCAGAAGAGATTGGAGACATCCCTATTTTGTATGATTATCTGCTACAAAAAATTGTCTGGCCCAAAAGGCTTACGCTGAATTCCTCAACCAGAAGATTCTTTTGGAGACTTGCTTCCTCCATGATAACTCTTTGTCTGAAGAGAGAAGAGGGGTTTTAGGGAGTTTCTGTGTAAAAGGGAGTACAACAGCTGCCATTCTGTGAGGCAAGGCCAAACCAAACACCGAGAGGACCATCCAGTCCACCATTTCTGACAGGGAAAAGGGCAGAGGAAAATGTAATCTCAGGTTTCAAAGGATGATAAAACCCAGAAATTTACCTCAACTAGTTTGAGCTGTCAAGTCAATGGCACTATGGTAATTGAAGAACTGGTCCGTCAGCTGGCCAGGCATACCCATGAGCAACCCTGAAGGGGAATGATAAGGTAATATCAGAGAGATGCTTTTGAGAAGCATTAGATACTTGAAGAGTGACATTCAGAGAAGAAAATATTGCCAAATAGGTGGCCAAGGTATGGATCTTGGAGAGGAAGTGCAGGATAGGATTTTTAAAAGATGAAGGAGGAAAAGATTCCCCTAATTCCCACAGGTCTTGCAGCAAATCTGCCATGATTATCTAAGCACATAAGAACGTGCAAGGGAATGAAAAAACGGATCCTGAGTATGAGAGTTGAAGAGGAAGGGTGAAGTTATCAACAGCAATGAGCAGAGGAAGAAGAGTGGCAGGTTCAAATTAAAGACTTACCTGTGAACTTTTTTGCTTCAGGTGACAGGGAATCATCCTGAATACACCAAACTGTCAATTCAACTCACAGAATGGAACAGAAACAGACAGGACAGAGAGGTGAAAATATTCAGCCTGGGAATAAAAGCAGAAAACAAGAGAAAAAGGTGTACAATGAGAAAACAGAGTCTGTAGTGGCTTTGAGAGAGTCCCATGGAGAAGGGAGAAGGAGCTGCTGTAAAGGATGCTGAAAGAGCAATAAGGAATGTTGATGGAAGGCCACAAGGGGGTACTGCCACAAAAGCCAGGCAAGAAAAAAAGTGATCAAGGGTATCAGATTAGACAGGAAGGTCAAAGAGGACACAGAGATTCCCGTGTTAGCCAGAAAGAGGTCATTTGAGACCTTGGTGAATTAGTTTGAATGGGGAGGGCCAGAGCCAGATTGCAATGAGTCAGAGGAAAGGAAATCAATGCAGTGGTCGTAAACAGGCCTTTCAAGTCACTCAGAAGTGAAAGGGAGAAGAGAGTGCTGGGAAAGACAGAAAAGATGACCTATTTGCACTGGAAATTCCCAAACAATGTACTGCTTATCCCTTTCCCCTCCTCACTGTATGAACTACCTTGTTGTTTTTTTTCCGATGAATTTTGTTGTTGTTTTCATTTTGAAGATGGCAAAAGTTTCCAGACTCCCTGATTTTAACAATTGCCCATTAACATATCTCAGGCACCTACCCAAGGAAATGCATACATATAAAAGTCTGTACGAATTTGCCTCTTAATTTTATTATTCAGTCTTGATTTAACCATAGAGCTTCATTTGTTTTCATGATCACTGGTTGTATGATGTCTGGTACTGGAGCTCATTAGTGCCAAACTAAAATTAAATTTGGTTTTAAATCCCTAAACTGCTACAGAAACATGAAGTGAGCAATTGTACTATAGAACACACTGTAGAGAAGACTGACTTACCATGCTGTTCCTCCAAAAACATGTTCAGTCTTTTCAAGGCATATTGTGGCCTGTCAAGGCATATATGCCTGTCCCACCAACCACAGATTTTGCCAACCTGGCAACATTTAAAATATATGAAAACACTGTAATAGAAATGCAACTGCTTAGGACTTAGTCATATAGTTTTCAATGGAATGAAAAGGTAGCTCACAGTGGGAAACATTTGACAATGACATGGGAATATGGACTTGAGCTTTCTGGCACTGCCTTTGGAATTAGTAAGTACCTGTGCCTGGAAGAAAAACAGAGTAATGGGGTTGAGAATTTCCACAACTCGCTGGAAGTAGTTTTTGCTGTCTGAATTCAAGACCACAGTTTTTATGTGTTACCCTTTGCTCATGGTGTCTCAGTTTTGACAGAGTGAACACCTCAAGAAAGAAAAGCCCCTTTGAATCGCAGTTTGACCCTAAAAACATGAGTGATGTAATAGACATGCTGTATGGCAGGCAGTCCTGCAGTAGGTCACTGGTGGCCCACAGTGCCTTTCTATGTGATCTGTAAAAGATTTTAGTCATGGGTGTCCTTTGCAGAAGTTGCTGATGGACAAGAAGACAGTGCCTGCAGAGCCCCCTCTTACCACATGCCCCCTCTGTAGGAGTCACCCTGCGACCCCCCAGGTGCCAGGCACAGGTTGCTCCCCAGATCAGATACATTTTGCTTTGCAGCTGTAGTCTGCTGTCCCATCTGTAAAGTAATTCTCCACAAACAAATCTAGTGCAACTACAACATGTCTTTAAAAAGAAAAATCACTTTAACGACGCTCAGCTTCACCTTCCTCTCCTCCAGAGCAATAAAGCAGTTTATCTGACTTATTTTTTCCTTGCTATTTAAATCAATAATTTCATCCATATTAAATGAATACCATCAACAGCAGATTTAATTTCAAGTTACGAATAAATAATCTTAGAGATTTAGCTCGTTTTTCAAATAGTGAGTTACTCTCACTTCAGATTTTGCAAATGTGCTTTTGATTTGCAGACGTGGGTGGAATATTCTGCACAAAAACATCTCCAGCTATGCTGTGCTCTGAAAGTGTCCCCAAAGACTACTAATGTGGTTGGTCACCCAGTTTTTATAGAAACCGCACCCATGATTTGATGAAATTTACAATTTTACAACTTAAAAAAGCAAGAAATTACTATCTTTAATAGGCTGTGAATAATCCTGATTGCACACATATGCGCACATGCACATTCAGCTCATCTACATTTGAATACAAGTACTTGGACTGAAGTTATCTGCTAAATGTCTTGCAGTGAAAGCGCACAAAAGGAGCCCGGAGCTTAAACCTCTGAAATGGAACAATAATTCTGGGCTGCATTTCCACATGATTTACACTGCTGTAATGTTACTGTGAACAAGGTAAATATGGAAGCGTTTCAGCCCAAGGCCATAGCTCCCTGTCTCTGCAAGTGCCCAGATGGGTGCCATTTCCCCGCTCCACGTGACTGGCACACAGGTATCATCCTGCCTGGCAGTGTGACCATCCTCCCCTAGAAAAACAAATGTGTTGGAAAAGTCATTATTACCTTTTCCAAGTTCCCTTTGGTCATACATAGGGCTGCACTGGGAAGAATTGGGTGTTATACCTGTCTAATGGAATTGCTTTACAGCATCTCCTTAGTGTCCAGAGCTGGAGCTGTATGGCACCACACTGCTTTCTCAAGGTCCTGTAACATGGCTGCATCAGACATTGACATTTGCATTTTGTGGGGCTATTTTCTAGCATGTATCCACCACATAGACCATTCCCCCTGCCTTCTTTCATACATCCTCAGGAATATAACTTACTGGTAGTGAGTACATTGCAGGCAAACACATGAGATTCCAAGCATTATTTATGAAGTACTTGACAGTGATGCTGCATGCTGTCTTTCTCCCCAGTATATGCTATGTGCAAAATGCAGATTTTCTACCTCGAGCAGGTTTCATTTAGATGGTTTTTGCCATATTATCCAGGCCACTTAAAATTTTGCAAATTCACAAATAGAGTCATAAAATCATTTATCTTCAAAAGATCTTGATGAATCTTGAGTCCAACCAATAGTACAGGTATTGCCAAGAATTATAACTAATCCTGTGGCATTTGAGGAAAAAAAAAAAAATTCATACTGTTTCCATGTATTCTTATATAGTTCCTACTGGATAGGCACTACTGACCAAATATTCTCCAGGGAGTCAACCCACAATTGTGTAAGATTTTTACATTATTGTGCACATTAGAAAGCTACTGGGAAATTATTTAAAACTGTCTCTGTTTGTATTTTTGCCATGTTCCTTGCATTTCTGATAGTACCATCTGATGAACTCAGCTTTTGAATTGCATCAGACAGAACCAAGGAATCCTGAATTTTGCCTTTCCATATTTCAGTACTAAGAAGCTGGAAAGTTTTGACTTCCAATGAAGTTACCTTTTTCTAGCAAAACAGAGAAATATAGAGAAAAGTGGCACAGTTAAAATGACACAGTATTTTGAAAGGAGGAGAGGGAACTTTTGCAATTCTAATTATTTACATAATTGTAATCACTAAGCTACAAAATTACTGTCCTCACCCTCCCATTAAACAACAAATTATTTAGGCCAATTTTGCTTGACAGTTTGTTGTCATACTTTAAAAAGTCTAATGGTATGTGTTCTCTCAGCAATTATTCTGTTAATAGTGTTTCAGGATGCTGCAGCTCTTTGGCGTGACCTCAAATTCTTTGTATAAACAGAAAGCACCAGTTGGAGTCAGTGGGATTTGATGAGCAAGAATTGAAGAATCCTTTAATGAACAACAGGGTAATGTGGCTGAGGGGAAGGCTGTTTTGCTATTGTGGTCAGCAGCTGGAGCAGGTTGGATAGCAGAACAGGCTTGAATCAGCTCTCAGTATGCTGAATAGCACTAACAGCACCTGTTAAGCTACAGAAATTCAGAATAACCGAAGACAGGGATAAAAAAGGAGCTTGTTTCTGATAAATGCAGAATTTTATCCTTATTGTAAGATAGACACCTTCAATCACCAATGTTTATTTTATTACTAATAAATACTTTGCAGTTATGCAGTCAAAACAGTGTTCTGCCCAAGAGGAACAAATGCAAAACAGTTTCAAGGAATGAAAATAAAGCATTCCCAAACAGTATGCAAAGTATGTCAGATTATTTCCTGTTTGTTTTTTCCATGAAGAATTACACATTGCATTATATATGTTAATATAATGCACTTTCATTAATACAAAACAATAATGTGACACAGTAAGGAGCAAATGGAACTGGACATTTAGCCTAAGGAACTGGGCTCAGAAAGTTTCTATCAGTTTTATTTATGTATTTCTTACCCTCTTTAATTTTAGACTTGTCAGAGCTCTCCCTGCCTCTTTCTCTTGTGCTAAAAATCCACAGCTTTTGGGGACAAAGGCTATTGAAAATGGGTCACTTGGAAAGGCAGAGTGGTTATGTCATCTCCAAGGTCATGTCTTTTGACCATTCCCATACTTTTTAAATGGAGAGCTTGATCTCATCTAGGTATATCAACAAGAATCATTTGTATCCTTCAAAAATGTCTCAATTAATTTAGTGTTAATTAATGTTCTCTGATAATTAGAAGAAAGTCCCATCCTTGTCACAGTTGCACCTGCCTCTGGAATTTTTGTGGAGAGCAAATTTAAAAAGCATTTTGTTTTGGCAGTATGCAGACTGGATATTAAACCAACATAATAACATATGCTTTCTTCCCAGTAGCTACATTTATTCAACAATAAATTCAAAAGTTTATTCTGGATACATAAGTAGAAAGTGGAAGCAAAGATACAATGAACTTCAGTAGCCTGCCTAGATAATTTACAAAGGAGATATTAGCTAAACTTGAGTTTTTAATACATCCTGCTTTTGGTATTCCTTATAAATTGATGACAATGAGCTGATCTGAGACTTGTGCGTATTTTCAAAGACTGTATCTGAACTGTGATTTCAGCAAAAATCTGAAATCCCATGTCCGGCAGCAGCACAACACCCCTCTTTCCCCTCCCTGTCCTGGTCCCTAAAATGAGAGAGCTCAGGAAAGTGAAGCCCAGGCAAGCAGGTGGGGCAGAGCTGCTACATCCCTGCTCAGAGAAGTAAGGCACCAGGAGTACAGAGCACACTGTCTGTTATACCTGCCCTCCGCTTCAACACAACCAAGGCCTGCAGCTCACAGTGGAAAGAAAGAATTCACATAAAAAGAGAAAAGGTCCTGCAAATATCCACCTCTTGAAGGGATTTCTGCCTTAGCTTCAGGCTACATGACATACCAGACTAGGTCCTCGGATATTTACAATCTCTTATGAATAAAGTCTCAATTACACATGTAGTCCTCAAAGATTCTTCACAATGACAAAGGAGTTAAAGTAGCTGGCTTCACCAACCACCTGGCACTGCACCTTATTTATGAATTTGCAGCTTCTTCCTCTGACAGGACACCTCTGAGTCCCACGATTTTGCTGTTTTATGAGAAAGGAAAAATAGCATCAAGAAGCAGCAGATTTAAGATGATTTTTTCTCATTAAAATTCTGCAGCAAACTGAGGCCACCTGAATAAGGAGATATAGAGTTAAGATACATACTTCAGACAACACATAGGCTGTGTTTATTTCCAGAATAATTTTCTGTTTGTCAAAATAATATTGAAAGAAACATTCCCAAAAACTTCATGGTGTTGATGATGGGCTGAAAGCACCTTGGATGCTCTTTGAATCAAACACACAGTCATCTTCCTTGTACTGCCTTTCACTTGAACTTTAGGCTTTGGGCTACAGCTCTGAGTGCATCTGAGTTTTGAAGAAAACCTCCTCTGTGGTCCTCTGCCATGCTCAGGCATGCCTACAAAAAAAAAAAAAAGAAAAAAGAAAAAGGCATTTAAAGGCATTTTAGGCTTCCTCTTCCTAGAGAGTGTATATAATACTTTTCTCATGCCCTGTCAGGCTTCCAGTTTTCATCATTTCTGAAATTTGCCCCAGAATTTCCTGTCTCTCCTTCAACAGCACTAAGCAGGTCAGAAATTAAGTTATCTGATCATCAAGTAATTAAATGTCTCAGTTGCTGATGTTGTAAGGCTTGCTGTCTCAAAGAAAAGCAGAGAGAAGTTTTCTGATGGGGTGGTAAGGAGCTCTTCACAAAAAGATAGCCTGTTCTTCTGACATTCCATGCAAAAGGCTTAGTTGAAGAATAACTAGAAAACTCAGGTGAAGGTATTTTCTCATGGGGATATGCCAGCATTGCAAAATCAGGCAGATTATGAAGACAGGTGAATTCTTACTGTAAAATAATAAATTTTAACCTTTTGGATGCACTTGTTATGTAATATCAAGAGAGAAAACACATTTCAGGATTTTAGGGTATCAAAAATTGTTGATATTTCATGAGAGGAAAAAAATAAAGAAAAAACCAAACATTTTAACCTGAATCAGTGAAAATTAGTTATACTGTCACTTTGAAGCCAAAGTTTCTGCGCTTTTAGATGGCTGAATATTTGCTTATTTTGCATTTTTTTTAAACTCTACACAGTGACACTATGAGAAACTGAAACTTAATAGAGTTTTCAGGAGTTTTATGATTTGGAACAGCAGTGATTTAAAAGGAGTGAACATTTTAGTAACTTTTTTTGTTCAACTGTGCTATCCAATTGCTAAATGGAAAAAACCATACATAAGAGGATTAGACTAAATCACAAATAACTGGCATATTCCTTGTCTTTCTAGAGTAACACAATGTATCAAAGGTTTTAAACCATTTCAGACAAGTTTAAACCTCCTAGTAGTGTAGCATAGAAGAAGGCATTATTCAGCATATAGCATTTTCAGATTTGTTAGTTTTTAAAGGAACATAGTGATGCCTGCAAAAGTTATACATGTCCACAGGGTCATATTAATACGAATAATGTGAAGAGAAATAGATCAAATGTTGAGGCAGTTTGCATCTAAAGATGACTCAGGCCCAAAATCTGACCATGAGAGACTCTGCAAGGACCAGACTGTGATAATAAAGATAAAATATAGCCCTGAGGCTCCTGAAAGCCATTGTGATCGTACTAGACAAATAATGTGGTACTAACACAGAACTGCATGTAGATGTGAGTAATGTACTCAGTTTTTTCAAAGACATCACCATGGATGCACAGCCCCTGTATGACATGAATATAAGGAATCCAGCCAGACTATCGAACACTACTTTCCAAGTCCAGATGGCAGCACTGACTGGATCTGTGCTCCAGCTGTCCTGGGTGCCCAGGCTGCAGGGCACTGCCACTCCACTGTGCTGAAAGGCCAGGAGGGCAATGTGAGGGCCAACAGAGTGGCCTCTGACTGTGCCCCAAGTTGAGTAGAGTAACAGAAGCAAGGTTCTGAGGGTGACATGGAGAGTCCCAGTGAGGAGCCAAACATCTTGACGACAGCCATCACCCAGTTCCTCAGCTGGGCTGGGAATGCCACCAACCATATCTGCATGTTGCAGGTCAACCTGGTGAGTGAGCTCACATCTGCCTGAAAAGTACCACCTGGACATAAGCCTCTGTAAGACAGGAATGAATAAATGACTCTAGCTGACTGATCAAAAGTGATGGGATGCCTGCAGCTCCCAAGCCTTGCAGACAAAGACTTGCAGGTTCAGATTTCTCCAACAGCTGCATACAGAGAAGCTTGTGTAACTCTGCCCTAGACTGAGGAACTCTGTGAGGCAGGCATGCAAGCCAGGGCTTGTGCAGACACCTCCATAACAGGCCCTTCCCACACTAGGGAGTGCAAAAGGAAGATAGGATCCCCTGGGGATGCACAGATGCTCTGAGTACATTTTTTCCCCCAGAAGCAGTGAAATAATGGGAAGCAAATATGGGAAGTGTGAGTGCTGGCATGACCTCCCAGCAGTGCAGCCACTGCCAGCAGGCTAGCATATGAGCATGGCAAGAAAACATGGAATGTCTAAAGAAATAACAATGTCCTGCATAAATAACAATGGCCAGGCTCTCCTGGTCTCACAGAAAATGTTATGAAGGGGTTCTCCCTCACTGCCAAATAAGGAACATGCTTCATTTTATGCAATAAGGAGTGAGATGCATGTTTAGCCAAACAAACTGAATCATGGACACTCATTGTTGAGGCACATTCACTCTCTTCCCATTGCTTGCCCTCACTAAGACTCAGGCAATTTTGGCAAGGCCTGCGAGGAGTGCCAGAGCCTTGGGCAGGGCACGCTTCTAGCATCTGAACTGAAGGGAACTCAGGGACAGTTCAGCACTCTGTGAGAGCTGGAGCCCCCCTGACTGTATGGGACCAGCCCCACTGTGTTCTTCCTGCACTGGTTGGCAGGTGAGAGACATGGGGAGCCAAGCGGGTAGGGGCTTGGTTATCAGGTCTCTAAGAGGGATGAGCTGTGGGAATAATATGAAGTTCAACAAGAGGAAGTGCTGGATTCTGCACTGGGAAGGGGCAACTCTAGATGTAAATATAGACTGGGGAATGAGATGCTGGAAAGCAGTGCCACAGAAAGGGACTTGAGGGGCCTTGTCGATGGCAAGTTGAAGATGAGTCAACAGTGCCCTGGCAGCCAGGAGGGTCAACTGTATCCTGTGAACTGCCTGCTGGTCGAGGGAACGGATTGTCCTGCTCTGCTCTGCACTGGTGTGGCCTCACCTCAAATATTGTGTGCAGTTTTGGGTGACACAATACAAGAACTATGTTAAGGTATTAGAGAGCATCCAAAGGAGAGCAATGAAGACAGTGAAGGGTAAAGAGGGGAAGCCGTATGAGGAGTGGCTGCAGTCACTTGGTCTGTTCCCCCTGGAGAAGAGACTGAGGAGAGACCTCATTGCAGTCTACAACTTCCTTGTGAGCAGAAGAGGAGAGGCAGGCACTGTGGGGACCAGTAACAGAACATGAGGGAATGTCCTGAAGTTATGCCAGAGGAGGTTGGATATTAGGTTGGATATCAGAATGAGGTTCTTCACCCAGAGGGTGTTTGGGTGCCGGAACATGTTCCCCAGGGAAGTGGTCACAGCACCAATCCTGACAGAGCTCAATAAGTGTTTGTACAATACTCTCAGGTACATGCTGTGACTCTTGGGGATGTTCCTGTGCCAGGAGTTGTGAATCCCTTCCGTCTTGGCATAGTCTGTATTTCTGTAATATGGGAATATGACCTCGGAAACTGGGACAGAGCTGGGCAAGCTGCACCTGAAGTGCTGAAAGCAAGACTTTGGAGAGGAGAGAAATCCCTGGAGAGCCATAGCAGGTAGTTAGGTTGGCAGCTGTAGCAGAGAGATGAACACCTTCCTATTTTTTGTTCATCAGAATAAAGCACTGAAGGATACTGAATAATAGAAATGGGCTAGTACAAAGAAAGAAAACAAAGTGTAAATTGCTAACTACTTGCCTTTGGGTAGTAGATCTTCTCCTTTCAAAATAACCTGGAATTTCTGTTTTAATTTCTTAATATGAAGCTCACTGCTAAAATACTATTTTCAGGCTTTGGATTTCAAACTGAGATAGCTAGAGAGACAGTTACAGATAGTTACATGGATCTGTATGATCTTCACCTACTATTCCTCAGTTACAGTTTAAGAACCTAATATTTATTAAATTCTTTGTAATGTCACACATAATTAAGAACAAAATATGGTGATTGTAGCTGAATGAAAAATTGGTTTCCCACTGAGAAAGGGGTTTGGGGGATGGGGGTAAAAAAACAAGAGTAATTTAGAAAGTTGTCTCCATCCAATATCAAGTTACGTCCAAGTCTCAGAAAGTCAGTTCTCAGTTCTCTTTGCTCAGAGGCAAAAATTTTTGTGGAGTGAGTTTTGAGTTTCATGTTAGCCTAAATGTTTCAAAAAATTACAAGTCAATTCAAGTTGTATATTTTCATCCAGAAAATATTAGATTTATCAATTTATATTTATTAGACAAAAGTTAAGTGATATAATCTTTTGGCATCAACTGGCATTATATCAATGAAGTAATATTTTCAGCCAAAAAGGCATAGCCAGAAAATTCCTACCTCATCTTGTAGATGCCTCAAATCACATATTTCCCAGACTGAAACTACTGGTTTCCTGAAGCAGACAGTTGAATCGTGCTTTTCTGTGACTCCTATTTATCCCGGCATTTATTTACACATTTTTAATGTCAAAAAGAGCAAACTTCAGTATGATTAAAAAGCCCAGCTCAGGCTTTGCTGTAGAAGATATCTAAATAGCATGACAAATTGCAAGATTCCCTTTTAGCCTGCGGGTAAAAATTGATGTAGGGATCAGCAGATGGACTGATAAGTATGAAGAATACAACTGTACCTGGCAAGTATTATAACCTTCAAGAACCCTTGGCACATCTTATGATATCAGTTGCTGTAAGATGACTCAGATTAAAAGGTTAACAAATTTATACATGCCTCTCATTCTCATTTCTAGCATGGATCTTTCCAAACGTGTCACATGTACTCACACTCATTGAAGACTAACTACAACTTTGAACTGTTAAAAAAAGATGTGTTTGATTTCCAGGAAAACAAAGCTGGGCCACAATATATTCAACAAGGCAAAAATATCTCGGTGCTTCATAGCTCAAGTAAACTGTGATTTCTTTAGAAACTTTCCCGGAAACTTTCACCTTTGCTCTGTGACCTGGTTTTAAACATGTTACATCAATAAAACTTTAATAGGAAAAGTTTATGGGATTTAAAAAACAAGATTAAATTCTACAGAAGTTGCTTCATTTTCATTACGTATTTGAGACTCCAGCATCCTATTAGCCCCGTCTGTTGTTGCTCTTTATTTCAGTGTTTTACTTTACGTTGCATGCATAATTCCATCAGAGAATAAAGATGTTGCCTTCTAAAATTTGTTTACCACTTTCAATAATTGCAGAGTTCTACAAACATACCTCCAAATTCAGATGTTACGTCCATAAAGCCATCACATGCTGAGGAGTCCAGTTACTTTCAGAATAACTTCATGAAATTCACTTCCGCAGATGTATTTTTAAGTTACCTGGCTAGAAATGACTGAAGTATTTCTGGAGGTAACTGAATACTTGTTTTTCTTGATGGTAGTCCTAGCTATTTCACTGTAATGTATTCCTATTGTCTGTGTGCTCCTTAACAAGAGTTTCTGTATTCCTCAAGCAATAAAGGCAATCCTTCAAGTGCTGCTGATTCTGTTATTGCCTTCACAGGTGGGTAAGTAGTTGCTGGAGTCTGATTTGTTCCACTAAATTGCTTTTATGTCTTCTAACTGCAGCACACTTAAAAGTGTTTTTGCTTTCCTTCTGCTGTTTAGTAGAAGCTGTATTTTTTATTTGACTCTTTTGCTAACCCCGTACTTTGCCTTACTATGCTCACCTTTGCTTTCCTTTAAAACTTTTTCTATTCTCCGCCTCTTGGTGAAGTCCAACCTGTGACTGAGAAAGTGGAACTGAAACTGAGGAGAAGGGCAGAACCCCTTCCCAGCACTGAACATGCTCCAAAGTTACTGAGGCAGTGGGCAACTATCCCATGCAGGCAGGCATTGGTTGGGCTGCTCTCTCACACTGTTCCCTGGGGAATGAGGGTCTAAAGCCTTTCACCTCTGGCACCAGGGGCAGCTAGTGTTGAGATGATGCAAGGGGGATACCCTGGCTGATTTTGGGCACTGGTCACACACGAATTACTATTGCTTTTGGTAGGGGAGAAGAATAGAGGATCTCTGGATCACAGGTTTGTCCTTCTCAAGGCAGATTTCATATAGAGCTGGCTTGGTAGTCTGATGAGATCTAAAATTTAGTTCTAAAGCTGTAGTTTTTTCTGACTAAAGAAATCAAACTTTCCTTAAGGAAACGTAAAGGAGAAGATGAAAGATGTTTTCTTTTCTGGGGGATATTTCCAAAGGGGGAAAAATGCAGCTGGCTTTAAAATCTGGTTTTCAAACTCTGATTCGTCTATTCATAAATTGTCCCACAAGCCAAATAAAAAGTCATATAACTTTACCTAAATATAATTTACTTTTTTATTTTACTTACTTTTTAGCCTGTCTTCATATTCTACCTCATTCCCAAGGAAATGACTAACCTTACTCCTATTTATCCTTTCAGCCTCTAGGCTGAATGTAACTGAGTTTTCTTTAGTACTACACATACTTTAAAACACAGGCAAAACATGCATTTCCAAGAAAAAAGTATGTAGCAAAGTGTCACCAGGAAGACTTGAAAAGAGAATGAAATAAGTAAGGCAAGTATAATAAGGGACATCTCAAAAAACAAACAAACAAACAAACAACCCACCAACAAAAAGCCCAAATCAAGACATGTGACACAAATCTATAGTGGAACAAAGGAAGGAAGGAAGCCAGCTTCCTGTTATGTAGCACCTTTCAGGCTAAGAGTACCCTCCAACACGTGACAGCAGGATGAACTGAATGCTCCCAGCTGGCCTTAGTCAGTATTTTAAAGGCATGTAGCTTAGCTTCAGGAGAAGGTTTGGCAACCCTGGATAGTCAGATGCACTTCCCTCTGACCTTGAGGAAGAAAATTTCAACCTAAAATTGGCCTGAACTTCAGAGATGTTTGGCTTGTTCTTCAGCAACATTACTTTGTCCCCCTTATGGAAAACCCTTTCTGAAAGACTCCCTCATATCACAGTCAGACAGGGAAAGGGTGCTGCTCTTGTTTTTGGGGTTCCTCAAAAGGTTATAACAGAACATGTAAGGATGTTTTTGCTGCAATGTTTTCATATGTAACAATTGGTAATGGCCTTAGAGCAGTAGGTGGTGTGCTTTCTTATAAGGAGTGAATGCAAACATATTACATAATAATGTTCAAAAAAGTAACTAGTGCTATATAATAGCACTATATTGTGCTTTCCAACCTTCTCCACCTAGATTTGACTAAAGGCCTTCTGCCATAACAGCCTAGCTTATATCTGAGACAATCTAATAAGTAGTTAAAGGAAGTACCTACCTTAATTAATTTCTTAGAGCTTTAATATTTTATTATGAGAATTTCTTATTCAGTTTTCCAAACAGATTCAGAGAGAAAGGTGTATTTTCAGACACTTGATGTCTGGGTTTACCCCAGTTCCTGTCATCTACAGCTTTTAGAGAGGCTAAAATCCTATAAGAAAGGGAGAGATATAATCAACCATAACCTGAAATGATGAGAGAAGAAAGAGTGAGGTTCAGCATTTACTTCACTGTGTGACCCATGGTAGACAGGTACACAGAGAAGTGGTAATGGAAAGGCTAAGTCCCCTATTACCCTTACCTCTGTCTCTCCCCTGAGGCAAAATCTGCTCCTACAACACATTTCATTTCTCTAATGGCCATTTTTAAATGTGTATAAAGTGTTCTCTATTTATATCACTCCAGTTAGTATTTGTGGTAAAAGAAAGCTTAATTAGGACCTTCAATGCAATTAATGCATAGATATAATTCCAGTGAGAAAGGACTATAAGGCAGGACTGACAGGGAGTTCTGTGTGGCTGTGAATGATGAAAGAAGAATGCTACTTCTAATATGCTGACACTGTACAGAATTAGGCTTTGTGTTCCCTACTCATAAAATGTCTTTTGGGATGAAAGGCAGACATTTTGGGTTAGTTAGCTCCCATTTAATTATGTGGCTTCCAGTCTAAAAGGGTTTATTGAAAGTATTCAAAAAGGAGAAGAATGGAAAGGACTCACACATATTTTTAGTTTATTCCAAAGTTTTTCATTATGTAAGTACTGAGGCATCTCACCAAAATAAATTTTGAGTAAAAACCAGAAGGACTTTCATATTTTAAGTAGTATTAGGCAACATTACAGAGTCCATGACTTCCCTTGGAAGGGAATCTCCCTCACTTGATTTTTTCTTGTAGTAACTGGATAAATTCCAAAGAAAGCATTGTATGTTATTCAGGATTTAGTCTATATATTTTTCCTTATTTTTAAACATAAAGTTTTACTTTTTGCATGTAATCTCTCTTTTTTTTTTTTTTTTCCTTTTTTTTGATTGTTGTTCCCTATGGAACCACTTTGCCAGTGTCCTTAATGAATCCCGTTTAATTGATTTCAGGCAATCTCTTCAATCTATGATGACTAAACTATATTTTATTCTCATTCTCCCATGAACTTCCTATCCCTTCCTGCTTTGTGCCATCTGAAAATATGATTTTCATTCTCTGTATTTCATCCTTCATTTCATTCTCAGATTCATTCAAACACATATGGCATGCCCTGAAGTGAAGAAAAATGGACCATGAGATGCAGACACTCTGGGACAGAATTTTTCAGCAAGATATAAAATGAGAAAGCTAGAAAATTGGTCTGATTTCTGAAACATTTTCCTGAGGCCCTAGATGGATTTCATTAAGGAGAGTCATGTTCACAACTTATTGCTTATAATCCCTGTAGTTTTTATTGGAATAAGTTACATCCTTGGGAGGACTTCACATCAGAATCTGGATCCAAGCTTCATATTGGGTTGATATCAAATGTACACATATATTAATTCAGTCTAAGTAGGACAGATTAATACAATGTTAACAATACAGTAAAGAAAATTAAACACAGAGAGTTTCAGCTACCTGGGCATAAGTGAAGAACTATCTGAGACAGTAAGATATCAGTACTCCTACCAATTTCAAAATATATAGGAAACAAAAATAAATTCCATAAAATTTAAAATATCTAGCTAAATACGTTGATCCCTTTTCTTTGTATGGCTGTGGTTTACAGATAAACCATTACATGCAGGTAAAAGTTATTATTTTCTAAATGCCATTAAATTGTCCAGTAATTGTTATGGTAACAGAGAATCAATCTGTCATAAATAATGAACAGTTGAAAAAAAGATTAAAAAGGAAATTTATTCTTTTTTTCTGAACTCATAAGTAACATGGTAGGAAAAAAAGAAGTACCTCACATCATTCTTTTTTTTTTTTTCATTAAATTCTTCTCTATTGAGTCATGGCCTCTTAGGGATTAGTACCGTGGTATTTGGTAGCTGTTGTCTGAGATTTAAGTTTCATTTAACACAGTGCAGTCTGGATCTAGCACAGCCACCATACATTTGTTAACCACAAGTTTGCTAACCACAAGTTTAGATGTGTGTCATTACATACAAACACAAACACAGCAAGGGAATATAGTTAATCCCAGGTCAAGGAAAACATATATTTACCTGTTTTGTAATAGACTTACAGTAAGCAAAATATTAAATTGTATGGATTATGCTGTAACTATTGGGCAGGGAAAAGAAGACAATAGGGTGTTGTTTGTTCCTTATGGCTGCTGAAAACGAGATTGTCCTTTAAGACCATACTGCTATTTTTTCCATCCCAAAATTATTCAGCTATTCTTTTTTAGATATAACCAGAAAACTGAAACTATATCTATAAAATGCTTTGTTTCATTGAATTCCTCTAAAGCCTGGTAATATTGTGGCTGACTGTCACTAATAAGAGGTGAAAAAGCCAGTTAGAGGATGTCTACATAATCTTTAGGTCAGTCTGTTTGTACCTTTTGGCTGAGTTAATGGCACAACCCAAGATTCACCAGATCCAAATGCAGAGCCTCATCTTAAGAATATACGGGACTGGTGCAAGGACAGGACTATTTTACAGTCTGAGTTTACTTTGGTTTTGACACATTTAAAATATTTACGCACGATTTCTGAGAGTTTAAACAGAAAGGCAGATAAGTTTCAACATAAAATTGTTTGATTCATCATTTGCCATAAAGATGAATGAAAACTCACTCTGAATGTTTTAACGTGCAGGGAAAGAAAGCACTGGAGTCTGCCACAAAATCTATCAAGATGGTCACTGTTGCAAGAATAATTTTTCTTGTACTGACAAAAGCTCTGAATGACAATGAACATAACAAACAGGGCCAATCCAGCAATGTTGTCGGACCTGAAGTCTCAGTGGCCCCTCAGATATGGACTAATGATAGTCTGATGTTTATGGCTCATGATTCAGTGCTGTATATATAACCCAGCTGCTTCCTGTGAAAGAACTCTGCAGTAGTGACAGTTCAAACCTCCCAGTGCTCCTGCCTGGTTTTTGGTGTTGTCTGAGGATCGCTAGAGAACATAAGTTGAACTTGGTGAGACAAAGGTCCCCAATGGCTCATCAGCTCGTCTCCAACGAAGACCAGCAGTGGTGGCCTGGGAAAGCTCGTAAGAGCAGAGTAAGCACATAGTGGTAATTCCCTATGGTGACCATATAACTCTTCATCATACCACCACTGCAGGAGAACACTGCCGTTTCCCTCTGTTCTGTCTGTGAAGCAAAATTACCTCCGTTCTTTTCAGGTCCTTATAAATGACAGCCCTTCACTTATGGATTCATTCCTCTGAGAATCTCCTTTGATTTCTTCATCTTTAAACAGCCTCAGGCAACTGACAGAAATTTTTGTAGACCCAGATGTTTACATGACAGCAATTTTTCTTGGTTAAATTTTACAAATATGGAGGATAGTTTCATTTAGACACATCTAAATTTTCAAGAATACACTTAGAGGTTTAACTACCATACCCTGTTTCTAGTTAAGTCACTCTATTTTTGAGGCTAGCATGGACATACATTTCTGAAGCAACCATGCAATTCTTGGCTGCCAAACTGAATTTTTCCATCTTTTATATGCTGTGACAATTCAATTTATGTAAGGCACTGTGCTTACTCCACATGTACTAATATCTGGATAACATTTTTATAAAAACAGGAAGCCCAATCCCCAAGTGCTAGCAAGGGTCTGGTTCCCTCAGTAGGATGTATAGTTTATTTTATTGGGTGCATAGTAAACTGCTAGGTATTATAGAATGTATATTGTTTTATACAAGCCTGTGTATACCAAGACCAAATCATTCCAGTTTTATGAGCCTTGTTCAGACTGAAATTTTTTTTAAAGCAGAGAACTCTAAGTTTCTGAGCTTACCTGTGCATTTAAATGGAGCAGAGTGGCTCTACCATGGCCTTAAATTTAACCAATTTTTAAAAGAAGATTTTGATACCTTTCTGTTTTTCTCTCAAAGAATACCCACAGAGATACTGTGTGATATTTTGAAGTGATTCTATGAGCTAGTCTCACGTGTTTTTATTCTTTTTTATTATTATTATTGCAAGCCTGGATTATGAATTCAAATGTTTTGAAAAGAGTCCTTTAGGATACAATTCTTAGGTAAGTGAGAGTAATGACTGCTTTTTATCTGTGCAAGTGCCCAGAGATCCAATATAACTCTGAAGAGAATAAATTAGCTTGTTAAATGTAATGTAGTATTCAAAATCTGATTGATTTCAGGCATACTTTCAAATTTTCTGCTGCAGGGTATATAGATATCATTTCCACAATGAAAAGGAAAAGACAATGTGGTGAGCAGTGTTTAGCACCAAATTAGGAAGTCACAAATAAACAAACAACAAGTAAGAAGTGGGTAACATGTTGTATATCCAAACAGTCTGCATACCCAAACCATGTCATATTATCTTCATCCTGTGAATTTTACTTTATTTATTTTTCTTTTTTTTTGCCAGCTGAATTATTAAATATTGTGTTTAACTCTTCGTAAACAGATGACGAGTTAATATACAACACTATAGGATTCACAACCTCATTGAAAGAATTTTTCCAATTAAATGCAACAATGTTACATTTGCAACTTTGCATTTTTTTTGCTTTTATATCTGTTCTGTAATATCAAAGTAGCAATCACACACAATGTCTAATATTGTTAAAAGTGTTGTAATTTAAATTCCTATTGAAATAAAAGGTCTTTCAAAAAAACAAACTGTATTCCATGCAAATTACTGCAAGTACGATGAAACAACCAGAAATTTACAAGGATAAAAATAAAAAAATAAGGAAGCACAGCAAAAGAATTTACATTTATAACAGATTCATACTCTCTTTTGAGGTGTCACATTCAGACAATGCAGATGGCTCCATCCCTTTAATTTAGTAACATAGTTCTTTCATTGTAGTTTCCCCTAGATTTACCAAGTCATTACAAGATGGAATTATATTTTTTACTGGGGGAACAAATCATCTCTAATTTAAACTGTCTTAAAATGTGTATGAAGAAGTCATGACTAGTGGAGCTGGATCAAAACTTAGGACCATACTATTTTACCTTGCAGAACACTGAGCTGTTTTATCAATTAATGTTGTGGCTTTGACTACTAGGATGATACCACCCACATTTAACCTGTCTTTTTCGTACAAAGGATCTGGAGCTGGATGGTCCATAGACAACACAGTGGTGCATGGTGATAGCCACTCTGCTGGTTTGTTTCTCCAGTGTATGAAAATTTGTTTGGGCATTAACAGCACTTTAGGAAAAAATGATGGAAAATAAGGCATATTAAACTGTGTGAAGACAGTTCCAGTTTCCTAACATTTAATTCTGATAAGTCTCCACCTTTACCTTCAAAGGATCGTATTCTTGCTTCTAAATCTTTCAGGTCTCATTTGAGAGGCACGTATTTAAGAAAACAAAAGCAAAGACAAAACTCATAAGGATATAACTGCCTGACAGAAGAATATGAAGAGCCTCATCCAAGACTAATGTGGGATGGAAATGTGGATTTTCATGGAGCTGCTGGAACAACTTGTTTCAGTGATTGCAGGACTGTATGAACTTGCACATGTCTAACAGGGAAAGTTGCCTTTAATACCACTCTTTTCTTCCCTTCCCCTGTTCTTCAGGAACACACATTTCAGCATAGCCATATGTTACTTAACCACAATAAACTCAGGGGTTTATGTGTTCTGGGTACTTCAGATTCCTCAGACACTCTTAAAGCCAAGGCACCCACACCAAAGACTGAAGAAAAGGAAGCTTTAAATTGCACTGTACAGCCCATATCTATCATAAAGCTTTCACAGTCTCCAGGCCATTAATTTAGCGTGGACAAGTGGGATATTAATATACTAAACTTGCTCCATTTAACCATAAAACCATTTAGCTGAGTCCTGGTGTCCTAACAAGCTAATAAAAATAATATGCTTGTAGTCTATCAGTAAAAGACAAGGTCAGTTGCATGTGCCTCCTTTCCTTTCCAGTATTTTACAGAAGATCCTGATATCCAATAAACTAATAATTCTTCACACATATCCACACAAGCATCTTCTGAGGAGTTCAGCTATCCAATGTCAAATCCATGTTGCATTTGCACTATATATTTTGCTAGATTCAGGTTATTTCAAAGGAGAAAATATTTATGCTATTGCTTCTGAATATTTGTGCATTACTTCTCCCCAATAGTGCAACCGTGTGTGATTCGTGGAGACATTATCAGCAATTAAGATTGTAAAGAAAACTCAAATAATAAAGAACAATCACAGGAAATGAAATATTACTGAAAAAAAAGAAAGGAAAAAACTATGTTATAATAGCAGGAGTGTGCTTGATTTTTTTAAAGGCAGTGACTTGAGACACAGTTCAGACTCTGGCAGGAAACCTTCTCATGTCTTGATTCTTTGCAAAACTGATGAAGATTCACAGGTAGAAGAACATCAACACTTTAAAAAGTTAAGGTAAATAGGAGGATTATAAACTCTCAAGTTCACAGCATTAGTCACTATGGGTTCTGTTAGATTCCCCATAGGTAGGCTGTCCTTTCATCATAGAGTACATGTTAACCCACTCTGGAACATCTGATACTGATCAGTGTCAGACCCTAGGGAGAACAGCCTTGGCCCCTGTGGCATGAACCTGTGTCTCAGTGCTGATGAGGGCTCCCTGATGGGTGTATTGTTATTGCCCAACAGATGTTGTGGCTGACTGGATGCAGCACCAAAACTTCAGCCATGAGCAAAACAGTAATCCAGCTCCTCTACTGAAGTGTGAAAAGCTTCATAATGCACACATGGAAGGGCAAAAAAAAAAAAAAAAAGAAGAACAAGAGAAGAAAGAGGAAAAAACTGAGGAAAACAGAATGTGTCAAACTGCAGAAAGGGGAATTGCCAATAAATCAATCCTCTTTGAATTATTTCTTCTTTTTTTGGCTTCCCTCCAGATCACCAGACCTCATCACCACAATAATAAGTGTTTTGTGTCTTATTCATTTATTTTGTTTCTTTTCATGTGGTGCCCAAGTACATCAGTTCTTTCCAAGCCTTCTAAAGCTTTCACCTGTGCTTAACTTTATAGTGAATGAAGAGTCCTAGTCTCTTCAGTGGTATAGGCCCACGAAAAGTCCTCCACAGAGCCAGGTGAATCACCGTTCATGTTTTCATTGTGAATACTTTATTGACATGATTTAGGCCTATTTTTTGCTTCCTAATGTTGCATAATCAGTTTAGATTATATTAATTCTTTCTTACTTGGTTGACTGTGAAGATTAATTTTAGGCTGTGATTCGTTCTAAAAGCAGCCACAATGGCTATTTATTATTAGTAATTAAAGACTGGTAATTAGTTAAATTGTGTGGCATTATTTGTGCTTCCATCTTGGAGGATTGAATCATGATAACTGGAGTCAACTCCTTTTTTGGATCCAAATAATTTCCACACAAGCTTGCTTACTGGTACAACGTCTATTTTGTGTTAATAGCACACACAGCCTGTTTGTTCAAAGCAAGCTGTCCTGTGACTATAGTGCTCCTGCAAAAAGGAGCTGTAAACACCAGAGAAGCAGTTCTGTGGCTCACTGGCAAAATATTTGTTCTCATTAGGAAACAGTGCTGCATCATCATTCACACACAAGAAACTGGGAGCAAAGAGTAGATTTCCTTTCAGGGGAGCAAGAGGAGCTGCCCAGGACTCCTTCCCCGGCCCTGGAATGGGGCTTGCCACCGCAATAGTTGTGCACAGGGACTGGAATGGTCAGCAGTGGGTGACAGGAACAGGATCTGGAGAATGACCACAAACAACATTTTCCCCCCCTCCTCCCTGGCCAGGCACAGCTTGTGGATTTGCCAGACTGACCACCAGGACTCCTGGCAGAATTTCTATCACTGCAGACATTTTGTTGGAACCATAGGACCATAAACACAGTTATAACCCAGTCAGTTTATTCAAGCCCTTTATAGATTATTGCTCCACGTTTTTCAGTGGTGTCAGGGCACTTACATGCCTCACTGGCCCTAACTGCCTCTCCCCATCTGTCCATGGCCCATCTCTTCCCCTCTGAACTATGTCACAGCGCGGCCGATCCTGAGCTCCCTGCAGACTTACCCTGCCCAGCCATGGACCCCACTGAGTCAGACCCGTCTGTGGGCACACATCCTGACCCATCCCAATCCCAGGTGCTCAGGGCTGTCCCAGAGCTTCCTGTCTGTCATGCTCCTAGCTGGCAGTGGGATAGGCACAGGTTCCATCACTGTGATCCCAGGGTCCCACCACAGCACCATGGCGGGTGGGGATGTTAATGGTTTAAATTCGGTTCCTTCCTGTAAGGCCACAGAAAATGAGTCATCTGGGAGCAGAGTGCAGGTTTTGCTAGCGTTCATTTCCATATTTAAACAAGTGTAGATGCCAAACTTGACAGAAAAAAAGAAAAGGGAATAAAAACCAAGGAAACATGAAAGGTGTACACCAGAGAGATCAGTAGCGCTGTGAAACATGCTGGATCCCAGATGAAGGTAGTGGAGTGCCATCTAAGTCAGTGACTTCCAGCAGGGATCTGGAAGATCCCACTGCCCTTGTACTGCCACCCTCTGATCTGGTCAGTTGGCTGCCCACTGCCATTCACATCTGAACAGTGGGCTGAAATTGTTTCCAGTCATGTAACCAGAAAGCAAACTTCACTGCTTGGACAGACCAGGTATTTCACTGTGTCTCCTTCTGCTTTCCCTTCCTCTCTGAGAAATGTAATTCAGTAGGAAAATCCAAGTCTTCCTTCCACAGCCTCCCTTAAGAGAAGTATTTCTAACCTCTGCCTAAGACAGATGTGGAGAGAAGAAAAACACCTCTAGAAATGGGAGTGAAGCAAATTCTTTGTACACACATGCATGACAAATGACCACAAAAGTCATCTGAGACTCAACCTGATTTTGAGATAGCTTATTGGTAACCTGTGGGTGGATGAAGGACAATTGCATTATTTGTTTATAATTCATATTGAACCTGCAGAAAGTACACTCTCACATTATGCTTTTCTGAATAAAGCCCATCATCAAGACTGTAGCTAAAAAATAGTATAAGAACAGGGAAGACTTATCACAAATCAATCCTGAAACTAGTTTTGCTCCCACACTTAAAATGGCAGATTCTAGTAATGACTAATGCATATCTATATCCTAAGAACAATTATAAACTAGGACAGCTGGTCTGTCCTGACATTTGGAAACAGATGCTTAAATAACCCACAATGGAGAGAACTTCCAGTGCTCCATGAATCATTAACTTTCTCAGTAAGGCCTATATCATAAAGACCATTCAGGATCATTTTCTTCCATTACTACAAAAGAGTGTTATTATGATCCTGAATGGTCTTTATCATATAGCCATTAAGAATGCAGTGCTGAGTTCCTAATAAAAGTGGGACATTTATTCTTAGGGAGTCAGTACTCCATTCTTAATACTTCACCTACATCAGACCATGGCCTCTTGTATGAAGCAACATAGATAAGGTCCTCTTCCATCTTTTTCCTTTTGCTATTTGCACTTATTAACCCTCAGACTGTGATATGCTGTGAATAGCTCACTTTGTAATCATGGAGAGGATGATGTTTCATTGCAGCTATACACTTAAAAAGCCTAGTATAAAAATATGACCCACACTCATCTGGAGTTGTGCCTTATGTTGAACAAGATGTTGATACAGTTTTCTGAGGAAGATCTCTTTATATAATCGTCTGTTCCAAAACCTTTATACTCACCTCTGTATGTCTACTTAAGGAAATAGGAAAATACTGTTTATTTTTAGTTTTGCTTGCCTTTATTTTCTGTCCAATGAAGATAATGGGAAAAAAAAAAGTATTAATAAAAGAAGCTGGATTTGAAGATACCACAGCAGATCAGGGCATGGCACAGAGAGCAGCCTTATCCTGATTTCATGAGATACATTATACTGTGAGAGAAAAGTGCCCAAGAGAAAGATAAATTCCATTAAAAACAGTTAATCTCACCAACTGGACAGAGATTTGTTCCCTAATTCATGGGCCTCCAACATTGCAAACTCTTCTGCTCTCAAACTTCCAGAACTTCCCAAACTAGAGCGACAGCCTGCCTAAGACCCTTTTGGTTTTAGTGTCAACGTCAAGGACTAGGTTAGAGGAAGGAGAAAAACTTCAAGGACAGAGACTGAAAGGAAAATCAAATCCAGGAAAGCCAGAGGGACATGAAAGCAAAGCGGAAGCCACCAACAACACCAAAACTTACTCTTGTTACTGAGGTAAATACCTGCATGAATACGGTTAGCTAGGAATAAACAGACAACACACATTGTTTCATGTCTCATATTAGACAAATAAGCCAAAGCTTTGAGTGCAGGTACTTGCAAAGGATGAATTTCTCATTCTTTATCTAGTAACTTGCTCAACTCTGACTAGTAGCACGCAAATTTGAACCTCCGCTACCTTCAAAACCCATTCAAGTTTGGGCCATCTTCGTGAGATAAGTATATGGGGGATGTAAACATGCCAAGATATTAGCTAAAAGAAGATAAACTGAAAAATAATTAAATCAAACACAATAATTGAAAAACCCTTTTTACCCTGCTACATTTCTTTGCCTTACATTGCTGAGCAACAGAAATACAAGAAAGATGGAAAGCATAGTTTCAGACTTTTGTGTAGTCATCTAAAGTAAAACCCTGATTTGAGGAAGAGAGACAATCTGGGATCAGTCCTGGAGCTGAAAACTCCTTGTCTGCTTTCACCTATTCAGTCTCATGCTTTCAGAGTGTCCATCTATAGAAATGGAGTTAGTAAGAAAATGTTACCTTTGCAAGGGCATATTCTGTTATGAAAGCTGGTGTGCTTCTTTTCAGAGATATTCTCATATCACTGTTACAATGTCCTAGTTGTTCAGTAGGTTGTTTTGCTATATATTTTTAACTTAACATCCTCATGATTCCTATGAAAGAGTAAGGCAAGGGTTGTAAATACTGTTAACCACATTTTACAGAGGGGAAATGAAGACCAAGGGGTAAAATAATTTGTTCGTAGCTGTTTACTGAGTCGGTTCTAAAGCCAAGATTTAGAACTGTCTTATAATATACCCAGATCCTTTCTTCAACCCCACTGATTCACAGAACCTCTCCTGAAAGTACAACGTATGCAACAGTAAGAGCACACACTAAATATTTTCCTCCCACAGCTCCTTGCAACTCAACTATCTTCTAATGTGTAAAAACGACATACACTCTTTGAAGACAATATACCTGCCAACTATGAAAGGAATTTGAGTGGTCTAATCACAAAATTTGAAATTATTTCGTTCTTTCTCTGAAACAAATGAAACATGCTTTGATTAACTATGTTTGAGGATAGATCAAAAATTGCTATGAGATTTTTGGCAGAATTATCCAACCCAATTATGTCATAGACATGAAGCTGAACCAATGTCAGATAGAAGAGATTTATTCTGAGTTATGCTTAACTAAAAAATGAAGCTTGGAATAAAAATGCAGAACTATGATGCTATATATAGGTGCTACATGCTCTTTAATTACTGCCTTTTTAAGGATACTATACAACAACATAGCATAGAACAATGTACATGTGTTATAATATTATGTTTTATCACTTGGTAGACATCGATTAATGAATTTTAGTGTGTGCTATGTACCTATCATATCAGGAAACACGAGTATTGAAGAAAGAGAATAAAACACAGTGAGATGTAGGTGAATGGAGCTGCTGTGCATTTCTGTTGCTGTCTGTGGGAATGCTGGAGCATGCAAAAGGTCCTCCGAGGTTCAGGTCAATTTCTCCACAATCACCAACAAACCCATCATGTAAATGAGACTGCAAAGAAGCAGGCATAAGCATTGTTTCAGGTGCTCTTTTTCAGTTCAGGTTTCAGTCTTATAATAACTCATTTTAGTCTTTACAATGCTACATATTAGATCCACAGAATTTAGTAGTGCAATCCCACTGATTACACTGTACTTTTGCCTAAATGATCACTCCTTCTCCTATATTTAGCATTGATATTCTTTTTCCTTTTTTGGTGCAGAAGGAGGAATATGACTAAGTATGCAGCTTATCATATCTTCTATGCTGTTCAGGTGCTAGTACTGCTCTCATCAACCGAGTACTTGAACTTCTTCCAGAAGTGCCCCCTGCCCTTCTTCTGAGTCACTCAATAGTCGTTAATGTTTAATGGCCAGAGGAATGGGTGAGAGATAAAAGACAGAGAAGCATGCACAGCAGATTTTACTCTGCAGGAAAACCTGGTGACCCTTACTGTGTCTCTGCTTTTTTTCCCAGTGCAACCAAGAAGCCTGCTAAATCCTGCTTAATGCAAGTGATGATGACTTAGGATAAAGCAAAAAAAAAAAAAAATCGAGTAACAATATGTACTTCCCTAATGGTATTTGCTCCCAAATGTATCACCGTTTAGGCAATAAAGTTTTCATTAAAGAAGATTAAACTTATTTGAGTTCCTTTTCAACACAATGATATAAGTGCAGCAGTCCAAATTTTAAACATATATATTTCATTAGGTTTCCCCCATCATGGCCACAATAACATGCCTTCAGGACTTTAATACTGACTTTCAGGTTGCCCTTGTCTGCTAGGGAAACCTTTAAAATTTAAAGGGGAAAAAAAAATCATTTGTACATTCTGCCAGCTGAGGAAAGAAATCCTGCTCTGTGTGATTTGCTATAATGATAAATTTATCAGAGGCTGTTCATTTTATCTCCTGCAGAACTGCTCTTTGATGGCATTAATCTGCAGTAATGATTACAGGAAAGTAATTCAAAGCTGTTCAAAGGGAAAGGTGACATGATGCTTTCCATCTCTTCTCTGAATGCTGCCTCAGATTGTTCAATAAATTACAGGTGTAGAAAGAGAAAAGAATGGCCATATGCAGCTGAATATTTTAGGAAATTTAGAAAGATAGAGCAATAAGAACAAGACTACATTTGCAATAACATACGTGTTGCAGATTCCTCGTAGACCTCTTATAGAGATAGGCCCCAAATTCAAAGTTTTGGGGATGTTCAATATTATATGTTTTTCATTAGCTGTCAGTGAAGATGAACCACAAATTAACAGTAAATTAATGCTTCATAACATTTCAGATTAAGTGGATTCATGGTACCCTTTTGCATAGCCTTTTCAAAGTAAGAAGGAATTCTATGAATTTTAAGAAACTGCTAGAGCTCATCTAGTTGGAACTTTGAACAGGATTTCTGGGCTGTCAAGACCTCAACTCACACAAGTTTTGCCTAGCTGCGTGTGAAAACAACCACTGATGGAGCATCTATGACTTTCCTGGTGACCTGGCCCAAAGCAGTACTACTACATGTTTACAAGAATGCTTTCTCTTCTGTCCAGACTGAATCTTCCAAGATACAGCCTGTGGCCATTGCCTTTACCTTTACTGTTTCTCCTTGTTTTACCAAATGAATTCTCAACTTATTAGAAATCAATTCAACATCGCCCTGTGAGTCTCAACACCATCTTCTTGAAGGTGACTCCTAAACTGTGAGGGATCATAAGATTACTCACACAGTTATCAGATATTCAATATGCCACTATTTTATGGTCTACTTCAGGTGCAGTATTCTGGAAGGACACATGATATCACCACTGTGAAATTTACAATTGGAATAAACGTTACACCCATGTAAAGATCCTTTTGCGCAGCTTTAGCAGATTCAGGATGTGGAGTGCCTTACCTAATTACACAGTGATATAGAGGCACCCTTTCAGAGGCACCAAGCTGCTACTGTGATACAGGGAAGCTTAGTAAAAATGATTCTGAGTATGTCACCTTGGACTTATTATTCGCACTGCGTATAGTAGCTTCCTGGTGTTGGGACGTAGCAGGAAAGTATGCTAACAGCAATTATCTTGAAGGTCCTTCTAAAATAAGTGCAAGTAGACATGGCACCTTCTGGTACAGGCAAAGATGGACCATCCTTGAAAGGGTAATTCCCAGGTGAGCATCATTTCTATTTAGGTATGTGCAAGCAATCTGAGTATCATTGATAGCAGCTATTACAGCTCAGCCACAGGCATCCTGGACAGCACATCTCTGACTGTCCATACTCTCCTGGACCAGAAGTGCTGAGACACTGTGCAGCCCTGCATGCAGGTGCTACTCACATCCCTAGCAAATCACACTCCAAAGCATCAGAGAACGTTCTTTTCTAGAGAAGCACTAGAAAGTTAGAGAGAAGACAGCACACAAGATTGTCGAGACTCCAGGAATGCAGGACTCTTAGTATCTGCTTTGTCAAGATTACTAAATATAGACATAATATTTGATGCTAGTGAATGGTACAAAAATGGAGTTATACCTGTTCCCTTCTATATTTTCCTCTTATGTCTGCTCTTTATAACACAGGATACAACATTTCCCCAAGTAGTTCTTCCAGTGAGCTCATATGATTTGGATGAACAAAAGAAGTGCTTTTTTGAGAAGACATCCTATCTTGATTTAAGGGTACTGAGGGAATTAGATCCAATTTTTCACTTAACCTTCTCTGTAATAAGCTAAATAATATCATTTCTTTAGCATCCAGACACACCTTCTAAAACAGAAAACTACTTGTAAACACTATCCTGTGTTGTATTTATACATGTTCCCGTTTACTAATCCGTTTTCCAAAGCGTAGATTCAAGAGGGTACATAGTATTACCTAATACTGTAATGGTGTCATTGCTACAATAATGGTGACTTTTCCACTTTTACTCACAGTCCCCCTTTTGAGCATCCACAGGCACCTTTTCTGCTCTGAAACACAGTGAATCCATATTCAGCTCCAACCCTCTAACACCACAAGCTTCTTTTCTAACTCATCCTTTCCAAAACACTTCATCACACCCTGTAAGTTATTGATTACAAACAGCAGGACTCTATTTTAGCTGCTATGATTTAGCTAAGATACGATTTATCGCTAAAAGTGTCCAGCTTGCTTGTAGAAATGGCTTGTTATGCTCAAGTTTTCTGCTCAAAGTAAGTTTTCACTCTCTCTCCAAGTATAAATCCAGAAAAGCTCTTTTAGTTGATATGCAACTAGACCAAGTCAATCAGAATTTAGTATCCTGGAGTCAGGCATTTTGAGCCAAATTGCAATACATACATACATAAATGTATTACAAGAATTAATTTTATCTCATTAATTACCATTCAAATATTGTTATTTATATTTGAATCACACTTCCCCCCCCATGCAATCATAGACTTTTTTATCTGTATTAATGCCTGCTCTGTGGATGTCTCCCCATGACAACAGCTTTTCTTCAACTTACTTTCACACTTAAAATCAGCACCAAACCAGACATTCATGTGTTTTCCCAGGCCCTCATTAGTCATTCTGAAATTGAGTGGGAAATAAAAGAAAATGTTTTCCTTGAGTGTTTCCGTATTTTCTGGCTGTTTAGGAGTGGGCCTTCTTAAAGAAAAAAAAATTAATAATTACAATTTGATATTTAGAAATGAGGATCTTTGCCAATATGTTATAAATGAAAGAGTAATATTAATGCTCTGTTTAAAAGCTATTGACTCTTTGGGAAAATACTGGTTTCCTGGAACTTCAGCAGCTATCAGCCATATTTATCAGTCTAGAAAATAATTAGAAAGAAAAAATCGAACCCATTTTTCCTGAAAAGGTTTGTAGCTGGGGCATCTTGTAAAACTATCATTACAATAAATTAAAGTTGTCAGGAAGAAGGATATGGACTGAGAGTAAAATGAGACTGAATTTCAAAAGGTTGAAAACCTGAAAACGAAAAGATTTAACAGTCCCACCACATTAATGTCTCATTTCATTGTTCATTTAGTAACCAAAGTAAAAAATACTATTCAGGACGATCTTCAACTCTTTTTATTCTGTTTTGCAATTTCAGAACGTAGAGAAAAATGTGAATTTCAAATCTGCACGGAAGGTTAAATACTAACATTTATATTTGCAAGAAAAATACAGGTTTTGTTTCAGATAAAATAAACTTATATTGGAATAACCGAAGGCAAAAAGGATGACCTGTAAAGCATATGCATCACTTAGATGCACACATTCCTGTATAAAGAATGTATTTTGAAAAGGTTACTCAACATTTTGGGTTGCTCAATATTTTGAAAGGGTGTTTGCCTCCAGTTCTCTAAACTCTATATTGTAGTAAAGAATTAAAAAAAATAAAAGGAGCAATAATTTCTAAATCAGACCTTCTTATGGGTTTGGTCTTTTTTTCTTTGTTTGTTTTATTTTTTTCCATGGTGAATTTATTTTAAATAAAACCAATTTCACAAAGAATTTTATTTTATTTAGAATCTGTCTGAACTTAAAGTTTCCTAACTTTAAAACTTATCTACTATTTTTGGAAAAAGTTACAAAGTGAGAAGATCATAAACTTTATTTAATTTTTCCTCTGGGTAACTTTTAAAACTTGAAGGCATTTTACAAAATTATGCAGAGATTGGAAATAGAGGGATAAACTTGTTTACTCCCTTATTTACATTCAGAAACAAAAGACAATACAAAGAATTTTAAGAAGATGAACAGGAAAAATATAATTACTTTCAGTTTTCTACTTTATTGCAAAAGGAAAAGCTGCTTGTTTTGCAGCCTGAGTGCATCACGGTATTTTAGTAGGTTTTAAAATTATCTGTTCATCAGCTCTGGTAATTAGCTTTTGCTTTGCTTTTCTGTATAATATAACTAGAGTTTCATGTGCTTTTATTGACTTCTTATATTGTCCTCCAGCTTTTATGTTTCATAAAAATGCTCTTCCAATCCAGGTTTAATAATTAGCTGTATTGTACAGTTCCTGCTGGTCACACTGCAAACTTTCCAACTTGTGGATTTGTGACAATACCAAGTATCAAAAAACTGTGTTCAAAATGTAATTAAAAACATGATTTATGTAATTGCATTATCTTTATATATGATGCTGTTGAGTAATGGGATGATAAAAGGAAGGAAAAGACTGCTTTGGGTGGCAAAATGGTAGTCAAGAGTGTGATGTGGTATGGGTAGTCAAAGGGACAAAATAAAATGACAGCATGAATGGCAAATGACATGAAGGTAAGTATGGGAAAGGAAGTGCCAAGGAGAAGGGAAAAAGAAAGTAATAGAAAAGAAAAATGCTACAGAGATAATGATGAGAAAGCAAATGTACAGGGTCATGAGTTTAAGGGGTAGGACTCAAGGAGGCAAAAGCCTAGTTTAGCAGCTGACAAAAGGAACTAAAAGATTAAATGAAATTATTAGCCGAGGGATCACAGTCATCAACCGTGTCTGTTTAAAAGGAAGGGAATCAGTTACCATCTAAATCAGCTACCTATATGAACAGTACAGCAAGCAGCAGTGAATTGATTCAGTAGATAAGTGGCAGACAGCAGCGTTATCAGTGAAAGAGTCAGCTGAGCTATTTAATCCATCAGGTATCAATGGGAAGAGAGAGGAGTCAGCAAATGGACAAAGCAGTAGATTACCAGTGAGGCATAATGCAGTTGGTGAGAATTAGTTGTCAGAAAGCAGGTACCTGGAAGTAGTTACCCAAACATGTTTGGTACTTGCAGCTGGGCAGCCAGAGATGCCAGTAGGGTTATTGATCCCTTAGCTGGGTAGCTGGCAAGTGCTGCTTGGGAACTGAGTGCAGAAATGGGATGGGGCAGGAGTAGTGGGTGATCGCTTGCTCATACAGGTCTTCTGGTGAAAGAAGGGGAAGAAAGGGGCAGCAAAAGTTCTCATTAGAGGAATGGTCCTGCATTTTGAGTGTCTTAGCTTACATGTGCCCGTCCTGATGTCTAAAGTTTGGTTCAAAGTCAGAGCAATCACACTGTGGTAAAAGGGTAACAAATGGGAAAAAGATTAATCTTACTTGCACAACCTTTTATGCTTACTATAAAAGAAAGGGCCCTTAATTTTTCAGCTTAGTATCCTCTGATGTTTTATCGAACAGAATGGAGAGCTATGATTCAAACTGCACTTCCTTTTTAACCAACAATCCTTCCTTCCCATGGCCTTTGCAGAGAGGCTGAGCTCATTGCTGAACAACTTGCATTAGTGGGTAGATGTACAAATAGTGTGAACTAGCATGCCCCTTTGGTGCATAGGGAAGCAGAGAGGAGAAACAAAACTCTTACCCAGCTGTTTACCCAGCAAAGATGAAATAAATGAAGATATTAAGTAATTCCACACATGACCTAATATATATATATATACACATACCTTTTGTAATGATATATCATTAATTTGAATTTTTAAATAGTAAAAGAGTGATTATAATATTGCAGGAGTTTTTTCTAAGACAGTTGTATAGTTTGACACACAGGATCACATGTTGCACCCTTGCTTCTTTGCCTTGGGCAAAAGATGGAGGTTTCGAGGACAGGATAAAGTAAATTTTTGTTGATATAGTTATTGTGAAAGCAGATAGACCTGATGAAGGACAGCTGAGATGTGAGCCTATTTCAAACAAAAACAAGGAAACTAGAGGATGTGTTTGGAGAGAATGAAAGGAGATAGTAAGGCCAGTGGTACCCTGGGTGCCTTAGGAAGAGCACTGACAGCAGGCTGAGGGAGGTGATCCTGCCCCCCTGTTCAGCGCTGGTGAGGCTGCATCTGGAGTGCTGTGTCCAGTTCTGGTCTCTTCAGTAGAGGAAAGGCATAGATGATTAAGGGACTGGAGCATTTCTTTCATGAGGAAAGGCTGAGGCAGCTGGGCCTGTTCAGCCTTGAGAAGAGACAAGTAGGAGGGGACCTCATTAATGTCTGTAAGTATTTGAAGCTGATGGATCCAGGCTCTTCTTGGTCGTGCCAAGCAATAGGGCAAGAGGCAATGGGCAGAAACTGATGAACAGGAAGTGCATCAAAAGGAAGAACTTCTTTCCTGTGGGGTAACCGTGCATTGGAACATATTGCCCAAGGAGGCTGTAGAGTCCCCTCACTGGAGAAGTTTTAAGAACTTCCTGGAGACAATCCTGTGCCATGTGCTCTAGGATTACCCTGCTTGAGCAGGGAGGTTGGACCTTATGGCCCAATGCGGTCTCTTCTAACCTCACTCATTCTATATGTGATTCTGTGTGTTTCTAAGAGATCCATTTTACATATATATATACAAACACATAAAATGACTCTCCTCTGGTTACATTCCTTTATCTATAAATAAGACTATACCTCTGATTAGAATGAAATATACAACAGATCAAACAGTCCAGTTTCTCTGACATTTTAAACACATTCATTTTAAAGCCTTGAAATACCTTGGAAAGGGACAAGGCAGAGGGAAGCTTTGCATGTTCCTAGAAATTAGCGTCACACTTCTTACTTGTTTGCCACTTGGACAGACTGAATCTTCAAAGGCCTCCCAGGCCAGGCTTCTGAGCACTTGTTGATAGAAATGGTAAATGACGGATTCCAGTGCTTATTTTGCACACTTGCATATTTGTATGTGTGTGAAAGATCCTCTAGCTTTGCACACACACAAATTGGTGCACCCTCAGAATTTGCAGGTCTTAGAAAGAAAGCTTTTGCCTTTTGAGTCTCATAAATTCATTTGGTTATAGTTTCAATATTCAAAAGAAACTTAAATGAATGAATGGATAAATAGATTAATCTTTTATCACTTCTACCTGTGATAATTAATGTATTTTCCCTAGATAAAAATTATTTAGGATCAATTAAATTTTTTCTTGTAATATTTTTCTACTCTCCTTTACCTGTATGTTTAACTATAATTCCTCAAATTTTAGTAGAGCATTTTTAGAGTAAGACAGTAGTCTTGGTATGGGAAGCAAATACAAATAAGTTCATTATTTTGCAAAAGATAAAGATCAAGTCCACTTCATTTACTAATGTCACCTCTCCCTTTTTTTAAATCTGGAAGGAGATTGGTACTTTTTTATTGCTTTGGAAATGTCCTGTTCTTTTAAATTGGCTCTAGAACTACAATTAACTGAACAGAGAGGCCATCTAGTGCTGCCAAAGTGATGCATAGATTAATGAAGACATTAAAATTGGGGATTTTTCTTTAATTCACAAATGTTAGAGTTTTTCCGTTCCAACTGCAGTCAGTAGGTACTTTCTCTTACTTCACAGAATCAAAAAGGACTGCATGAATAACTATGAAGGGGAGGAGGATGACATCTCCATGTCTGTCTGACTATTAACAAGAGTCCCTGATCAAACAGGAGTAATGATTGAACTAGATGGTTTTGATGAGCTTCAGTAGTAATTGACAAATTAAGTACAATAAGATTTAATATAGAGTAACAATAAAATTACCACAACACTGAAAACTACCACTAAATATAAAATTTATAAATTTGAGGTCAGCTGCAATTTACAGAACAGAGCACAGTGAAGTAAGACATTAAAGAATTTTAGCAGAGCTATGAGAGAGTAGCGATATTATTCATAAGCGTCTCTGGGAGTATGACTCACACAGTCTACAAGAACTACATTGTCATGAATTTCCATAAAATACTAGATTTGTATTGTTTAAAGATGAAAAATAAAGCTTTATAAAGTTATGCTGGTAAATGTAGACGTATTTCACACATTTCTAGCTATATGTACAAAGTTCCCAAAGATTTAAAGAACCCCAAAGTCTAGGAAACAAATAAAGATGGAAAACCTGCTTCTGTAATTTACTGCAGAAATCAACTACAATAGGGCCAGAGTCATTATTCTTCATCATGACTGCAATCACATGAAAACTGTATTCACTTACTAATGCATTCCTTGAATGTAAATTCTTTGTTGTTGTAGCATGGTTACATTTTAGTTTGCTTTCATTTAGCTTCAGAAAAACAAAAGAAAATTGGTGGTTTATATTTATCTATGTACCACACTTCTATGAGGAGAAGTTCTTATCAAAATATAGGGATTTATATATATTTACCTCTGTAATTTTTGAAAGATGTATCTATGCATAGACACATACATTAAGTCTGTGAACTTTCTGAATGCCTTTTCTCTTTCATAGTCTGTGTCCAAGACCATCATGTTTCTCCTGTTGCAGTAAGGAAGGATAACCTAAGAGTAACAGAGTCTGGATATCCTGGAAGATCCCAGCTCTATTTCTTCTCCATATACAGTTTCCCTGAGAGTTTGGGCAAGTTCAGTGGCCTTTCTGGTTTCGCTTGCTCTGCCTGACTATTCCAAGCCTGTTCCCAAGCCTAGACTCACCACCTACTGATGCTCCAGACACAGACACCTTAGCAGGGTGTATTGTGTCTCACATGGTCTGAATGAAAAAGGTCATCTTGAAGATGCCTCTGCCACCCAAATACACTTTTGCCATCTAAGGAACATTGTGAACATTTGAAGCATAAAGAAAAGCCAGATTCCCACGGAGAAAGAGATAGGAAAAGATAGAAAATAATAGCCATGGATCTACACGTGTTTACCTGCACTGCAGCCTGCTTTGGCAACTGCAAGGAATCCTTCCTACATTAGTGAAAGAAGTTCAGGCACTTGAGAAGTAATGACCCTACGTGTGTACCTAAGCTAGATAATAGCTATGTCCTAACTTTTCAAGCTTACTTGAATATAAAAAGCATTGTTCCTTTCAGAATGTAGGCCTCAAAGCTATTTATTGTGCATACACTTAGTTTCAACCAGCACGGAAAAATCCTCTGAAAACACCAGGGATGTTACCAACCTGAGCAGGGACTACAGTTCAATGTGTTTCTAATGGATAAGTAATCTGTTTGCACTATGGAGAATATGTTGAAGGTGGTCAGAGGACCAACCATGGTTTCTGGTAAAGAAACTATGCCACCTTGCAGAGACGTTCAAGTCAGTTTTCTTTGTTTGCTTCAGGTCCTTCTCTTTTATCTCCTTTATTTTCATTTCGTCTATTTGCCCACTGATCTTTCCCTCAAGGTCTTGACTACCCCATGGTTTGCATTTCTTTTTCTTCCCACATCTTTTATCTTTGTCTGTTGATTTATATAATTGGTTTATATAATAGATTGCTGCACTCTGAAGCTATGGGAGACCAAAAATCCCAGTAAACTATGTTCATTAAAAAAAATTAAAAAAAAAAGCCCCCTTCATTGCATGTACTTACAAGGTGAAAAATGGAATAGGATGTAGCCCTACAATAGACAAAGCTAAAAGTTGAATAATATCACCCTCTCTAAAAGGGTGAAATGAAACCCAAAGCCTTGAATACACTAAGGGACAGTAGAAATACTGAATGTGAATATGAAAAATATGAAGTGTTGTAAAAGCAAAGCAGCAGGAGGCCTAGCAGGCAAAATACAAGTGGTAGGATTAATACTGAAATAGGTGCTGGAGTAACTGCAAGAAGACAAGAAGAGCTTAGGGGACACAGAGCTAAGTGGTAAATTAATATATACAAATTTCCCTACTTAAGGGAGCAAGAAATCCCTTCCCAATACTGAATGAAAATAAGTCCTTTTGACTCAGTATTTTGTAAAGATCTTTTTTACCCTTAGAGAAATGCAAACAGGGAAATTTAAACCTAAAACACTGCTCAGCCTAAGAGAATTGAGTTCTGGGTGAATGGATGGATGGGTACAGATAATGTATTATTCAGAATATTATCAACTTGATTTTTTGCTAAGGAGGAAATAAATAGTCTTTGGTTGAGCTGGAATGCTGTTGTATTTGCTGAGACTGTTTCTGACTTAGAAATAAATCAAGTGAAACAATTTGGCCATGGTAAATATGCTAATAACTGTCTGTACAAATTTGATAAAATTCTTCTATGCTGTCAGTGTTTTAATTTATTAACTAATGTGGGTATGATGACTGGAAAATGAGTATGTGAACTAGGTAAACAAGAGGTGTAGAAAACATGCTCAAGGAGGTGGCTCTTCAGAGTACTTTCCTCAGAGGTACTTTCAGATGCTGCACTACCTGCTTCTGCCAGGCTGTGTAAGAGTAAATAGCAGATTTATTAACAAAAATATTCACTGCACTTCTTGATTTCCTTCTAAGAAGGCTTATGATTTTCAGTAGTTGTTTCAATGTTACTAGAGCCCAGCACAAAAAGCAAGCTTTGTCTTTGACGCAGGACTCCTGGGAGAGAGCAATTCAGGGCATTTCATCCTTGTTGCTGGAGCTAAAATTTAGCCCAGAGTGACTTTATGTGAAGTGGTGCAGACAAAAGGTGTGCCTTGAATAGCTTGACTGCCAAGGGCAAGGTAATAAGTTCAGAAATCCTGCACAGACCTCACTGTGAACACTTGGGCTGTTGGCCTTTGTTGGCATTGGGTCTGTGACAGTCACATCATTGGAGCAGTACCTGAGCTAATTTCAGGTTAAATGGACTGCATTTAATATTTTTCACTACACAGTAGTCAAGATATAAATAATCACTAGGAAAAAAACTTGCAAGTATTAAAAAAAGTCATCTGATATATTTGACTTAACTCCTGTTTAGAGATGCCAGGTATAATTCATAATGCTATTTTTTAACTGATACACAGAGCAAGAATTATTTATATAAACTCTTGAAATCTACAAATAGTTTTAAATTATCAGTGCTTTTTAGAATTCACATATTTGTAGTAAACCATGGGCAGCAGAGAAAAGACTGTTAAAATTCATTTAATACATTACTCATCGAGGATTGTTTCACCTTCTACTTCCAAATGTGAATAAAGAAACAAAAAGGTTTTCATTAACAATGTGAAACGAAATAGGGTACACTGATGAACTATTTCTGCTTGCAAGCATATTTCTGTTGTAAAATATCACCTCATTTATAATTGATCTATAATGTAATTTCAGTTGTAAGTCTATATCTGTGTACATAGCACAACACATAGATCTATCTTCAATAAATATCAGTACAGTCCTAGTTGCATTTACACTGCATGTACAGTTTTGTTCGATGACAAGCAATAGGGTATAGTCTGGCTGGGATGCAGATGGCAAAGCTTGATTACAGATTTAACTTCCATTTCTTTCCTTCCTTTTCTTTTTTACTCTATGTATTACAAATCTTTGACTGATAGGAATTTCCATGGTAGCCTTACCTTTTAGGCTTGGCAGAATATTTAAGCAACAAATACTACAAGTGGCAGTTTAGCAGGAGATTTTGCTTTCATTGTGAGACAGGATTTAATAAAGAACTAATTATGTATTTTTTCATTCCTAAAATCACGCCTTTGACCATAGCTGTCTGATGCATTTTCCCTGGTCTTAGCCTTCAAAATCTAACTATCTGTTACTCCACCAAGATATCAGTAATGTCTTTGAAAATGGTGTCCTCCCTGCAATTCTTCTTTATCAATTTCCACCTTCTCTCTTTTCTGTCCACGTCTCTCATATGCTGAGATTTCAGGAATTTACTTTAATAATTTCTTTATGGTGGAAATAATTCACTTCTTGAATCTCTCATACATATGTGTGTTTCCATGAATAACTAAATATAGTAATCATAGAATGGCTTGGGTTGGAAGGGACCTTAAAGATCACCAAGTTCCAATTCCCCTGCCATGGGCAGGGACATCTTCCTCTAAACCAGGTTGGTCAAAGGCCCATCCAATGTAGAAATTCAAGGGATAAAAAAAAAAAAAGATGTCCCAATGAAGTCATATGTACTGTTAAAAGGTTTAAATAGTTCAAATAACCCAGGAATACTGAAATTGCAAACAACAAAATCAGTGTATAGGTTGGAAAATCTCTATAGGAATGAAGACTGTTAATGAAAGGGTGGCTTGAACTATTGCTAACAAAGAAAAGGGCCATACTAATACAGGTCATAAACCTGCTACAGAATTTGTTGTGCTGCCTGTCATGTTTTCCTTCATGTAGTCTAATGGGCATGCTGTCACAAATTTGCATTGACACTGGAAAGCAAAGTTGAGTACAATCAGAAGTGGACAATCAGTGGTGGACAGAGGACTCAGGAAATGGAAACATATGGTTGATTTTCTTGCCCTGAAAATGCTATCAGGTAAACTGTGGTGCCACTATACTGACACTTTTTCTTGTTTGCAGCTGTAAGATGTAAAGATGATTGTTCTGAATTCACAGAAGGCTGTCTGCATGAAGCAAGCTGCAATGTCCTATCAGTTAGCACAGTATAATTATGTCTTGTAAAAACAGATAAGTAAAATCTGTACTTGCAAGTGCTCTTAAAAATCATATAACACCCCACAGCAGTAACTGAGGGATAGGCACCTAAGAAATACAATTATATGCAGGAAACTTTACATAAAACATGATCAAAACTAAATAAAACAGATATAACTATGAAAAACATATTCAATGCATAATATCACCACCTCATGCTGGAAAATTTCTGAAATGAAAAGTTTTTAAAATCTAATTCAAACTTGCCTAATTTCAAGGACCTTCCAAAGATGTAAGAAAAGCCCCAAATGAAATTAATGAAACTCCTATGTGAAATTCAACATTGAAATATAAACTAGCATATGCACTTAGTCTTATTTTAACTTCTAATTAATGTATTTCTCCATTTCTGTTCTTTTATGATAGCTGAGGCTATTCTCTGACTCCTTTCCCATCATTCTTGCTCTGTTAAATAACTGTCTTTCAGCATTGTTCATTCACTTAGAGCCGAGGACTTAAAGCTACAAAAACTTTATATAAAAAAATAGAAGCAGTCTTCAGTACTTCTGACTCTTGTTTTACAAAGAGCAGGTGCCTTGGCCATGCTTAAAATCTTCATGGAGGTCTTCAAAGAGCCTTGTAGCTACTATTTTTCAAAATGAAAAAAAAAAAGCCAAAAAGTGACATACTGAACAGCCAAGATACAAGCATGTTTACTGTATTGTGATGACCACATATCAGCTGTGAGAATTTGCCTGAGATTTACTAGGTTGCAGTTCTTGTTTTTTTCCTTTTCTTAGAATACTTCATTGCTATAACGGCCTAAACAACAAGTGAGCTGCAGCCCCACAGCTTTATTTACATAAAGTGATACAGAGGAGTAAGATCTTGAGTTTGCCAATCATTTTGGAAAGGAATTTAAGATACTTTGTTCTTTCCTCTGTACCCTCTCAGGACAGCACAACTGTTTGTCTGATCACAAGAGGACTAGTTATGCACTGGCTTGTCTCCGTGGCCGCAGGAAAAGAGGAAGGAGTAAGCAGTCTTGCCCTGCAGCATATGGATCATATAGCCCAGATGCCCGGGGGAACTCAAAACTGCACGTAATTGCTCTTCTGGAAAGCCATGGTGGTTGAAAAGGGAAGGTTCTGCCAGAGGGGTGATGCAGCAGCCTTTGTAATAAGTTTCATGTAACTGTACATGCCAATATCAGAGTACATCCGGTTCATGCCATGAAGGCTCTTCCAAATACAAGTCTATGCCTTGGTGGCATGATCTAGCTCTAGACAACTATTTTTTTATAGCTATATTATCAACTTACAAGTTTCCTTATCCTGACTTGCCACTCTAATTCAGCCCTGAATGGCACTTGTGGTCTGAGTTCCCATGTGAACAGGTAATTAGGAAATGCAAAATGTGCTTAGAGAAAGAGCCAAAAGAAGGAAAAATTAAATCCTTTTCCAAGAGCCTCCATGAAGTGACTTCATCATCTTCCTCAAATAAAGAGAGAGGGAGCGCTTGTCTAGTGCAGTGCAGTCTCACGTGGATTGCCCCAAGCTAGCCCTAGGCTAACAATACATCTACACAGCACAGAAATACTATGAACCCAAAATCAGCCTTGTCAGAGTGATGCTCAGGCTTATAAGCACAGCCAGTCTGTGAGACCAGTTTGCTAAGACTCTGTGCTGTGGCTTGACTGCTTCTGCTACTGAGACTGGCCTGTTCAGAATGGATATGTGATGAATCTGACTTTATTTCACAGTAAAAACTCCCCCTTGTCATTCACACCTAGTTTTGATGAGGACTCATATTCCCTGAACACTATCCATTTATTTCAAACACCACCAAGACCTCTTGATGGTGATGAGAAGGCAATTAATAATCAGTGCATCTTTATGCTGCAGGTTTTAGAGGAGTAGAGAAATTAGCAAGCAAGCTGTAAACAGTTTAGCTTAAGTATCTGAAAGAGGCTTGTCAAGCACTGCAGATCTCTGCATGGGCTCACTTAGAGGTCAAGTGCTCTGCAATCCTGTGGCGCAAAGGCAAACGAGGTTCACGCACAGGAGCTACTTGGTCTCCCTCAGAGCAGCTCTGTACCCTCCAGCTGAGGTTATGCCCCAAAGATGAAACTCCTGAGAGCAGGAAGCCATCCAACACTGCCTCTTCACCATGAGAACTGCACACACAAATCACAGCCTACTCTTAATATCTCTGCCAGTTTGTTCCCATTAAGGATCTGGGAAGGTAACAGAAAATATTGTAGTGGATTAAGGAGATGGGGAATAAATGACCATAAACTCACAGCATCATGACACACTTAGTGAAGCATTCATTATTCTCAGTATTTTTCTTGATGTAGAATATATTCAGTTTTCTGTGTTGTGATAGGATAGGAAATACCAGTCTCTTAGAACAACAGCATGTAATGGCCTGGTTTTGTTCTCATTTTTGATTATCTTTTCTTTTTCTATCGTCTTGTACAAACTTGACCTGGAAAAAATATGAACTCCTCTATAACACAAACACCTGACACCATCATTCACTTTTAAAAATTTCTGCCTTGAGGAATTCTAATTTCTTTGCAGTGTAAGTGCAGTTTGTCCATGACTTTTACTTACAGACTATGTATTTATTAGTTCAGGACTAAATCCACAAAGGAGCCTAAATCCCAGCTGCCTCTCCATTTTGCATGTTATATTGAGCCCCTCTTTCTCCTTATGCAATATCTCAATGGTTAGCAAACACACTGAGGTTTGGGTCTTCGTGGCCTCTGATTGCAGTGCTAGTTAGCCTGCAGGCTATAGCTCACCCTCAAGCTGCAGTATGTAATGGTGTCTCACAGTACCTCCTGCTGCATTATTCCACTCCTCAGGATATGGTGAAATCGTGCCAAGGACAGTCCCTGAGCTCCCCTCTTCACAGCTGTAAAAGTCACACAGGAGAATGAAGGCCAGCTTCCTTCCTAAACCAGGGGCCACTGCACCTTCAATGAGGGTTTGCCACCCAAAGTAACACGACACTTAGGGTGGAGCTGGATCAGCTCCAGGAAGGAAAAAATGGAGAGACAAATGCAGCTGTACAGGCCAAGTATGAGGAAAATCTATAGTAGTGAGCTTGTGGCTGCCATCACAGCATGATGGTCATGGTCAGTGGCAGCTAATCTTAGCCTGACAAACAGCTGCAATTCTTATAACTTTCATCTAGCTTTCCGCAGAATTGTACAGATTTTTCCTAAAGTAATTAAAATAATAGTTATATTATAAAACCACTTTACAAAATAATCTCCTCTTCAATTTCCTTTAATATTTTCTGGGGAATTACTATGGGTAACATAGAAAATAGGTAATTGAATTTCATTTCTATTACCATTTTGACAGCCTGAACTCTTTCCCAGGGTGACAGATTTAATTTCTCGCACATGGTTTATGTTGTTTTAAAAGGGAATAATAAGTGGCATGATATTGTTTCTTGCTGTGGCATCTAAACCATTATTTAGCAATATATCTGAAGTATTTACTCTGAACTGATAGCCATTAAAATTTTTAAAGTAGAACCTCAGCAGGAATAGATTGATATGGCATCACTGGAATCAGTTGCACCGTGCTGATTCACATAAGCTCGGGATTTAACCTGTAGTAATGCTATCACTTTTTTCTTTTTCCTCTTCGCAAGTTTTAGCATGTTTTTCTTATTGATGGTTTGGAACAAGGCGTGGAAAAAAACCTGTGAATTCATTATAAGCCCAGCCCTGCAACCCAGTGAGCTACACAAGGTGTGATGTGTCATTGTCAATTTGTGCTGAAGACAATGGCAGCAGAAGGTGCTCTGCCTCTTTCCAGCAGCGCTCAGCAACTCATACGATTTAGGTTGCAGGAACAAGCTTTGTTTGCATAGCTGCCAAGGACATACTTACAGCTAATTCCAGGGACACCAATGCTAGAATAAGTCAGAGCAAGGAAAAGGGAGATAGCTCTCATGAATTCCTCTTTCCAACACTAATTTGAAGGCTTTTAAGTGTTACATAATACTGCTACTTTCTGCTAAAAATCGAGTAGTTTAATTCACCTCTGAAATAACAGGCCTGTATTAAAAACCTCAACTGTGGATATAAATACTTGCTTTCTGCACAAGTTAATAGCTTTCCTGCATGCAAGGATAAAGGAAGCTTAAGAAGGTCATAATTTCCTACTAGCTATATTAAGAGAGGGGGTCACTTGGAAGTGCCACGCATCCCAAAATGAGTTGCAAAAGTTCATAGGAATCCCTTGATAATGGCATTGCTTTTTGTACTTCCATGATGCTGAATTTTAGTTCTGATTCCAGAAAGGAAGTTTCTGTCCTATTTGTTATAAAATAGATATGAAAATACGGGTTAGAGCAGAATGTCTGATAGCTAATCTGGAAGCTGCTACAGCAGAAAACAGGCAAAGCCTAAAATAATTATATAGACTTAATCACTACATAAATTCAGCCATTTACACTTGCTTTGCATTCTTTGAACACATTCTACCAAAATCTTTTTTCCTCGGTTCCTGAAAAGAATTTTGTGATAACAAAACATGGACTTCAGCTTTTTGTTTATGGGGCAGACAAGCTTATTTGCACACTAACCGAGCCCTGCTAAGGTGAAGTGAAGGAGCTATAATTTCTAATCCCTAAATTATTTCAGACACAGTGCCTGCAGCACTGGGAACTGTATTTCTGTACCCCCCATCCCTTCCTCTTGCAGCCTTTAAGACACACCTTGCAAAGACCATATAGCAGTGCTAATTGAAAGCAGAAGTGAAGGCCAGCTGATATTCTGCTGAAGCTGTTGCAATCTTTTCTCAACCTGGTAAAGCAAAAGGCAGTAGGTTAAGGTTGGTGACAGAATTAAGGTATTTATCTCCTCTGTAAAATAATAAAAACATCCATTGTCTCTGCTTAACTGTATTGAGACTACGCCTCGTGAGAAACTGCCTGTTCCTTCCTCAATAGAAGGTAAGAAAATTATTTAATATTTGACCAGAATTAGTGCAGCATGGAAAATTTTGCATAGTCAGTGTGGACAAGGTGAGAAACATTTTGGGTAATGCTGGCAGGAATTAAGGAAGCAATTACTAAAGGATGTAGAGTGACTGAAGAAATATTCCAGCACATGTAATTGCAACACTGGCCCTCTGGCATTTTAAAGATCCCTGACACGCTTGCATAAAATCTACTGGAAGAGAATGAAAATGTGTACATATTAATAGTTAGTTTCATTTTGGAGATCAAATCAATGTCCAGCAGCATTGGTAGGTTAATCAATGTTATTTCACTAAAACTAAACCAGTTCTTGCCAGCAACAGGCCTCTTCTGCCAGCACAGGAGGTCTACCTTGACTGTGGCAAATTGGACAGGAAGCTAATCAGGTTTTTTAGCTCATAGTAGCATATTTACTTTGGCCACTTTGGCCTGAGGTTGTGCAGGTGTCAAGCAAAACCAGCCATTTCCAAAACAGAACAACTGCAACAGAACTTCTTGACTACCTCAGCTTGTCTCAGACAACAGTCTTGCCTAGCTGGCCTCAGTTTACCACTGCTGAGTTTGGGTGAATTTGTAGAGGGTTGTTCTTGTAACTGGCAGAACATGTCACATTTATAATAAGCATCTAGTACTAGAGGAGTTGGTGCTGAATGACAAAAAAAAAATTAATTGAAAGAAAAATGGGGATGAAATGCATAAATGATGAAATAGAAATGCAATATTTTTGTCCTTTTATATTTGCTAGGTTATAAGAATGTATCTAGCCTAAACTGTGATGAAGTTCCCCTCTGAACCATTATTAAGAAGTCCAGAATATAAAAAAATATGCTAATTATAAGCCAAATTTCATAAAACAAATGTAAAGTAGACATTTACCTTGAAAAGTGTGTAGTCAGAGTACCTACCAGAAATTCATTACTTGCTTTCTTCAGAGCATTCAAAACCCAGGAACACATCTACAGGAAAACAGAATGAAAAATTCAAGCACACAGTGAATCAATAGGAAGTAGGCAAGAAATGGCTGTGAAGTAACTAGGAGATAAGTGGATTAATCTTGCACAAAAGTTGGCAAGGTTTTTTTCTGCTTGAGCTTTACTAGCTGAAATTTGAACTGAACATGGAGCCTCTTGTGGGGTGTTTAACCTCCTGCAATCCCATTTATCTCAGGGACTAAAACATTCAGTTTCTTCTAAAGGAAAATCAGTAGCCCAGAAGATTAGCTACATGCTTCCATGATTCATTAATTGTGGAGAAAACTATGTCAGTTTGATATTTAACTGATTTTTAAACATTATTATTATTTTTAAATGCCATCAAAGTAAACCTCAAGCCAAAAAGGTCTTGAACAGAGCAATTAAAACCTAGGAAATATCAGAATGAAATATGGACTTTTAATGTGATTTTGTCACTGTGTTTCCTGATTTTGTTTTATTCCTGAAGGAAGAATGTGATAAAGCAAAATCACGAAGGATTACAATATCCATGAATCTATGTTTTGAATGTAAACTTTGACCCAATATTAGAAACCAGAGTAGCTGTAAGAGTAACTAATGCACAAAGAGTTATCACCACAGTTAAGACCAAGTCTCTCTGACCAGTGTGACTGAGGAAGTTCACGTACACATTCATGCATTGAAGCCTGTCACACACTATACCCAGAGTCCTTGCTTCAAAGTGCCTCTCCACTTCCTCTGATTAACCAGTAGGAGCATGGATAGCAACCAGAGATTGCTCTTTTTTTCATCCCTTGCAGATGTCCCAATGCATTGAAGAGAAAAGTATTATGTTCTTCTGAGCAACAACTGCCTTTGGCTGAGCAGAGGGTCTTTCCTTCCTTCCGAGCTCATAGGACAATAAAGCTTCAAAGCACAATCTAGATTTCTTTGTGAAAGCAATGCAAGATACAGAGGAAAGAATTCACAGTGATTTTACACTCAGATCTTCTTTGTTTCTTTTTCCTTTTTTTTTTTTTCCTTAAATTTGGTAAGAAGTTCCTAGGAAATTATGTGCTTCTGTTAATGTAACATTAAGGTTGATAAATCAAGTTCTCAAATGTCATGAAATGCAGAAGTCAGGCTGTAGGCTCAACCTTTACTCTGGCTCTTTGCCTCTTTCTTAAAATACAGTCTGTCTTTATGCTGTTATAAATTATTACTCAGACTACATAGAAGTCAGTATACCACAAACTGGAATTTCCTACAAAGCTTTATAAATAGTAAACTCATGACAGAAAATACTGTGCAGCTGGACTATATAGTGAAAGAAGCATTTTACTTACAAATGCTTCTGTATGTTCTTTCTTGTGTTTCAGTTTGTCATGATCATCTCTCTGTGTTGATCATCTCTCTGCCGTTATTCATGCAAGGAAATTTTGGTTATCATAGGTATTGTGGAGGTGCTATCCCTCACAGTGACACTGATATTCATGTGCAAATGAAAGTATTCATGTGTGAACAAGTATTCATTTTTCCTGCCAATACTGCTGGATACTGAAGATAAGCCTTTCTGGCCTCAAAGGGTAGAAGGGTAACACCTTGGAAGTAAAAAATTCTTTAAGGCCTCCTGCTTTCTAGATAGCCCTGACTGAACAGCTATCAGCAGTAGCAGGACAGGAGTCTGCGCAACGTTGGACTTGTCTAGGATCTCCCTTACAGCCACAGTAAACACTGACTGTGTGATGGCAACCATCCTCAGGTGTGGGCAAGGAAGACAAGACTGATCAATATTCTCCTTATGGCCCCTTCTTTAGGCATCAGTCACTTCACATGCATCTGTGTTAGTCCTTTACTGAGTAAAACCCTTTAAGATCACCAGAGGAGGTATATGTTAAGGTAACTTCCCTGTCTGATCATTTAGGAACGACTATGACAGTCACATTCACAGCACCTGAGCTGGGACAGAAGCCCCTTCGCAGCTACACCACACTGGGCATCACTGGCTCCTGCTGTGCCTCTGATTGTCCTGTCACCTGGCTGGTACCACAGGTCCCTGTGCCCCTTGTTATGCAACGGGTCTGCAGTTCACGGACTCTTGCCTGGAGCTCCTACCAAGCAGAGCTCAATCTGGCACTGCAGTTTGCACACCAAGCTACTTCCACTGAATGTATTCCTCAACATATTTTATAAAGAGGGTGTTTCATAGGCACATGTGCAGCAGTTTCATAGAAGGGTGGCATGTAGGGTTCCATCTTCCGTCAGAACTTCAGACCAGCATCCACACTGTTTTAACCATAAACAGCACTGATACGCTGATACAAAGCCTCATTGTAGATAGGGTGAGCTGTAATCCTTAACTTCTCTCTCCCACCAGGAGCTCCCTGGTTCCAAGAAGTCCCATTCCTGCCCTGCACCCAGGTCAGACCATTAACAGCAACGTTACGCCTTGGTGGGAAATTAGCCTTATGTCTGAAATACAGCCAGAAAGAAAAAAGAGAGGAGAGGCTTAGATGCTTGTAGCAATCAGGTCTGTTTTGAACATAAAGCTGTTGGGAGATAAAGAGAATTTGAGAAGGCTGTGCTTTTATTTCTCAGCATGTGAAAGAATATAGCACAAATGCTGTCGTGGATATACCACATTTAAATATGAATGCATCATGTTAGAAAGAAGTCAACTGGTCAAAGTTGTTACCCTGGATAACACCTAATGAGATTTATCAGACTTCCAACAGCAATTTTCATCACTCAACTAAGCACGGTATTATTATGTCTGTGATTGAGAACTCTAGAAATTTTGATAGCTTTCAGTCAGATACTTATCTCTGGACACAAAGAGAAATTTTACAATTGTGCCACTACAAAATCATCTCAGTTTTAAACAAATTATTTCAGCTTTAGTCAAAGATGTGCTTCATACTGCTTTATAACAAGTACCTGCTTCATGCACAGTTTGGACTGGTCTCAGATTACTCTTCGGGAATTGTTCTTACATGCTGTGCATAAGGATGTGTACTTCCCTTGAGGATATATTCAAGGTAAAATCTTACTCTAAGTGACATGTTTGCATTTGTATTGGAGAGTAGGAAAGGTAAAGACACTTCCAGGTGTTTGGGGCAAGTCACAAAGGCTGTTCCAGAATGGAAGCAGGGTATCCCCCTGGATCAGCCAGGGTGAGACCCAGTGAAGAACTGGTAGATCCTACTCTACCACCATCGCGCATTGGTGAAAGGAATGAAAGCCTGTGTATGCACTGTGAGAGGAAAGGATGCTTCACCACAGAATTTAAGTGTCACAAATTACTTTGCTCTCCTACTGTGTGCAGTGAGGACAAGCTCTCCACTGAGGCTCAATGTTTTGGGTACCTTTCACCATAGTCTTCATTTTGGGCATTACCCATGGCATGATTTAACCTAGTGTGAACAACTCCCTGGCAAACCAATTTTTTTTTACATATAATTTTTGACATATAATTATGTTATGTTTAAGTTCCTTCCATTAAATGCTATTCTTTGCATCTAAATTATTTCAGACAGTTTCCTTTAAAGTTACTGGAATTAATATTTACATTGTAATATATTGCAAATGACATCCGTTGAACCAACTTTTTCCTCCAAGAACTATATTTTGTACCAATCAGATAACCTCAGAATTTTGGGGATTTATTATATAATCTTGTTCCCAAGCAAAATAAATGTCTTCAGTTTTCCTATAGGTAGTGGCATTAATTAACAGTTACATAGCTCAGTCCTCTTCCTGCTAAATTTGGTGGCTAAACTCCCACTGGCTTTGTGGGAGCAGGATTTTATTTACTGTAACATTCACAGAAATTAAGGGTTGGCCTCTAAGAGTAGGGAAAGTTTGGCCACATAAGCCTCCAAAGACCTAGATATTTAAACCATATCTGTTGCTGCTACTTACACATTACTCCATACACTTTCAGTCTCCCTTTGACATGCTTTCATTAATTGCACAGAAATATTTGTGAACACAGTCAAAACAACTGGAATAATTAATGTAAATTCTTTCCAATAGGAAGTTGAAATTTACCTACTCCCCTTTCTCCAGGCAAGGAAGCCAATCTTTTGAAGGTTAGCTGCCAAAATAAAATCCAGAGAGGGGCTTTTGCACATTTACCCACACCTATACACAAACTTATAGCTCCCTTATCCAGCACCCTCCCTAGATCCAGAGGTGTCTAAATTCCCTAATCTCTTAATCAACATTCTATGTTCTTGTGCTGGGGAAAAAAAAAGTTTCCAGCTGTATGATATCTGGTGTGCCTTCTCCAGGCTAATCCTTCCAGGTGTCCAGAGCAGCTTGTGCAGAGCAGACATACTGAATATAGGCAGAACATTTCAGGAGACTCTAACCTTTAAGACTGCATAAACTAGTTCCTTTCTGCAGAAATCCCATGAGGCAACACACCTCCACAGCATGAGGCTCTCCCTATTTTATCAGCCTTTGAGGAAAGGAATGGTCATTTATTGCAGGCCCAAACGAACAGTAAATATCAATATTTCCTGCCTGACTCAGCTGCCCTATTTAGTGTATTGATCTGCCTATCTTCCAATTCCTATTCCTGTGCACCAAGGAAAGAAAAATAAGCAGTTATTCACGTCAGCTCACCCCAACACTAGTCCCAGGGGCACAACAAGAATTCTTATTTCTTCACCTTTCTCTGCAGAGGTGAAAAATGCAAGTCACATTGTCACTTGCTATAGTCTGTTCAATGTTTAATAAAATATGTGAATGTAGAAATCTGGAAATGTTACTGAAAAAGGCATATGTAACTGAAAAAGTTACCTGCAGTCCTGCATGTCCCAGAACCTCTACTTGCACTGCTAGCTGAGGTAAACCACACAACTACTCTCCTTCACCATAGCTGTAGCCTGCCCTGGTTGGTAGCACAGTTACAAGAGAAGTGCAATCTCTTATCCCACTAGGATTATCATTTACAGGAATAATGTCAGGAAAAGCATAAAAGTTAACCAACCAACTGAAGGAAAAAAACCCGTCAAACCCAATAGATAATTTCTTTTTTTAGATTAAGATTAAATAATAATATTAATTTACTGTCTTGGAATCTGAATTCTTTGTTACAACTGAGTAAACTGCAATACATGTTTCTAAATGTCTGAAATTCCTTCTACATCCAAACCAATATAGAATAATACTAATAATTTTCTTGTAATACTAGAAGAAATGCCCAAGGCAATAAAATGCTATGAAAGAATGCCTTCCTTATCATGTTTCATAAAAACTTGAAGTCTTAGTAGATTCCAGTTCTTTTTTCGATAGATATTTAGATAAAATGAGAAAAAGGGTCATTTTTGGTACTTTCAAGTGCAATTTTTTCTCACAATGCTAGGAATCTTTCACAGTACACCAGATAAGATTTCTTGCCCTTAAAAAAGTGCAGTGGCTTTGTAACTAAATAATGGTACCTCTCTGGTCACAAATTCACTGCAGAAATTGTACTCAGTCATGAAAAGAAAAATTAGAGGGAAAAATTATCCCCTTTAACAATGTTTTGTACTAGTTATGTTCCAGAATTTTTAGCCAATACAAGGGAAGAAGCACAAAACAGACATGAAATAATAGCAAAACCCTATACCCTATAATGAAAATAATAGCATCATAGAATGGCCAGGGTTGGAAGCCAGAGGTGAGGCTGACAGGTCAGTAGTTCCCAGAGTCCTCCTTTCTACCCTTTTTGAAGGGTACAATATTTCCCCTTCTCCACTTACCTTGGACTTACCTCACCTCCATGACTTTTCAAAGATCATGGAGAGAGGCTTGACAACTACATCAGTTAATTCACTCAGGATTCTGGGATGCATCTCATCAGATCCCATAGACTTATGTACATTCATGTTCCTCGGGTGGTCATGAACCTGATCTTCACATTCAGTGGGAAGGACTTTGATCTCCTAGTCCCCATCCTGCTGTCCATCCACTCAAGAGGTGTGGGAAGAGAGGTTGCTTTTGAAGACTGAGGCAAAAATTGTTGAGTACCTCAGCATTCTCCTCATCTGTTTATGAGGGAGAGGGCATACACCTTCTTTGACCTTCCTTTTCTGGTTAACATAGCTGCAGAGGCCATTCCTGTTCTTTTTTGCATCCTTTGCCAGCTTTAGTTCCAGCTTAATCTTGGCCTTCCTCACCCAACAAAACCGTACCTCATCTTCCCATGACCAGTAGGTTCCCACATATATCATAATAATTCAAAATTCAGACACAAAAAGAAAGTGAAATCCCTCCACAGGAGAAAAACAAACAAACAAAAAAAGCCCAAACAAAAACCCAACCAAAAAACAAACAAAAACCCAGAACAACTCAAAACATTTAAAGAGAATATATTTTGTTTTCGTTGATTTTATAGTAAAAAATCTTTCTCCCCATCTGTCTCTTTTTGTTTACTCTTCCATTATGTCCTAATAATAGTAAAAGATACCAGGACACTTAGAACAGGAATTGGTTGTACTGCGGTAGGACCATTCAGATTTTGCAAAAGGTCAATTAGTCATGATACCACTGTGACTAGAACTGCTTTCAGACATCACTTTTGATTTACCTTTGTGATCTTCTTAATTTTAAATAACAAGAGAAAAAACTGGTGTCTTAAAAATGGCAGCTACTACTACAGATTTAGAGACTTATCATAAATGCAAATACAATAACTAAAAGGGGGGGGCAGATTTAACAGTGGTAATAAAGCATATGCTTCAAAATACATTGTTTTCCCTCAATTCAGGATACAGAAATTCATTTACAAAAAAGAGCTGAAAAACTTATATTTCCCACTTTTATCAATTATTGAAGCATCTTGAAAGTCAGGGGAGCTATATGAGTTTAAATTGTTGAGTCTTTAGCATTACTTTTTCTTCTCTTTTTTGTAACCATGAAAACAACTCTTCTAGGTTAGTTGAATATAAAAAGATTCTTTACTCTTCCTGAGTCAGAAAATAACCTGAAACAGAGATCCAAAAGAACTTTTCATTAGTCTTAATATGCAGTACCCATATAATCCACATTTTAATAGCATTTATTGGATTTCAGGTAGTTTCTATTGGTGATAGACAGTTATTCATTAATTTACTTTATCTTTTACATTCACCATAGAAAAAAGAAAAAGAAAAAAAAGAAAGAAATTAACACCACCATATTTTCAGTGGGACCTGGTAATTAATATCTCACACTGTGGGAGCTCAGCCTTTACTGAGAACTATTTTATCCAAAAAATAATTCTTCTATAAAATTTGTGTACTTGGTATACCACCTTCAATTGTTTTAAAAAATGAGGAATGCAGCATTGATCCTAGCTTCTCTACTTTCAGGAAACTTCTCCTACAAATTTACTCAGAAACGGCGGTAAGATATTTCCCTGGAAGGCCACAGATTTTGTGAACCACAAACAGTCTCTCGGAAGCCGATCCACACAGGATCTTACACAGGACAATTTCACTGTTTCTGTGCTTAAAACGTTTCCTGGCCCTTCCCTCCAGTCTGCATTCATTCAGATGAAACAACCAGAATGAGGTTTGACCAAGCAGGAGGAGTCCCAAAGCCTGTATCAATCAGCTAAGCTCTATTGAAGTCAATGAGCCAGTTTATCCTGGCTGAGGTACGGGCCCCTAATCTCTATAAAAGAATTCATCTACACATTTGGTACAATAAAACCCAACAAAGCCGTGAAATTCCCGTTTCCAAGCTGGATACGTCTGTGGAGGTTGGTCATGGATGGAAGCAGCCCTGATCTCAGTGCCAGCAGGGAAGGAAGGATCCCCTCTGGTGCTGGGTATTATCACATGAAAGGCAGAATGTGATGCCCTGGGAAGTATTAATCTAGAGTGCAGTGCTTCTTTTCTCCTCTGCTAGAGCCAGGCTTGGATATGTATAAACAAACAAACCAGCACAGTGCCAGGTGTCAGCTAAGCCTTCCACCAAATACAAGCTTTCACGTATTTATTTAGGCAGTGTCTGCAGTGCATTTGAAGGTTAGTATGGATTACCTTGACTTGATATCACCTGGAAAGTTCTATTAACCACAAGTGCTTAACCTGCAAGTTATTCCTTGAGCTAATGAAAAATGTTAATTGCATAAAGGTGCCTGTCAAATAACTTTCCTTCATCCTCCTGTTTATAGGTATGTCTTGGGGATTCTTGTATTTCCCATTCCTAATATATATTTTACAAGTGCGAAAGAACATTTGATGAAATAGCTTTTGTTATCCTAACTCTAGAAAAGATACCAATCAGTTACAGGCCTTCTTGTGTCTGTTAATACTCAGTTTTCTTCAGGTTTTGTTTTTCGGGTTTTTTTTGGTTGGTTGGGGTCTTTTTGGGTGTTTTGATTTGTTTAGATTTTTTTTACCTATTGCTAGTTCTACTCACAGAGGTGACAAAGGAACAAAAAAAAAAAAACAGACAAAAAAACCTGCATTAATTCTCCATTTCTCTGTGTTCTCATTTACACCAGGCTTAATTTCAAACCATATGTGTATTTTACATTGTGCCAGCATAAATGACTACACAGCTGCAGAGCAATACAAAGTCTGCCCTAAAACCAGGGATGTTCAGATCATTCAGGAGCACTGTTACCCAGGAGACCAGTTTATGCAGTGAGGTTAGAGGAGATGACTGGAAGGGAAGTCTCACCTTGAGTTAATGATCCAACATACAACAGAGTTAAAAAGTGAAGATCACAGAGCAATAAGTGACTATACATGAGTCCCATTGTGCAGGCAACTGAACAAACAGAAGTGCATATAAACGGCCTTACTATTTCAAACATTAGGATCATATGATTGGAAATAACCTCAGATCATCTACCTGCTCTAGGACAGACTGCCAAAGATTTTTTTTTAGTTTATTTTCCAGTAAAGCAACCCTTGTATAGATTGTCACATCAGCACAGTCTCATTGAATGGACTAGAGTGTGACATAAACAGCTGGATCACTGGAGTTGCAAGAACTGAAAGCATGTTGGAAAGGGAAAGAAAGGAGTAATTAGTGGTATAATCCACTAAGTGCTTTAAAATTCAAAGGGAAAGGGCCACTGGGAGTGAAAGGTGGAAAGGTGGCTGTGTTTGCTTTTGCCTGAGAGATGCTATAGAGGTGGTGGAGCTGAGAAAAGTGGTTTCTTGGGAGGAGCTGTGCAGTGAAGGCTGAGCCATGTCTTTCCACGAGAGTAGCACTGGGTTCAGGGTTTTTAATGTGAATCACCTCACCAGCATCCATCTCTGCATCAGACAGGAACATCAGTGGGATGGTGGACAGTGGGTGATGGTCAGACACCAGTCTGGCTGCTGGGGATTGCTGCTCTAGGCAAACTGCAACCTCTCCAGGACCACATAGGCAAGTGGCATCTTGCTCCTTCACCAGTTTGACCTGTTTTACTCAGATAATTTCCCACTTTACCCCTCAGTCCAAGTATGGACCATTGAACAAGTCCTTCCTCTTTATGTTCTAGTTGAGAGGGTCTGTATTTTCTCCTCTCTTTTATAGTGAATATCTATTCTCAGAGACCATCTAGAACTTCTCTAAAGAAAATCTCATTCTGTTTCTTGAATACTTTCCCTTTGACTTATTTTGCTTTTCTTTGCTTTTATGACTAACTACCTTCTTTACCTTTGTTTACACTGCATAGCATATCGGTATTTCAGCTCATTTTCTTGTACTTTCTTTGTACTTTCTTTTACTCATTCTCTCAGTAAATGTCATTTCCAAGAACTATGATTTTCGGGTCCTGAGTCTCCTATCTTTTCCTTAACTATTCAGAGTTGCAATACTTTTTCTTTCTTTTTTCCAACTCTCTTTGCTTTTTGTTTAATTAGATTGTTCTTTTCCTCTTATGCTTTCATTGCCCTAACAATTCCTTAACATGTCTCTCCTTTGCTCCACATGACTTTTTTGTATTTGTGCTGAACTAAAACAGGGGATAAAGTCAAAGTTGCCCTCCACCACTTCCAGTCCTTCTTGACATGCTTTACTTTTGAACCCTTTTCATCTAATTATGCAGTCCTACCCCATGTTTCTTACTGAATTTAATAACACTTTTTTTTACAAACTTTGCTTTACTCTCTTTCATCTCCATTCTCTCATTTCTTCAAAAGATATTGCCTTCATGTACAGGTTATCAAAGCCACAAGTTCTAAAACCAGTATTACCTCTTAAAATATTTTAATCAAGTAGTTGTGATGGGAAAAATCTTTTTCATTTCTATTTAAATATAAATTGAATTCAAGTAGCAGCATCTTCTGAATTACATTCTAACAGGTGTATTAGTTCAACATAAGACAAAATATTATTTTGAGATATCCTTTCATTTTGTTATTAAAAAAGGTGCTGCAGTCATTCAGGTTCACAGGATTAGAAATTGACAATTGACACTGAGCAGAATCATGCTTGTTCTACTTGGGGCTTTTTTAAGCAAAGCTCTAAAGATTCTCCTGGGTTTGTTGAGATTGAATGAGAGGTTAAAATTTATTTTACTTCTGCCTAAGCCCCAGCAGAAGACAAACACTCCTCATATCTGTCACTATTTTTCAGAGGAACCTTGCCTTGAGCCTGGTAGAACAAGTAGTCATTTCCCCTGCCCAGACAGTGCACAGACCTGAGACTGAGATCCCAAGCCTGGCAATCATAGAATCAGATGGGTTGGAAAGGACCTCTGAGATTATCAAGTCCAACCCTTGTTCCACTACCACCACAGTTACTGGACTATGGCACTAAGTGCCACATCCAGTCTCTACTTAAATACCTCCAAGGACGGAGAATCCACCACTTTCCTGGGCAGCCCATTCCAATGCCTGATTACCCGCTCTGTAAAGAATTTCTTCCTAATATCTAACCTAAACCTTCCCTGGCAGAACTCGAGACCATGTCCTCTTGTCTTACTGATAGCTGCCTGGGAGAAGAGACCGACCCCCACCTGGCTACAACCTCCTTTCAGGTAGTTGTGGAAAGTGATGAGGTCTCTCCTAAGCCTTCTCTTCTCCTGGTTAAACAACCCCAGCTCCCGCAGCCTCTCCTTATAGGACTTTTGTTCAAGACTCTTCACCAGTGTGATCGCTCTTCTCTGGACCTGCTCCAGCACCTCAATATCCTTCCTGAACTGAGGGGCCCTGAACTGGACACAGCCCTCCAGGTGTGGCCTCACCAGTGCTGAGTCCAGGGGAAGAATCACTTCCCTGCTCCTGCTGGCCACTCCTCCTGAAACACAGGCTCTTTTCACTGCAGTCCAAGCATCAGTTACACACTTTATGCACAGCAAACAACTTCAAAGGGGCAGCCTCACCATCAAACATCCTGAAGCCTGGTTTTCTGGAAAACCTAGATGGGATCTTCTGAACATCAACCTAGTCAGCCACTCCCTGGGGTTTTTGCTAGAGCAAAAATGCCTGAGCTTCATCTAGCTTCATTCATCCTGCCCTGTTTGCCTTCCCTCATGCTGGCTTCCCATGGGCAAGCCAGTAGCAGAGCACTGTGGCATCAGCCATGGGCTTTGAAACCCCAGTCAGGGTGGGCTTGCCCACCAAACCTCTGGGTCAGGGCCTTCAGGTATCTATGGAGTTGAACAGGGGCTGAAAAGATTCTAGTGGTGCTTAAGGGTTGTCTTTAGGAACCTAAGTTGGCATGTAGGTACAGGCAGCCTGCATGTGGAATATTTCACAAAAATGGCCTGTTTTCCAGGATGATAAAGGGTACTTGACAAAGTACAACTTAAGTATCTTCAACTTTGGATGATATCCGAAATAAGACTCTCAAAGTAAAACATTTCTGGTCATCAGCACTTTTAAACAGAGCTTTGAGCAATTAACATTTTGCCACATTCCCAGAAGACAAACCATTTGCTTTCTCTTTAATGAGTGCCAGTTCTGATACTGCTGATGGTTTTTTTCCGAGAAGTTATGAACACCCACCTAAAATCTGAGGATGTTGTTGTTTTCAGAAAGCAATGTTTCTGAGGGAAATGAGGTTTGGTTTTTTCCACTGACCTACCTTACTCAAAATAAGTGTTGTGTTTTAGTGCCATAAGTAAACTTCTGGAAAATTACGATTGATACTGAACATTTCCATCCCTTGAAAGTTTAGATTTTCAACCACAGGGAAAAAAAACTAGTTTTCAGGGTAACAATACAGGCTGAGAATTTTTTTTGCTGTAGATTCACTGAAGTAACTTCTCCTGAGAATAGGGCACACATTGGAAAAGAGGACAGACAGATTAATTTTTCAGTATTTGCCAAGTAATTGAGTGTTTTCTCAGTGTTTTGAAAAGTCAAGTACTTAATGGTTGGATTTTGCTATTTATTGACTTTGGGATTAACTGACCTCTCATATGCAGTATTTCTCAGGTTCTTATGACTTTTGTATAGTTTGTATTGACTTACTGTACATGTAATGAAAATTTCTCAAGTCACGTATTTTTGCTGTCTGATAGTTTCAGCAAGAAGTAGACTCATTGTTAACCTCTCTCCTTAAAATACAGCCCTCCCTTCCACTGGCAGTGGTAATGTTATAAAATAATAGTGATTAGTCTCTGTCACTGTAAAGCACTTAACCCATTTTTGCCAATCCAGCCTTGGTTTCCATGGAAACAGAAGACAGTAACACAGAAGACAGAACTTTTTTTTTTTCTTTCTTTTTTTTGGATGTCAGTTGCCTTCAAAGTTCATTCACAAAGCCATCCCTCCTCCATATTTTTTTCCTTAAACTTATAGATTTTAGGATTCAGGAAGATTCACTCATCTGGGGTTTTCATTTTGTTGTGGATGGCTTTAAAGAAAATTTGTGGCCAGCAAAATTTCACAGGATGATAGACTTGGACACTGGAGTCCTGGGTTCATTCACAAAGTTTTCTGAACTCAGTTTCTCAGAGATAAAATTAAGACTTAGTGGAGCCTCTTGGTGCTGTAATTTTTCAGAAGTAAGACAGACAAAAGCTATTACCTAGCTTACCACTTTTATCATATTAAGATACAAGTGTAGACATGATTAGAAGCATATAACAGTCAAATTAGATTTGTGTTACTGTGTCCTTAGATTAAGGGTTTTGGCCTTTCTGAGAAAACAGAGATACTTCTTTAAAGCAATTTAAATACATGACTATCTCACCCTACTGCATTAAGGACTCTTGAAAGGATATCTTATCAATTAGATTGTCTTGACCTTAGGTGAAGTCCAGACGGCATGTGTTAAAATTTTAAAAACTAAATATATCAAATCAAATTATTTGTCTGTCTGGGTAGAAAAACATTTTTAAAGGTCACAAGGGTGAACCATGCACAAAGCATTATTTAGCACACAGTAATGCTAAAGACTAGTACTAGATTCCAACAATAAAGCAGTTGAGCTTCTTTTCCAGGTAAAACTTATTTAAAAATAAAAATGTGAGGCTTTCCATCAATTTTTTTCTTACCAGTAATTTTATGACAATAGCTGTGGGAGATAAATGTTATGCAAAGTAACTGATTCACAACCTCTTGTGTTCAAAGGATCATATAAATCACTAACAGAATAGGTTGCCATGCTACACAAACAATGAGACAGGTCTCTCTAAAACAGAGGAGACTGATTGCTTCACATGGTTTTTATTCTTTTCTAATTTGGAAATATATAAGATAGAACATCAGCACAGGTGGATAGGGAAGGTCAGAAAATCCACTTTAAAACTTTCTTTTTCCTTCTCCATATTTTTAAAAAGCATTGTGGCCTGTGGAAGCCAAGAAAATTTGTAACTCTTTTTTTACCTCTCTTATTATCTGCATTTTGTACTATATGGGAACAACTCACAATGAACTAGTGTTTCTCTGTGACAGGTATAGCTGTTCCTGCCTTGAAAAGCTGATGACTTTGATTTCAGTGAACCTCACCTCAGTGCTCAGATGCTGTGTTTCATCTGTTATTGTTGTAAACTTGCCTGTTTTCATCCCTAACAGGGGAAAATAAAGCAATATAGTCAAGACATATGCATTTTTTTTTACAACCCCAAACAATAACTTATTTTCATATCTGTGTGGGTTCCTCCATAAACAGCACATTGTGACACTTTGTTTCACTATTCCTAAACTAAAAAATCATATTAAAAGTCTGCTCAGGCTCCCACTGCTCACTGGAGGCAGCTGCTCTAGGCACAGCAGCACAGGCAGCCCAGCACTGCAGCAGTGACACAAAATGCTATCTGAGCTTTGCCATCTGACCTCAAGCAGTGGTGACCTTCCTGCAAGACCAGCATAACCTCTCTAACGCAAGTGGCAGTTTAAAAATACCTCAGAATTTTCCTTTATTGTCCTAGGGGAGGCTTATGGAAAGCACAGCTCCAGACTTTCCTTCCCATTCTTTCCACCACAGTTCCTTCTTCTGGCTCCCTCTGAGTCCCCTTCAGCCACCCACTCACTCATCTCTGCAGTTTGGTCTGGGTGACGATGCTGCCCCAGGTGCCACCAGCAGCAGTGGAGCAGGAATCTCAGCACCCCACGAGCAACTCCTGTCTCAGAGCAGTCAGACCTCTCTGGCACCAGCAGCGATACCCCAGACCTCAGGGGTAACCAAGAGCACAACTCTGAGCACTGTGACACTGGCCATTTCTCAGACATCTGAGAAGCTCCCCAGCCCCCATAGCAGGTGCCACCAAGGTTTAAGCAGCTGTTGACATGTATTTACATCATAAGCAGCATCCTTTGTTAGCATAGTCATTCTCATTGCTGATGGGATGCTGCTTCACACACCTCTGTCCCTAACTGCTTTAGTCACCCTTCAACCATGCATCTAAAGTGAAATAATCTGATTTTCTGATGAACAAAATAAAATTCATTCCCCAAATTTCTGTATACAGAGAACAATTATGTGACAAGATGGCAAATTATTTTTTTTTTATATATACCGTGATATTCCCTTGGACTTTTTATTGGGACGACCAATTAAATTCACAGAGAAAAATGAGCAACAAAAATACAATTTTTTGCTGCTGTCGCCATGGGAGACATATCAGTTAACAAGGTAGCAGTGAAACCTTCCAGGTCTTTTTCCCAATTCTCTCAGCTGTCTAGACCCACAAACTGGATTTTTACCAGAGTAAAGACTTCATCAAATATATTTATTTTCTTCCACAACAGCTAAGCATAACAGTTGCCTCAGTTGAAATGAGAGCTTTGCATTGGTGCTGTCAAAAAGGGAACCATCCCTGGTCCATTTCTTTCTTTTCACAGTTCTTGATTTACAAGAAGAATTCCTTTAGAAATTAATACCCTGCGATATTTACAACAGCTGTTCTGCAGTGGTATAACAGAGTACAATTTTTGAAGCAGACTCTGAAGGTTTCTTCCCCCAAGTAACAAAAAAGCAATTTACAGAAATAAAAGTCTGAAGAGGATCTGAGAGATTACTTCATCCATTTTTGCATCAAGGCAAAGTGGGATTGTATGGAGGTACTTGGTGACAGATAGTAAACATGGCAGAATGATGTCCATAACAAAAATAGTTAAAGGGAAGAGAGTATCACATTGCAATGCATTTTTAAGAGTTTCAATGAAAGTTTTTATCTTAATAGTATCAAAGACTTGACATATTAAAATTTTTACTATTTGGTGTAGGTTGTATTTTTATTTAGCTAAATCTCAATACCAGAGAAATAAAGCTACAGGACTTAACAACAAATAATATGCAGAGAAACACTGCAGTAATGTAGAAGATGTATTATATGAATTCTTTTTAAGATATATTTTGTCTGGTGCTAATTAGGTTTGAAAGAGAAACTAGTAAAGCAGCTTAAAATCAACATTAATGCTAAAATTTAAGTTTTAATGTCACCATAATATTTACAATATAATAAATCCAAAAATTTCTAATAAATTGGTAAAAATGTATTAATTTGATATTGGTGGTTTCTTTTTTTTTTAAACCATGATATTTTACCTGATGAAAACTCAGTACTCTGATTCCTTTTTTTTCATTATTTTTGTTTAAAATTTGTTTAAAATTCTTACAATGTGAATGGTTATAAATGGTTATAAGGGTTTTAACAGAGGGATTTCAGTACGGAGTGTTATGAGAACAGCCTGCTGAAAACTCATGCCAAGTTATAAACAATCCTTTCCAGAGGATATCAACTTTCCATCACAATTCCCTTGTGATTTTCAGAAGTCAGTACTTCTCTAAATTTTGGCTCTGTGAATGACTTTGTTTCTCCGTTCTGGCTTGTGGGATCCATTTTCTTACTTTCCTAACCTTCTTGGATAAACTGTGTAAAAGATAATTTAGGCTGGCAGCTCTCTATTACTCCGCCCAACACGTTTCTCCAGCATCCATGCCCTATCCTTGCCCATACTCTGCCTGAAAATTTTAACAATTAGTCTTGCTTCCATGATTTGAATTTAGAAGGGACTCGATAGGTTTCCAGAAACTAGGACATCTACCTTCGCATAGGCAGCTAAAACACTAGTGCTCTCCAAGGATGCTTAATTGCTACAAGCAACCCTAATTAGTGGAAGGAAACAGGGGGAAAAAAGGCATCAGGATGGACATCTGGTGCAGTTTCTAATCTCTACCTCTTCAAGATGCAACTTGCAGGCAAAAACTGTAAACTGAGTAGCAAACCTCCTGTGTCCTAATGGATCATGACTGTGAAGAAACACACTCCTTTGATGATTTCCCTCTATGTACAAACAAACTCCATCTTCTGTTCCTGTTTATGCTTAAAATGAAAAGGTACTTAGCAGTTCATAAACCAGAACACTTGCCCATTAGTTCCCTTATTGCTACAGAAATGTTTTCTTAGGTATTAGCAAATTACTTCTACAGTAGTCAGACTACTAAAAACAAAAAAAAAAAAGAACAAAAAGAACAAAACAAAACAAAAAAACCCACAAAACAAAAACACAAGCAAACAAAACAAAAAAACCAACCAAACAAAGAAAAATAAACACCTATGTGCCCATAGTGGCAGCAAGCAATTATCAGAAGAGAAGGAGGAAGGTTGAAGAATTTTTGCCCTCTGAGTGTGGCATCAGCCAGCTTTGAGGAAGCAAGTTTCTGAAGTGTTGCTGTATCACAGGACATTAATTTCTATCTGAAGCAGGGCAATTCTGATTTGAGTTGTTCTGTCTCCAAGTTCCCTTCACTGAAGGTTATTATGTCTTTATTTTCTGTATTGTATGTCATGCTATTTTACTTCTCTTTCCACTTAGAATTTAGAGATCTGTGACCAAATCATCATCTTAACCTAAGCTAGAATATTTTCTAACTAATTGGGCACACTTAATCACCCCCAACTTGTCCTACTTTCTATGACAGAGCAGCAGTAGAAGACTCTGAACAGCACCTGAATGTGACCTTCCATCTCAGGGAAAGTCTGGTTGAAGAATGTGAATCAGATCATAAATGAGAATTACTGTGCCATGCTCCTGATTGCTGCTCTTCAGTTTTCAGTTTTTATGCATCCCAGGAAAAAAAACATGATGATACATGAGGCAAAGTATTCCCCTTGGGAAAAAACTCATAAACAATTTTGATCAAAAAAAAAAAAACAAAAACAAACCCGAGGAAATTATTGGCAGATTTTAGAAGCTGTATTTTTAAGTGTTTTGGTAGTACTCTTGGAGTTTTCTTCCATTACTCTTCTTTTCCCTTTTTAGGCCTGCTAGCCTGCAATTTATTAATGGCCCACAATAAAGTCAGAGGTGATCCAGCAAGAAAAAAACAAAAACAAAAGGCAAAGAAAGAAACAAACAAAAATAAAAATAACAACAGTAAAAAAAACAAACCACAAACAACCCTAACAATTACGACTGAAATAAAGTTTTGTTTCTAACTCATGATAAGAGCATCCTCCACTTTCTGGTTACATTACATGTTAACAGCTATTAGTAATTTCTGTTAGTGAGCCCAAAATTATTCAACAATCATCAACTACTTATACACTGACACAGGTTCCTGATTGATGTAATTATCATGAATTATTGAAACTGTGCAAGTATATACTTCAAGGTGAAATATATGTCACAAAATATACATCAAAGGTGAATCCTTTACAGAGCATATCCTTCATGCTCCATTTACATTTTATTGGGACCAAAACTCATGGCTACATTTGCCTATTGCCTCTATTTCTGCCACTGTTTCCTTCCCCCTCCCCCTTTATTGTCTTTTTAATATATCATAATTCTATACCTATATATATTGTCTGGAAAACAAGCTTTGGGTTATTCTTCTATCAATGTTTTATTTATAATAAGCTTGAATGATTTGATGTGGTTCCTTTAAGTAAATGATTCCAGAATTATGACTTATATAAAAATTTAAGAAAATATGGATGATTAGCTAACTTTCTGACAGGAAAAAAGGAAGGAAGACAAAGATCATAACCTCTTTATGTTGTTATTATTATTATCATTTTACCTTCAGGAAGGAACTTTTTTCTTTTTGTTTATATAATATTAGATTTTTTGGAGCAAATTTTAGTATATACTTAATATTTATACTTTTTGTGTAGGCCAAGTCCAATATCTGGACATTGGCTTTCTTTTCAGAGAACACCTTTCTTGCCATGAGAACATATGTAAAACCAAGTATTCATTTGAAAGTCCCCAAACAAGAGGCTCATTAATAGAGTTTAAAAATTTATTAATTGGTTCCTGTAACTGGGCCATCTGTCACAAGAAGATGAAAAGCTATGTGAAAAGAGTCATTCATTTGTGAATTGGGAAATACTTTTTAGTCTTTTTAGTGTTTATGTCCTTATTATTTCCAAAGACAAGAATTTTTTGCTCAGGTGCCTGCCACTTCCACTCAGAAGGAGAATTGTACCAGAAAGGCAGATGCTGTTAGAGAAAAAGTACAGCATGTTCTCATCTCACATTGTTTCTTGAAACAAAAATCCTCATTCTGAATCACAGAATCATACAGGTTGGAGAAGACTGTTAAGACCATCAACTCCCAACTGTAAATGGCCATAAGCAGGTTATTCACAAAGAAATCAGTGATATTGCTGTGCTAAAATACTACTTAGAGGTATGGGCCGTGAGTTTATTGTCTCAAATATTGGGATAAAACGGAAAGATGTTTTAATACTTGTGTGTTATAGATAAAGTGTGAAAAAAATGATCCTGTGGTAAGCTTATCTCCTAGCTGTAGGGGTTTAGATAGCACATTAGAGTTGGTTGTGCTGCAAACACCTGAGGGTTTCCTTAGTCCAGATCTGTAGATATCAGAGGGATGACAGATTCGCTGTTCTTCTGGAGAAGACCTGTTAAGTGGGAAAATATACTGTTTTAGCAAAGAGAGAAGTGTTTCAGGTCACAACTAATGGATGAGGTGCATTGTTTTCAGAGACATCAGAGCTATGACCAACATGTTTCTGTGCTGAAGGAATCTTTAATGTTCAGGGAGGTCAGAAGGAAAAACCCTAGTGAAAAAGATTCTCCTGAATTTTTCAGTCATCTCTGAAATCATTGCTGTTCCCAAATTTTCCACTTAATTTTTTGTCTCGGACTGAAGCCGTCAAGTTCTCTGCCCAGGCTGAATTTACATATTTCTGCAGTTTACACCTTGTAAAAATCATTGAGGATATAACTGTCAGCTTGAGGGAAATAAAACATGGAGTATGGCAACTAATCAGACATAAACCAGAATATTTCAAAAAATAATTCATGTAAACTTAGTATTGAAAGAGCTGAGTGTAAAGTTTATGTATTTATGGCTCTTGCTCAGCAGAGTTTAACCCTGATGCGGTTTTCTGGAGTTCCTTGTACCTAGGCAGTATCAGCATATAACGCCCTAAAGACAATGTAACAGACTGCGCTCAGTCCATGAGAAGGATTTGAACTTAGGATTTTAAATGCTAAGAGCACCAACCTTCACAGTTTGAGTAAAGGAAATGAGTGTCTTGGCCCTTCGCAGTTCTACGGAACTGTCATATAGAGCTAACAAGATGGAACCTGCTGTATCTACAGTCATTTCTATTAGTTCTACGAGACTCGAGTACCATGCCTTAGTACTTCTGTTTATGCAGATCATTCAGATAGAACTGCTGGCAATTTTGTTAGTTGGAAAGTTCAAAAATTTATACTTCCGAGTTGACACTGATAGGCATTTCGATAAGAAGACTCAAGTGATGGTTTTCATATTTATCATAGTAAGTGTCCCAAAGCCAAACCAGTAGAAACTTTTTTAAAACCAGTACATCATCTGCAACAGGATGTCTCCAGAAAAATGCTTCTTGAAAGTCATTTTCCAGCAAAACATTATGCAAATGGGGTGATCTCTAGAACTGTCTGGAACTCCTAAAAATTTAGTTTTAAAGGTGGAAGCTGGTCCTGAAATAAGGTAAAAATGTGTCTGTCTGTTCACAAACTAAGCAAATGTCTCTCCACAGTACTTTGGAAGAACAAAATCAGGATTATGTAGCTTCATTGCACATTGCAAAGTATTTCAAGCAGACCAGGGAGCTGATTGGAAGAGAAGATGGGAACTTGGCAAGCACTGTACTATCTGGCTATCTGGAGCCACGATCATTTATCATGATCACATAAGCTAAGGTCTAAAAATTATTCAATGCAAATGGAACATTAAACTACAAATCAATCCCAAAAAAATAGTTTCCTGGAATTTTGAGAATTGCAGATTTATTTTTGTCCTAGTTTTTATTACCATTACTTGTCACTAATAAAATCTTCAGTAATTAGGAAAAAAAAAAAAAAAAAGGGATTTTACTAGGGGTTTTTGGTGTTCATTTCAGATACCATACCTATTTGTAAAAACCTTCTGAAGGAAAAGGTCTCGCAGATAACCAAAACATATGCACACATATGAACCAGCCATAGGTAAAGAACTTGACTTGTTTTTGTAGTGACCATAGTTCTGTGTGTTGGTTACAAAGAAAAACTGGGAAACAGAATCCTGGCATCTTACATACACACACACACAAGCACAAGAAGAGGCAGAAAAAAAAAGAAAAAGAAGAATTATAAACTTATTTGCAATTGCATCTATTTCTTTCTAAACCAAACTTTATGACATATTAGACTGTGATTAAATTTTATTTTGAGGTCTTGAAAAGGTTGGAGTTTAAAACAAGATAGCTGCTGCTTCCCATAAGAGGTTACTTAGGAAGAAGCATCAGTAAAGGCTGGGTGCCCCATGAGGGTGCATGGGGAGAATCTTGAAGCATGGAACAGCAAAGAATAAAACGTACCACAGTTTGTAGTGAACCACAGAGGTTCTTACTCACTCTGAAAGTGGAGAAGTTATGTAAGTTTGAAAGTTATAAATAAATGATGGAGAAAAGAAAAGAGTTTCAAACCATGATAGCTGCAGATAAAAACCTGAAGTCATTGCTTTGTGAATAAATCTGCTGCTGTTCACTCAGCGTTTCCTCTTCTGGTACACTTACTCTGATACAGTCCCTGCTCAGAGTTTACATCCTTTCTTTTCCTTCTTCTCCTGGAGATAAAAATCTAATGGTATTAATGAGACCATATAAGGCATTTATTATGCCATAAAACACTGAAAGCGGCCTTGAACATTTGGAATTTCTTTCTATTTGGAGATATTTTATCAGAACATTAGCAATGGGCCCAGTAGTTTTAATGTCTCGGTTATTTGCCCTGTTTGGTCTGTGATGAGTTTTTTGTCTCTTTGGGTTTGGATAGGTTTTTTGATTGCTTTTTTTCTTTCTCCAGATGACCTAGAGGAATAAGGAGAAGGGGCTCCTGATACAAGATGGATATCTTTGGAGCTATAACAGAATGAAAGAACTTAACTTTATGAAGCTTTCCTAATCACTCTCTATGTTTCTTGAATTTGGTACTGCGGTTCAACAGGGCTGAAAGTGAATTTTTTTATATTCCTTGCCTAATGAATGTTTCTTAACCACCAATTTCTACAAGAGCCATTGATTTATCCTCCTTCTTATCAGCAAGTCATTTAAGCACATGATTTTGTATCTTTAATCACATTGTTTTGGTGGATTTGGTTATAGTATTCCAGAAGCTTCTAAAAAAATTCAAGTGCTTGAATGTTTTGTTGAATGAGATTATAAAAGCAGGAAATACAGGCTACAAATGCGTGTTAAGCAGAAAAATTGCCCAGAAAGTGTTAACCATCAACCTTACTCCTATATGTATAGCACCACTTGCAGTACAAGACTTGAAATCTTGGGATTTACCACAACCATAAGCCAGTCCCAAATGTTGCAGTGGAGCTTGAGTTCCATAATGTTGATCCTGTGTCTGTCTCCAACTGACCAATAAGAAATACACCTTAGGCCTACTAATGTTCCAGGGTGGACTTATGTGGCCTATGTCTCAGAATAATAATAAAATTCTTTTTTTCTTAATAATATTTTACTTCAGTCCAGAATATATTATGTTATAAAATAATCTAATGATTACACAGTTTTTAATTTCTTTCTACTATTGCTTCTGCTTTAGCAAATCTTAACTATCCTACCTCTCCCCAAAGCATCATGGATTTCCCACTAGAAATCAGATAGAGAAAATACTTTATTGGATAGCATGAAATTACTTAATTTGGTTTTATTACACAATTTATTTTTAAATCCTGAAAACATGAAGCTACACTCACAATTTCATTTCCTTTAAGTCTGTTCATTTTAAGAGAGATATCTATTTTTATCTGTACTGTGCATACTTCTACAAATAGATAAAGTAGCTATGCATATCCACAGAATGAACTTGAGAGTTTGTCTTTGCCTGTGCTTTTGCTTGAGAAAAGGAAAGCACAATTTTGCAAAGGGAGAGTTTTGTTTGTTCTTTTAAAACTATTTTTTTCATATTCTTGAAACAACAGTGTGCTATTGAGTCTTATAGCATCCTAGGAAGTGATGGGCAAAGACAGATGGACAGTCATCCCGCCTCTTGCTGCCATAATTTAAACACATGCTTACAGAAGGCCCCACTTCAAGATGAAAATCACTGCATACAGGACAACAGAAGAGCATTTGCAAGTCTGGTTCTGGGAATGTAAGTCAGACAGCATCAGCATCTTGAGTGCAATAAATAACAGCTCAGTAAAATCCACTGTGATATAACTGTGCTTTCCAGACGTTACGACAGGACTATCAAGGAGGTGTTAAACATTTCAATGCTGGGAGCACTGAGCCTTGCTGTACTAGTAAACCACAGCAATGAAAAGGATGCAGGTTGCACACCTAGAATATTTATCTGTTTCCCAAGCTTTGTGAAACACTGCATCACATCACAACACTTTTTGCTTTTGCATTTAATTAGAGGACAATGATGATTTTCATAGTGATGGCCACCAGAAACAGAGTACCCAGTAGATCAGCCATGTAAAATGTGGGTGAAGTTTTGAGTCTATACAGGCACATTTTATGGAATCTTAATTTTATTACAGACAAATGAAAACTGCCATATCATTCAGATTTACAATCACAAATTTTCTCTGTGTAATTAAAACACAATTTTTTAATTACAAGAGTAGAAAATTTGGCATATGAGCTTTTTCCAAATACATTAACAGTACAGTAACAATTGTGGTACATATTGACAGGCAGAATTTGATTACTGGAATCAGCTATTTTACCCAAAGTCTGCCTCCCTGGAACTTTGTTTGAGGAACTGAAGCATCATTTCACAAGTGCTACAATTTTATGGTGTAATAAACATTGAAACTGTAAACAAGATTTCTGGAAAAAGCTTTTTTAATGTTGCTTGAAACATTTACTTTTTTGTACTTAATGTCTTTTTTTCCTTTAAATTACATTTAAAAGAAAAGTCAGTAAATTTAGTCCCATGTATGCTTATGTCATTTCATTTCCCCCATGAGTAATAAACAGGAATAAAGAAGCAATGAATAGTAGTGTAATGTGAGAATATTAAGGCCTGACATTTATATATTTCAAGACTTACAAAAATTTCAAGTTTATCAGAAGTATTGTCTGTATTAATTTAGAATAGCTTCTACTGGTTCCTGGATCTTCAGTCAAACTGTGTCATAATAGTGCCAATATTCCACCGAGAATACCAATCACTCTTCAGTAAATGATGACTGCTTAAATATCTTTCTCTTGCTGGTCCCTTTGCTTTCGGACATGCTTAGCTAGCTTACTTCTGACCTCTGCAGGTCCAAAAACGCTCAGCTCAGGATGCACTCACTGGTACTTGCTTTCAAACTTTGTAACATAATGGAGCTGTAATTCCAGGTAAAACTCGGATGATACTATAATATAAATACTAAAACAGAAATTACTGTAAAATTTAAGTAGTTTTAAGAGCATTTTCTTGCTGGTTGTTTGAATTAGAAACTGCTTAGATCTAGCTGAAAAGCTTACTTTTACTTCCATGCTTCCACTGGCTTTCCTTTACACCTTTTTAAGGACTTACAGAGAGAAAAAGTGTATCAGAAATCAACATCAGTGTTTTAGTCAGTGCAGGAACGGCCTGCCCAGAGATTGGAACGGCCTGCCCAGAGAGGTGGTGGATTCACCATCCCTGGAGGTTTTTAAACAGAGACTGGACGTGGCCCTTAGTGCCATGATACAGTAATTGCAGTTGGATCAGGGGTTGGACTCGATGATCTTGGAGGTCTTTTCCAACCCAATCTATTCTATGATTCTATGATTCAAAGATAGTCACCTGTAGCTAGGAATTAGAAATGTGACCAAGATAGAGAAATTGAACAGCTTTTAACAAACAGGGTATAAAACACGATACACAGGTATCCCCAGAAATGTCAAGGCAGTAGAAAGAGTTAAAAAGTTTATTTAGAAGGCCAGAACATTGGAAACTTACAAATACCTCACAGTGATATTGAAGCCCCGGGCCCCAGGCAGAAAAGGCAAGTTCCTGCCCCCTCCGTGTCCTTTAGTATCCTCTCTGTTTCTCCCACACCTTCCCAAGGCCTTTGTACATGTCTGGTAGGGTTATCTCTCTCCGGCATAGCAGAGAGATAGAGAACACAGCTCTCTCTGAAACCCCCTCTTGACTGTAGAAGGGGGAAAAAAAAAACATCTAACCCTCTTGAGAAGGCACTTTTTGAGGCTTCCTAAGCGTTACAAATTCTTCCAAAATCACAGCTCTTCCTATACAGGGTCCTAAGTCCTCCACACCCTCTGCACAGCTTAGGCTTCACCATTGGGTAAAACTTTGAGCTGCCTAACCCTGCTACTTATAACCTCTTCAACTGGCTCAGCAGTGGAGCAAGTGGAGGGCAGTGGTCATGCAGAGGAGGTGTGAGAAGTTTCATTGACTTTCTCCACTGTGAGCCAGATTCAGTGCTGTGAGATCTCACTCTTCCTGGTGTTCCATGAACACATCAACTGTCCTCACCCCCACTTCCTCCAGCACTTTATTCCATAGTCATTTTTGGAAGGTGATGGCAGCTCTTTTACAAAGATTTTAAAACTGTCAGATCAGTTCATTAGGTGTCAAGCATTTCTGTGACACCAATAACATATATGCTTTGTGAAGTTTTACATAGTAAATGTGACATCTTCAATGATTCTCTGCTCAGTCAAGGAAGGAAGAAAGCACCTGGACTTATAGTGAAGAAGTGCCATGATCCACTTTTCTTCCTTAAAGTTCATAGGGGAAAAGACAAAATGATATGGGAAATGGCTGATGCTTCAAATAGTTGGAATACACTACAAAAGTGTTACAATAGGCTGATCCCAGCTACACAGAAACGTGTTCATTCTAGATTCCACTAAAATGAATAGAAGCTCCCAAGGGCAGGCAGATGAGAGAGGTGCAGCCAAAAGCCTGACCATCTTAGAAAATAAAAATATTACAAAGTCTACACAAAGCAAATTATGTGTGGAGTTGTTAAATGTAAACATGATGAACATTCAGGGAGAATGTACATGTACTTCATGCTAACCAGTAAGATGAATTATGCTGACTGAATGCCCTCAGGTACCTACATCAGCTGCATACCTGCTGATTTCTTCTTTTTTCCTGCCACTACTGAACTGTGATTGAAAATCAAGTTGTCTTTGCAGTCTCAGAGACATTCAAGACCATTTTGTGACTTCAAGCTCTTTTACAATTACAACCATCAGCCCCTAAATTCAGAGATACATGAAAACTGCTGAAACAGACAAGGTGTGCCCGCCAGTTCTGCAAAGGACGGATGGTCAAATCATAATGATGCACTTCACAGTAATTCCAATGCTCTGATGGCTACTCTGTAGAAAGCACAACAAAAGAGATTGCAAGATTAGAGAGAGGAGGCAAAGATAAATTTTGAAGTCTTTCAATGTGTTCCAGCTAGTATGTATTGCAGTTTAAATTGACGGTGTTCAGCTCTGTGGTACTCAGCTGACTGTGACCAATCATGGTGCTATGCTGATAGCATAAACTTCACTGAGGCTCATTCAGCCATCAGTAAAGGCTTATTCTTAGTTTTTGCTGTATGTCTGCTCAGAATTACCATTGTGGTGTAACTGCAGGCACAGACATCTTTGTTCTGCCATCAACCAAATCAGAAATTTCAGCTAAAAATCTTCTTGGACTCCAGGCTCTGAGCTAAACATCCACATCCAAATCCAGTACATTGCAGTGGTTTTAATTTGGGTTTGGGATTGGATTTTGTTACAGAGGAAGAACAAAAATGCAAAATACTTCTCAGAAGAAGATCCAGGAAAATATTCTGACTCCATCTTATTTGTATGGACATAAAAGCTGAGCCCTTTTTAAAGCCTGCAATATGTGTCACAAAACAGGGTGACAACAATTTCTGACTTCACAAGCTTCTTGAAGGGAAAATTTGGTGCTGTAAAGTCAACATCCCCTGCCCCAACAAAATATGCAGCCCTATGACTTGTACCCAGAGTGCCCAGGGAGCTTGTGGAGAGCAATGGTGCCATGCTCCAGCTAGCTAGCAGATTGGGAAGCCACCAAAGCCCATCAGATTCATGATGGATCTTGGCCTCCTGCACTCAGAGCAACACCCCAGCCATCCAGCTCTCAGTTCCCCAAGATGTGTCTTGCCGGATTTCTCCTGGTTGAAATTCATCTGTGATGGAAATTCTTCCATGGACAGGTGCAACATGGTCCTACTTCTTTCACCACCAGTTCCTACCACCTTGGTAGGAGACTGAAATTTTTCTTTCCCTTTCCTGTTCCTTTCTGCAGAACAGAAGGGTACAGTCACCTTCCCCTTTCTGCCCAGGTGTCTGGATTATTACCCTCAGGACAACATTTCTGCGTTCTGTAACACATAAAGTATTCCAGTTTCTGGTAAATCCATTTTCTTTATTTCTGTTTTGAACTAATTATAGGTTATTAGTTGACTAGGTACACAGTATATTTGTTTTTCTTGTTTCTCCTGAAAATGCTAGTCTTTTTCTGAAAAATCCCCACCCACAAGAAAAGTAAATCCCTAAAGCAGTAAATACTGGACAGTGAGAAAACATATTTTCAGGAAGTTTGGGGTAAGAGACAGCAGACCAGATCCAGAGCTGACTTATCATCATCCAAACCTTCTTGCAGCCCTTTATCAGTGTTTTAAGCCTGCACCAGGCAGTGGCTGTTTGATAGCTGATTATAAAAGTTCTTACTTTTCCAGATTAGCTGTAAAATGGTTTTAATGTATTCCCTCTGTTTGCTCATACAGACAGTTTTATTATTGCCACTGCAGAAGTAAACTAGTTTATCTGTGAGTACAGATGTAGTCATTTGCAGAGATGGCAAACCAGAAAATAATTGCTTGTTAATGTGCTTTCTTTTGTTTGCCCTCTTTCAGAGAATTCCTTTTGGGTTTATAGATGTGATTATGAGTTTCTGTTAGGACTGCATTACAGAAATTCAATATTGCCTCTCCAATATAACTACAGTAACTCCCAACTGATCACTGGGAAGCTTATGGGTTGTTGTTTTTTTTTAACACCTACTCTTTATTCTTACTTACTCACGAAACCTGACCTTCCTTCTCTAGCAAACAACCCAGTGATGCATATCTGTGTTGGAAATGCACAGCTTGTCATTTCTTATCTGCTTTAAAGCTCTTTTTTTTCCTATTACCTGCTAGAATAGGGACAACTGCTGCAATACAGTTAAGACTCCTACTAATCAGTTTGTTCATCCAAGCTATCTGCTAACATCGTATCCAGACAAGATAAACAGGCAATTAGCATGGAGAACATTTGCTAAACAAAGCTATAATTAATAATAAATGAAACTGAGTTCCCAACTACTTAAATACACCAGTTATTAATTATCATGTGGCCCCAAGCTATTTGTGTACAGTATATAATTTACAATTCTGCATGATCTCTGCTGTACTCCCTGAAGCCTCCAGAGCTATCTTTTGCATAACTTTAAACTCCAATATGTTGGTTGTGAAAGTTTCATCTAGCTTCTGCCTCAACTCTCTGCATTATAAGGCCAAAAAATGTAGTCTTGTATTCATGTGGAAGAAATTACAACTTTTAAACAGCAATATGTAGCAAAAGCCAGAATATAGCATGCAACTGAATTAGATCTGGCTGGCAGACATGGTTTTGTCACCTATCATAAACAATAAACCTCCAGCTGTGCAATAAGCAATTTGGAGGTAGCCAGCACTGTCCTACATATTGTTCACCTAAAAAATTATTATCAGATCTGTTTTCATCACTAGACAGCTTTACCAGCCAGTTTCCAAAATCCTATGTAATTTAAACTTTTATTACACACAGTATCATTTCTTCAGAAAATTAGATATTCTATATAAAGTAAAACAAGATATCTTTCCTACTAGAGGTCACAGCCTCATCATAGATCCATGGGCCATGTAACGCCTTAAAGGTTTACGTACTCACCCTGAGAGGAGGACCATGAAATGCTAGGCTGCTGGTAATACTACTCACACTACATTTTTACAATGGTACAGTCTGAAGCTCCAAGATTATCGCTTGCTTCCACACCTTGATTTCTCACTATATTTCTTTCAAATGGTTCCAAGAAGTCATAAGCATTCTCCTGAAGGCTTACCAAATTTAGAAGTCAGACTACTGACAGGGTTGTGTGTTTTCAGTGACAAAGACCAGACATTTTCAGAACAGGTCTGTTCGTATTTGGCTGGTGACATAAGACACTGTAAAACTCTGATGCAGAAGGGAAAAACCACAGCATCCACCCAGGCCAGCCCCACTGAGATTACTCATTTCTTTCTGCAAGCATATCCAAGATCTCTCTCTGTCTCTTTCACTTCCCTGGGCTACACAGCTCCTACTGTGGTTACCAGCACCTTGAGTTCTGTTTTTAAACTGCACTTTTTTTCCTTCTCCATCTTCTGTCTGTCTTTTCTGCTGCTTCCTGAGAGAAAACACCCAGTGGGTGATCCATTCTACCTCCAACTAACTCTATTTCTCTCTCCGTAGCAATTCAGTCATATCAACCAAACTTGCCTCCCTATTTCACACCAGTCTCACTTCTCTGTCCCACTGAAGACGTTGAATCGCAGTATTGACTCAGTTAAAAGATGGTCACTGAAAAAAAGAATTACTGATTTTATTTTTTTTTGACTCACATTCTCCACAAATGCATAATTAATTCATTTAAAAAGGTATTGTCTCTGTGACACACAGCATCACTGTGTTACCCGGTACACCGTAATGTTAACTGTGTAACTTTCTTTGAACAAGATTAATTTATGAAGGTCAGTCAAGTTACCCTTAAGCATGGTAATTGCCATAAGCCATATGATGGCTTCTCTCTGTGTCAGACTCCTAGTCTAGCTCTAGTCTTTGGAAAGTTATGTACTTAAGTTGTAACAGGATATTCAGCCTCTGTGGTATGCCACAATTGAAATTATCTGTGTGTAATGGTGGCAGCAGTGTCCAGGTGCTTGTTGCAAGCGTGGTCTGAGCCTATAACTGGACACTGGTAATTGTCAGGCAATTGTCAGGGGGTATGTTTTGTGCTTTATTTTGTGGAGGCTTTGTGGGTTTAAGCTCTGTGATGTGAGGGACTTTCCCAAGTAATAATAAGCAAACAAACAAATGAAGACAAAAATGAAGCAATAATTAAACCCCAATATTTTTACATATTTGTAATAACTTTGACCTTTTTCCAAAACTGTAATCCTAAATGGCATGCATGCAAAGGAGCCAGGTGAAGGGATTGCAAATTCCAAAATTGCCAAATGATTGCTAAATTTCTAGTAATGATCCCTATCACATCTGGAAAACCCTCATGGGCAAAGTATTCCTGGCTCAGGAGACTCACCCTCCAAACCACAGAAGTCTTGGGTGGAAAAATGGTGTCTCCAAGAGTTCCCTTGGATGTATGGTTCTTTGTCCCCACCTTCTGCCCTGCGACGATCAGAGATAATACCAAGACAGCTGGTTTAAGTTACCATCCCATGTTTTTGGGAAGCCAATAATTGCACCAGGGAATGCCATTAGGCGGGAGTGGCAACAACAGCATTAATGGAAATGATGAGGTGAGGTGAGGTGAGGTGAGGTGAGGTGAGGTGAGGTGAGGTGAGGTGAGGTGAGGTGAGGTGAGAGCAGGTGCTTTCCCAAAAGGAGCTCCACACAGCAATGAGAAAATATTCTGGCAGTTCAAATAAAAATATTGGACAATAGCTCAGGAAGACCAGTATAGTCCAAAATCACAAGAGAATGGAGAATTTGGGAAACATGGAATCATGCAGATGGAAAATACATTTTGTTTTGATCAGGCGCCCACCAACATGTTTCACCTGTGGCCATGGGTGCAAACAACGTAATACAGCATTATGCAGATTTCCTTATGCTGCACATAAAAAATAATTTAAATTTATATTTTGGCATGTGATTATCTGCTTGGAAGTCCCCAGTGAGAAATTCTGCCTGGATTTCTGCCTCTAGACTTGTAAGTCAGCTGAAGCAAGTGGCTACTGGGAGTCTGCTGGTGGTGGTATTCAAGTCAGTCAAAGATAGTACATGCTAACATGCAGAGTTAAGAGAGATCTTTTCCTTGGTAATGGAGGAGAAAAGTGGCTTCGACATTAAGTGTGTAGAATGCAATCAAACCACACAGGAGCTGCCACACTGAATAAGGTCCACACTCCCTCTTGATGAATAGTCTGAATATGCAGCATGCTGAAGCTTTACTATCCACTGCATGGAATTAATGTTTTTCCTTTTTCTGCAAACACCAGACAGCAGCCCTGTCCAAAAAAGCTGTTTCTACCTTTGTGTGCATCTTTGAGAAAAACTCTAAGGGGCAGTTTTTGTATCTAACCTCTCCTGTATGTCTTTTCAGTAGCCTTTAGGTCAGAAACATTGATCTTTGAATTGGAGAGGATGTACAATTAACTCTGCCTGTAGCCAACTGTATTTATCAGCAGCACATTTTTTCTGTAGGTATGTGTAAAAAGAATACTTCATTTGCCTTCTAAAAGAAACTTACAAATAGAAGGCCTTTCTTAACCTCTTTCAATATGTCTTAACTCTAAACTTAAATACTTATGTAAATATTATCTGTGAGTAAGAAATGTCTCTTTTGTATGAAAGGCTTTCTGGTTTTATAATTCTTATACATATTTTCCAAGGAGCTGAAACTCTTTAAACAACCACTTCAACATTCTCAGGGCAAAAGTACTCAGTAGTAAGTTATATCAGCTATATTATATTTATCTTGTATAGGTTGCTGAAAATACCTCTGTGATAGAACTGTTTTTACAATTTTACCTCCTCAAAATTTCTATTTGTTTCTTCTGCCTGTACTTTTTAAGTCTTTTTCCACTTAACTAGAAACTTTAACAGTGTGGCAGGAAAAATGTTTTCCTCTGTTTGCCCAAGGCTGAAATCAAGCCATGTGTGTTTGTGTAGCTAAAAATTGCAAAAAGATACCCAAAGAAATCTTATAATTTTTTTCTCATAACCAGTATTTTAAAATACTTCTTTTTAATTTCAGAAAAAATATTAGCATTTCTAGAGTTTGTCCAAAATTAGTCTTCTATTTCTTTGAAAGATCTGTAAGGTGGAAAACCTTACTCTACTAAAATAAACAGAAGTTTTCTGTGTGACAGCAATGGTGGTAGCATTATGCCCAGAGATCTTAGCCACTGCTGGATTAATGTTCTCTGAATATCAGATCCAAATATCAGACATGAGAGACAGATATATTACTGTATTACTTCACAAAAAATAGTAACTTTTTTACCTATTGCAATTGCCTTATGTTAATGGTTTTGTTGATATTTTCCCATAAAAGAAAAAAATAATATGCATTTTAAAATCCTCTATGCTCTTAACTAACCTCTTTTATGACAAAGTAAAACTAGGAAGTGTGAAAATTGTAGGCAGTTTGACTATTACTCTGGAATGATCTCAAAGGAGTCATGAGCATGTCACTATTTTGGAATGGAAGTTTTCTTAGTTTGAAACTCTTTTGTTAACTTCTGAGCTTGAAATTCACCATTTGTGACACTGACCCACCAGATCTCACCTTCTCTCAAGATATATTTTGGGGATGAATGGGCAGTCACATTCCTTTATTCATCTGTCATCTCATAAAAACAAAGTGCTGTGCCAATGCCACTGTTCTATTTCCAGGACATGTTGTCTCAGCAGGAGACTACCTGTGAGATATGATCTTAAAATACCTTGGTTATTCAATTTTTCTAAATATTATTTCCTTCACATCAGTAACACAGGCAGGTTTTTCTCTGTCACAGGCAATGGCAGCAGTCCCAGATGCTCTCAACAGCACAGACTGAAAAAGGGCAAATAGTTCAGTCCTCAACAGACTTCTTATCTTTTTTCCCAACTGTAAATCAAAGATTTATCTTTATGAATTAAAAGTCACAAAACCTTCTAGGCCAGCAGTCAATCCTAATATAGGTCTAAAGATCTTGTTCCATTTGAAAAATCATAAAGAAAAGTTAAAAGAGTTTCTTAATCACACTGAAGGAGCATGATGCTTATGTCTATAAGCCACTGTATATTGATTTGGTAACTTGACAATATGATTGGGCTCAGTAATACAAGAAATTAGTAAAATTTCAATGTTGCTACTCCTTTTCAATATGTTGCTTTGTTGCTCTTTTTTTTTTAATGAGACCACTGTGAAAGTCGAACATTTTTGTCTAAAAACTCTCCAAAGAAAAAGGATTTGTTTTTGTATAACTTTCTGTATTAATCACCAGATATTTCCTAGTTAGATATTAAAAAAAACATTAGTAAACCAGAACTATAGGGAAGTGAATTGCATACTTGTAGTTATTCCTAAAAATTAAGTTAATAAATTAAATTGAAGTAAATTCCATGTAGTGCACTGGCCTTGCCCTAAGCAATGATAAATACCGTATAGGGCTGTCATTCCTGTGGTATTCTGAGATATAAGAATTTTACTTCTTTATAAGGGTTCTGTACCGTAATAGAGAAATAAACCAAAAAAATAATTTAGATGTAGTTTCTCAAGCTGCCAATAAAATGTTTTATTTCTAATTCCAAGTGGACACCTCTTGTCACAGAGAAACTTCATCCTTAAGTGGTTATAGGGTCATCTATGCAGTGAAAAAGTGTGAAAAGTGCCATTGTCTTTTTCACTGCGCAGCACTGAAAAGAGCCTGGCTCTGACTTCTTTACACCCTACTTCAGATACTTGTATAGAGGGATGAGTTACCCACTGAGCCTTCTCATCTCTAATCTGAACAGTCCCAGCTCTCCTAAAGTTTTGTCATAGAAAAGATGTCCCAGTCTGTTACACATCTTAGCGGCCCTCCTCCCAGTTAAGTATTATCTTCCAGCTCACTGAGGGTTGACTCTGCCCCATCATCCACATCATTATTAATTAAGGTCTGACCTCTGCTCATGAAGGCTGGACAAAGGAACTGTGGACCAACAACCTAAAGAGGAAAGACTCTTGCCCTGAGCTCAGCCTGTGATGATGTTGGGAAATAAACCCTTTCAGATAGTAATTAACTATATCAGTTAAGTTCCTAAAATGAACCATGATCTATTCAAGAATAACTCTCCACTGAATATAGCATGAACCTCACGGCATTTCACTCTTGTTGATTGAGGCACTAAATATGGGTACTAATAAGAGGCAGAATAAATGCCTCTTCTTCTTACATAACTAAAAACCAGACATTAGTTGGTAGAAGAGACTAAGAGATAGTTTTAGTTCAGGCAATCATAAATATTAGGTTTTTAAAAGACTTTTTGTGCTAGGACATGAAGAATCTGAAGCAGCTCTCACAGCCTAGTAGCATCAGAGCTGTCTGAAGACAGGTCCGCTATTGTGAAGTTTTCCCCTAATCTAAATCCAATTCACTCAGTTTTGTATAGAGAAGGCATAAAATGTCACCTTTGCTGATGTCACATATAGGTTTGTGGTCTGAGACCTCTTTTTTCCAAACATTTTAACTGTGGTTTCTGCACCAACTTTTACTAGTGATCCGAGTTTGACAGAAGTAGGACATAGTCCTGTAACTTTCAAATAACTTATTCTAGTTGTTCAACAGCAACTGAACCCTCTCCAACATAGGGATGCGTAGCACCTTAAGAAATTTGACACACATATGGCACAAATATGAAATCTATTAGGTTTCAAAAGAAAGGATTTAAAAAGAATTATGTGGATTTTGGTGTCAACAAATAATTTTCAGAGAAATCTGCAATCAAGGTCTCAAACCCCATCTTGGGCTCCACAGTACAAGAGAAATATGGAACTCCTGGATCAGGTCCAGTGGAGGGCCACTAAGTTGATCTTGGGGCTGGAGAATCTCTCTTATGAGGAAAGGCTGAGGGAGCTGGGCCCATTCAGCCTTGAGAAAAGGTGACTGAGGGGGGACCTCATTGATGTGTGTAAATATCTAAAGGATGAGTGTCAAGAGGATGGAGCCAGGCTCTTCTCAGTGGTGCCAAAAAACAAGACAAGAGGCATTGGGCAGAAGTTGATACACAGGAAGTTCCACCTGAACATGAGGAAGAACTTCTTCACTATGCAAGTGATCACACGCTGGAAGAGATTGACCAGAGAGGTTGTGGAGTCTCCCTCACTGAAGATATTCAAGAACCATCTGGATCCTGTGCCATGTGCTCTAGGATAACCCTGGTGACCCACTGTCATCTCTTCCAATCTGACCAATTCTGTGATTCTGTAAAGGCAAATGTCCAGTACTTTCAATAATGTCAAGTAGTATTACCTTGGCAAGATTTTTTAGTATCTTCCAGGTGCCTTTTATCTCATCTGTTTTTCCAAGACAACAGACATTTTAAACCTAACATTATCACATACAGACCTAAACACATAATATTCATATCTTCTTCCGAAAACACATACCAGTCTCTCTCACATGAATGCACTTAAAACCAAAATAAAACCACGCTTTATTTAGATCACACGAGCAGTCTGGCTCAGTTCATATGGGAGCCATTTTCCTGCTGAACTTGCTCTGCATTGGCTAAATAACCAAGCAAATAACTAGCCCACCATAAGAACGGTGTGGGAGCTGGCACCGTGCATGCTGGTGGTATGCCTTAAGCACTAAGCTGGGAACCTGCTCAGACTCTACCTGACCTCATGAATTGTTATTCCATGCAGCTGGGAAGAGCTTCAAAAGCAAGGATTTAGAGAAACCTACACTTCAGCAGCTTTCCAAGCAGACATGGTGCCAAGACATGAGTTCCTGTAGGTAGGAGAGAGCCCTGAACTGGTGTGTCCTGAATTGCAGGGACTACATATGTCCCTTAGTATTTGGGTCAGTCCAAGGCATTTCACCCTTTCAGAAAAAGAAGGGGAGGCCTGTACTATTTGCAAGGCACTCGCATGAACAGACAGACCATCTAAACATCAACTTAAAACCCTCTTGGCTTTGAAAGATTAGGATTGTACTTCATATTGGGAAGAGGCAAAAACCTAATCTTTCATTAGCAAATGGAAAAAAATATAACTGTAAATCAAGTGAAGGTAGGAAGTCAGATAAATTCCATCATGAATATTCTCCACTGACACAACTGTTTTTAAAGGCAGTAACAAATATCTTTTTAGTTAGTCCCAACCATTATACCAGGATCAGAAGTCCTGAATACTCTTGGAAATGGCTCATAATGTCAAATCCATCTTCTACAGTGTTGTTATAACTATTTACATATTAACTGCCCAATAAAAAACTCCACTGAAAAGGTGGAAAAGATAATGTAAGAAGCTTTCATGTACACATAAAAATTTTTACTCACTTGGTGGGTTTTTCTCAATGTAACTTGTACTAGTAGACATGATTATTATTGAAGTACAGATAAATTAAATTTGCTGCATTATGCTGTTACCCATAATTGAGTAACACTGCAATTGCCAAAGGGATCCAAGCACTACGATCAACAAATTTACAAGATAGTCTTACACCAAAACAAAAAGTAAAAAAAAAAAAAAAGTAGGTTTAGCATTACAATTTTCTTTTCTTTACATTACCTGGAACTCTAAACTTCTTGACTGAAGTGCTTTGGCTGCTGAACAAGTACATGACACAGCAATGCATATGGCCATAATTTGATAACTTTAATGCTCTGCTTAGAAAACAAAGGGACTTGTTGCACATGCACACATATATATAGGCATATATATGTTTGTGTATATAAAATTATTATAATATTTATATGAAATTAATTGGACAAAAAACATTACAACCCTGCATGATATCGCTCTGGCCTCATTTTCTGTTCCAAACACACAGTAAAGACAACTGCAGCTATGAATACAAGTGTTTAAAGCAAGCTTGTGTAGTTGTAGACAAAAGGAAAACTAGGTGTATGATGGAGATAACAAAAGGTGCTCAGCATTACAGAGATTTCATAATGTTTGTTATTAGTATGATGCAAGGTGCAATAACCATAAAGTACCATTAGGTAGGTTAGGAATGGCCTGGTAGATCCAGAGAGTAAGAACTGGCTGGGGATCCCTCTGAAGTTGTTAACACAGAAAGCATAGGAGCTGATTGGGCATCTAAGGTAATTGGATTTTCCTGGTAAAATAATCACTGATAATATAATTAATAATTATGATATTCAGATGTTTGTCCTTATGTCTCAAGCTTAATAACCCAGTGAAATGAAATTGATGGCACTGTTTGTGGCTTTCAGAGTTACCTTTTCAGATTTTTCTGTAGGCTCATTAAGACCATACTGCATTGCATGTGCTTAGTTCATACTTTCAAGGTCAGCTTCTACCAAAAGGACTAAAGAGTATATCTGTGAAACCTCCTTGTATTATTCCCTCTTCCAAACTGCATTGGCTAGGATAACCTACCATTTCACATGCTGCTTCTCACTAAATTGTTGTTTTCACAATCAAATACAATGCATATGCTTTAAAGAAATGGTTCCTTTTATTTTATTTATGCTAAAATACATCCAGCAAAAAAAGTCTATGCTACAGCAAAGAACATGTAATTGACAATCTTTTCATTTCTAATTCAAACTTTCATTAATATAATAGAATTATACAGTCCCACAGCATATGGATTGGCAATATTCTCTTGTGTATACATTTTACAGATGTACAGTGACCTTGGAAGGAGAAGATGGGGATGAGACACTGTGCAATGCAGAAACACAGAACCCCGTAACACTGTGAAATTATTGCTGTTACTTTCCAGCATGTTGGAGGTGCTAGTGCTTATTTCTTGTCCTTTTGGCCAAAATGTCACCAGCCACAATTGCTCCTGACAAAATTAATCCTATTGGGCCATATGTTTCCTAATGATCCACAGATGACAGCTTAATAGCAACTGTTGTAGACCAACAGTATGAAAAATAAACAAAGAATGCATCATCATTAAAAAGCTGAAAGGTTTCTGTAATTACAGATCTCTATCAGAGCACAAAGCCTGGACTATACTGAAAGCAAGATCTTTCCAATATATGAGGAAAAATGATTTGTTGTGACATTTAAAGAAGGCATGCACATATCAGTAACTCTGCAGTAGCTTTCTTAGGTGTGAGAATATCTGTTACATAAATATCTCTATCCTAGCACCGGGTAAGAAAATATTCTTATGTACAGACAGACATGACTGGTGAAATTTCAATATTAGTCAGCATTAAATTTGTACCTTATCAACTTGACTCTGAACACCCTACACGAAGTTCCCATTGTTGTAACATTTTTGATTTCTGACAAGGTTCTCATGAATTGTACAAATTAGTCCTGTGTAACTCAAACTATCAATTTGCCATGAAACATACATGAATTTAATTGCTGATAATTGCATATCAAAGTGAAAATTTTCCCATTAAAAATGTTTTCCTAAACCTTGTTTTCAACTTTGACAGTCATAGCTTTTTTCTCAATGATCATCTTGTGTTTTGAAATCTATTCAAGCACAAGATTATAAGGGAAATGCCTGCACCCATTTTAGAATAAAATAGCAGAAAAATAACTTTTTCTAGTAAAAAGAAGAACAAATAATATTATGTAAGATATGAAAAGGTATTGTAAGAAAAATTTTTTCAGGGTTTTGGAACTACATGAGGTCTCTTTCAACTCAAACAATTCTAAACTTAAAGTTCAATATATCCTGCAGAACATGGCTTATGAGTTAATAGTACTTGTTCAATAAAGGCTGAATTTTGATAGTGAAAATTTAATTTTTACTAGGTTGGAAAACCAGCTGAAGACATTTAGAGAAAATATCATTATAAAATATAATACAAAGTTCTAAAGATTATAATATCTTCTGCTAAGCATTTCTGCACACTCTTTTCCTTTCCTTTCACTCTGAACTCACATATACTAGGTATGATAAAGATTTGTTAAAAAATATTAAAAAATTTCACGTGTTCTTTTTTGTCATGATGAATGTCTTTTTTGAGTTTATGCTGCTTCGTCATTGTAAAGAGAGGATTTATAACTTTTCCTAGCATTGAGCAATTTTTTTTCCTCATTAGAGGCACCTAAGAGAATTGCAGGGCCAAACTTCCATCTTTCACTCTGCAAGGACTGCATTTTTGTATCTGCAATTTTTTCAGGCACAGCTGAAGTTATTTAAACACCTAACCATTTGATTTACAGATGCAATCACGTACCTGCATATACAAGTGATTGTAACTGCAGGTGTTAGATTGGGGACTGTCATTTGAAATTCTTCCTCAAAATGTGCAAAATAATTATCTTGAAATTATGTCTGTGGGTTCATTAAACAAGTAAGCTTTGATCCTTGTATTCTTCCCATGTGAGAAACTGTTTAAATCCTTAGATAGCCTTCCTGTGATCTCTGCTCTCATTGCCTTCCCTGCTTCACTTTTTCTTATATCAAGTATGAACACAGCATGCACTTGCTCTGGCACAAGTGCAACATTTATTCTGTGTAGGCTGTGCACCCAGTTCAGTTGCAGACTTCCATGGGCTGGTCCCTCTGTTTTACATATAGAACCCAGGAACAAAATTAGACACTCATGTAAAGATGGTGTGAGCCACTCACTCACTTGCCAACATTCACTCCCTTCCTCTGATCCAGACTTCAGCTGTATCAATGAAGCAATTCTCACCAACATTGAGGACTTTATGTAAGGCTTAGCTACTGAGCATGATGGCCACAATCTGGATTCACATTTTATTACTCCATCTAACAGTCTCTGATTCAAATACATTTTTTTTCCCTTCTGTCCTTTCAGCTGTTCTTTGCCTGCACTTGTAGGAAGATAATCAATACAGATGAGACAAAAAGGTAACGGAAAACCTTATTCTTCAAATGTTTTGCAGGAGACAAAGAGGCATTACCAGGTCACACAACAATTCTGTGCCCATAGACAGCTATTGTAAGGGTTAATGTCACCTTACCCATATCTGTAAATTTATGTGCTAACAATTTATAAATTAATCAAAAACAACAGGCAGATCATGTGTAACGATCTGTAATCTTACAGGAATTATAGAAATCTTCACCTGCTGTCCCTGGGCCCTCTCCTATTTCTGTGTTGTCCTGATTGCAGAAGGGCTGTTACAGTGACACACTGTCCCAGTAAGAACTGTATCAATGGCCACTGCAGTTACTGTTCCTGCCCAAGCCTGAGTGTTCCACTGTGCGTGTGGAAAACTCTCTAGCCTGTAAAGGAAAAAAACCTAGAACACCGAAGACTGCACTTTTTATGAACTCCACCAAATGCTGTACATTTTAATTATATAAACTATTCAAAAAACTGAAGCATAACAAAGTAGATTTTAGAGTTTCATTTAATTATCTTTGGTAATACTCTTTATTCTTTCACTTTTACATGAATTTTATCTCCCTTCATTAAGATAATAGATAATATAACCCTCTTCTGCAAAAATGGTGTCTAGTTCATTTGATTTAGCCTGGCAGTTTTCCAGATCATTAAAGATATTTTTCAGTATTAAATATTGGCTATGACACAGTCATCTCTTTACTATGTCTAGATGAAAGTTAGGAGTATACATCATATGTTTTTCTTTCATTACTCCCTTACAGGATGCATGTTGGTAAAATTAATTAAAAGGAATTACAAATGCTATTGTTACTTGCCTGGAGTCCTGTGAGGGCAAAGAAGAGTTTGGCCCACACAATACTGAAAAACTAGCAGAAAATAATAGTAACAACTAAAAAAAAAAGAAAACTACCAAAAAACCAGCAAAATCCCACAAAACAAAACCCCAAACAAACAAACAAAAACCCCACATTAATTCAACCAAGCAAAAATGCAAACTAACTAGTCAGGTTAGCTGGAGGAGGGTAGCAAGAATTAATATCCTTAAGAAAAGGAACATCTCTTGATATTACCAATGCCAGGAGAGCTTTAACAGTGTGTATGAGTGAGGAGGTAGACACTAAAAGTTTAATCTATTCACGGCTTCAGAGCATCTGCTAATCTCCATTGAGAAAGGAGTGTTTTATTCTGTAAGGAAAAATGGCAGCCCTACACAGGGCAAAGCTCTGGACATGCAAAGTATATGAAGCAGTGTTTAATACCCATGGGGCTTTAACATGTCCTGTTGCTTATTCCTGAATCATACCACAGGTCATCAACAGGATAATTAGAAAGATTTCTACTGACATCAGTAGGCTCCAAGCCAGGTCTTAGTGTATGACTGATGATGGCAAACAGACAAGGACTTCATGTCAAGGTACAGATGTTATCTGAGAGGTAAATGTAGTCTGTTTATTATGATTCCACACAGAAATCTGCAAACATATTTGTGCTTCTTAATATCACAAGATAAGCATAATTACAAAGGAAATTAGAGTAGAATGACAAATGTGGCTTGGGGGTTAGTAGTCATTAACCATGTAGAGATTGGCTAGGTTATTACTGTGGGAGAGAATGATGCCAAATGAGACATTAAAAGGGTGCAAATGCCAAAATTGTATAGCACCATTTTTCTTAATAATATAAAGAATAATTAGTGGAAAAAACCGCCTGAAGGTAAACTTTATGATAGAAAATTAACATTATTAGGAATCAGGAATTCCTTACTGGAAACCTCTAGCCACCCGCTTTTTTCAGCTGTTAAAATTATCTTGGAGGAAATGTGATGTTTTCTGTGGCTATGGAAAATTCTGGAAGGAAACAACAACAAAAAAAAAAGTCAGATGAGAACCCCTAGAAATTAATTAGTGCCTTTTATCCTTCTCCAGAACACGGCATGCTGTGTTGGAAGGAATCATGATCCAAATGCCACCAACCACTCATATGTGGACTGCAACGTGATTTCTGTGGATTAAATCTTCCCACTGTGTACAGTTCTTGGTAATTCCTATTGTGACATGCAGAGTTTTTTTAAGTCTCCACACAATTCACTTTTATAATTTGGTAAGATAGAGAGCAGGTCTTTTCCAAACATCTCATTGTTGGCCATCATGACTTTCAGAAATTTCATCCTTCATTAAGATTTATAGAGCAAGATAAAGCACGTCAGGGACAAATTAGAACTACAGGAACCTCCTTCTCTTATATTAACATGTAAAGTTTTTTTTATATTGCCAAACACCTTTGGTTGCCAACCCTTAAACAACTCAACATGCCATCCTTCCCTCTGCAGGGTGTTCCTCTCCCTTTTGTTTACGAAGCAACAAAACTCCTACCAGAGCTGTAAAAAGACAACATAAGTCTCTTTGCATCTACTGCAGCATGAAAGAGACAAGCCCTTGATTATTTCTGGCTTTTGGAAACCTAGGGGGTACATATCTGCCTATGAAATGGCGGCAACACACAGAAAGAAGGGCAAAAAACTCTTTAGAGCTGTTGTGTTTTAGCAGGCTGCAACACAACCTTGGCATGTACCAAGTGAGGAGACAGAGGGAACTACCTGGGACACATGTAATGTTTACCTTCCTGACACAGAAAAATTTTTCCTGGCCTGTCATCATGTCTGTTGAATACTTGCCTGGAGGAAACTGATTGTTTTGCATTGCTTCTGTAAGAACAGTAACACCAGTTTGCCTGTCAGCATCACGGGGGCAAAACAGTCCTACTCTCCAGATGTGGAACTGAGTCTCAACCTACTGAATAAGCTTTAGACCAAAATAGAGAGTGGGTAGTGCTGCATGCCATGCAGGAAACAGTAGCTGGATTTAGGGAGAAGAAGGAAGGAGTGGGAAGAGATATTTGCATGAAAAATTCTTCCTGGAAGAAGATGTCTTCATGAAGAAGTCTAGAAAGTAACCACTCCTTTGTGGATATCAAAAAGCATGGGGGGGATGCTTCAAATGTCTGAATTGCCGTGGCAAGCACATGTGGCTACACTCCCCCTCAAACAGTCCTAGTCAGGACAGACAGACAGTATTGTGGCTACAAGTATGAAAATACACTCCACCGTGTTTGACAGTATTACTGGAACTCGTGCACATATTTAATGACTGACACAGTACAATGTTGCCAGCATTGACCACATGGTCAATTTTTTTCCAATTTATGGAATTTTTCCATTCCTAAGGGAAAGGTGTTGTGGCTAAGCACCAGAGCTCTTGTGAGACCAAGCACTACACCTGTCCTACTGTTAAAAGTGCTGGTGAAAATATAACCCCTTCTTTCAATCCATTTGAGAAAACTGTTTATTTGGTTATATGACAAACACAGTTACATCTTTCTCCACCAGCATTTCAAATCAGATCTAAAGAACCACTTAAAAAAATAAAATGTAAGATTAAAATGGACCTGGTTCTCCAGAAACAGCCTAGATGTTTTTCTAGATGCTTTTCTTTTGTTCACAGTGCAAGAGAGCCAAAGAATTGTTTTGCCGAGCATTCAGGCAAAAAGGGAAAGAAGGTAGGATTTTCTGATGGACAAATATATGTGTTTCAGCTTGGAGTGGCTGCAGGGGGAATTCCTCTCTGCTTTTCAGTGAGTGACTGATCTGTCTGTGACAGGAAAGTTAGTTGTAAGAGGCAAATATTTGTGACACAGTGCAAAAGAGTTGTTCAGATTCCTTTTCTCTTACAAAACTTTCAACTAGGATGCACCCTTTGCATTACAGTGCAGGATAGGAACTAGCCACCCAGAAGAGCTGCCAGAGAAATAGTTCTTCAGTGTGAGAAGAAATGTGTGGATCTTTTATTTCATACTGAATTTAGAGATCAGTCTGTTTTAGACCAAATACCTGGTTGTCAATGAAACTTACATATGGCTCCGGAGGAGATCTTTCTTCACTGTATTTCTTTTTTCACCTAGATCTGAGAGTTTTGATGACACCTACTCAAATAAAAAGGAAATTGGAAAAAATACAAGGTAGAGAAAATTGTAAAGGCAGTTACCATTTGGTAGAGGTACAGAGAGAGATAATTGACCGTTTGCTACCAAAAGAAAATGGTTCAGCAGGGTTAAAAAGCACTGGAAGCAACACTGATGGCAATGTAATTACTGAAAATGAAAATGGTTATGATTTTTATTGGCCTGAAGAAGAATTGCATGGTAATAGCACTGCAGCTGGTGAATCTCAAAAGGCAGCTAAGGAAAAGAAGCATGAGGTGATGCCAAATGACCTTCCTGGTAGCCATGGTATAGTTGGTTAGAGTGGGGATGCACTTTCCAAGAGACTTCCCTATGGGATGCTTTGCTTGCCCCTTCAGCCTTATGGCTCTGGAAAAGGACATGGGCACAAAATACTCATTTTAGTTTTTAACACTGTAAACATTATTTTTTCTCCCTTTCCCGCTCCATTTCCCTTAGACATTCATGGTCCCTGTCTGCAGTGGGATTGCAGAAGACAGAAATGCAAGCCGAGGATGCCACTGGCAATGGGCAGCTGCATGGTGCTCTGGTTGACAGTGCCCTAGCTCTTACCAGATGTCAGCTCTGGTCTGATCTGCTGGGAGCAAACCTCTTCTTTCCTAAGTGCCTGCTGTCCTTACTGCCATTTGCCTGCTGGTGCGTGGAGATCGATCACTTCTGCAGGCAGGGCCTGTCTTCCTCTCCATCTGTTTGCACACTGAGAAACAGGAGGAGAGCCTGATTTCAGTCTAATCTGACTTTACAGCACTCCATCACTTAAGACAACCCACTGTAAGTGTCTTTTCCATTGGAACTGGCATGCATCAGTAAAGCATGGAATTCCATAGATTTTAGCCCATCGGGATGTAAGTTTGGACACAAAGGGAGAGCAAAGGAGAGACAATATTGAATATTTCCATGTTTTATCTCTCTATTTTATCTTAATTGGAAATAAAGTCTTCTGCATTTTAAAGCTGTTTGTTCATTGCAAAAAGCAGGGAAAAGGCTGATAAAAACAGTTGTTAGAGAAAGATTTTCTGTTGGGAAAATAGAGGCAATGTAAATCAATATATCTCCAGAGAAAGATCAATTTTTATGGAATTTTCCCATCTTGATAATCTAAATTAAATACTTTATGTTTACCTTAATTTCTGCATCGAGTTAGACCAGCACTGTGCATGATAGCTCTTGCAGCCAGAAAATACTCTTCTTTATTCTCCCCAGCGAGCCGAGTTTTTTGTTTTGTCTGCATCTCCCTCGTACACCAAAGTTTCCCGCTGATGATAACTTGCTCTGATGAATCCCTAGAGTTTGAACTGAACTAAGAGATGGGAATTGTAGAGAGAGGAAACCAAGAACCATTCAGAAAATAGGCATTGAAGAAACCTAGGCATAGTGATATCAAGGCCAAGCTGAGCTAGATGCACTGCTATTGCCAGTTCCTTTTGATTTTAGGTAATTTAATTCTGAAAAAGCTCTTAAATTTTGATTGCTTGTTCTGAATTTGATTTGGACTTAGGTATAGTCATATTTTGCTTAGATGTATTTTCCCACTAAGAGAGGACTCAACAATGACTGAGAGGGAGAATAAGGTCTGTAAGTGGTATGGCGAGAAGGGCAAGGAAGTCAGCATGGCAAAGCCCTGATCAAACACAGAAGGTCATAGAAAGAAAGAGAAAACATGAAAATACAGAACTTGGTTGGTTTCATTAGAAATTTAATTGCAATTTTCTTTCAAACTCTGTCACACTTTGAAGAGGTTTATGAAAGTTCAGCCTACCAACACTACTGTCCTTCCTGGGGGAAAGCTTCTTACACTGATATTTGTGACACTAGTGCAGTGGTGTCAGATTAGAGACAGCTACTGAAATCCTTGTCAACTGATCCTAGGGTGGCTTTCCTTAAGGGTTCATCATGGGTGAGGAAGGAGACTTTGGGTGGAAAGGCATCATCACTTGCAGGAGCTGTGCAGACAATCTCTTCTGTCAAAAGAGGTGGGACAAACAATGTCTGAGAAGGTGCAGTCCTTGTGGTGTGTCACGACCATTTAATTACCTCCATGGTTCTGCACCATCTAAATGATCTAGTACCTGCTTGGAGGTTGAGGCTGCCAGTGTGAAGTAGAGGCTGTCAGTGATTTTGAGGCAAGGAGATTGCTGCTACTTTGGGAAAATCTGTACTTCTTTTCCTGTGATATAATATAGTCCCTTTACCATAATTATGAATAATTCCTAAATTATGCTCTCTACTACTATATGTTTCTCTAATACATTTCTTATTTAAACTTTAGTTTTATGATGTGTTTTTCCTCTATTGTAATTAGAAAATGTGATAAAGCTCTGCAACAAAGTGAAGAAACAGGCCTTACCTAATGAAAACTTGCAAAGGCTACTTTATGACAGAGACAGTTTGAGAAGTGATAAAATAATAATGCAAGTTCTTTCTTTTTTGGCGGGCCAGATTTACCAGTACACCCCAGACACATCACTCCTTGCCAGCCACACAAAACAACTGTAAACCTGGATTAACCAGGCTGTTAAACTGAGTTTACAGCTGCTTTGCATCACTAGAATGGCTCAAAGCAGGCAGCACATACCAGTGAATACGGGCATAATTGTACGCTAATGAACGATGAAGTAGTTTAGGATGCAGTATTCACTTTGGCAGAATGAAAAAGAAATCTTTATAGAAAGCAGATATGTTAGAATTTATCCTGGCTTTGCTCAAGGGGAAAAATTCATCCTCTTTTATTCTGAATGGATTATAATTAAGAAAAGCATCAGAGACAAATTATTCAAGCTTAGAAATTTAAAAGAGCTTTAAGAATACATTCACTCTTTCCAGATCCGTTAGTGCCTGCTCAGGCTGGAGTTACAAGAGAAACTCATAGTTTAATTATAAAATAATGGTCAAAAAAACCCACTTAGATAAGCATGTATTTCCAATAGGGAAGAAAAATCATTACAGAAAACAAGATTAAAAGTTAATGTTGCAAATCTCATTGTCTGTGTATAACTTCATTAATGCTGGATAACTACTGTATAATTAGCAAGGTGTTCTTTGTAGAAATCTGTTAAAACAGTTGAAATGAAGTCTACCTAGATGTCTGCTTAGTTTGTAGTTACCCTAAAAAGAATGAAGCTGAAATTATTTTTCAGTGCTTTAAGACATTGTTTTTCTTCTGTAAATAAAGCTTACAGCCTTAAGGCATTTGCCTTGCTGGGAATAGAACAGTCTCTGATATAATTTGACAAACACAGAAAGCATAAATACTCCAGGTGACTGGTTCTCATTTGTATATGCAATGAATCATGCTTAAATTACAGGGAAAAGCTGGGTCAGGAGAACCCATGAACAGAGTAGAACATTTTCCTCTTCACACTCCCAGGCGTTGCATCAACAGCAGTGCAAGACACAGTGGAGATCTGGGCTCTCCAGAGTGAAGACTAATGCATCACTCATCTCTCCAGGTGACTCCTGAAGCCAAGAGAGACCTGACCTTCCAACTTGACTTACCTTTGCAGTTCTGTTTTCCAAAATTGATTGCCAAACCACAGTTTTCAGTTAAGTGGAATTGAGCCTATTTTGCCTGGGCTAGCCACAGACTGCCTGTGGGTACATTCATTGAGCCACAGGCAGGCAGAGGTAAGCACAGCTTTGCACACTGAGCCTTAGCCCACATCCATGCAGACACCTAAGGCTGTGCATGAGCCCATATCCCTGCTCTCAGGAGGGTGGTGATTAGCTTAGGCTAAGTGCTGTGCTCACCACAAACACATGGCTCCCCCTTCACTTCCAAGGAGCATCCGGCTGGCCCAGAGAATGAGCACTGAGATGATGTTTTCCTGCAAAATACCATGCAAAATACTGGTAAAATATTACACTCATTTTGAAAACACATTATCCCAAGAAGGATAAAAAATATCAATTTAAAGAAAAAGCCAGGAAAAACCTGGTCTTCAGGTTGTAAGATATTTAACCTTTTTCATTCCTGAGTGGTGAGCATCCCACACACTTTCAGTGATAATAGTAACAGTAGTAACAGTATTAAGAGGAAATAAAAATCTGGAAAAAAAGGTAGAGCTCAACACAAAATACTTAGGACATATTCTAAAAATTATGCACCTAAAAGGTACAATTTAAGAAAATCATACTTAACCAGCAGGAATAGAAAAAAAGATGAAATCCTCAGGAAAAAGAAAAAGGAAAAAAACTATTCAGAAAAGCCTTTTGTTGCTGAAACTACAAAAGTAAATTATGAATCAGATTGTGGCATATCATTAGAAGGAAATGTCTCTTCCCTATGAAAATGGCTTTTAGCCATCTCAAAAATAAAATTTTCAGGTTGCATTTCATGGGGATCTCACTTATTGGGAAAAATAGCACACTCACAAAAAATACATTTCCTGGGCCAACATAAAACCTTTAAATAAAAGTAATTATTCATACAAGTAAAAAGCTTTTGGTCACATTCATAAATGATAATATTCACATAATATTAAAATAATCATAGAAGATAGTTGTTTACAGACACTCACTACTACTGCTTCCCTCTTTTACACAGCCCAAGGCATATTTTTTTGTATTAAATCCCGTCAAGTCCAAATGGAAAGATACTATTAACAAATATATGCAGTTCTTTGACTGCAAATAATATTTTCTTGGTCAGGAAATCTGCAAAGCAGTATCCATGCTGCTGCTTGTCCTTCCAGACCAGACTCTCAGATGGCACAAAATTTTTTCACCACCTTAATCACAAAGGAAGGAGCCCAGATTACTTCCAGGGAGGATCTGGACTCTCATTTATTGCGACTATCTGTCTCTTCTAGTGCTTCATTATTGTCTGCATGGATGAGTAGATTAACTGGGCATCTCTGTCTGGGAGGATAAATACACTTGTGTCTGATATCTCTGAGGAAGGGTGAATGTTTTTCTGGACACCTGCTCCCAGAGACTGGATTAGTTTATGGAGGAGTCTTCTCATTCTCACTTAGAGGACAGTTAACTCTTGCATCAGACTGCAGGTGTTTTGGAAATTCAGCACTGAAATATTTCGGGCTCTGTGTCTCTGTTGGGATCAAGATGGCTCAAGGTGAACCTTACACTGATATAAAATAATTTGGACGACATTAGCTCTGAGTATGCAGGACAACAGTCAACTATTCTCTCACTGGGTGTAAGGAGAAATATCAACTTTAAAGAAGTTTTGCATGCTTCCATCATATGCAAGTGTAAATCCTTACACTCATCTCTGAAATGTCTGAAAATGGTCACTGGATAACAAATCTGATCTGGTACCACATTTCATGTGTTACAACTGACACCAGAAAAAAAGAAAAAAAAAGCTCATGTCCCACCCTTCTGTACATCAAAAGCTAGGAGGATGTAAACAAGAAACTGGGTGAGACTCCTCTAAAAGAAGCACTAGTGATCAACCAAATGGGGACTAATTATAGGCAAACTAGAAAGCCCACACGTGAGCCCAGGAACACACCAAACTTACCGACAAGAGAAAGTCCTATCAGATTCCTAAGAACAAATTCTTTCTCAAGAAGAAAAAAAAGAAAAAAAACCCAATACCACAGATTTAATTCAAAGCACTGATAGAAAATCTACTGTGAGCAGAGGCAAATAGATATTTAGCCCAAAAGCCAAAGGTCCGACAAGGCAGATTACTGATTCTCCCCTTTCTAGACTAGCTTGGTTTCTACATTCCTTTAAACATGAACCTGTAAGCTGTACAAGGTGATTTTGCCAAGATGCAAGTCTGAAAAAGACCTCTGTCAGACACAGTTGAATATGTTGATTTTTTTCCACACCAATGATATGTCTGATTTTCAACTAACTATTACTTCTTGAAATTACTTGTAAAGTAAAAGAAATTACAAATATGTTATTTTCTTATGTAAAAGAAAAAAAGCATATAATACTCTGTTTTTCTATAATCATTCTTGCTTAGAGGTCACCTTTTGTTGGACATTATGTATGAAGAAGTTAGGTAAAAGTCTGAGGTTTTTTGGTTTCTTCATTTTAAATTGGTATAAATTACTTTCTTTAAAAAAATCGATTATCTAATAATTCAGCTTGTATTCAAAAAATCAGTTGCCACTCTAATATAGTTTCTGACAAACTCAAGCAGGCAGACTACCTTCTCTGAAAAGATTTTTCCTCATAAATTAAACTTTCTAAATGTTTCAGATACGTCAATCCTCAAAAAATCCCTACTTTTGCATTATGAACTTTTATCCATATGTTCTGAAATTTAGATACACCTTAAGAAGGAAAGTATTCTTGAACTGCTATGCTAAACACTGCATAATGAGACCAAAAATGTTTGGGTTGGGTTTTGTTGCAGAGGTAACATTAATATTCTTAGTTCATGGCAGGGGGGGGAGGAAGGGTGAAAGAAATTATCACTTTTTAAAACTATTTATTGGTATTTAAAGTATGATTTATTAAAAGACATAATGATGGGTTGTATCACATTACAGATATAATCTATAGAGCCTGGAATATCATATTTATCAGCAAATATTTGAGAGCATTACCATTACATCCAAGTGAGTTCTGACAGAGCAATACATCCATATTTTCTACATATTCTCTACAAGTATGCATCCATGTTTGGACAAGCATATGTGTAGATGTGTCTACAAACAACTCTACACTGAAAAAATGAAAGAAATGTACCAAATAGTGAGAAATATTTGCAAAAAAATAATAGCCAGTACATGTGTTTCTCGCTTAGACAACCTGGAGACCATTGGAGAAATTGGGTTTCTTCCCAGGTTTCTGCTTTGTTTTTTCTTCAGAGCACAGGATGGAGACCTGTCTCCTCTTACTCTAACAGCTGGTAGCAGAGATCTCATGTCTCTGGTCACTGGGTCCCTAATGCTGATAAACCACAGCACAGTAATTGCGATACCCTCTATGGTTATTATGTCCTGGGCACAGCTGTGGGGACAGGGAGCAATGCCAAAAGCCACAAAAATAGGCCATGCTACATAAAATAGCCTTTTAGGAGTTATATGCTTCAAAACTTAAGCTTGACTATCAGTCTCAAAATTGCAAAATTCTCTGTTTTATGCTTTTTTAGGGCTAGAAGTGAGTCCCGAGTCTCTTGGTATTATTCATTTCCTGTCATAGCAACTATCCACTTCCATTCCTGTAGATCTGCAGACTACACAACTCTCACATATATGAAAGCTGATAGTTTTGCAGGACTCTTTCTTGATCTTCTGGTACCAGGAACACTGTATCTTTAGGGAGAAATATGAGTGTTTCTTCAGGAAAGGAAATAAATATGTGGCAGGTTAGACTGCAACAAAGAGGAAAAAAAGACATCAGTTTGAAACTGCTCAAAAGTTTGGGTGTTGAATGAAGTTTCTGGAGAAGAGAGTAGCAGGCAAATAAACAACTTGAAACTAGTATATTTATTGCATATTTAACCACAAAGATCTCACCTACTGGACTTCTTAGGGACAGATGTAATCACATAACGCATACATTAGAAATGTATGTAGAAATGTGTATCAATCAAAGAAAAGTGGAAAGTTTCCACTTTTTGTCTTTCTGTGTTACAGCAAAAGACAACAGAAAAATGAGCCAATCAATCACAGCTTATACACTCACACTCCTAAGACTTGTAGGATGTTCTGTAATTTGTGATTTGACCTCTTGGTACCTTCCTCTTGCTGAGGTTCTCACAGAAAAAAAATTATGTGCCAATGAAGAGCGACACAAGATTCATCTTGTTTGACTGGCTAGGTCACAATGACAATTTGGGTTAGTCTATAGCCATATGCGATGGCTGGGAAAGATATAGTGAGGTTCTGTGAAATTACTTCTTACAGACATCACCTAGAAAGACAAAACACATCTAAGTCTATCAGACAGAGTATCAGGTGATCCATAATACAGTAGCAAGCACAACAACATAAATATCTTGGATTAAAGAAAACAAAAACCAATCTGAGTAGCAACTGGTAACACCCTGCACTGCTGCAGTAAAAGCAACCCTTTTGGTGTTATAAAACTAGTGCCATAATTTCTACACTACTGCCACTTGGCTGCCAGAAAATGAATGGTCAAATTCAGCAGCGAGGACAGACTGACCTTGGGCCTGGCTAGTTCTTCGTTCCTCAGTGGGTGTGCTGAGCTCCCTGGCTGGTGCTGGTTTGGCCTGTAAAGTGCTGTAATGTCCTCTGGGGAGATGAATCAATGCACTCACTGCTGGCCCAGGATCAAGAGTTGGGAGCACATCTTCGTGCACCTGTTCGCTCAGCATCCTCTGCAGCTGCATCTTCTCCTAGCTCATTATTGTCACTCCAGCAACCATTTGCTATACCCAGCATGGACAGCATGGACCTATGGTCCCTTGGGTACCAGCCTCCTGCCAGGGAAACTTAGAGGCACTCTAAAGCTGTGGTAGTTCACCAATAACAATAACTTTCATGGGGTTGTACAAGCCTGAGACCTAGATTGCTAGAGATATTTGCCTACACATTAGGAAGGCAGCAGTGGGAATCACAGGGGGATATCTGCTCTTCCTATCTGGCCACCTTTGCTCTTCCTATCAGTTTATAAATTTGTATACTGGATACAACTGTATGTAACAAGGAGTCCTGCTGTATCCACCAGCAGAGCACTGCCCTCACGCACACACGCAGTCACCTCACTCGCTGCTCGGCTATTTACTTCTGATTTATGGTCTGCTGGCAATCCACATGGACTGGGATTGAAAATGTAGCAGAGAGTGAATCAATTATAGAGCACTAGATTGATAGGCCACCTACTGTATTTAAAAATAATTGAACTGTGAAATGATTAAGTAAACTGAGAATTTCTGTAAGTTTGAGTGTTAGGTGATTATAAATGGCAATTGTGTAAGGACAAAGGTATATTAAGCAGCAATGACAAGAATTAATGTTAAATTTCTGGTACTTCAGAGATCTGTTTTTAATTTCAGTATGTATGAGTTCTCATCAAACTGATGAATCCAAGACCAGATATGAATCTTCAAGAAGAAAGAGTTAAAATATTATCAAATGTTTTAGAAAAATGTATTAATTTATGAGGAAACAATACTGAAAATCAGGCTAATAATGAAATAAAACTAAGTAAGAAATAAGCATAAATGGGAAATTGCAAATATTAAGGAAAATATTTTTGCTAAAATAGTTGTTTGATAGATATGGAGACGTATGGAGAAACATGCTCAGTGCATTATTTTTAGAAAGACTTTGTTATACAAGATGGGGCAAGGAAAATAATTCATGCAACAACCTTCCCTGAAATCAATGATTCCGGTCACATTACGAATGAACAATTACAACAGCATTTTAAGTAGAAAAAAATAATTAGCAAAGCTCAAATGATCTTTAACTGTAACAAAGGACTGAGTACTGAAGTCACAAATATACTCTGACAAAAAAGTGAATACACAGTCAATATTACCACAGACCCAAGTATTTTGCTCTCCTTTGTATTTCATCAAATAAAATGGGTGACATTTCTAACTCTCAGACACATTTACTATGCAGTGAGGGATATGGAAGAAGTCTCCCAAAGGTTACCTCAAGAAAAACTAGGTAATTACACTTCCTTGAGAACAACAAAACCTTGGTCATTAATGAGAGACACTCCAGCATCTCAGGGACATGGAAAATGGAAAATACAGAAAAATCTTATCAGAGTATCTATTAGACAAAGTGTTTGTATTCAATAATGTCAACAACAGGCTTCCCATCTGTGTGCTTCAGGAGGAAGTGAAAATTAGTGAAATTCATTTTTGCCAAGACAGAATTACTCTCCAGTTCCCTCTGCTGTCACCGTGGAGAGACAGACTGCAACAAGATACATGTGGTTCCCCAGGCACTTACCCCTGTACCCTGTGTTGGTGCTAAGGATATCTCAGGGACATGGCAAAGGTAATAGTGTCCTTCTGACATCAGTCTTGCACCCTCTGCCTCCCAAACACCATTCATCCCTTGGCCCGGTGCAGATGACCCCATGTCTCCTGATAAGCTTCCTCATCTTATCTCAGTATGAAGCTTTTTTAACAGCATCTCTAGCCAAAGAGTCACCACTTGACAGTATCACAAGAGTCTTGTTGACCAGCTTGAGAACAGAGCTAGCCAAACTCAGAGCTTTGTATTTACTGGAAACAGTAATATTTTGAACAAAAAATACTGAAATTAATTACAGAAGTAACACTGGTGTGGTATAGATTTCCATTAAAAATTACCTGAACCTCCTGCCCTTTCAAAAATTATCTGTTTTCTTTTTTTTCATGTTTACATTGATTTAATAGAGTTTTGTAACATCAATAGTGAGAGCTCGCTGGAATTCATATGATACCCCATTATGTTTATTTTATAGTTAAATTATCAAAAGACTTCATTAATAATTATTTACCATCTTCTTTTCAGGTTCAAAATATCTTCTACCTCAGTTGTCTTGACAGCTTGTGTGATAATCAAAGCTTTTTCCTAAGAAAACCCTTTTCTGGGATAATTTCCTAATAATCCCTTAAAACTTTATTTATCCCATCAAGTAATTATTCACAGAAGTAGTATCATGAAGTCAATGTGACTATGGGCATGATCAAGAAGAGCAGTGATGATCACATCTGGGCCACATCTCCCCAGTTATTTGAAAGAGCCTGACATCTGGTATGTAGAATCCTTTCATCAGCTACCAAGTTCAGCAGGAGCTGAAGGGCTTCAGCAGCAGTAGAGGCACTCAGCATCTCCCAGGATCAGCCCTCCTAGCTTCAGAAGGAGTCAGTTATCTCTTGATGTATCTGAAAGAGGTTCTTTAACCCTGCCTTACAACAAAAACCTAAAAGTACAGTAGATTGTTAAAAAAATCTGTCATAAGCAGTATATCATGTAGAATAGTGTGGAAGGGAGGGGAAACATCTAGAAAGAGAACACACAGGAGAATGGATTGCTACTCCAGCTTCAGAAACCCACTGTGCAGCCTGGGAATGGTCTGCACAGTTCCCTGACATGGTGTTATTTTAAAAAAAAACAGGAGAAAGTTCCTCATAGTCATTTGCACAGTTTTTATGGTATCATAAGAATATAACTTTGGAGCAGAAATCTCACTGTGAAAGCACATAGCACTATTGTCTAATAATTTTTTATTGTTTTCATCTGCTGTGCATTTTTTACCATATATTACTTATGCGTTTTTTCCCCACCGATGCATAACAATGGTAATGGATGATCTCTACAGTACAACCAACAGCCCATGCAAAATTTCATAGAAGCAGTTTTTGGTATGCATTGGAGGAAGAATGGAGGCATCACAGATGTCAGAATGTGATTGGTCTTCATTTTATCTCTTAAAAAAATTCAAATACCCTTGCTGTCTAGCACGATAATTTGTTTGGTGTAATGTGCATTTGGTAATGATAACAAGGGAGAAATGCTTAACCTAAGGTACCGTACTTTGCACTCAAATGAATTGTCTCTTTAAAGTGTGCTTGTATAAACTGAGAATTTAAACTCTCAGTCCCTGTGAACTGCTCCTCTGATATTGTGTTTGTATGAGAGGAAAGCTTTTAGGACATTCCTAGGAAACTAATCCCCAGGAGGGCTGAAATTCAGAAGAGGCTAACAAGTCTGCACCTTTGATCCACTCTCGATACAGCAAAGCCAGACAGGATTATGCCAAACTCTTTAACAAAAATACTTGGGCAATTTTAAACCCAGAGATATCTGCAATCTTTAGAATCCTGAATCCTTTTCATTACGTCTTCTTTTGTAATATTTCTAACTTTTACCTCTTTCATATGCAAATAAGTTTGCAAGGATGACAGAAGCAAATGTCACTGAAAGTCTGTGTAGCCTTCATGCTCTGCCATGTAGCAAACACTGCTGAATTATGTCAAAGTAAGGGTTAACTTAAGGAAAAGAAGCACTCTTACCTTTGGTTCTTTCTTTAAAATTATTGATTTACCATGAATTTTAAAGATTATAACCAGTGACTTGTACATATACTGCTTAAAATCATTTTTCAAGGCAAGGAAATTTATGTATCCAAAAATGCCTTGAAAAATCTGTCTTAATTAAGTTCATTTCTAAAAGTTTGATTCACTCACATAGTTGCACACTACAATGCATAATTTGTTATTTATTGACAGATCAGTGTCTGCGCAATAGTATTGAAATCATACCTGTTGAAGAGCAAGTTAGTGCAGCAGAGCAACTCACCTGGTAAGATTAGAAACACTGCTAATTACCAGGATTATGTTTTGACTAGCAGCAATACAGGAATCGTTTGAAAAAAACCCCTTTCTAGTGAGAGAGACCACTATGTCATTTCATTTCATTTGAAGAGGTTTTAAAAGACAGTCTTTGTTCTGAGTAGGTGGTGACAGTACTGCAGAATTTCACAATATGACTGTGATACGTGTGGCAGCAAAGGCAAAGACTGCTTAATAGACAAGGAACCTCAGCACCTATTATTACTGTTCTTCCAAGAAGTAGGATTTTCTTAAATCAATTTCATATTTCAAGGGATTTTAGTCAGCATTCAAAAAATTGTATTTAGAATGTAACAGATCAAAATCTACAGACACTGCCCTGGAGATTCTGATTAATGTTATGGAAATTGGCTGTGAATGTATGAAGAAATACTTTTTTAGTTCTCACTGTCACTATAGAAATGAAAAGTCAAGCCTAACTTAGCACTTCAACTTCCTGTCATATTATTTTTCCTTGTCCATATTTAAGTACCTGTGATTTGGCTTTTCTGAAGGGATCAGGAGATTTTTTTGAACAGTCATCCCTTGAGATGGATATTTCAGGTTCTCAGAAAAGCCTTCCACAGCTCCCAGGAACCATGTCATACAGGTAGCCAAGGGAGCTGACCTGATGTCCATTTCATATTTTACTAGTGAAGTTCTGCTGTAAGATCAGTCTCATCTGAAGACAGCCATAAGTGATTTTGCTTTTCTGTGCAGGTCAATGGATAACTAAATGTCTGTGAAATGGTACCACAGCAGCAAGGTAATACTCCTATATTTTCTTTAATGACAGTTTTTGTTTTTCACTAGCACTCTACCCCATTAATCCTACTCTGAGAACTGAAAAATGAGGTTCCATATATCCATGTAACGGGTTGCATGTGTTTTCAAGGTCTCTTCTGTATCCAAGTCTGCCTAACTCTTGAAGAACCATTACCAAAGTTCCTGAGTTGTTTCTCATCATGATATAAAGCACTTTATACTTCAATGAATTCCCATTAAGGTTTGCTCTCCACCTTTCATATGCCACCCACCATGTCCAGTGTTCCCATGCAGTGTCTGCTGAGTAACATCGCACGAAGTCAGCTTGCTCTGCACTTGCAAGTTGTAACAGGGAAAAACACATGCATAGATCTTACTCCTGCTGGAGTACAAAGGAAGTAAAATTTATTCTACTGAGATTATAACGCTAGTAGGCAGAGCCACATTTCTTCTCAGAAGGAAACAAGCCCATTTTCAGCATAAAGCTCAGAGCCTGTGCTCTGTCTCACTGCCCATCCAGCTCAGGACTGAGCCCAGACTTTGGACCAGTGTGGGCCAGGTTGGATTACCTAGAGTTTTTCTGCTCAAACTCACTTGAAATCTCTGTTGGGAGACCTTACTTTAATGGCACTGCAATCCAGCACTCCCTGCTTCAGAGCTTCCCACCGTTCCTGCGGAGCAGCTTGAAGGAGCCTCAGAGCACTGCTGCTAGCAAGCCCTCCCCTTCCATCCACAGCTGATACTTCACTCCATAAATGTTTACAAAGTAATCTCAGAGTGTGGTGGTGTAGTGGGTTTAATCTAGGCCTTCCTTGGTTACCAGTATGTAACCAAGGAAGAGGCAGTGTTCCCAGTATTCCATACGATTTTTACGTAAATCGGGGTATAAATAAGAAGGGAAGAGAGGCCTTCTCTCTCTTCTCTTCCAGAGGAGTACAGGAACAGTGAGTCCTTGCGTTAATCTCGCTTATCTAAGGCTGAGGCAGCGACCGCTGGCCTGACACATGGAGGATAGCAGAGTGCTGGCCGTGTGTGCCAATCCTACTTCTTTCTAAGGGACGTGGTGAGATTTGTTTTACTAGTTATTTTACCAGTTCTCAAGTTTGATTACGTATATCTGCTCGGTGTCCCTTCATCTCCTTTTGTTCCTTTTCCCCTTTCCCTATCCGTTCGGGCGGTGTTTGAATTCCTTTTTGCTGTGTACACAGCATCAAATATATATATTTGTATATATAATATACATTGTATATAATATACTATATATATATGTATATATAATATACATCAAATATATATATTTTCTATATAACTAGTTGAATTTTCGAGTTCTTCAATTTACATAGTTTTTTTCATTTACTCTAAGAGAAGAAGGAAGGGGAAAAGGAGGGAGAGGCTACTACTGGGGTTTGAGAATTTGGCAGAGAACCAAATTCGAACCATCACAGGTGGAAAAGGGGTTTGTAGCAGGCTGGACACAGACGTGGCATCCACTGTGAGGTGGGATTTGCCAGGCATCTTTTGCTTAGATGAAACACCAGCATCTTTTCCTTCTGTGCAGGCTGTCTACATGCTTGCTTTTACAGTCTGTTCTGAAGTTATTCGACGTTTTTACTTCCTCCTCACCCTTTAATTTTATATTAATAGGGGATTTTTGGCATCAAGTCTTTGACCCTTGTTTCTATGAGCATGCCATTCATGTTTACTTCTGAAACTCCCGCCTGGACTTGTTTAGCGGAGTAAGTAACAAATCAGATAAAGTCTGTGTGACAGGGCAAAAGAGAGTAAATCACTTTCAGAGCATAAATCAGCCTCCTGCAGTTTGTCCTTGCAGAGGTTAAAGACAAAGTGACAAGAAAAGAGGACAAAGATCAAGGAATAGGATAGCTAAGCTGTCTTACAAGGAGTTTATAATCTTTTTGGTAATTAATCACCAATAGTGGGGTCTGATATGTAAACACCTGCAAAAAGTACTATTCCTCAACCTTTTGCCCAAACAGAATGAAATACAGAAGTATCTCAGCTTCAGGGAAATGAGCAGGGATCTTGATCACAAACATAGCAGTTGGGATCATTCAGATGAAAGTTTTTACATTTATTGGTTTTTATCTGTGAATAATAGGAGATTGGAAATTTGGAGCTCCTTTTTCCCCTTTTTGTTTGTTTGTTTATTTATTTATTTGGTTGTTTTGTCTAACTATTCTCATATAAAAACTCTTATTATTCTGCAAAAGATTACTTACGATCCATTAATGTACTTTCCTAGCATAAAAAATGTGCAGAAGGAAAATAGTTCATGGTGAATAAGGAAACACTAATTTTAGGCTCTCAGTTAGGGCAGGTTACCTAGGCATATCCCAGCCAGGAATGAAACGTTGCCCCTGATCCTGGCACATGGCATAGTCATTTTCTGCTCCAACAACCTAAAACAGACTTCAAACTTAATTCATCCCACTTCAAAGAAGCACTGCAGGCTTTGCAGTGTTTCCATTTCAGCTTTCATGATACAAGACCCCCAGATAATGGCAGTGTGGGGGACCCTGGCAGGAGTCTGCAGCACACACCAGCTGCTTCAAGCACAGGCTGTGCCAGCTTTCTCCAGCACGGGCCTGAGCAGACTGGTGATCAGAGGACCATGTAACTTGCTCCTTTTGGTCACCACTGAGGACCAGGCACCATCACTCTCAGGCAGAGACATACAGGATAGAAATGACTGCTCTTCTCAGGGTTGTTCCTGAAGCTATATAGGGCTGCACATCCAGTGTGCGATGGTCATTGTCACATACACGTGATATACTCAGCCCTTTATAACAATTCAACCACCCAAATGACCCATTCCTTAATTTATTTAACTTAGTTTTCTATGCAAATGGCAATTTATTATAACATTCATCTGCTTTTTAGGATTTCCAGCTGTGACCATTTCTAAAACCTACCAAAGCCACCACTCCTCCATGAAACATTTGTGTCCCCTGCTGGAAGGACAAGAAATGCAGGGAGTGAAGGCTGCTACAGCAGGTAAAGGACAGCAGCAGGGAGAGGGGAATCTTGAGCTTCCTCCAAAAACACAAGATTGTACTCCAGGCTTTCCCTGAAAAAGTCCTGAGGGAGTCCAAGATGCAGGGTTTTGCCAGTCATAATCAACTTCACCTGCTGCACTTGGGTGCTCATCTTAGCTGGTCACCCAGAAAAGATAAGATGCTCTTTCAAAACAAGCAAACTGTTTTTTTAAGATCATATGATAGCTGGTGCATTCTCTCCCCAGCAACTTTGGTCCCGTGCCAGCAGAAGGAGAGTGTTCTTTGTTAAATGCAGCTCTGTGAGCCCCGGTTTTCTGTAGCTCCTGCTTTTCCTGTGCATGTCAAAGTCCAGTGGTAGTCTTGCCTTCCGTTGCAGTGTAGATGCACATCCACACATGCTACATTCTAGACCAAGAGAAAGGAAGTACCCTTCCCAAGCAGGAAGACTGTGTTATTACAGGATCCTAGGAACAAGGTTTCATGTCAGTTAAGGACATCCCATTGCTTAATGAGAAAAGCAGAGGCTGTTGATAGTCCACTATATAGAGTTAGAGGGTCAATTTGCAGTAAGCCAGTTAATGAAGGACATTAATTTCATCTAATTAATTTCCAAGGAGGAATTATGGCTGAGGAATATAGGAGTCTTTAAATTTCCCTGTATGCAGCTAGGAATGGATTTTTAAAAATCAATAATCTGAGAATGAACAAGAAACATATTTGCCAAAATCAAAACAATGGTTGTAAAAAACAACCCTTGAGAAGAAGACAGATTTGACACCATGGAGGAAAATTATCTACTGAGCAAACTGAACTAAAAAAGAGGGGGGAAATGTGAATCTGTGGTGCTTTATAGTCACAAAAAAATAGTGTTTAACCCCTTTACAGAAGCAAAAAAAGCTTTTTCACGGGTTCTTTTTCTTCAAAATTCACTCTCAGTGTACCTCGAAAGTCTCAATTTCTACTTGAAAAGCAGTAGTGATGGTTTTATGACAACAGAATTGAAGAAGTGAAATTTGATTGAGTGGAAAGTACATGTTTCAAAATGTTTTCGTTTTGGGGTTTTTTTTTTAATATTAGGGAAACTTTAAGTTTTGATATACATGGTTCTTTCAATACAATTTAAAAGCCCTCAGTACTGCACTTGTCACAACCTAAGTCATTCCCTGTTCTGCAAACAAGATCAGGCTTGACATTTCTGGGATTTCTAGAGTGACAGGTAGAACACAAACATGTTTTAAGTAAATGTTTTCTTCCATGCAACATAAATGAGTGAAAAAAGGCACTATCACCTTTTCCCCAAAGATCGCACGTAAAACCTGACAAATAAAGTCATAGCTTATTACTCTGCAAAGACCTTCAGAGACTTTAAATCCACCACTGAAGCTCAAAACAAACCACTGTGGACACCAGGGTGCTAACCTGGATGGTCAGCTGGTGCCCACACCAAGTGCCCAGGGACCCTGCTGATGTTGGTCCTTCAGACCTCAGGGTATGAAAAGGGTTGGCTCTGTCCAGCACCTCAGGCAAGCTGGAGAGGGTCCTGTTTTCTGAAACCTCACTGAAATCCTGTCTGCCCCCTGATCATTTGTATGGTGCTCATTGACACATCCTCTAGAGCCCTCAGTCATTTACTTGTCCCCAAGTCTCAGACTAATTTAGCCCTTACATTGAGCTTCCAAGTAATTAAATAACACTTTCTTTCCCTTTCTGGTTCCCCCTTGTGTCTTCAAACTTCAATGCATCTTCCATAGTATATTACAGTAGAAATCTCTGGCTTCCCAACTCTCTGTGTCACACAGAAACACACATACTCCCTTAGGAGATAAATAAGATGGGCTGTATTTATCACTGCCTGCACTCTGCCCTGCACTACTCCCTCCTACTCCTCCCATGTCAATGCTCCAGGGGTTCCTGGGGGGACCATACTGATCATTCCCCATCACTGTGAGAAATACCTTCACATTTAGGATATTCCTCCTCCATCTAATGGGCAGATTTCCCTGGGGTGATCTTGGTATTAACTGGAGCCATGCTAGCCTGTTTGTATGTTGCAGACAAATTGTTCTTGGAGGCCTATCTACTTACTACTTACCACCTCATCTAGCAACCAGGCTCTCCTCTGCTGATATATCGCTAAATTTGCTGTTTGTTTCCTTGTCACTTTTGAAAACGGTCTTTTTTTTTTAATTTTTTTTTAAATCCCAAATGTCTGCAGTGTTCAAAGCAGCTGAGTCTAGACAATGGTTTGTCTTGGATTTTCCAATTTTATCTCCATCCTTTATCCAGGCTCAGGCATTATGGTTTAAGTAGTGACATGATATAAATCCAGATGACTTATGCTTTTTCTTTTTTTTTTCCCCCCAAGTAATAGTCTATCTGGGAATAGATAAAATAAAATAAATTTTCTTTTCCTGAAAAACATGATGAGAGTGGTAATAGCAAGTTAAACAAAATGAAAAACAATGTATGCAGGACTTTTCTTTGTGAGACACAGGAAAAAAGTAGCAATGTGAAGCGGGAATCTATACAAATAGATTATAAAATATTATTTTTATAACTTGCAAAAGTGAAATAAACAGGATTTTCCAAGTGAAAAGAGAAAGCAGAATCACATTAGAAATTACTGAAAGACTTATTACTGTTGACTTTTTTATATAAGAGCAATTTGGAAAGTGTGGGTGATGGAGAATTGGAGAATTTTTTCTCTTTTTCTCCTGTATTGGTCTGCACAGAAACATGAGGTTTGCAAACAAATCATCACAAGCAAAGACTTTAAAATCTCTGAGGACTCAGAAATAAATACAGGAACCTGATGGGAGCTGCAGTGTTTCGGAAAGAGCACTGACATTCTCATTCCCTTTCCTGGTTAGTTGCATAGTCTATGTATTCCTTTTCATACACGAAGAACTGTTAAAGTTTTCCCTGGGGAGGACCATTTAGCACTTGAGCCATGTCACTGCCTGCATGACAAAAACATCCCCTTGACCAGTTTCTTCAACACAGAACAGTTTGGAAATCTTAGTGCAAAAGATCTTTCTCTTGCTGCCTTCATAATTTCATTCCTAAAACAGCCAAGCACACACTCCAGCTTCAGTGTTGCTCAACTGCCAGCTACATTGATGTTGGAGAGCAAAAGTGAGAGGGGTAAGATCATGGTTGTACACGAAAACAGAAGCACAAAGAAAACCCATGCAAGGGTGCATGGGAGAGCAGCAGAAAGCACTTCCTCACCCAAAAGGTGAGGAGAAGGAAGTGCTTAAGCACTACCTTGCACTTCTGTCAGTGTGTGCTTTAGAAGTGCAGCTGAGTCCTAAAGAGTAGGAAATCCATGGAGAAAAATACCATGTAATCACCAGATTAATGGCTACCATGTACCTTGTATGCACAAGGACATAGAAGGAACACACTTTTTGTCACCAAGCCTGGGATAATGCCAACTAACAAACGTGTTTTCACAGAACATTTCCATCAGCAAATACATGTTACCTGACAAATTATGTTTTCCTTCCCTAGAATAGATATATGCAGAAACTGTCCAACAGTCTTCATAAAATTACACTGAATAAGAAATTTCAGCACCCTTACAAGGAAAAATTAGATTTTTCAAAGATACTCTTGTGGGGAAAAATCTCCCTTTAAACTAGTTTCTGATAAGAAATTACAGGTTTTCTACAGAAAATAAAGAACTATCATTGCAGCATGTCCTTCTTTCCACCACTTTTCCAGGCATTCTTCTTTTATTTTGGGGGGAGGGGTGTGTGTTTGGTTTTGGTTTACAATGTTTTTGTTATGCCAGGACTAATATAGGGGTTCTGTATAATGAACTTTTCTCAACAGTAAGTAATCTCATACAGTGCCAAAACATTTTCTGCTTCTTAACATTGAGCATGCATCAATATTTCCTTTTGTTGTTAATGCCAAAAAACATGACTTTGTGATAAATATGAATGTAACTGCAAAAATAGATCTATTCAAACGTTACCTCAATGTGTCATAGCTGATCACATTATTGGATAACTTTTTACTAATTGATAAGATAATTCTGTACTAATTATCAAGCCACATCTTAGAAAAAATGAAAATACATCATATGGGAATATATTCAGACATTATGCTTGTCCTTCTGCATAGATATTAAAAATTATAACAATTAATAGGGACATATACTGGCATTTTTAGGGAACTATCTTTTGTCAAATGAAATAAGGTAAAAAGGAAAAACCTGAGGCTAAACTTCAACACTGAAAATAGTCTGACTGTCAAGCATCTAAAATTAGATTAAATTTCATCACTGGTTTATCAGCTCTGTAGTTTCAGCTGCTGAGTCCTAAAACCTCTGTCTCTGAATATTTTGTTTCAAACACTTGTTTATGGAAGCTAGTATTTTCCACAGCAGAGGCTGTATTTGCTAGACTGAGATCAATTTAACTGCAGTTTGTGACATCATCTGTAGACCCAAAATACACCATAATGAGATATTCACAAGATTTTTTTTTTTGTTTGTTTTATACATGGCCCATATAATATCAAAAAACTTTAGCTAACTCTTAGTAGGAGAGTGTAGGAGCAGGCAGAGCAAAAGCAAGGTTAGTACTGTGATCTGGGCCAACACTACAAATGGAAGATATGCAGATTTAGAACTTGTTCTTGACTCATCTTGATTCCAGCTGTAAATCCAGTTGGAATCTTCTCACGGACTTTCATATGTGTGGCATCAGTATTTAATTCTCTGATCAAACTCCATTTAAATATATATATACATTCATATATATGCTTTCATAAATTTATTTGTATAAATATGTATATGCTGTAAGGGAATAGAAAGAAAGATATATAAATGCACTCTACAAAATTAAATTATATTATAAACTACAGGAAGATAATAAATAAGCCTGCCTTTCTCCTACTTGAATTCTAAAATTTCAGAAAAGCACTCTACTTGTACTTCATTCTCTTTTTTTTTTTTTAATATGTTCAGTTCTTACAGTACTGTTTTCATTATAGACTGGCAGTGTCTGGGAATTAAACCCATTCTACACACAGACAGATGTTATTTTATAGAGTGTCATGCAATGTAACTGTACCAGATTTTAGCACTTAGACTGCCTCCCAATTACCCATTAACAGTTTGTGTAATTGGGGAGCAGAAAAATACCTACTCTGCAATGCAGAAATTATTTCAGGATATCTGCTTCCCAAACTTCATGCAACGGGAGGCTTTCCCATGAGCAGTAACCATTGTTTTAAAAAAATATTTTGATCAAGCAAAGAGTAAATTGAAATGCTTTGAGTATTTCTGCTGGGTAAAGTCACCCTTCTTACCTTCATTTCCAGTTCATAATGAAGCAGAAAACTTGCATAAAATCCTGTGCAAATGTACCTGATACAAGGAAACAATCTGAGGACAAGCTTACGGAATATTCTAATGGCACAGTTTTCCAGTTGTTTGCATTCACTACTATTTTTTGTGGGGTTTTTTAGTAGAATTGGTGTATGTGGGCAAGTGCCATGTCTATTCTCTCATAAAGACTCCACACATCTGGAAAACTCTCTCGCATTCAGCACATCCTCCGTCAGTGATATTAAAGCAAGCATCTGCTGTGTGGCTCTTCAACAGCACATAAAAGGTTACTGAGCATGAGAGAATGATATGTAGTTATTGTTCTCTTGACACATTTTTGGATGCCACTTTGTGATGGTACATATAAATATGGATGGTTGTTTCTGATAAGTTTTAACTGAGCCATAAGCAAGTTTACAAGAGAAAACTGTAAGCATGGGGCTGTAATGGCTCATCCAATATGACGAGGAAAAATAGAATGATGTCAAGCTTGAGAGCCCATCTCCTGCGGAAAAAAAGTCCAGACTCTCCAAGCATGCCTTCAACAACAGCTCCTTATTTTAGGACTATATTTACAGTGTTTAAGTAGTGAATATCTTCTAGAGGAGTGCTTTTCCTGTGAGTCTGTACTGGAAGCAGATCTACACATTCCTTCCTGCTTGTTGTAATGCCCACTCCAGGATATTGGCAGTGATTATCCCTGGGACAGCCCAGTGCCACAGGGTCAGCTGCATGCTGCAGCAACCACCTACACTGCAATTTACAGGGTCTCCACAAGCAGCACTGGCCTCTTAACTCTCACTGATGGCTTGTCAGCAGCAACTTCATTGGAAAGTGTTTCCATCCACAGGTGGAATATGTATGTGTGTGTGTGTGCATGCACGTATGCTTGTAATCAAATTTGAACCCTTTGTGAAGAAAGACATTTGCTGGGGAAGAAGTTTATTTTTCCTGTTTGGGTACTCCTACAGTTTCTTAGTCCTGGAAAAAAGTCAAAAGACAGTGCACAACAGGATCATCCTTCTTCATTAGACATTTTTTGGGTTTTTTTCTAACTTTTCCCTTTCGGAGCATTGTTTGGCACTGACTAAAGAGAATTATCCAAGTATGAGCACAAAAAAAGCCTACCAAAACTTGTAATCACCAGCTAGTAGTAGTGAGTAAAAATGAGTGTGAGAGCAGTATGAGCAATATTGGAGAGGCTCACCCTACTAGCTATCTACCTACACTCAGCATCACACTGCAGGATTGAGAATCTCCTCTGGGGAGTTGAACCCCCCAAAAGACCAGGTTGGAAGGCTGGAGGAAGGACTAATTCACTAGGGCCAATAATTTGAGACACAGAGCCGGGACACTGCAGTCCCTGCCATGTGCAATACCACTGTCAAAGCTGGGTGTACTTAAAGAATAATCATCTTTAAGGGAACATTATATTTTTACATAATTTCTTCTAACTGGTTCCCAGAATAATGTTCTGACTTACTTCAGTTAACAAAACCAAAATACCTCTAAGCCTCCAGGATACTGGCAATGACAGACGATTGTCCCTGCCTCTGGCTTGTACATGTTCTGTTGTTACATTCAGTGTTCTTCTTTGAGCATGGAATATGTCCATGGACATAGGAAGGCAGCATTTTGCACCATCCTCTCCACAGGACTTTGTGCCATCCACACTGTGAGACAACTGATCCCAGGTTGGATTGGGTTAGAGAGCTGCACAGCAGAGCTGACTGTACATCTGATGTTCTCTGGCACAGATACAAGAGATCCCTTAATGATGGGGGATCCTTTAGAAACAAAACATACCAAATAAAATGTACAGAGGTAAGTTTTCCTCTTCCTACTATGTTTTTCTTACTTTGCCCTTCCTGCTTTGTAAGCCAACAGGGACAAGGTTTTATTGAGTCTTCTTACTCCCTTGCAGTTACATTTTCAGAACCTGGATACAGAGCCCAGGTCAGAGCACCTTTGTGATAGCACCCATCAGGCAGCCTGTTCATCTCCAGCCACAGCTAAGAGAGTGGGACAAAACATGAAACTGGAGTTATACAAGGAGCTGTACAAATCAAACAGACAAGGAACACAATTTATATAACCAACCAGACAGTTTATGTTACAGATTCACTTATGTCAGTTGCTTTTTCAAGATAGTACTCAGAGAAAACAGCTTTGTTGCAATGATGTGCAGATCCATGATGTAATGTGTCAAATTTCAATATGCTCAAATAATAAATCTCCAATCTTTACCACTCAGTTGTGGTCAAAAGTCTCCTGAGTTAGTGTATGAGACATGTTGACATTTCTAGTGGTAACCTGACACTAGAATATTGACTCCTTTGCATTGTGATAAAAATCATATTGTGTGTTTTGTATTTTTGGGTTTGGTTGTTTTTTTTAATCCCATACTTCACTGTCAGTCTATCAACTTTTTCAATAACTTTTGGATATTTGAATCTCAGTCAAGTTTGTGGATAAATGTATCAAAAAGTTTAACATTGCAAGAACGTGCTGCAGCTTCACTCATCGGCCAGACATTTTTAACACAAATTTCTCTAGCTTTTGATTTAGCTTCATAAAATACCATCATTTCTCTCAGGAATAAAAATCCTTCTTTTGGAACAAGTATTCTTGTTTTCTTCAAACCATTTTGAAAACAGCTCCTAAATCATGAGTCTCTCCAGTCCATCGCCAAACCAACACAACAGATCAAATTCCAGTCCAAAGTACACTGGTGTTAATTTGTGTATTACACACGATGGAGATGCTCCTCATTTGTGTCTGTAAAAGGCAGAGAAGTCTCTGCAATTCTCTGAAGAGGAATTACAGGAAAGTCCTGCTGCATCATTGGGGAAAACTGTTTTCATATGAAAGAAGAATTGTTTTGCCCTTATCAGAAGATTTGTCTGCAGGACTTACCAGATAAAATGAAAATTAAAAGGATTTTAAAACTACATAAAACTAACAGATGTGTAAAGCAGGCATTTTACTCTCACTTTTGTCGTATGCTCAAAGCCCTGGTTCATCACTGTATTCCTCTCCCTGATTTTCTTGACCAGCAAGGCAGTCAGAAGGCAGCATGCACACACTGTCATGCCCTCCTGCCATACTCTTTCTGAGCATGTTCTTTGGGAGCAGTAGCTCCCAAAAGGACATGGGAAATTAGTAGATCTTTGCATTCACTGTGTCCAGTTGACTTTGCCAAAATGCAGCAGAACCATCAGATTTTCTAAAATACTGTGTACTTCTGCCATATCTTGTTTCTTGAAGGTAAATTGTAATTGCACCTTTGCAAATCTGTTTGTTTCACTCTTTGTGATCCCAGCCAAGGCAAAACAACTGTCTTCTCCTCTCTTACTTAGACTCTTGAAAAATTTGATTCACACATTAGGTTCATCTAATCTAATTGGATCATTTCTATTTTTGTCAGTCCATTTTCATTTACTTTTCTGGAAATGGGCGCTGCTGGTTGTCAGTTAAGATCTGGATAATTTTATTGATTAAACAGGTCCTTAAAGGATTTATCAAATTATGACTTCTCAAACTCCCTTACCCTCTTTCTTTTTGGAGTTAATAAGCATCAGCCATTGACATTTATCAAGCAAAGATACAGGTTAGAAACTGTTTGGCAATACTTTTCTACCCTTGTATTTGAGCAAAATACGCATTCCTTCAATCTTCAGTTTATCTATTGCAAAAGCCCTTTTTTGACACTGAAATCTTATCTTCCCTGGGCAGTGGCAAAAATGGCAGAAGGGATTTAATAAATAAGACAATTTTGACAATCACATAATTCCCTCCATCCTCATATTTCAAAGATCTCAGTCTCATGCAAGCAACAGAGTTCTCCATGGACTAACCCCCAATAACATTTACACTGCACCTTTATTTCCACTTCCATCATGTCCAATGATTCAATTTCAGTTTATGTTAATACTACAGGCCATGAAGCAGTGTGTCGAGGAAGAGTTACATGCCTTGTTCATCTCTTCTAAGTCCAAAGGCAGAGCATATTAAAACTCCGGCAGAAAAACTGAAAGTAGTAGGCAGAAAGCTGAAAGTAATTTACATTATCCAGGGTTAAAACAGTTTAGAGTGATTAACTATGTCTTCAGATAGAAAAAGCATAAGAAGTACTTTGATACATGGTATTTTTTTCCCCAGATCTTAAGAAACTAATACCATGAGCACATACCAATCAGAAATCCTTATTCTATATGTGTGCTAAAATCAGTAATTGAAATATAGCTTTCTTCTAAGGTAATAAAATAGTGTGCAAAGTATTACATACATGAAAAAGGGTATACCACAGCAGGCTGCACCTTAAGTTCTGTATAACTGAACAGTAGGGGGATTGTTTTTTTTCATTTATTCCAAAGCTGTATTTCAAATCAGTTATGATGAATATAATACAGGAGGAGCAGTTGAGGTCACTTGAGTTGTGCAGCCTGTAGAAGAGTAGACTGAAGGAAGATCTCACTGAGGTCTCAACATCCTCATGAAGGGAAAAAGAGAAGCAGGTACCAATCTCTTCACTCTCGTGATCAGTGACAAGACTTGGGGAAATGACATGAAGTTTAGTCAAGGAAAAGATTTTTTCACCCAAAGGATGGTTGGTCACTGGAACAGGCTCCCCAGGGAAATGGTCCCAGCACTAAGCCTATCTTAGTTCAAGAAGCATTTGGACAATGCTCTGAGGCTCATGATGTGATTCTTGGGGTGCCCTGGGTAGGGCCAGGAGTTGGACTCAATGATTCTGATGGGTCCCTTCCAACTCAGTATATTCTAGGATATGAATCTATATATTTGCTCAGGTGGAGAATTAATTGCATCCTATAGAATTCTGTGCAGGAGGTATAATTGCTCAGTTTATCCCGAATATTCAAATAACCTGAAGAGAAGTTGTAATTCTGTAAGTGGTTTAATGAGTTTTTATGGTAGGAAACAAAGGAAAAACTATCAGAGAATATCAGGAAAAAACTTCCAGATGGTAAGATATATTAGTTGGCGGAGTAACTTCCCAAGGCACCAGGTGGAAGTTGCATTGCCTGTAATATATTTAAAAACAGACTCTGCCAAATGTAAGCAAACCTACAATAAGCAATGATCTTGCAACAACAAGAGGAGCTGTTTGGCCTTCTTCTCTAACATTTGCTCTTGTTTACAATTCTTATCACCTTGTTCAGAGTATGTCCTCTCTATGTATACTCAAGCAGCTGCAAAGAGTGAAAAGAATGGTGGCACTCAGCTTCATCACCAGATTGGGCACTTCCAGTGTTAAATCCACAGCTAGTAACAGCTTAAGTGGCAAAATACTACAGCTGGAACTGAATCCATTATGTCCACTACACTTCAGCAAAGACAGGTATCTAAAATATTCACTCCATTTAGCCTTAAGTTACATGAACAAAAACACAAGAGCCTTGTACAAACTTTTTCATACAAGTAAATGAACCCTTGAAAATAGCTGTCAAAGAGTGTGAGGTGAGCAAATAATGGGGAGCACTAACACAGAGGTACTGTGGGTACTATAAGGAATAAGGTGGTGCAAAAATATGAAGCAGTATATTTGCTCCATGAGTACAAGAGCATCTTGGTTTTTTAAAAGTTACAAGCAAAAAAGAATGTGTAAGATTATCAAACATCTTGGTGATACTAGAAAACAGAACAAAGACTAGGGTGGAAGATGCAGTTAATATTTTTTTCATCTGCAACTGACCAAAACCTTGATATGTTAGACAATCATTTATGATACTGGTTTATTCAATGTTTTAAAGAATACAGACAATACAAAAATCCAACTGAATATTTAAAATTACATCATGTTGTAAGGAAAAAAAATAAGATCATACACTTATGGACTGATTTGCATTCAGACAAAAGAATTTTCTATGTTTTTGATGCTGTAGGACCTACAAAATAAAAGTAGTTTCAAGGTATTTTAACATTACCAAATTTAATTTTCAAAAAGAATACAGAAATATAAAAGCTTGACTTTCATATACTCTTGTAACTCATCCAAACAAAGGGTTTTTGGTGGTACAGATGCTTTCCTACAGGGGTGCCATCACTTGGATCTATTGAATGGATTTTGTTGTCAGTCTGAACAAAATTATGGAACAACTACTTTTTAATGAGCTGTCTGGTCATTCATTTAGTGAACTGCAATTCTTTCTGTATGAATTGGCAATGGAAAACTGAGCTAGATAGTCGGTCTGCTGCAATAGGAGAAAATTGGCCATCACACAACCTGCTTGGCATTCAAACTAGGTTACCTAAGCGATGCCAGAGCACCTAGGCAGTATACTTAATGAAAATTAGGCAACTGCTAAACATACAATGTTTAAAAGAATCAAACCAGAAATATTTTTCTATGAACCATTTAAAATTTTAAAATGGAAAACAGGCATATGCCCACCGCTTTTTAATGCCAATTTTCAGAATTCCTCTATCCTGCATTACCTTATGATGTAACCGAGCTTGATCCTCTCCTGTACCTGAACAAGAGAGAGAGGAGGAGCTGGGTGACTGGTTCCTGTTTCCTGAATTTTTGAGCCAGACACACCACAGCCAGAGTTACAGCCATATTCAGTCAGCTTCTACATCTCATTGCAGCAGAATCATCAAGATGAGGACTTGGAATCTGTGAGTTTGCCCCTGTGTAGAAACATCTCTCTAAAGGAGACCTCTCTCCTGGCTAGCTTTGACTTCTCAGTACCTGACATTAGATGTTTCTGCCTATTCTGCTCCAAGTACTATACTGCTGCATGTTGTGCATTGCATTTGAGCCCAGATGGAAAATTTCACTTTCTTCTGCATCTTCACTCTACCCACCAGGTGTCTCTTAGGGAAGGAAAATCAGTACCAGAATATATTGATTACCAGGTCAAACATATTGGATTTAAACCACATTTATTGGATAAGCTGAGGTACTTCAGAAACCTCGTCCCTCCTTGTGAACTGCACTAAATGGGACAGAGTGCAACCTTCGAAGGAGCGGTTCCACAGTTAAGATGCTGGGTGACTCAGTGAGAGCAAGTCCTTTTTTAAAGAGTGGAAGAAGCCAGCCTGCCTCTTGTTCCAGTAGAAACCAAATGTGCTGGCCAGCAAAGCAGGCATAAAGCTTATCATCCTGCTCAGGGTGTTCCCATAGAATTGCTTGATTGGGTTTGAGGGCAGAAGAGAAAATTTCTTATTCTAGAGAGTTGTTACAGTCTGTGTATGGTAATTCGGCTCTGGTGGAACTGAATTATAATTTTTTCTTTCAAACTGTTCATGCATGGACAATTTGAAGAAACAGATTGTTATTTACATCTGCTGAGGTGCTATGAAGAAAGCCTATTTTGCAGGGACACACTGTTTCATATCCCACATAACAATAAGCAGCTAAAGATGAACATTAAATGTCATAACCTCCATGGCAACTTCAGTGAAGTAAAAGATCAATATTCTTCAGTTCTCACCAGAAAAATTATCATGCAAAGGAAGTACATTGTGTGTTGAATGACACTAAACACTTACAAAATGCTGCCAGGGTGAGTAAGAGTAATCTATCAGAAATCTTTGTAAACAGAAGACGGTGAATTATACCCCATTTCCCAGTCTGTCTGACCCCTCCTCACTGCTTTATGTAGCGAATAAGAAATTGCTACCCCTATAAATCGTCTGTGAATTTACAGGCTCATGTTGTACCACCTGAAGTACAGAGCAGACAGTTTCACAAGGATTCAAGCTGTTAATGGCTAAAATTCTGGCAAACATTAAAGATGTCTTAGGACTAAACCTTGTTCTTTCTGAAGTTAACACAGCCAGTTCTCACCCTTACTGCCAGGGTCAGCAGGAAGAGCAGCTGGAATAAGTATCATATGAAAGTCTGATTGGGAGCCGGGACACCTGAGGAGCCAGTTTGGCTCTGGCCTCTGTCTGTGTAAGGAAATTCAAGCAGAAATGGGCTGTGTTTCATGGATCCTCCCATTCACCTCTCCTACAGTTAACAAGTGAGCACTGTTTTTAGGCTTGTGGCACTAAAAGTGGAAGTTTTTCAAAGTCTTCATCTCTCGAGAAAAAAAATTTATAACTCATTTACTCTTTAAATAGGAGCTGAAACTGCAGCTCCTCTGTTTTTCCACCCATAATTAACCATGGGTATAACTGTCATTGTCAATAGGTTTCTATTTGAGAGACTAGTTTTGATTTAAGTGCACCCAAGACATTTCTTCCATTCAAAAGAATGTGGTATTTATTAACCAAAAGACACATATCCATTACAAAAAAAAATTTAAAACTTTACATACCCATTACCTTCCCTATAATAATAATAATAATGGCCAGTCTTCGCAAGCGAAGATCCAGGGAAGGTCTTTACACGTTCCAGCCTGCGCATTGGATTTTTTAGGTGAGACACAGTGTGCGCGGAACTGAGCCCACCCTTTAATCCTAAGGTTCATCTGCCGGGGCCAAGCGAGCTTGGACGGTGGCAGCGAGGTCCTTAGGACGTAGGTGGGTTGCCTTTAAGGGCTAACGAGCCCCACCTGGCCGGGAGTGGCCCTGACCGGGAATCGAACCCGGGCCTCAACGGTGGTAGCGCCGCGCCTTTACCACTAGACCACCAGGGGCTCCCGGCACCTTCCCTATATTTAATCTTTTAATTCCAACTTAAGATGGTTCCTTCATCCACCCCCTAACAAATGCCTAACAGATTGGTGAGACCAATTTCATTCCTATAAATTATATCTCCTCCAGATGATATGTTTTTACTTTCTCCTTCTTCACCTTGCCTAGGTTTTATTTCTTTTTTTGTTCCTACTTATAGTGCCTGGAGGCTGTGAGCTTTCAGGTGAACCTTACCAAACTGGTTTTCTCTTCTCTCTGGAGGGGAGGTAGAGGCTGTTGTTTAAGAGGTTTTCTAGAATTTTCTGCCTGAAAAGCAGTAAGTTCAAGTTTGAAGAGTTCTTTAAATAGCTAGATATGCAGCATTGATGGAAACATACATGCACAGGCAAGACAGGCAGTATCCTAAGATAGAAGACTGTCAGCAATAGGAGAGTGTAATGGTCTAGCCCCAGCTGACAACTAAACACCATGCAGCCACTTGCTCCACCTTTGCAGAATTGGGGAGAGAATCAGAAGGGTAGTAGTGAGACACCTCAAGGGTTGAGATAAGGACAGTTTAATAGGTAAAGTAAAAACCACAAACACAAGCAAACAAAACAAGGAGTTCATTCAGTACTTCCCATGGGCAGGCAGGTGTTCAGACATCTCCAGGGAAGCCAGGCTCCATCACGGGAAATGGTTAGTTGGGAAGAAAAGCACCATCATTCTGAATGTCCCTACCTTCCTCCTTCTTCCCACAGCTTTATATGCTGACCATGACATCATATGGTATGGGATATCCCCTGGATCAGTTGGGGTCAGTTATCTTCCCTCCCATATTCTTGTGCATCCCCAGCCCACTTACTGGTAGGGTGGGGTGAGAATCAGAAAATACCTTGGCTCTGTATAAACAGTACTCAACAATGATTAAAATATCCCTGTGCTATCAACACTGTCTTCAGCACAAATCCAAAACACAGCCCCATACCAGCTACTATAAAGAAATTTACTGCTTCCAAAACCAGCACACAAAGGGCTGCACTTCTTACCCCAGATGTCTATGACTTGATTGCTTATGTCAGGGTAGCAGAAAACCAGGATATCTGCAGATGCCTTCAAGGAAGAAGCTGTGTATTTGGGTTGACAACCTCTCTTGAGACAAGAATATATGTCCTCTCCAGAAGCAGCAGAGACTGCCTTCACTCCACTCACGCCTCTGAAAAGGGAGATTCAGCCACTCACCCATCCCACACCACAAGCAGTCCAGCCATGGCCAGTCCACATCTCCTCATCCTTAGGGTAGGAAAATTCAATTCTGTGTCTCTTGAATAATGGCCCCACACACTCCACAGTGACTGGCAAAACCTGGCATTGGTCAGGGCTGTATTAGAAAATATGTAAATGACTCTCCTGGATCAGCACAGAGGATTTTCCCCACACTGGTAAGTCCTCAAAACATACCACTTGCTTCTAGATAACCTCAGGCTTGAACGTATGAGTTATTTTTCCTTTGACTCTAGTCATGCACTAATGTCCTAAGAGGAATCCTTAGCAAACAGAGCTTTGTTTTGTTTTTTAAGTAATGAATGAAAACTCACTATTTCCAGACCTGTAGCCAAATACTTCGATAAGAGGATGCCTTTCAAAACCCCAGTAACACTAAAGGGAATCACAGCTTGTGTTTGCTTGAGTTTGCATATTTGAAGAGAACTTATAAACTCACTTAACTCGCAAATTTTTGAGAGAAACCTTGTCAAGGGCATATGAAATAGAAACACTGGTCTGATGGTGCCTAAGAACCACTGGCATCAGGCCTAACTCATTATTTTATGAAGGATCTGGCAGTCAATCAATAGGAAATTATCTGTGCTGTATTGACATAAATCATAATTGGTTTCCCTTGAATGCCATGCCAAATCCTTAAGAGAATGAGTTACTGTATGCTCTATGTCGATTTTCTTTCTTTATCAGTTCAGCTCAAATCCATCTTTGAATTTGAATGAACAGGGGCAACCTCAGCAGAGCAATCCCCTGGGAATGCAAGTACTGCCATACCTAGCCTAGCATCCTGCATCTAGCAACAGATAGTATCTGATGTCTCAGAAGTCAGGCTAAGTGATAAAGAAAATTTATCTGTTCAGCCATGCATTGTGTTTATAGGAAACAGAATTTTAAAAGACTTTTTTGTTTCTTCTCTAAATGGGAAACGTGACTGCATCTCCTTTTTCTTTCTGCAGCTTATACATAGTATCTGCATGCATGTGCCTATCAGTATAACATCACATTCAGATCCTCAAATTTTGCTTAGAAACTGATTTACTGAGGATGACTTTTATTTTAGAACCTGAAGGAAGAGCATGGCAAAGCAATGCTTTTATTTGTCCTCTATTTCTCAAGCGACAGTTTATTCTGCAGGCATAGGAGTTACTGAAGGTCATGGTATCTGCTGGTCACATTCTCCCCAGCTGATCTCTGAAGAGACCTAGCACAAAATTAAGACAGCTTTACCTCAAAGGCTGCTCTCAGACATCTGAGTGGGTGGTTTCCTCCAAAGCCCTGCTAATGCAAGGACTACCAGACTTGCTTTGAAGTCTGTGGTATTTCTGATGATCAGCACCGAATGAGGCTGACACCAAACTTTATTTTTCTCCAGCTTTGTCTTCTTCAGTAAAAATGGACTGGAGAAGCAGTGGTGAGGGATGATCTCTTAAGTCCTGCTAGCTCGTTGATCTGGGACAGAAAGAACAAGCAAACAAGAAAGAAAAAAAAAAAAAGAAGGAATAAAAAAGAAGGTAAAAGGGTGGATATGGGAGGGTTTCACCTGCACAACTTTCTCATGAATGGGAAAGTTTTGCATCATGCTACAGTCAATGCCAACTATCATCTGCCTTCCTTTCTGAAGCAAGTCCCAGGGCCCAGAGCAGACCTTGCCATGCAGTGCTGCTGCTGAAAAGGTCAATCGAGCTGCTGCGGTCAGATTAAAAGAAGAGCAACTTCAGTTACTTTATGGCAAGTAAGAGCAAACATAGGCTAATGCAACGCTAACAGTGCAGCAAATCTCTCCTTCCGACTGCCCCCGCCCCTGGCTTTTGTTCTTATATTTATTATGCATATTTTCACATCATATATCAAAAACTATTCTACTTTGAAATTCTTGGTGGATTAATAACTCCTAAAATAGACAAACTGACATTTAGAAACTTTTTTCTATATTTTTCCTTTTCTTTTTTCTCAACAAGCTGTTCTAAGTGGAATAACACATTCCAGGATGTACTTCCACCAGCCAAAATAAGCATACTTTGTATCTGTTTGGGCATGAGGCATACATCTTAGATGCACTTATATTAACTCACTAACCAACACAGATCCAGGATTTAAAATGTCCTGTAATTTCTTGGAACGTGAACTGAGTACTTACGGTAATATCATAGGCTGACAGTTTGTTGATTAAAAACAAGCCAAGTAAAGCACATGCAGATGTCAGTGCTTGATTTAAATGATTATTCACATACTCTCTTAGGTTAGATGGAACCCCCCACACACATTTCTTTCTGCAGTATAACAATGTAATACATAATGTCGAGTAAAAACAGGACTTTTTTTCCACCTATTTAGTAAAATTGCTCATATTATAGGTCTGTATAATACAACTTCAGCAAATTTTAAGTGATTTTTTAAATATCTTTCCTTCTATTACATTCCTTGACACTATTCTCAGCTTTAGAGCCACTTGTTTTAAAGGTAAACAAATAAACAAAGAGAATCATTTTTAGATTGCAATAAGTAAAAAAATTAAATACATTCTTGTTCTTTTCTAGACCACTAGAAATTCTTCAGGCCATGTAAATGCATACTATGCAATAATAAAACATAGTGGTCTCAAACAAATCAGCAAGTGTTCTGATCCAGCAACATTTCATACAATAAAGCTGAAAGTTTGAAAATATGTTTATCATGTCAATACATGATAAGAATCACTTATACTAGAATTAGATAACAAGACGAAAAAGAATCAGAAAAGGTAAAGAAACATAGAAAACAATTGTATGTCATACTAAAAAATGGAGAGATCACTTCTCCATGACTCTACATGAACCCAAATTCCAGGCAAAAAAAAAAACCATTTAACTGTCCTAGGTAGGTATGAAATGATGTCAACATAGCAGATATGAGAGTCATCAGGGAAAAAAATTGCAGGCATAAGGTGGGAGTTCAAAGAGTTATGAAGAGCAGAAAATGGATAAAGATAGTAAAATCATTAGGTATTATAACAAAGCAAACCTCGGGAAAACAGATCTGTGAGCAGGTGAATGAGTGACCTATTGTGATGATATATACTCCGAAGAACAATTACTAATAGTTATCTCTCTCTTCCAGATATGCAGTCAGATCAGGTCTTCATTCCAAGATACTAAAACACTCCCAGGAAATATCTGAAGTAATAACAAGACAAACTGTAAGTAGCCATTGGAAGTGATACAATATAAAAACATACTTTCAGCATCATTCCCAAAACCTCCATGTTATACCAAAAGGTTAATAACATTTTCTTTCTTTTTTTTTTTTGATAGCTACATAGACATAGACATTCTCAGAATAATTTCATATACTGCTAACTTTGTCAAGAGGTGTCAAGAAGGTCTCAGAAGAATGTCTGAGAAGAAAAAGGTTGTCTCAAAAAAAAGAAAAACAGCATCTTGGGACAAAAGCTTGATAGCTGGCAACAAGTGAGATAAGTAAATGTAAGTAGTGCTTACCTGGATGAGGGATAAGAGTAATAGAGCAGAGGAGAACAACACTGTAGAAGAACAAAAAAGGTAGAGAACAGACAGCGTTTCTGAACATCTGAGTTGCCTGTGTATTAATACAAGAAGAATGAGGAGCTATCTCACAAAGCTGGAAGTCCTTAAACAATACGATTATTAGTTAACTATAATAGAGACATGGTGGGAATAGTCACATGGCTGGAATATTTGACGGCTTATTCAGCCAGGGAAAAGGAGGGAAGAGGTGCTGCTGAGTGGCAGAATGTAGAAAGATCTACAGAGAAGCATCTTGACAATAATGAGGAAAGAGAGCAGAGGTATTATCCTGACAAATGTCAGCCATCAAACCAGGAGGATCAAGTGGAAGACGCTTCTGTGATAAATTAGTAGAAAGTCTTCAGTGTACAGGTCTTCATAGTAAAGCTCCAAAAATCTCTTGGGAAAGAGTAGAACAGGGTCTCCAGAAACTTCCCAAGGAAGAAGTTTGATGATTTTGATGAAGAAAATTGTGCAAACAACCAGAAGGGAAGTAGGTCTGAATATGAGCCTAGACTGTAGGGAATTTTTTTTTTTAAATGTCAGAGGGGAAAGTAAAAATAGGAGTGAGATAAGGAAATGAGAGTTGAAGATTCTCCCCAAGTGGAAAAAAGCAAAGACAGGATATTGGACTGCAAAGAGGAACTCAAAGAACTAAATAACATCTCATGGCAAACAGGTAAAAGGAGTTCAGAAGTGTTGATCCCTAAGGAGGTAATAACAGCAAAACCATGGAATGTTCTAATCTGCAAGATGGGTAGGAAAGGTAACAAGAATGTAGTTTGGTAAACCATTAGGACCTCTGAAAGAGAAAAGAGATGTACTAGAAGTGGCAATAAAGTCTGACTACTTAGAATTACTGCAATCAGAAAGTCATTATTCAAAAGGAGATATGACTAAAAAGAAATATAAAGGGGAGGAAAAAATCCAGAAGTCCATTAACAGGTAAAATAAAAATAAAAATTAAAAAAAAAAAAAAACACACACACACACACAAAAAACAAAACAAAACAAAACAAAAAAAAAACCCCAACCAAACAAACAAACAAAAAAAAACCCAAAAAAAACACATAAAGGTTTAAAAAGAGGAAGTTAGAAGGCTGAAATGCTATCAGACATGCAGAAAAAGAATCTAGGTTACTTAAGGAAGAGAAAGTTACTGAGGATGTTAGTTTGAGGTTTGTTTTTCTTTTTTTTCCAAATTCCTAAGCCTAGTGGAATTCACCTTATATTCTTAATATAGTAAGTCAGTGGCAGAATCATTAGTGCTTGCCTTCATGAAGGATTGGTCTGGAAAACTGAAAAAGATCAAATAAGCAACCTATTTCAAAAGCAGTAGAAGGGAAGAGAATGGGGACTTCAGTTAACTTCAGTTCCCAGAAAATGCTGGGAAATCAGGCAAACTATTGGTAAAAATTAAGACTACTAAAAAGTATGAGGACAGGTTGATCTGTCAAGCACAAATCAATCCAAAACCATAAAATTTCTATCTTTGACAGGGAATAAGCTTCGTGGACAGAGGAAAACATGTCATATGTCCTAATTTTTGTAAGGCTCTTAACGTTTTCTCGAGAAACAGACCTAGAGAACAAAGGATCTAGAGAAACTTATTCCAGGTGAAACTACTAACACATGAGAGGAAAACTGGTTGGATACACAGAAGAAAGTTCATGGTCAAAACAGAAGGCCACATCAAGCAGCATTTCACCACAGATGTACCTTGAGCTCACAGTACTCACTGTATTTATTAATGGCATGGAAGACAGTGCAGGACATATGGTTGTTGTATTTTCATGTAACACAGTATTTAGAAAATGGGGTAAGAATTCAGGAAGATCTTAGCAAACTGAAAAAATTTTCTGTAGAAATACTGACTTGGTACCCAATCCACAGGAAAGGAACTCTGTTTGATAGATGATCAAAAGTTGAACATGAGTCAGAAATCTCATATTGTTGCAGAAAGGGTAAACATTGTGTTGGCACACATAAACAGACAAGTTTCTATGAGACAAATGAAAAGTTTCTTCTGCTCAATTCCCTGAAATTCTTTGTCTTAAGAAGGTATTTTTTAAGTAATATTAGCTCAGTGCAATAAAAGCATATCAAAATCCTCTTTGTAAAGAATAATGATGCATCAAGTGAATTATTCCTATATTGAATACTAATTTGAATTCACAGGGGTGAGAATACAGAGATGTTATCAAAATCTGTGACACGAATACAATCTATGCCTGTCATGTACAGATTTGGCATTTAGAAGGATACACAAAACTCAGACATCAACTGATCACAGAAAGACAGCAGTAAGATTAAAATCAATTAACAGTAAAGCAAAAGCAAGCCCTATCACCTACTTCTATCTTCTCATTTTGTTACTGCTGCCTTTTACAAAGCCAGTGTCAACAAATTCATTGCAACTTATATTTATAGTAGCATTTTGATCATAGTACACTGTCACAATTTAAACCATAGAAGAACACAATTTCTTGGCTTCCTTTTTTAGAAGATAAAACCAAGAAGTATTCTGTAGAAATGTAGAGAAAATTCCTTATCACAGTATTATTAACTGAAAGCTACTATTTTTTGGCTCCAGGCAGCCCGAGATGGCCTCTGGGTCACCCAGCTGCCAACCTGTAATGATGCGAAATAAATCACCCAGATGCTTAGTTATGGTTTTCCCAGCAATGTTAGAATCCGCTCTGCTGGGCTTCAAAAACAGAAACAACCATAAAGGTCTCCCCCAAAAAACCCACAAGCTAGGATGCATTTTCTGAAGGCTTCACACTCTTTATTTGGCATAAGGGACCTTGTTCAAACCTCCAGCTCTGGCAAACACCTTATAGCCCTGTGGGTCACAGAAAGATGATTAGAACTTCTCCAGTGCCTGTACTGGAAATTTCTACATTAATGAGAGCTCAGCTCCTCACTACAAAAGTTAAAATAATGAGACACAACAAACCAAGTACTCGTAAAGACATTTTTAGATTTTTATTATTTTACAATATACTGATGCCAAGGAAGAGCGAAGGGAGGTCCCTTTGAGGCAATGCCTGTATACAGTTACCACAAATTAAGCAAGACCATGGGGCTAAGAATCGTTGACAGTAGGCTGCCATCACTAATCACATGCAGTTGGCATGGCAACAGTTTCCTTTCTTATTTTCCTGTAGATCTGCATCATTCCAAGTACTATATAGTATGGCAATTCCAGGTTGCTCATGAGAATGTAGGAATTATTACATAATCTTTAAAAGCATTTTCCAACTTTGTTTGAATAAACTGACCTGCAGTTCTGCATAGAATGCAGTAAAAAAAAAGCTTTATTTTTAAGGTTACCCGTTGCATATTAGTATATCCAATATAGAGTTATCTTAAGTTTTTAAATATTCAGAAAAAAATTGGCAAAAATACTTTGTAAACAATGTCTATCCATACATTCAATTAATAATTCATAATAAATATGTCATAGAAAGGTAATTTTCAAAGGCCTTTTGAAATATCAAAATATTCTGAGGCAAGTAATGAATTATGTGTTTGCAATTTTTAAATAAATGTGGGACTGATGAGTTCAAATCATCGAAATCAGTTTTTCTCAACTGAATTTTTATGGTAATTTTTTTCTGAAGTAGATAAATCCATCTTGTAACCTCTTTATTTTACTCATTCAAATCATCCTAATTTTTAATGTTGTGTACATTCAACCAAACACCCTTTTTAACATGTCATCTACTCTGTGACAAATGGAAGCTTCATTTTCATCCACACCCTGAAGAAGGGAAGACTACTATAGAACCAATTAGAACAAAATAAATAACATCCCAGTCAACTCACAAACTGAAGTAAGCTCTGACCCAAACTGCCTCAAATTATCTAGATCTGCTAAACTAAATTTGAGTATATATTCAGCTACATGGGAGTGGTTTCTACTTCTCCCTCTATCCCTTCCTTTTTCTTCATCTCTTCATCGTTTCTCATTCTTACTGTCATGCTTAATGACATTCCTATAGTTGTTTTACATGGCCAGACTGAGTTGAACCTGTATGGGTGTTTTAAGCATTCTCTTCCATAATATGGAGGAACCACATCTTGAAGCTAAGGAGTAAGGAGAAAGTGAAGGAGAAGGAAGACAGAAGAAGGACAGAATGGTGTGATGTGACCTCTCAGTTTAACAAAAGTTTACTCCTTCAGAAATGTCCAGCAAAGCAACTTCTAATGAAATCTGTCATATGTTAGAAACATGCCATGTGTGCTCTCCAAGTAGATCTAACAACACACCAGAGATTGTGGGCTTCCTGTTGTACAAAGCCTGTTACTGGTATAAACCTTAATAAATGATATTAGTAACTTTGTTATGAGGCATGGGTACAACAGTTTACATAATTCACACAGTAGGACAGACAAAAGATTAAAAAATTATCTTTATTGCTTCAGAAACCTATTCAGGTGGAACTCTCATGGCATCTCCTAGCCAAGGCAAGGAGGAAACTGCCACTATTAAGCAGCCAATTAATGTCCAGTTCCAGATAGAGACATTAGTCCTCAGGATACATATAGAAACCTTAGGTGAGACTGTCCAAAGAAGGCTGTCATTGCAAATTCCAGGATTACATCCTCCAGTCTGAGGATATTGCCTGGAGCAGGAAAGCCCAGGACTAACATCTGGCAGCCAGGGTATCCTTTGACTGGATAAACTACAGAACACAATAAGGTACCTGTTGGCTGAGTTTAAGTAAAACTGCATTTTTCTCCTTTTTAATTTGATTCCAATCTTTCTTATCCTTAGAACTCTGATTTTAATACTCCAATTTAAATTTGGCTGACACTTCTGGAAAAGGATGAACTGAAGTAAAACTGTCCCACGGTGAGTGCTCAGGCTGCAGCAAAGCAATTAAAGCTGTGTGGGCGGGCGGCCCTGAGGAACCCTAGAAGTGCTAGAGAAATGAAGGAACATAGCAAGGAAGCACAACATCTTGGGACAGTTTCACAGTAATCTGCAAAGCAGCTCTGTGCGGGCTGCCAGACCCCTGCCTGTAGCCAAGGCAGGCACCAAACTGCGCTCCTGCCACAAGAAGCACAAACTGAGAGCATTGTCACGGTTGAGACTGACACACTGGGAAGGTGTTTGCAAATCAGTGCATTTCACACAGAGGGACACACTTGGAATCTAAGATTGGAGAGACAGGGAACTCACAGCAGCAAGGCAGGGGACAGTTTCAGCTGACTTCTGGCAGAGGGAAAGGGGATCCTAGCACAGAAACCAAAGCCGGTTTGGCTCTGATTGGGGACCAGCAGAGGGGAGAAAGGTATGGAAGAGGTGGGAGACTGCATGCTCCCTTGAGAGAGGAAAGCACAAGAAAGGGTTTTGTGTTAGAAATCAGGTCTGTTTCTCCTGTAGGCTGTGAAGTTGAGTTTGCTAACATGATACACTAGGATGCAAAACTATAAATAGTTTTCTTAGAATCTTTCCTACATCTGCTACCATTATGGACTAAAATTTTGCAAAACTAATTAAAGTCAAGGTGGACTGAGTTTTCATTAGCAAACAAATGGCCCACATAGAGCTATTTGTGCCAATAATTCTGATAACTACATAGGTAAAGACATTACAAAATTTAATGCCTTTGCACCTAACACAGAGACATACAGTTTCAATAGTTCATAAGGACATTCCACTATGAATTACGAATAAATAAACTTTTGTCAGCCAGGATAAACAGAATAAATAACAGAATAAAATTCATATCTATGTACCATATATTTCTCCTAAATCCCAATTTCAACTGATACAGAATTGAGCACATCTAGTCTTGGTTGGTTTTCTCTTTCTGTAATTCAGGTAAAGTATTTCCAGTATTATCATTTTGCTTGTTTTCTTCCTCCTCCATTGCTCAGTTGACACCTGGTCCAGGATTCATGCTAAGGCCCAAACATTCATGCTAAGGGCCACCACCACTATTTCAGAATGAGTTTATGGTATGAATCGAAGGTAACTTCATACTCATGTAAGTTGGCAAGTGTGAACTTGCTCTTTGGAGAAAGCCAACAATGTCTCAATGAACTAGAGTCTCACTACACAGCCTCTAACTAAAAAGTGGTTTACTGCCCTCCATGCTGGAGAGATGATGAGATTAGAAAACAAAACTTAATAAAAGCATTTACGTTAAAAACCCATCCCCTCCTCCCAGAAAAGACTTAATATACAGCTTTGAGCTCATCAGAGCACAACCTGCATTGCCTGCAAGTAAACACAAAAAGTGATGTTGTTTTACACAAAAGCTGTCTTGTAAACATTCCCTACTACCTAGTTAATTTTTCTACATTTTGTGGCATTTTTCTATAGGCACGGACATCTAACCTGTCTTATAGCTCCCACAGCTGATTAAAATGTGTCTTATCTAGACATTTTTAAAAGGTCATTAAGTATCTACACATTTCGCCTGACTTCCCAAGTGGAAAAAAGTCATTTTGCAGGGCTGCTGGTCTAGCCAGTGGTAAAAGAAAATGTCACTGCATCTTGCTCATTCCTGACTCACTAGAAGCAAATAAAACCTCTTTTAACATCTTGTGTTTGTTTAAGTGCAGAAGCTTCATTAAAATTACTTCTCACTCATGGAAAAAGCCTTCCAGGAAGCCAGTCCAACCTCTTAGGGGAAGCACTAGGTGACTGCTTGGGACCCCAGCTTTGTTTAGGAGCTCTGCAGTAGGCTGAGATGATGGGAGATGATCATTCTGGTTGTGTTCAACTGGTCAAGGTCCCAACAGCTGCCCACTGTCTCCACTCATGTGCTACTCTCTGAGTACAGGCACAATCAGCACTTACATAGACTTCTTTTGGCCTCATGTTTTTTGGCCCTTATGTCTCAGGTGTCCACCAGCACCAGACTTTCCCCATGCCTATCTTCTCCATTGCTAATCTGTTCTTCACTTTGGGCTAGGGCACTGGGACTGACTCATGACATACCTGGGCATCCCAGCAAACACAACTGAGTACTGGCCCTGTGTGGAGAATCAAATTCAAATAACATTGATGATTTTACTTTTATCATTTTAGTTTTTCTTTCTCTTCTACTGTATTCTTTCTTTGCCGTTGTGCCATGCTTCTTTCCCCTCTGTCTCTTCTGCTGTGTTTGGAAATATGTTAAGAGCCTGGACTAGAGCTAGAAATGAAAGAGTTGACATTCAGCCATTTGAGGTTAATTGAGAAGCCAGAAACAGTTGACAACACATCCACAGGCCAGAGGATTCACTTTCCTTTGGTTTCTCAGAGCACTGGTCCTTGCTGAAGCTCTTCTGGAAAGTATAATGAATGGAAAAAGAAAAAAAGACTATCAATTGGCCTCAACAGTCACTGTTACATCAGGTCACTACTTCTAATATTTCTGCAACAAAACTCATTAATTGTTGTGTAGCTAGAGTTAGTAGAAAAGTCCTTAAGTCAAGGCAACAGATGACATTTGGCATAAGAATTAGAAACCAAGGCTCCAGGAATTTCAAATTTGAATGTAAATCTCTGCTGTTCCTGTATTTCAGAAGAATTGTCTTTGATGTCAAGAGATCCAGCTACAGAGACAAAGAACGAAAGCTGTCTCCACTCCACAGCCCCTGCGTAATTTTTCCACATTTAAGCACGCAGTAGGCTGTGCCTCAGCAAGGTCGCTAATCTGTGCTGTAAAGGAACCAGTAATTGGTACTATGTTTCAGCACCACATTTCTCTACCTATCTGGTTGTTTTGAACTCTTTCAGAGTAACAAGCAAGATTAATGTTAAGATTATTACTGGTAATAATTTATAAATATTGGTGAAGTGATAACATTTTCCACTTGGTGGCAGATATTCCTTTTAAAAATGAGCACAAAGCTCAAAAGACACACTCAATGCAGTCTTTTACTGAGGCAAACCTTTGTGGTGCCTGATGGCCACAGATCCTGTGGATGCAGAGCTGAGCTGCAGAGTTCTAGGGTAAAGACTTGCTCCAAGAGCCATGTGTGTGGTGATCAGCCACGCATGGCCACGTTTCCTCACATGCTTCTGAAGCCACCCAACACCATGAATGTCCTCTAGCACCATTCAGGGTGTCCCCGGCACTGCATGAAATCCACAGGCTTTGGAGAAAGTCAGAGCATGCAGATTTTGAGCATCAGGGTGTCAGCAAAGGTTCAGCTTCCTTGATGTGTAGTTGAGAGGAGATGCTCCCTCTGTTCTTATCTTTCACATTTATCTTGCCTGCAGGTAGTTTGATGCCAAAAGTGGCAATTTTTCCTTCCTGTGGTGCTGCACTATGGCATTCAACTCAATAGGGGACATTAAATGCAAGGACACTATTCCTCTAGGAGTTTGGGCATTAGACTAGCTAAATTGTTAGCCTGCCCCAGGACAACCAAGTCCTTTTTATTTTTCCTTCTAAGATCCCATCATGGTGGGAAGGCAGAGGACAAATTTTACTCTGATAGCTAACAATGAACATCTCAGAATCATGTAAATCCCATCTAGCCACAGGTAGGACTCTTGCATATTCAGTCAGGTTGCTGATTAGAAACAAGGTCATTATACTAGCTGGCAGGCAGTTAATCAATTAGGTTCATGAATGTCAATGCTATTTTGCATGAAAACGTTTTTTAGAAACAACCAAAAATATTAAGGTTCTGGGTCTTTTCCTTCAATATTCAGCACAATCCTTAAAATACAGCCTTTTTTTTTTTCCTCATGAAAGTCAATGCTTGTCCTCAAAACATGGCCATGGCCATCTCATCTGCTGTTCTGAGAATACTTCTTGAATCAATATTATGTCAACTGGGGAAAAAAACAAACACTGCAATGATACCTCTCCGTTGAGCAGAAGGTCGTGGGGGAAAACAACTTTATAACACTGCTGTGGACTGGAGTATAACATACTGCTCATGTCCTTTATGCAGCAGGACCCCTCAATTTCTAGGTAATGCCTTCATCTCTAACATAGCTGCATACTCTTTCAACACAGAAAAGATATCCTGAGGCCATGACCTGTCCTTCTGCAGCTGAGATTCATTTTGAACTGTTTTGAACAAGAACACATAGTAATGGACAAAGCAACACTCTTGAAGTTCTCTCACCACTGACTGGGAAGCTGAGTGCTTCCACCTAATTATTCTGACCTTTCCACTATCAGGATTTGACTCAGACTATTCAAGGGGCAGAGAAAGAGGCTCTAGTTTTGCTTAAGTTATGGGTTCCTTGGTGACAGCATAGCCCTCTGACACTGTAGGGTCTGTCTTCAGCATTAACTTCCTCTGGGGCCCTTTTTTTGATACAAAAAAAAAAAAAATCCACTCAAAACTAAACAGTAGGAGAATATAAACCATTCCTATCAAGATATACATCTCTCCTGTATAACTGTGGCTCTTTGCCATTGAATTTTGATGCAAATTAATCACATCCCAGAAAGGATATAAGCCACTGCTTAATGATGCTAATGAAACCTCACTCCCCCTCCATTACAACCATCTCTGTTTCAAGAATTGACAATGGAAGGAAGATGGCTTTATATCAGCTAGAGAGTCATATGTGACATGGACAAGTGATGGGTCCTACATGTGGTCTATTGAGAGGACCAGGTGGATTTCCTGGAATTTCCTATCTCTGCCTCAAAACCAAAATTACATTTATTTCCCCTTTCCAAATAGTTGATATGATGCTACCCTTGTGCTAAGTCAACCACACGATATTCCTACGCAGGGAGTTTTGGGAGGGCTTGCAGTTAGAGAATCACATTTTCTATCTCATTACTTTGTCTCTTGCTCATCCTGGTCTTCTCACAGGGTTTATTTTCCTCTTTCTGTTCACTTTTCCGTGTCCCCCTCTCTGCCACTTATGTCAGTGACAAGGTACAAGAGTGGCTATCTAAATTTCCTTTCCTTCTAACTCTAATTACTTTTGCACTCCCAGAGGAAAAATTTCAAAGGTAGTTACCATATTAATTGGACATGAAATTTCACTCAGAATTTCCCCTTCTGTGTTTTTGGCTGTGACTAGGCTGGTGGTTATGTTACAGAAAAACAAACTGTTACAAGTGAAAAATGACCAAGATTAGAAACGTGGGACATGACAAGTAGGTAATTAGCACAGTTTAGCCAACTTATCTGAATTGGTTTTTATTATTTATCTGTTGACATTTTTGTACAACATTGGAAAATTCCGTCTTCCAGACAGGTGGACTAGTGAATACCCATGCCATCTGTTTAAATGTCTAATTTGCAGTATGCCATCTATATGACCTTCAGTTTTCAAATAATTTTATAATCCATCAATCTGTGCACCTGGCACAATATCCTCCCTTTGTACCTGATAACTGGTTAGCACATTTTAACCTCTTTCATGGCAAACAACAAATATTTTCTATGCTCATCACAGCTTTTTCCCCATTCCTTCCCTTGTCATTGCTATTACAGGAGGACAACATAATGAATTTGTCAACATCAGAGTAATTTTCATCTGACATTTTACAAGAATCCATTTGTTCTCAGTACTCAAATTTTTTAATATATTTTAGCTGGGTTTTACCTGTCCTGCATTTTTTAAAGGGAAAAACTGTACAATTCAGCATAGAAACTGAGACTAAAAAGAGTACGTAAGACAAAATGCTGTGCACTGAGAGCATTACTCATGCAGGTGCTCATCATGTGGTATTCTTCATAAAAATAGTATCCAATGCTGTTGCCACTAGAATTCTCCTAAAGAATGAACAAAGGAAAACAGCTCCAGATGGGGTTAAGTGAATGTCTGCCCCTTAAAGCATTTTCTGAAAAGTTTATATGTCATGTCCTTGAGCTGCCTGGCTGTCGGTGATTTTTCAGATGCATTCACTGTTTTCTTCTTTGCTCCCAGCCAGTCAGATGCTGCTGATGTGGCAGTACCAGGAATGTGACTTATTTTAGAAGGGAAAATGCTCACCCAGCACATGTTCAACACGTGTCACAGGGAAGACATCAGCCCAAACAGATAGCAAGTGCAAAAAGATGTCTCCTAACTTTATCGCTGACAGAGTGAAGCACTGAAGCTCTCAGACAAAGCTTTTGTGGTGAAGGAAACTGGTTCTCAGGGCAGTGTAGGGCAGTTTGACAGGAAAAGGCTTGCATCCAACACCACGATGGAGTAGAAAAGGAGGGAAATTAAGTTTATTATCTTCTGTGGTGGCACTAAAGAATTTGCTCAAGTCTTACTATCCAATTTAGGACACCAGGAGAGAGAGTTAACTTTTCCAGTTAAACGGAAAAGCATGGCTTGTATTTCCAGTGGTCCTGTTGGGTTTTGGTATGAAACAGGACAAGACAGTCAGTGTGAATGTGTCCTAGTGATGCAAAAAATGAATATTGGTAAGTAAAAAATAGGTATACTTTCCTCATCAAAAGAAAGGATGCCACTGAAGACCATTTCTCTGCAAACCAAGATGAAAGCTGGTAATTCACATCAGAGCATTTCCTCCATCAACCTCTGTTGCTTCGCTTAAGTCTTGCTAAGACTGCTAAGACTAAAGTAAACATTTTCTAGTCTCAGTTAAATGTTGGCAAACAGGACTTGACACTATTAATGGGACTGGTTGGCGATTTTCTGGCTAGTTTCTTGACTGGAAAATATGAATTCAGAAAAAAACTGACACTTTAGTCCAAAGAATGTTTCTAAGTTGAGAGACAGAGAGAGGAATCACATCCTGTGTTTGCCCCCACAGTGATAGTCTTGATCCTTTCTCTCTCTTACTCAGATCACAGGTTTTGGTCTGGGTCTTCTTGGTGAGAGCCTGGTCCATGCCTGCAGATACAGAGGTCAGTTTGCCATCACCATCTCATTTTTCTGTTTGATACCTGTGCAACTGTTGATGACAACATAAGAAGAGAGACAGATTTTCCACAAATTAAGACACATACTCCAGATGACAGAAAAGACCAGGGCCTTTTGCCTCCACACCCAGCTGGAGTTACACGTATCTCTACTCCACAGTTAAAGTGTGTCTTTCTAGAAAGCAGAATTCAGTTTCATCCAGTCATAAGAAAGAATGGGTGCTGAAATCGAAGCAGTATTTGAGCACAGCCCTCACCACGTGTGACTCGCTGCGCCAGTTCATGCCAGCCGGCTGAAACCCACAAGTGGTCACCTCATTCATCCTTTCTGCATTTTACCCGGTATGGTTCCCACGTGTTATGAAATACCCTCTCTGTTCTCTTAAACCTCAAAGATTTTAGCAACCTGCTGTCATCTACTAAACCAAGATCAAAGACAACAAAAGTGACTGTCTAATCTGGAATGTAATCCTCCTTATGTGTGTTTGTTTCTGAGCTGGCTGTCAGTACCAGCAGTCCTTCTATCCCCACCTTTTTGCTTAGGGATTAAGATACTGGGGTCACTCCTACTGTTACCACTGTGGGTCTGACTATTTTCTAGCCGTCCAGTTTCTGCTACTATTCGTGGTGTGTAGTACATAAAGACATGATCAGAGTTTGTGAATAGTCCCACAGCATACAATAAAGCTATCAGAAACTGGCCTGGCATCACACCTGTCATATTGCTTTTCAAAATGAGAGTTCCTGTCATTAAACAGCCACCGACCCTTTGGCAGCATGACCAGACAAGTGGGAAACTATAACAACTTCCCTATAAATGCCAACACACTGTCCTTATCTGACACTGTACAGCATCAGGTGCTAAAATTGGTTTGACAAAAGTGGAAGCTAGGAAGCCTGCTTCACCAGACTTATAGGAAGTTGGAAAAACAAATAAATGCACAATTTTATTTTCCCTTAAATGTTTTCTGCCAGATGGATCCTCTTTGAGCTTTCATTCATGCTATATTTCTCACATCTGTGTGCATTTGTTAGCAGTGAGGCAGCACATCGAGCACAGATCAGAGATCTTCCCTTGTGTGCATCCTCTCAAAGCCTGGCCAGGCTCTTCCTGCCTTGACAGGGGATTTAACATCACCCTTTTAATCTTCCAAAGTTTTTCTTGGGCTTGAGTATTCCAAATATCACATAGTTCTAATTATTCCGGTAAGACACTGCAAAATCTCAAGTGCTTTCATTCCCCTAAAAGCTGGCAAGGGATGTGTAAGTTGTCTGTGCTTTTGTTTCCCTTACTACATACTTTGTTTTCTCTTTCTCTTCCACTTGCCAGCATAAAACCAAAATCTGCAAGCTTCCCTCTAAACCACCCTGTGCCAAATTTTCCAGGAAGTAATTTATAGTAGTGAGTCCCGTAAGGAGATGTTCCCACTGCAAATATCTACACTAACAACAGCACAAGGCAAGATGATTAAAAGATACACAGCTTTTATATTCCTTACATCTTTGTGTCTTTAAGCTATTTATTAAGCAAATTTCAAAGTTTCTGCTGTAATTTTTAATTTCATGTACAACCACATTTGCTGCATATAGGAATTATTTTCTCTACTGAGCTCAAAGAAGCGATTTACCATTTTTATCTAAGATTAGGTAGAACATTGTTGCTACTTATCTATAGTGCATTTAGGGTAATAGTTCTAACTTTAAATAACAATCTTTTCTCAAGCTTTTAAAGACAAACTTTGATTAACTTTAAAGCACATATCTCCCAGGTAAGTAATGTTAGTCATTGTTCATTGTGAGAAACTTAGTCACATATTTACCGTAACAGACATTTCTGTTGATTAATTATGTAAAACAATAGCAGTTTTTCTTCCCTGGAGTTAAGAGAAAGACTCCTATTTAAAACAAGGACTCTTGAGAAAACAATTTTCATTTCAAAGGTTATTAGCAAAAAGAAGCCTTTGTTTTAGTCTTAATGGAATCATTCTCCTAGGACGACACAAATATCCATAAAGCACCATGATTTCATTTGGGTTTAAAAAAAAACAAAAACAACTTTATTTTCCCTTGACACAAAACAAGATTAGCTGGGTGTTTTTTTGCTGTGTTGGGTAATACAATAATGGCTAGATTGTTTGTCTCTGGCCATCACATGAGCATGCAGGGAGAAGGGAAGAAGACATAAAAGATTTCCTCTGCAGAGCCACTGAAGAGCAGGAGGCAGTGTGCCTGGAGCACAGCCTTCTCTTCCCACCAGCTCCAGGGGCTCGCTTTAGCATCGCACGTGCCTGCCAGGCAAAGCTGGCTCCCAAAGCAGTGCAGATTTACCCCTACAAAATTGCTCTCCTTGCTGCACTACCGTGCAGTCACAGCAAGGGAGGGAGCGAAGAGGAAGCTGGACCAGAGTCTCACATTCTCTTGACCAGCCAATAGACCCATCTGGTGCCATAGAAAATGAAGCTGCTGTTTCCTACATTGTGCAGGGTGAGTATTGTCCCGCGTTCTGCAGCTGTGGGGGAGGATCATCTTCCTCCAGCCAAAAACCGCCAAGGGCTTTGTTTACATCAGTGCAGCTGTGAGGTCCCCCAAATGCAGGCCAGCTGTTAAAAGCCAAAATGAGCTCCTAAATAGTGTGAACCAAACTGTCCTCCTACATCTGCCTCTTCAATCCCATCCAATAAACTGTCCACTAGTAACAAAACAGAATGAGACTGAAAGACACAGAGCACATGTTATAATGTGACTGTAATGATTGGTCAATATATCCTACCATGCCTCCGCGTAAAAAGAGCTCTCCTGGCCCCCACATAAGGCTCCCTGATCTTCACAGAGGGTAAAGCAACCAAATTTTAAAATATATGCCTGCTTTTTACCTACTCTCATATGGGAAAAATCTCCAAAAAGGATGAGGCCAAGATGAGTAACTGCATTTACTTAATTTGTTTACAAACCCTTCCTGTTCAGAGGAAAAAAAATACGGAAAAGTAATAGTTAGGGATTTCTTCAAATAGATACTCTAAGGTCTTCAGACTTGGAAATGTGTTCATTAATGTGTGGCAAGACCTTGGAAAATACTGCAAAGGGCCAAGTGCCAAAAAAAATCTCAATATACTGTCCCATGTTAGTAAATGACATACAAAAGGAAGGGGCCTATTTAAAAAACGTTGCCAAGCAGGAGAGGATCAAAATTTGCTCATACCCCACAGTATGAATTTGAGAATCTGACTAGACCTAGTAAAGAACTTCTCCTTAGTATATATTGCCATATGAGAGTTTGTAACCCCTAGGTTCAAGGGGTTTTTTCTCTCTTTGAAAGCATCTACAGTGAAATAAAAAAAAAAAAAAATCAAAAAATCTTTTAGAGGACAGAAAAAGAGATTATGGTGCAGATATCTGGAGGAAATTCTGTTCCAGTTATCATAACATGAATGTATTCTCAAATTAAACTAAGTTCAATAAGTAGACTAGGTTTGTTTTCTTCGTGGTTCATTGTGAGCTTAGATACCTTAGACACTTCCTCAGGGCAGAGCCGATATTGCATTTGGGGAAAATGAAATGCTCCAGATTTGTACGCATATACAAGAAGAGTATTTTGCAGCACAATTTGATAAACAGTTTTTAAATAGAAAGTGTTACTGATAAAAACAAGCCATGAGTATTTTTCAAGATGGAGGCTTTCTCTGGGGGCACCTGAAAGAAGGGTGTATAGAAAGCCTTGTACCTCCTGAAGTTCTTCTGGAAGTAAGTAGCACTACAAAGGCGTTATCAGAGCAGTCTGGAGCATTTCAGTATAAATTAGCCCCGGTACTTTAACTACATTTGTATTCAAATTCATATTAACTGAGATCTACGCTACACTGTCATGATTTTGGGACTATAGCATAGATTTGTCACAGTCATTTGCATTGTACAGTTTAGAAAATACTGCTCAATACAGTAAAACTATTTTCAGAATATGCCAGAAAGGAGGGCTTCATTTCTAAGTAAAGAAACCATTTTCAGGAAATGCAGGATTTCTGTCAGGATGTCAGAAAATAATTTTGATAAATCATTTGCAAAATATTAGAAAATTTAAATAATACATTAATAATAATAATTTCATTATAACAAAAAAGGTATTTGCTTTTAGTATGGACTTTCTCCCTTCAAAATGGCAGATTTTTACCACTGATGTTACAATCAACAAAAATAATATGAAAAAAAAGTTGTGAGTAAATGCTTTTAAATGGACAAGTAGCTAAATTTGTAAATAATTATGCAATATTAATTTCTTTTTATATCCTAAGGAAAAAAATCCAGCACTGTTCAATCAGATTCTTCGAAAAGTCCTGAAGGGTTGTTGAAAAATGACCCGTTTATTCCTACATCTGCTTAATTAATGTAAGTGAATGTGTCAAATATCCGTCCTGGTAATGGATTAAGAAATTATCTACAAGCAGCTTTGGAAAGCTGCAGGCAAACAAAATTTCTCAGTATCGCTATGCAGAACATCCTTCCCTACATCAAGGCATATCTGAAAAAGCTGAGGTAAAGCAAATGGGTTATAAAAATATGTACATCTTTACATTTTCTTGTAGCAGACCAAAGCAGCATTACCATAATAGTTACATCTATCATGTCTCCTGTCACATAATCCTGGCTCTCCTGCTCCAGTTTTGCCAATCTTGAATGCATATTTCTCTCTTTTTTGCTGGTGTATCTGTAAAGCTTCAGGCAAATTTGCCTCACTGATCCCTTTGCACACATTCCCTGAATCAAGCCTGAAAGATGCTTCACATCTCCTTCTTCAAATTCCTCCTCATGACATACACCTTCTGTGATGCTGACAAGGAATGAAATCCCTTGTAGCAGCTCAGGTGAGGTAGGAAGCAAAGATCAATGAGGCACTTTGAAAAATGCTTTTTTAAACAATATGTAAGTTGACAAATACATGTATGATTATATTGCCAATGCCCAAATAATTTCCACCATTTACCTGTTGTATCCTGGTCTCTTTTGATGAAGAAAAACAAACAGTACAATTTTTACAGATAAAGAAGGCAGAAGGCAAAGGAAACATGGCAGATGGGTGATGAGATAAAGAATACCAGACAATTTCATCAACCTAGAGCAAATAAAACACTATCATCAACAGTCACACTTTCACAGTCACAGAGAGATTGCATAGGACATTTATCAGCAAAATATTTAACCACCAGACATACAGTTTTAAAACAGCTAAAAGCTTTTCTAAAAATGAGGTTTGGTTGTGTTGAGGAGAAAATTAAAGAAAAAATAATAATTGATGAAGCAATTAGTTCTAGCATTTTCCGTATGAGAAGCTTCCATGGTGGTTGTTAAATTCACACAAGGATTGGGAAGAACCAGTGAATCTGGTTCTGTTATATTGTCACCTCTTGGGAACATGAGGAGACAGTAACTGATGCCCAGATGCTTCTAATGTCCAGGTTTTGAGATGGTTTTGCAAGAAAACCAGCTGGGGTACGCAAGACACTCAGTCCTGAGAGGATGGATCATCAGCTGAAGATCACAGCTCTTTATTTAGCATCCCTGTGAGATGCTTCATTGCCCCTTAAGAGCACTGGTCAGTAATGTGGCTCCAGCACACCACGAGTTCTTTGCACAGAGAATCAGCTCAAGATATTCTGGCATTTCTAATGAACTTGTGAATGGGGCCTCTGAAGTGGACCTTCCTCTTGTTTACAAGAATAGAGAACAAGCTGCAAGAGCTGGTCACAGCTTGACCTGTGACTGAGAGCTTATTCAAATCCTTGCCTTACTGCCCTCTGCTCTCTCCCCTCTCTGATCATCCGTCCTCTCTAATCTGAGCAATTTCAGGTTTAAGATATCAAGATATTTGCTATTTCTCACATATGATACACGAGGATTTTCTATGTCAGAGCTACTTCAGAATTCTGGAAAAAATTCCTACTCCCATCTAGTTTCCACCTCTCTTGTCATGCCTTCTGCTGACAATCCTGATTCCTAGGATCCACTTTCCTTCTCTTTCTTGATAAAATACTACTTTCGTATTTGAGCTACTTTCAGTCAGCTTGAACATCTGTCCCATATTGAATGTATTCCACCTCTACTACTTTTTTCAAGCTCAGCACTTAAAGGCTAAATAATTTTCTTAATATGTTTTAACACTTTCTTTAGAAGGCTTATTTCATCCTAATATTTTCTGCTTTTTAGTTTATGCTGTGTTTTCTGATCTTTTCTTACAATTTTCTCCCTCTGCTTGTTTGACAAATTCTTTCTAGGTTTTGTAATTTTGATTAAAGCAGATTTCGAGCCTCCTCCACATTCAAACCCCTGAACACTTCAGTCCAGTTGACTTTACTAACCACTTCCTTCAATTTCTCAAACTTTGCCCTCCTGAAATTACTCTATTTATTTTAAACTTAATCAACTCCTGCTCATACAATGCAAGGTAATTTTCTACAATCAGCCCCTCTAGAAGGTCCTTAAGCCTTCTCAAAACCTAGTCTGAAATAAGCAAGTGCAAATTCTCTTTGCCCTTTTGTGATTGTGACAGAGAAAATTAACAGTGTTTAAGAACTCTGAGCTTTTATGACCATAATGAAGCAATAAGATCTGTAAATACAGTTTTCCTTCACAATGAGCCTTAAATTTGTACTTGCTTCATCAGAAAAACTTTTGTTTTGCAAGTGAACTGAAATAACATATTCTGAAGGTGAAATCTTGGCTTTATGGAAATAAACAGGGAACTGAGGTTAGTAATGTTAGGACTTTACCCAAGAGTTGTGAAATTACAATCAAGTGTGGGAACTCTCAGCCCGCCCTTAGAGAAGCTGGCTGTTCATCACATCCAATGTGTCAGGAAAAACAGGCTGATAAAAGGCATCTGGGAGCAGACTCATTATTTTCCCCTTTTGCATGTACCCTGTGTATTTTTGCAGTAGTCCTAGGTAATAGCTGGGAGTCCAATGTGGTGAGAAAACGTTGACCTAAAAATAAGATGTGAAACTTAAAATACAGCCCCAAATCAAAGCATTGGTGTTACAGTCATGTGCACTGGGGCTAAGATGTTATGTTCACATGAGGGGATACAGTTTTTCAGTTTAACTTAGTCTGTTTCTGGTTTTTCACTCTTGTAACTAAAGTTGGACAAAAATTTTAAGAACTCATTTGAATTTTTCTTCTTCATATGAAAACCGCCAGCCACCCTAATTTGTAGCTTCATGATACTCATTATTCAAGGAGCATTCAAGTGTCTAGCCTGCACTCTGAATATTCTTGCAAATCTCAGAAATTCAGTGCAACTGTTTACTGCACAAAATATTCCTACCAGGTATTCATTACCTTGTTTTGCACAAGAGTTTCCATCATTTACCCAGAAGAGAGAAGTGTTATAGCACACCACAAGCAATAGATAAAAAAAAACATCCCAATAACCGATAGGCACATGGCCATCTTCCCTATAAGACATCTGTGCACTTGGGGGACAGTGAGGAGGTTGTGAGGCAAGACCGCAGGGGGCTACTGTACAAGCTAGCACAGATAATTTCAAAATAGTTTAAATATTCTTCAGTCCAACCCCGGTGAGTGGGATGTCACAGAAAGGACCGAGGAGGTGTCAGACCCTGTCTCTGTAACAGCACAGAGCAGAAAGCCAGGCAAACCATTCCACCACAGGCAGTGCAGCAGCTACTCGGGTGCCGGTCACACAGCCCTTCTTAGGCATCTGTGCCACGTTAATGGTGTCCGTGCACTAAACATTAAACACCACTAAATATCAATGGGTACTAAGTTTCCATTTTCCAGTAAGATGTTTTTTGCAATGCAAAATCGCTTTTAACGTTACTATCCTTAGGCGTTTCGGATTCTGTGTAGAATTGTAAGTCAAATTCAAAAACTGGACTTGAACTCGTGGTTTGCTTAGGTTCTTGTGAAATTTTCCCCAGAAGAAATTAGTCCAGTATGGGAATTATGTGAGAAATACCTACAAACAAAGATGACACACATGAAAATCTGAATTACTTGACCCAAGAAGTAAGTTCTTAATACATTCACCAGTTTTATCTGAAGCACTCACACTATTTTTATTTTATTTTCTCAGTTTCTTGGAGATATGAGCACAGGGTCTGAGACATCTTATTGAGCAGATCTGCACTTAGCTCAGCTTGTTTTCACATCCCAGGTGTTCCTTTTCACCCACTATATACCAGGAAGCCTGTTTCTCTTTGCTATCTATCTTACAACTGAGAAAAACAGATATACATAAGATAGGAAACATGAGCAAGAGGAGCAAATCAGATCTGGACTGCGTATTGTAATAAAGCATTCAGCTTTTCTTCTCTAGTATTTACTAGAGAACAGATGTCAGGTTTCTGACTGACCAAACCAACTGCAGCAGGCTTTGTAGGCAAATGAAGTTTTAAAAAGTCTTTTTAAACCAGTTTTCTCGTGATCGCTCCTGGCAAAGAACTAATCAGTTCAACATGTGAGGGGGTGGTTTGGTCACTGTTGTGTTGATGTCTCAATTGCATACAGACAAAACAGTCTGTTTGTTTTTCTTTCAAAGAACAAATTTTTTTGTTTCCTGAAGAATCACAATTCATAATTATTCCTGACAGGAAAAAAATAATATCTATATTTATATTTTTGTCCTGAGCATGTATTTCTTTTATTTGGGTGGTAAGCTACTTAATAAATTGTTTCTTTCTGAAATCTACCCTGAAAAGTGTAGTAGCTCAAGCTAGCTACCAATGTTGTCAATAATTATGTTTTACAATTTCATGGTTGTCGTGTAAGAATTCCAGATAAGTAAAACAAGAATGATTAATTGCTGTGGCAAAATTTTATGGACATTTACAAATAATTTGTCATTGCAATGAATTACATCCTTGTATTAAAGCTAATTATTAATGCTTGTTTAACTTTTCGGGAAAGGGTGTGGTAGTTATTTGATTACTGATTATAATTTTCTAGTTACAGCTGGCAGCCAAATATTTTTCTTCCATTCCTAAATAACAGCTATTAGGCTAAAATGTGTCTGGGCAGATCTCCTATATGTTTGCACAGTTCTGCAATTGAAACCCAGCACAGGGTAAAAGCCAGGGCTCAGGCTGGGGTACTGTTCTTTTTCACCATGCAAATGCATATTTCTCTGAATGCATTTCTCCGTCTCTCTTCCCTTATACCACTCACATCATTCACTGTTATGTTGTGAGGCAATTTCTCCTGGGAATAAAACTCAGAGAGAAGGAGTGAATGTCTTTTAGCCAGCGGCAGTCAGGAAGATTAACAACAAGACTTTGCAAAAGCTGCTTGTGGCCACTGCCTGTCACACAGACAGTAAAGGTATTGGCAACACCTCTGTCAAGGGCTGCTGTTCAGAAACCTGTATGGATATGGACCAGAGATTTGTTCTCCATAGGAAAAGAACTGCTGTTAGATTAAGGAGAATTTTAGAGAGGCAGGTCTTTAATATACCCTTTAATTTTACATCAAAAGTGATATCAAGAGAGACTGAAAATCTCTTGCCTCCTCATATGTTCGTTAATAGTTTAACCTCCTAATAAATCTCCAGGTAAATGCAGTATGGCACTACTCTTTCCATTTTGATTTACAACAAATACTTTGCTCTACTAACAAAACGCTTGATTATTTTTCCTTCTTAACATCCTGTCCAAACATATCCAGTGCCATTTTATTCATATGTATGCATCACATTACCTTGTCACATCCGTTTGTCATCCTTACATTTCATTCTTGCTGTCAGATTCCAGCTTCATTATCTTTTGATATACCACTATTTCACCTCTGTCACACTTAATGTTATTCTTTATTTAGTAAAGCAACCCTTGTTTGAAGACATTTACAGGAATCACCTCTGCCACTTCCACTAATGTGCTGGTGAAGCTTGTTTGCTCCTTTTAGTCCTCAGAGGTATTAATTGATATAAGGTTTTTTGTCTCAGTGTGTCTCAGGCCTTTTGACAATTTTATTAACTAGCTGAACAATGCATGAAACGTAAGGTTGTTACTGTTCACATGCTTATTCTTTGGCACATTGTGGCATGCTGGTCCTTCATTTGAGCAGCTGAATGACCTCAAACACAATAACTGTACCACTGAGGATTCCAACAAATCAATACTTACCCAAATCAGTAAAATCATGACCTTGTTCTGACTTCCTGTGTAAAATTTTTACTCTTCCATTTCAAAAAAAAAAATTAAAACTACTGTCCATGGACTTCTACGTACTTTGTGTAAACCTAAATGATGGTCTAACCTGATGCAGTGAACAGCAAACTCCCATAGCAGAGGGACACGTCCATGGGATGCTCTCTGGCCACTGCACTGGGTCAGTAGCTCTGGCAGAGAAGTGGGGCCAGCAGCCAAGCATGACCTCTTCCATCTCCTTCATGAGAAATGTTGGAGCCTGCACATTTCATTTGAGTGCTTAGGAATCACTCCCCTGTCCGCTTCAGAGATAAATGAGGCTTGGAGAGGAATTATTTGCTCAATTTTGGAATGCAATTTAATTACAACTAGAACCAGCACCAATTATGTAGATTTCTGACTTATTAAATCCCTTCAGTAGATAAGCAGACTCCTTTGCTTAGCTCCTTGACACACATGTTGGTGCTTTTGATGTCTCTATAAAATTACAGGACCTTTTCTCATCTTACATATGTTAAGATGTGAGCTGAAGGACAATTTATTGTGTTGGAAAAACAAAGGTTAATTTAATGGTGGTATTATTAATCAAAGGATTAGCTGCCATGTCTAGTTTTACCTTGAGTATCAGAAACTAAAATTGTAATAATAATAAATAAAAAAGCCCAAGAACAATCTGTGTGCTAAGAAAATATGGCAAACTTTATACAGACCCAGAAGGAAAGGCAGATAAAAAGTGGGAATTAATCTTAGCCAGAGAGAAACTTAGAAACTTTAAAAATACTGCCTGCTGTCTCTTCCCATATACCTTCAGCAGTAGGCAGCTACCAGTGAGTCAGTGTGTGTCTGTGAATACACATAAAGATAGCTAAAAGCCCAAGGCATCTGAAATACCTGACACCAAATTCAGAAGTAGTCCAGAGGATCCAGTAGGGACCCTGGCAGTAACAGATAACAGTGACAGGGAAATGCTGGAATTCACCTGTATTTAAATATGTTCCCTACCGTCTTTCCCAAGAAGATGACTGTCATCCACAAACTACCAACTCTTCAGGATACACAGAGGCATACACCAAAAACTGGCTGCCGAAGCTGTAATTAATCTTCATTGTTCAGCAAGCACTTCTAGACTAAAAGGTAGCTTTTAAAAGGCTGATAATGAAATTTGCATGGCATTTGAAAGCGCATAAGTTTTAATGGGGGAAGAGGGGTTGAAGTCATACCTGGCGGGCTTCCTGAAGGGCCTCCTACATAACCATGTTCAAAAACTGACAACCAGTGTCTTGCTAGAGCAACATATCCAAGTGAAATTAAACTCTCAGGACATGCCATCTGTAATGCTTACAGAACCAAGAAAGCATTAGGAAAACATGCAGAAAATGAACACATCATCTAATTTGCCTCAACTGGGTCTCCATCTGCAGTTGAGCAACTGGAGCATAAAGCACCCACCTTCTCATCTGGATCCACCTCACACCATGGCAGAGGCCCCATGCAAAAACCTGGGCATCTGGAACTTTGGTGGATTGCAGGGTTTCATTAGGATATCTGTCCATGAAGGTGTTCCTATTTATTAGAAGGAGAAGACCCACTAGGCAAAAGGCTAGGAGTCTTTGCAGAACTTTGGGCCAAAGGAGGGCTCAGTTAAGGCTTGACTCCAGCCTAATGGGAGGGTGAGCCAACTTGATTCAGATCTCTGTCAAAAAGATGAGGGTTTTCTTCCAATTCTGAGTTTTGCCCTCAGTTTGTGCTGCAGCCTGGGGATCTGCAAAGCATCAAATCATAGTTGGCTGCCTCCTCATCTAACAGAAGTTGTGAAAGGGAATTTTGCAAGAAACATGCAGTGGAATTTCTGTTATTTATTTTTTCCTATTAAAAGTCATGGGGTTTTGTAAGTATTTAGCAAATTGATTTTTTTTTTTTCTTACCCTCTTATCCCTTCACATTTTAATCTTCTCAATAGAAAAGCTGAGAGGGAGGGGAAGACCTGTGGGAAAAGTGGGTAAAATCAGAAACATATTCGACATAGGAGTCTGTGAGAAATCTTAAGGATTATTTTTTGCCCTGGGGGAAAATATTTCTTTAAAGTCATCCTTAGTTTTACATTGAAAGGGGGCTTGGTTATGTCAGGTTGGCCCAGAAATTTACTTTCATCGAAGCTTATAGTGAGCTAAGCTGTTTAATGTTTCTCTTCTCCCTGATCTTTTCCCTAAAGGGGGACCAGATTGCTACTGCATTTTAACTCTGCCAAGTAGGTTTTCATACAATTTTCATCAAATTTCTCCCTCATTTCTACAAGTTCAGTTACCGCCACGCCACAGGGGCTTTTTATAAGAAAACTGCAAAATCTCACAAAAGATATTTTTGTGCCAGCTTCACTGTCAAACCAGGCCTTTTATGACCAAGATCTCAAAACTTCACGTAGAGGATGAAAAGCAAGGATGTGCTGTTCTTTGGAAGTCTGGTAAGCAGAAGAAATCATGTTTTCAAAGTGCAAGATAACTTTATCATTGGCAAATATTATTAGCAAAGTGCACAGAAGAACTGCTTGGCAGGAGTTAATACAGGTATCTTTGTTACCAATGGATTTTTTTTCTAAAAGATAAGTAATTTAATATAAAAATTACATCATCTTCTTTTTCGTGAAGCCCAACATATTGAAAAGCTCCATTACAACCCAAAAAATGATGGTACCTGCATATATACTATGAAGAATGGCACATGGGCTGTGAATTTTGCTATGCTTATGTCCCCATGAACATTGTCAAGCCTCTATTCAGCCTCACCCTCCCCTCCTTAGCACAATAGCAGAACCTTTTTTATTCAATATGGGCAAGTTCCTAAATCCCTACTGCTCTCTGCTGGACTGCAGCCCCACTGGCTGTGACCTGGAGAAAATTATGCTATTTGGGCATGTCGTGGAGCTCAGAACTGGACAACCCTGAAGGTCAGGAAATATTAATGAAAAGCCTCTTCTGAGATTTTTACATGTTCTTCACCAGTTTGTTTTCCTCCTCTCACTCTTAATATGATAAAGGAGGGGAAGAGCTGTTCATGTGATGGTTTGGATTGAAGAAGTTAAAAAAATAGAACAAGAAAAGGAAAATACATAAGAAAAGGAGACTTGACACTGAGGACTGTGTAAAGGTAGCTGTTAGTATGACCTAAAGCCTCTGCATAGATGGGATGTCATCTAGGAAATTACATTTTAACAGCCAAGAGAAAGGTCAGCCTTTTGTCTTATCTAATCACCTTACTTTGGGGTATTTTTAATTTTTCCTCATGTTCCTGAGTTCCTCTGAGGAAAAGAAAGTGTTGTAGCAACTGATGATCAGCATACACAACCTCTAGACTTTGGTGAATTGCCCTGAAGAGCACATGCACACACCTCTTTGAATTTCATTTTCATCTTAGCACAGACAACAGGAGATCTCTCATAGAGAGGCCTTCTTTTCCTGGATGTCTAAAGGCAAATATGCATGTAGGATTTATTTGTATTGCAGTAACATGAAGAGGCTACAGCTGAGATCACAACATTACTTTTTTCCAGGTGCTCTTTACACAGAAAAATTAAAGTACTTGCCTCTGAAAGTTTACAATTTGCCCCTTTTCTTGCACAGATGTCATTAAGACACTAAGAAATAAAATAATTACTCCGGAAATCACAAAAGGAGTCCAGAATCTAAGTTTCCCATACTTAACGCTTGGATAGAATGACATAAGCTTTCCTTATCTCCTGTTCTGGTCTGTTGGATTGATCTGATGTGGTGATAAATGTGATCTTGTAAATGGTGCATAGAGCAGGCACAGAGTGAGGAGCAAACTGGTATCCAGTCATGGACACTCCAAGTCACCACCCAACCCTCCCACCTCAGTGTTCCCTACTCAAGAGAAGTCAGGGCTGTTTGCTCTAGAAAACAGTGAAAGAGGCCCCCTTGAAATGACCCATGTCTGCAAAGAGGAAGTCTTCCTTGCTCCCAGATCAGAGATTTCCTCTTCCTCTTAAACATAAAATTTTAGGCCTTTGGGATCCTTTTATTACCAATATCATCTTTACTTTGGATGATCTCATCATTCACATAAAATTCAATTCCTACATGAGGAATATATACAAATGAAGGAGTCGAAGAAACTCAAAGGGATTAAGCCTCTCTGATCTCCTTTGGGAAAATGAAAGCTTTTTTATTCTTGGTCTGTTTCTCAGAGCAATAACTTTCTATGTTTATTGAGTCTTTTGAGAATTTTCTTCCAGCTTTGAGAAAGTTAGCCAATCCTTCTCTTACTTATACCCTATGGATATCCTGGCTTTTATTTCATTCACCTGTACAATATATTTTTTGTTAAATTATTATTGATCACCAATAAGTCCTTAACATTTATTAAAGCACTATTAAAATTTTATCTTGTGGAGTGCTTATATTTTGGGAAGAGAAGGTGTACTGGAGTACCTCAGAGACAGCAAAGGTGAATTACCTTTGACTCTACCCAGCAGATCTGAAAGGCACCAGCAAGAGTAAACATTTCCGCAAGAGGTCTCATTGTGAAGACAAAAAGTGGTTTATCAACATCGTTTCTTTTTTTCCCCCTCTTATTAAATACAAGTGTTATCTTTGCTAATATCCCACTTTATGATATTGCATTCATTTTGATAGTTTTCCTGAAGAAATAAACGGTTCGACTGGCAAATTCATGCACATATTCTGCCAAAATTGTGGGAAAGCTTTTCTCCTTCATTGACTACATCAACCTCCTGCAGTTTTACTTCTGCCTCCAGTATCCACTGCTGGATGTATTCCTGCCATCAGTCTTGTTTTTATCTCCATATGCAGCTTCATTTCATCTGCTGAAACAAAGTCACAGTATTTATTTGAGTTTGGAGTAAATCTGTATCCACCTCACCTTCTCTTTCACTATTTTCTTAAAAAATATGCAACTGAAGAAGTTCATGTTCTTTCAGAGTTATGAGTCAGCTTGACTTAGCAATTCTCACCTCACTACCAGTTTTCATTTATAACACACACCTCTCTTCACCCACCACAATATTTTTCTGTTTGTTAGAGGCTCACTGTCTGCCTGCTTCGGCTCAATATCCTTATGGTGGTTATTTATCTGTTTACATCCTGTTTTTCTTTTCAAAAATCTTTACATGTCACTTCTGATACAAACTCTTAATGATACATATCTGTGAGCTTCCTCTGCATTCAGGCCTTATGTTCTTCAGTCCAGTCTCATGAAAATGATCTGCCACATCTTATCAAAGTTCAATTTATTAGTCTTAGCTGTTCTATTTGTGTCTCAAATGGGATTAGTTCATGTTCACTTGGTGCACGGTTATTTTCTATAATGTCATTTTTTCTACAACTTCACTCGCTGCTTACTTAAATCAAGTCTAATGAAATATTGCCTCTTGTTGTTTCAGTGATTATTTAGTGAAAAGCTGTTGGTTATTACACCTGTGAACATCTGAGCCACAGTAATAGCATCTTTTTTCCCATTCTCTTAACTTACACATTAAAGACACACAAAATTACATTTTCCGTGCTCAGATATGACTTTGGGGTCTACAAACAACTTAGAGTACAATCCCAGTAGAATTTTTCTTGCAAGCCATCTAAAATCGACAGTGACCCAAACACTTTCTTTTTTAACCATGCATACCTCATTTTTCCGAGTAACACACACTGAACTATCTGTATGATACTGGACAAGTTACCTGTTGAAACATATTTGACTAGGGATTTTGTTTTAAAATTATTGGTGATTTGTGGAGTGTGTTTCTTTGCTGAGTGGTGGACAATGACATATCTAATTTTCTCCTTAGCCAGATTAAAATATTTCCACTCATGCTCTCAAAAATATACATTTGAGTGGAAACCAAGAAAACAAATAGGATCTGCACAAATGAATCAGTCTTAATTATTTATTAGTCTAAGAAAAGAGGGCTTATAGCTGAAATCTTTGTGCACTTTTAACATTCTATGCTAAGGCTCCATATAAAATAACTATAAACTATACATAAGGTTTCCAAAATAATAAATTATTGTAGAAGAATGTAAACTCCATTTATACCAGTGTTAATCCAATGGAAGTTCACACTTTGGGAAATAAAAATTTTTCAAATAGAATTGAAACACTTTATTTTTCAGATACTATTTCACAGTGAGTCTTCCTACATAAATTTTGTGTTCCAATAGAATTTTTTAAGGGGAAAGTGGTAGAACATTTACATTTACCTTTATGGTAAAAATGTGGCTGTCACTGATCAGGTGAGGAATGCATAAATCTTTATTTTAATTACCAAAGTAAAACAAAGGAACCCTTATTTCAATTGTAAGTGTGCTACTTTGAAAGCTGCAGCTGACTGATATCTTACTACCCTCCTCAATGGGAAATTGAACATTTTCGCCATAACACACAATTGAGCTTACTTTCCTTGAAAGTCATAAGCAGTGTAAGTGTATAATCTAGGTCTCAGTATAACAGTTGTGTTGTTTATGTTAAGCCCCAGAGAACTCTGTTCAATTCCATCTCTCAGGTACCTTTCTAAAAATCTCTGAAAAGTAAATCTGACTTTCTGTGTTCCAAAGGCACTTATGTTACATCAAGTGTGTTTATATATTTAACTTTTTTTATAAAGATGCTTTTTTTTCCAAAGGCTTGTTTTCTGTCACTGTTTAAGAGAGTGGCACCCAGCTGTGCAGTTTCACTGAATGGTCGTAGGGTCTTTCAGCATTGCCATTAAAACCTGCTTATTCGAGTGTTTTATGATGTGGCCATTCTTATTCACATCAGGTTAAATCTTGGCAAGTGCTTCCCCAGTTTAGGAGTAAATTTTTTGTAGAGAACCGAATTGTTCTAGTTGTTGCTCAGTGAGAATGATGGCAAAAATCACAGCTCCTGAGGTCAATTTCCACCTCTCAGATAAGCCAGAGGGTAGCTAGGTTTTGATTAAACCTTAGCTTGGGATACCTCTACCCTCAATCAGTCTCCCATCTGTTCTGTCCTTCTAGTCAGCTCTGTCCTTCCACTTTCTGCAGGAACTTAAGGGAAAGCCATTTCTTTCCATATCAGACTGCTTGAAGAACATCCACGTTATTCTAAAACAAAATATTGCCATTTTACCAGGGACAAGACTGACTCCAAGGATTATCCACCAAAGTTTATCCTGAAGTTAGATTCAAGACTAGACTGACAGGCAGTACAGATGAAGATGTGGGAAATCCTGGCATGGATGGCCCTGGGGAGGCCACGGAGCTCATCACAAGGAAAGCTTGCCTCTGCCACCCGCCCACCACTTGAGCGGCAGGCAAGGAAACCCCTCAGGCTTAAACCTCCCCTCCCCAAGTCTCCTGCAGCAGGACACAGACCACCAATACTCAGTGTAATATCAACTTGCTGTTTTCAGGTAGCCTAGATTATATTGCTAAGATTAACCTATTTTTCTTTGAAATTCTTTGAAATTATTATTTGAAGCCTCTCAAAGTGGAAATCACATTGCCTTCTCTTCAAAATGTATTGATTACATTCTAAATACATTGTACTAACAAAAGAAACTAATAGCCCACTGTTGCAGTACTTCTTCCCACTGTTGTTTTTAGCAGCATAGACGGCATATACAGGTCTGAGGGGACATGGTTGTTTTTTTCCTTCTTAGTTATGTGGCCCACTTTAATTTCAACAGTGATTGTTTTCTGAGTACTGACTAGAAGCTAAGGTGTTGCTTGATCTTATTAGCAGAGTCATCTTATTATTATCTGTACTTCATCATGGAAATTTCAGAGTCTCTCTAGTGTCCTGTTAGCCATGCCCACAAATGGAATCAGTCCCATTAGTGAATAACTAACACTAAATTGTCTTGAACAGCTAAGCTGGTATGTTGCTATTTGATTAAGTTGTTCTTTTGCTACCTTAATTGTAAGTGTATTTGACAGATTTAGTTTCCCATTTCAACACTATTAACAGACAGATAAAGTTTGCATATTCCCTGTGTATCCTGCTATGTGAAACTTAATGCCTGCTGTCAACTGGCATGTAAAATCAACTATTTTTTAAAGGCAATGGGTTACAATTATCTCTGCTACTTTAACACTTTTAACATTTGTCCTTTGGAAATCTTTATATTATGTGGCACTGTATCCTCAACTAAGTAAATGAAATTCTGTATCATTTTCTGCCACTTCTACCTGCACAAACATCAGGGGTTTTTTTACACATAAAGAAGTAGCGCAAGAAAAACTATAGTATTTTTCTTTTTATTTTCCTGTTTGATACAAACTTTTAAAAATGCTTTTGATTAGTGATGTTATTCACCAAGAAACTAATTCTTCCATGCTTGCTCCCTGCAAGTCAGTACCAAGTAGAAGTAAGGATGGCAGAAGTTAGTTTCAAACACTGCAATATAGACTGTAACCATCTACAACATTCCAAAGAGTTCACAGCTGTGACAGTTTAAAATTAACCCCAACAGTGTACACACAATTTTTTTGTTAATTTTAGTTAAAAGCTTCTAAGCTTTTGCAGTTTGCTATGGAAAGTGCTCCATAATGTGTCTTCTGAAGGCTTTAGAATTCCTCCACCTTATTGACCCCATCCTTGCCAATAACTATTTCAGGACTGCCCTCAGACATGGCCCTCCCCTTGCCTGACCTATTTGCATGCTAGACAAAAAAAAAGATGAGATATGCTGGGATGCAGATGCACACCCAACATCTGCTGCCAAGGCAACAGGAACAGGATGCATTTTCTAATTATTCAGATAAAGAAGGGATGATGTTTTGGTCCTGCCAACACCCACCATTTCCCTCAGGAGAGGCCAACATTGCCAGTAGATCTAGAAGTCATCTAGTAAAAACACTTTGCACTTGGCTTACCTTTGTTTGTCCGACCAAAACAAGTACAATGTGTGACTTTCAACAATGCTATTTAGAAACTAGAATCTGGGCACTTCCTTCCACATGTATATATATCATCAAGACAGTTTCTGTGCCTCCTTCCACCACTGTGACCTGGGAAGGCATAATCTGGTCCTTACAGTATTTGTCTTCTGCATAACACTGGCACATGTCTTTGGTCACTGGTGATATTATTTGATTTCTGCTCTTTGATCAGGTTTGTACACTTAGGCAGGTGTTAAGCTGTAAGGTAATAGTCTAAGTAGCAGGTGGTTACTCACAGTCTGTGCACAAATGGATCTGCATGCAAAATTAGGAAAGGACATAAAAATCTGTAGCGGTGGATAGGCACATGAAAAAAAAATGGGGTTAATCTTATTATCTTAATTGTCCTATCTGTCTTTTAAAGTTCACTGAACAAAATGGGTTTAAAAATTTCACTGCACAGCAAACAACTCTACTGTGTGATGTTGGGCATGGAAAACTGCCTTTACCTTCCTGCAGGACTCAACGTCCCAGCAGAGGAATAGCTGGGAATGTTCTCGGGAACACCACAGCACAGGAAAGAATCTGTTAATTGTCTTTTGGAAACCTTTTCCGAACACAGGAAGGGAGTGCCGTGTCCATGTAGAAAGAAATGTGTGTGCTTGGAGCACAGCACTTTCTATGAGAAGTCATTGGAGTCTGGCATTGCCGAAAGCCTTATGCAGCCAGCTCGTACAGTATCCGACACTGGCTTTTGTCAGCCTCTCAGTTCATCAGAAAACAAGTAGAAAATTCTCTCTGTGTATCTCCCTATATGTACATGAAGTACAGGCGTGTTGTTGAGGCATGCCTACTGAAGCAGCTGAAAGCCTGCTGCAGTGTGCAAGGGGAGAGGTTGCACACAGGCATCGCCACCTGGGACAGGAGACCCATCTCAAGTTGTTTCAGGGGGACGTTTAGACTGGATATTAGGAAAATTTCCTCATTGAAAGGGTTGTCAAGCACTGGAAGAGGCAGCCCTGGGGAGTGGTTGAGTCAGTATCTCTGGAGGTAATTACAGGACATGTAGATGTGGCACTTACGGACGTGGTTTAGTGGTGGACTTGGGCAGTACTGGATTAATGTTTGGACTCAATGATCTTAAAAGTCTTTTCCAGCCTAAATGATCCTATGATTCTAAGATACTCTGTTTCATAGCCTTCTGTCATCTCCCACGTGCCTAAAGAAGATGAAAATTTGGATGTTAGGATACAGAGCTAGACTCAAAACAACCTTAGAAACTGAAATGGTTGAATACACACATGGTGTGTCAGCAAACAGGCTGCACATTGTCACCACAGGTGATTAAATCTCTAATGCTGAACTAGATTTAGATTGTCTCACGCTCCTTAAAACCAGTGATATAAACCATTACAACATACACCATAAATATTACTTGCATATTTATAGATATCAGGCAAGAATGCTACTTACTATGATTATTATGATTATTATCATTGTTGGGCAGATTTCAGCTTTGATCAAGACAATTCATTTTTTTTTCTTTTTCTTTAACTTTTATTTACCTGGTTAAGTAACAGCAGATGAGGCACCATGGAGGTAAAATTTTATTTTTTTTTTCTAGTATACCACTTTCATATGGAAAATTTTAGGGGTTTTGGAAAGACTGAGACAACACTATAGGAAATATTTCTAAAAGCAAAGTAAATTTGAACAGTTATTTCCAAAATGTAAGTTATAGTTATGTGAGATAAAAAGTTTGTAGTGATCATCTGTTCCTGAACAGTGTATAAAAAAGCATATATGGTTTTACCTAATTGTAAAGGTAGTTCACAGTTAAATATACAGTTTTACCTCACTGTGAGGTAGGTTTTAGAAAGTTTGTTTGTTTAAATGAAATTTTATTTCTAGGAAATTTTTAAGTGACTGAGAAATAGAAATTTCTGGTACTTCACACTTACTCTGTTATATGGTAAATCTACAGAACTATCCAAATAGCCTGCATAAATATACTAAATTTGGGAAGATAATTGGCATTGCTAGAAATACAATTATGTATCTGCATACTCAGGTATTTTATGCTTATACAGTTATTTTTCAGCTACAGTGTTTTCATTTTACTTAAACATTTCTGTGGAAGTTTCATTTAGGACAGCAAATAAAAAAGGTGTGTGTTCACATTCTTGGCTTTAAGACAAAGGAAATCCTCCTGAAATAGATCTCACCGTACCTTGAATCTTCAGAATTTATGTGTGGCCTTGTTGAAGTTTATATCATCTAAACAGCAAGTGGCTATTCCACTCCACCCATTCAAAAGCTTGCCAAAAGCTCTCAGCAAGTGAGGGGGTTTTTCCAATACCTTTTCTTTCTTCTTGTATCCAACAAAAGCATTTTAATATTACAGCAGACAAAGCTTCTCTTGTGAACTAGCCTCACTTCCACAAGACATTAAGCACATGATTAACTTTCAATGCATTTTTTAAATTTAAACTCAAAATATATCCCCATATGACAGATATAACTGATACATCACATATGTGAAAGTAAACGCATGCCGAAATGCTTTACCAAATATGAATGGCTGTCCTGTGTGCTGAAAGATAAGTATGTGCTTAACCCCCTATAGAGGGGGTTTTATTATTATTTTTTATTTTTTAACAAATCCCATTAACAAACCATAAAGAGGTTTTAGAAAGGAGTGTTCTGATGGTTTTGTGAAGGGTTTCCATTCATTAAATGCTTAGGATCATGTTTTTACAAATGCATGTTAGTGCTTATTTTGTTCTTTTTATGTTACTTAAATGAATTACTTCTACAAAGTACAGTACTTCATGTTACAACCTTTCCTTTTCTTTATTTTTTATACAGAAAGTGTGATTTAATTTTTTCTTTTGCTGTTTCTTTCATTCACCTAAACCATTACCATAGTGCTTTTACTTATGTATACATAAAATTTACCCTTAAAATGAGGCAAATAATGAAAATTCCCCTAGAACATCACACCTTTTTGGTTAATTAAGACTAATATCTCCACAGGGAGCAGATGAAAAAAGTGACTATATTACAGATTATGTGCCCAAGCTCTATAATTATTGCCTTTACGTTCTTTTCCGAAAGTTTCTGATCAAAGACTGTGTGCACCAGAATAAAATTTCTCTGCTATTTTGTACAACAAATACAACTAGTGCAGGACTTCAGTTGGGGTGGCAATGCTATTACTATTATTTCTATTACTTTTTCTGTTACCATTACAATAATGTGCTATATGCTCTCTTCCTAGCCTTTATCAAAGTGTCCCTTCCTAAACCAGTATAGAGCTGATGGGTATCCAACCAGTTCCTTTTCATCCTTCCTCAAGTTCCACTTCTTCACAAAAAAAAGATTAGAACTTGGATAGCAGCCAAATAATGAACGAACTGTGCCTAGTGTTTGCATTAAATTTATAAAAAGACTACCTAGACCACTTTTTTTGTTTGTCAGAATATTTAAAACATCTGAATACAGATAGAAGAGCCAGCAAACCAAGCAATAATCATTTACACCAAGCAATGATGAAAAACATCCCAAAAACTTTGTTTTTCCAATTTAATTTTTTATGCTGTTGATATACAAAAAGAAAGATCTCACAGTACTAGCAATGGTGTAAAGTTTACACAGGTGTGTTTTCAGAAAGAATAGATCATATCCAAGGTAAGTATTAAAGCTTACTCAAACTCTTTTCCTGGTTAACTCTGAGCTTGGCTTGCTGTAAGAAATGCCGTCAGTCTCCCATCACCTAAAATATTTGCTCAGATCAAGAATTTCCCACAAACCAGATTTATTTTCAGCGCAGCATATTAAGTCATACAACAGACATGGTCTTGTATGAGGAATTTTTACCTATTGCAACAGTAACTGAAATTATTAATACATTTTCACAATCATCTTAATGCCTTCAGGTTAGAGCTTGTTTCTGGTGCCACCAAACCAAAAATAGTAAAGACATACAGCTGAAAACTCTGTGGCAAACCTGGTTTTATACTTGCATTTCTTGAACCACTTTTATCAAAATAATGGGAATTCCTCACCACCCAATTCTATGCATACATTGCCTTTCAGAAGTATCTCTTTGGTTTTTTGGCTTCAAGGCTCGCCCTAAGTATTCCACCAGTTACACTGCTCAGTCCATGCCTTGAAGTAAGACACACACAGGAGTTGCTAGCCCCCTTTCACACTATGGAACATTTTTACTGTTAGCAGCTAAAACTATACCCACTGTCTCCCACATTCTCACCTCTTCACTAAAATACCTTTGTTGCTGTCTGTAGAACAGTCTTTATGAGAAGCTCTTTACTGAGTGTTTGATTCAAGTTTCTAAATAGGAGGGACTTTCTGACCCTTTCCAGAATCTCACAGACACCAGGAGAGCCATAAGTCACCCAAATCTGGCAGTAAATCTGCCTGCATGTCTACTCTTTCTCTCTCTCTCTCCTGTGCTTTCATATTTCATTGTGTCTCTTGGTGGTCATGGCTGTGTATATTTACCTAATAGCATAGTCTCTTGTGTGCTCTTGATAGATAGCCCAACATTTCACCCAGAAGGTTTCATTGGCACATGCACAGAGATGTTAAAGGACCACGGACAAGCTACAGTTAAAGGCTTCCAGAGCTCACGGGGTTGTGTGATCCCAGATGTGATTACCTATAACATGGCAGTGAGCCATACAGAATAGATACTACTTTAGTCTGGTCTTCAGTTTGATAAACTGGGAAGGTATGAAATCCTGCTCCTGACAGCTTTGGTTCTCCCTACAAGTATCACCAAGGGACCACAGAGAGGGAAAGACGGCGGAAGACAAAAGAAGCTGATGTATCTCTGGCATCATTAAGAGTTACTTGTAAGGTTTTCATTTCTAGTTATGATTGATGAGGCAAATGAAAGGGTCAGCATAAGATCTCTGCTTTCCTTCATTCTCTGAAGAGGCACAAGATAAATTGCAATCAGGCTGCTTTTTCTTTTTTTTTTTTTTTTTTTTGACTTTACAGCAGTAGTTAATGATCCCAGAAAACAATACATTTAATAACATTATTTGGAGCTACGCTTTGCACCTATGTTAATATACAAGTTTTGCAAAAGCAGGGCCAAGGGCTAGCTGATGGAAAAAATAGAAGTGAGATCCAGCCATATCTTTCCTGGACAAGCTCCTTTCTCACCACTCTCTCCTGGCAGCAGGAAGAGCTGCACATGCTGCTGAGAGTTTTCAAGGAGTTTGTAAACATTTTATTTCTGAGTAAAATCTACTTTACATAATTATTTTAATCATTCTCAATTTTATCTGTTGAATTGGTCATAAACCATCTAGCATTTTTTTTAAAATCCATTTCTAACACATCTCCTAGTAAATAACACTGTCAAAAATCTTGCTGGCTCACTCTAAGGCCCATTGCTTCTATTACAATGAAATCAGTGGAAAATACACAGCAGTGTCTTGAGAGACCATTTATAAACTGCAGAACAAAGTGAAAGTCTTGGATAAGAATGTGACACTAAATAGTCACCTGGATTTTTAAAGCTATATATGTTGCTCTAAAATTTGATTTACAGACAATACATAGCAGGTTCCTATTTCCAGTGGCCAGAGTCATGGTATATTAATGTGGAACAAGTTAAATGTTAGATAATCCCCTGATATAACCGTAGTAAATTATTATTTACTACAATAGTGTGACAGTGATAAAATAAAACAAAATCTAAACTCAGGTAGATAGGCACTCGGACTGACTGCGAATTTTCTCTTTCTCAAGTAGAGTGCAGGTATTTTTAAGTGGATCTACCAAAATATTCATGAAATACCTAAAAGGCTCAAGAGTTTATCACACACCCACACACACATGTCCCCACACCCACACACACCAGCTCCATGCACCCCACTGAGAGGGACAGACAGGAGCAACCCAGCCTGGACAATGGGGTCTCCAGCTGGGAATCAACTTGTGGGGTCAGTGGCCACAAGAGTCAAGCACAGTCACTTATAGTTGTAACCTCTAAGTATTATGAAAAATATTTCAATTTACAGTGAAGTGTGGGAAGGATTTATAAAGGAAGTTTATATCTGTAGTTCCCTAGGCAAGCTGTCTCTTTCACTGAATATCTCAAGCAGTTTTCACTCTGCCTGAATAACCTGCAATTATTTGCTTAATCAGCTGTTCGGTTCATTGAATCTGGACATCTGATTAGGAAAAGAAACATCCACCTTATGATTTAGATCAAAAGCCAGGTTAAAAGAAACTACTGAATTTCACACTTGCTGCATGCAAATTTATGAATTTCCACAAACCAGAGAAGGCTTGTTTAAAATTGTTTGGATGACAAATACAAAAAAATTATAGTTCTGGGAAAAAATTGCTGATACTACATGAAAGTCCAAGAACAGAAGAAGGAACCTTCCATTATTTTGTCCAAATATAGAGGTTCTCAGCTCTATATTTAGGTGATTATTGATCTTTGAATGGAAGTATAAAGTTCAAACGGGATCTTGTAAAAGAAATTCCCACAGAGCACACAGTGTGTCTCAAAGCCTGGCAACAGTCCATTGCCTTCCTACCTTTTCAAAAACTTCTTTCTTTTGGCCTATACTGGTTTTAAAAAGAAACCAGGCAAGTCTCTCAAACACATAAATAGATTCCATGTCCAGCTTGGTTTGTAATCCTTCAAATAGATTTGTCTTTTTAACTGCTACCCTCCAGAAAAAGACAGTAGACTATGTAGGTAAGATTTAAGTTGGATTTGATTAAAGGAAACTTAAGCAATCATGATCCTTTCCCTTCCAATGCAAACATGAACTATGTCCTCTCATACAATAGTGTTCCCAACAGGGACTTCCTGTAGATGTTTTGTTAGCATTTTCACACGTCTCTGTGCCTGCCTGGGATAGTACAGGTTGCTTCAACATGGTGGGACTTCTTTGCTATAGGCAATGCTGTGACACTCACTGCCCAGTGAGTGTAGCAAGTTATCAAGACTCCCAAGAGAGCTGGTTAACCTCTTGGTCTGTCACCATGGTTAAGCAGACAAGTTTTTAAGGCCAGAAGGGAGTTTTATGATCACACCCTAGTTTCACATTTCTCTTTTTGCAGGTAAAGGTACATTTGAGTAAGACTGGAAGACAACACTAGAGGATGTAGATATCTTCATTCTTCATAAAGACAGTATTGAAGAGAAATGTCAGCTTAGGAACTTGTTTTTCTGCCAAAAAAAAAAAAAAAGAGCATTATCAGCACTTATGTCTCAGTCTATAACCTCAACACAGGTTTTATCCATTTTCCTATGCTGAAGCAATAAGCTCTATGTTTACAACTGAACTACTCTTCAGTTTCAAGAACAGTCTGTGTTCCAGAAATTTATGAAGACCACTAACAAAAGCACCCAGTTCTTCATTCCCAATAAATATTCAAAGGATAATCAATGAAAAAAAGCCATTCAATAGTTTGTGGAGCACTAACTTATTGCAACAATTAACTTCAAATGCAAAGCACAAGCAACCAGAGATGACTGGATGGTCTCTAGATTTGCCACAAGCTTTGACATGTAACTAATTTATAGCATGGGCATCATGTGTAGGAAGACAAAACCATAATATGGACAAGCAGACTCAGCAAACACAATCAGGGCACATGTCTGGGTACATGCACTGCCGAAGGGCTGGTGGGTGAGCTTCAAACCTTTTGACGCCCCTTTACTCCTCTTTCTGTCCATAAATCCTTGTCTCCTCATCTGAAACAGATGTTATGAAACAGCTTCACTTCAGGTAGAGAAGAAGTCATAGCAGGAGAGCATCTCTCTTTCCCTCTTTCTTTGCACCAAAGTGGGATAACAGAAAAGAGAATGAACTTCCAACTAATACATCTTCACAGGAGACTCCAGTACAGACTTCTGTGTGTGTGTATACACCCACACACACCCCCACACCCCCACATCCCAGATATATATATATACCAATTTGATCTTTGAAAGGATGTTTTTCCATACTGTTAAAAATGCTGTAGGAACATATATGTGTGTGTATACACACACAGCTATAGTATTAGATTACCTTTACAGCATAATATATACTCCCAGACTGACAGGGAAATTTAGTCCCTCAACAACAAACTCTGCTAGTTTATCAGCACCATATTGAAAACAAATCATGTTTGACGTCTGGTGCATGATGCTGCCATACAACAGAGGACCCAGAGCTGACTCAGCTGCCGAAAGAGAAAGACTACTCCTTGTGGGTACAAAGGAAGAGGTTGAATAAAAATATTTGGATGTATGCAAGCAGGGCTAAATTCAGGGAAACACCTAAATCAATAAACATCAGCTTTCAGCCTCTCTCGAGAAAGGCCTGAAATTACTCTCACCTGTAGAAAAGTCTAATGAACACTTGCAATATAATGATAAAACTTCAATTCACTTAAATTAAAGTACCTGACTATAACAAGTAATTGATTACATACTATAAAAGAGAAAAGGCAATTACAGACACAGAATGCAAGAAAATTATATTATATACAGGATGAAAATTGCTGTACTGTAAATAAGATAAACTCTCATTTATGTATTTATCTAGACAACTTTTGATCTATGATGGCTATGTTGGAAAACCGTCGTGCAGTTGTTGAGTAAATAAAATGGAATTTACATCACAGTGAACCAGAGAATATAATGTTATCTGTAGAAATGTTTTATTTTTTTCTTTGGACATAGTATTACTTTTCAAATTAAAAACTTGATCCTGCAAACATTATCTCTCCTGCCCACAATCAAATTTACTGATGTTTAAACATTTCTAATTTTGCTTGCTCTCAAATTGTCCAAGAGTTTACTTATAACAGGACTTTGATCTGAACATGAGGATTTACCAAGTAATTAGAGTAAAACACTTTTTAATCTTTGGGTGATTATCAAAAATTTTTATTTGGACTCTTATATTATTTGGGAGGGTCATTGGACATCACAAATGATACTATGCATTATTCGTCCCTTCCTGAAACCTTTTAACCTGCAGCCTTTGAAGTAGAAAACAGTGAATTACATTCTGTCCTCCTGACCTTTAGGTTAAGCCAAGTCTGCTCTGCAGTTTCATCAATGAAACAGTCACAATTATATTGCACTCCTTCCAAAAGGCTACTGAGCATTAAAGCTACACAGTGGTATTCAAAGGACGAATCTGAACAAATGATACTGATTTCTAATGCACATTCTTACCACACATAGCAGACCTGATCCAATGTCCATTTAAGTCACTTGGGATGGTATTCCCCTTTTTTATCCTTAGACAGTTAAAGCAAAGATATCTACACCTCAGCCAAATCTTTGTCTTTATAGTCAGTGGAAGAAAATAGATCCTTTAGGGTGTGTCCTGTATGACCAGTTTTTGAATTCTGCATCAGGACAGAATAAATCTCCCTCCTGGAGCTCCTCTTTCTTTCCACTGATTAAAGAGTGATCATAGCATGGCTCAGATGACTTTCACAGAATCACATAAACACAGAATATGCTGAGTTGGAAGTGACCTACAAGGATCATCAAGTCCAACTCCCAGGCCAGCACAGGACCACCCCAATGAGTCACACCATGTGCCTGGGAATATTGTCCAAATGCTTCTTGACCTCTGTCAGGCTTGGTGCTGTGATCACTTCCCTGGGGAGCCTATTCCAGTGCCTGGCCACTGTCTGGGTGAAGAACCTCTTTCTAATATCCAGCCTAAACCTCCCCTGACACAACTTCAGGCCATTCCCTTGGGTCCTGTCATTGGTCCCTGCAGAGAAGAGATCAGTGCCCGCCCTTCCTCTTCCCCTCACAAGGAAGTTGTAGATTGCAATGAGGTCTTCCCTCAGTCTCCCCCTCTCGAGGCTGAACAGACCAAGTGACCTCAGCCACTCCTCATACATCTTCCCCTCAAGGCCCTTCACCATCTTCATTGCCTTCTTTTGGACATTCTCTAATAGCTTAACATATTTCTTGTATTGTGGTGGCCATAACTGCACATGATATTCAAGCAGAGGCCACCAATGCAGAGCAGAGCAGGACAATCCCATCTCTTGGCAAGCTGGTGATTCTTTGCCTGATGCCCCGCCAAGACATGGTAGTTCCTCTTGGCTACCAGGGCACTGCTGACTCATATTCAACTTGCCATTGACCATAGCCCCCAGGTCCCTTTCCTGGCACTTATTTTCAACATCTCATTCTCCAGTCTGTATGTACATCCAGGGTTGCCCCATCCCAGGTGTAGAATCCCACACCTTCCCTTCCTGAACTTCATATGGTTAGTGATTGTACAGTCCTCTAGTCTATCAAGGTCTTCCTGCAGGGCCACACTGTTGAAAAGCAGCAGGTCAAAGAAGACATTTTTCCAAGCCGACTCCCTTAGGACTTGTTCCATAAAGTTACCATCTAGGCTTTTTAGGAATCTTCTGGCCTGGGTTGTACCAGTTGTGTGATGCTCCTTCTGGCACGTTGAAGTCCCCCATAAGGACAAGGGTAGTTGATTTGGAAGTGTCCCTTAGTTCCTCAAAGAATAATTGGTCAGAGTTGTTGTCCTGGCTAGGAGGTCTGTAGTAGACTCCCACAATGACACCTGCATTACTTGTTTGCCCCTTGATTCTTATCCAGAGGCTTTCAAATGTGCCATTGCCAACTATGATCTCCATACATTCTAACCTTTCTTTTGCATACAGTGCCCTCCACCTCCTCTGCCTTGCCTATCCCTCCTGAAGAGCCTGTAACCATCCAACAAGGCACTCCAGTCACAGGACTCATCTCACCAGGTTTCACTTATGCTGGTGATGTCAAATCTCTGGGACTAGGCCAAAGCTTCAAGCTTCTCTTGTTTGTTCCTCACGCTGCGTGCGTTGGTATAGAAACATTTCAGGTGTGGTTACGTTGTAGCCAACACCTCCTGAGGCACCATGAGTGCTGTTTTTCTCAAGTTTTGGCACACCATCTCATTGCTCATCACTGGCGAACCTAGTTTTGCCCCTTTCCAACTTCCAAGCTTGTTTAAAGCTCTACCAAGAAGCCCTGCTAGCTCTTGTGCCAGAACTCTTTCTCTCCACTGAGATAGGTGGATGTCATCAGGTATCAGCAGACCAGGTGATGAGTAGATCATCCCATGGTCAAAAAGCCCAATTTTTTTCTGATTACCCCAACCTCAGAGGCACTCATTGACCTGATGGATCTGCCTATTCTTATCAGTATTTTCCTCCTTACCAGAAGAATCAATGAAATCACTACCTGTGCTCCTGATCCTTCTATGAATTGTCCCAGGGCTCTGAAGACTCTTTTGATTGTCCTTGGACTTCTCTTTATTTTGTCACTGCCAGTCTGAACAACCAATAGTGGATAGTAGACAGAGGGCCTTACTAGACTGAAGAGTTTTCCGGTAATGTCCCTTATCCAAGTTCCTGGGAGACAGCAGACATCCCTGTGAGTTAGTTCATGCATATCAGGCCCTCTATTCCCCTTAGAAGGGAGTCTCCTATTACAGCTACCCTTCTTTTCCTTTTAAGAGAGGATGTCTTGATGCGGGGTACAGATGGTGGTGTTTTAGGAGGCCCCACTAACCCAGGAGGACCTCTGCCTACCTCTGGCCTTCTAGATCCAGAGCCTTACACCTGTTGTAGAAGGTGCTGGTCCTACCTGTCAGGTTCTGAGAGGGAGGAGAAACCTTCCCCCTGGTACACGCAGTGCCCTGCTTCCACCCTTCATTTTTCACAGACCCTTAAGTAACAGTCATTTTAGTAGTTACTCTGCAGGGTTCTGAGGCCACCTGCTTCTCCACTAAAACAGAGGTCTGAGGCTCCCAAGAGCCTTGAGACTGTAGCATCTGTGAAAATAATCGGTCTCTCTCTTGCTTATTTGCTCAAGTACTACAAAGCCTGTTCACCTCCTGCCATAGCTCCTTTGCCTGGTGACTGAGCTCTTCAACCATAGCACACCTCCTGCAAAATAACTGTTTGTCTGCTCCAGCCTAGCAAGGAGGCATCAGGCACTCCTGGTAACTTCTGACCTGGAGAGCTTCATCTGCCATCAGCAGGTCTGGCTGGCTGGAGGCCTCTGACACGGCTGGTTCAGTGACTCCAGCAGCTACAAGGGATTGAGATCTATGGAGCATCAACACCGTAACTGAAGGATCCTAAACTAGTATTTTAATAAGACTGGGATTAAAAGGATCTCTTTGCTTTCCTTACCAGCTAATGAGTTTGCTGCCTCTATTGGCTGCTCACAGATGGTCAGAGAGGAGCCTTTCCTGCTTGCCCTGCTGTGTGAACTGCCATGCCACGGCCTTGCTGGTATGCCACACTCCTGTTCACCATGCTCCCTGGAGACATTTAAATTCCCTTTGGTCACTCCCAGAACTGACCCCTCCTTTTCCAGTTGGCTGCTGAGGGTTTTCAGGTTGCAGGGCTGCTGCTTGATTGTTCCTGGACTCAGGAAGCCCCCTGTGCAGCCAGCTTTCACCACCTTGACTTTAAGGACATCTAAAGTTAAATAAGAGGAACTGGAACTTCTGGCTCCCAAAGGTATTTGTTGGGGTTTTTTACTCCCTACAAAATTAGCACCATGGTGCAAGTGTGAATCAGGACATGGAAATTTTCAGTACCTGCACTTGCACTCATGATGAGGAAAATTTCAGAATAACCTGAGAAGGAAAGGAGTCTCCAGTTTCTTTCCAAGACACCCTGTGTGCCCCAGTGTGCATCTTCAGGGTTACACAGACCTCTGGAGATGGAAAGCAAAGTGACTGTTTATTTAAATTAATTAAAATGCATTAAATGTAAGACCTAAGTTGCCATAAACTAAGTCAGAAAACATTTTACCTAGGAGAAAACACCCTATGCTGCCTCATGCAAGCCTCGCACATAAGCTCCTCAGCCAGGACTTCTCACAGCAGGTGTGGAAATCTCAAGCAATTTCAGAGTTGTGCCCTTACCCTGTGCCAGGGGGATGTCCCACTTGTCTCTACCTGTGGACAGTTCTGTGTTTTCAGTGTTCCCCAACAGTACTGTCTGGCAGATTGGATTGATGGGCAACAAACAGGATGACTGTGGCCAGCACAGGGCAAAGAAGGGCACACGTACCAGCAATCACTCAAGGGCATGACCATTTCATGAACTCGATCCAAAGACCGAGTGTATAAAACTCACTGTCGTGTAAATTTGGAAAGTGTCTGTTCTGTATAAACAGCCTTCACTTCCCTTGCATTTTCTACTTACAGCATTTAAGATGTAATTCCAAGTTGTCAGCAATGCATCTAATATGATTCTGAGACCAGGCACCAAGAGAGACAGGTGAAAGCCTCTTCCTTTTATTCTAACTCTACTTCTGATGAAAGTAACTGAAAAAACATATTAAATTATTTGAGAACAGAGCTAATCATCTTCTGTTTTGTTCTGTGAACTGCCAGGAGGCACTAAACACAAATTTAATACTGTAACATGAGGCACTCTTTCTCATCCTTAGTATTTTAAGAGTTAATTAGGTTTTATATCTATGATTTGATTTCTTTTTTTTATTATTGAAATTTACTTATTATGGAACCTGAGAAAGAAGGATTGGTCAAGAGTTTTGCCTGAGTAAGAAGTACAATATTTGGCTCAGTCTATAGCTTCTGTAAATGAAAAGTTGGCTTGTTTTTTCACAGACATATGTAACATTCTGTTTGTCACACAAACAATTTCAAAAAAAGGAAATAATATGGAAAGGAAAAGAAAGAGCTTGAATTTCCAGCAGTGTACTTTCAGGCATTTGCATTAATACTTAATGCTTCCAACTCTGCGCTCCCAAGAATCCATAAACAAGATAACTGGCTCCTTTATGAAAGAATAACATGGGTCTAAAAGATTATATAATGAGATGCAGCTTCTTTTGCAAAAATTACTAAAATCCTAATTGCTAACATAGTATGTGCCCTTAAGGAATGCACATATTTAAATGCATTAATTATAATGTGTTGACTGTATTATCTAAGAAATTGATTTATTTTTTTATCCTTCAGAAGATGCTAATCAGGTCTTCTGGCAGATTTGTTTGAGAGTGCAATTCCCAAGCTTTTATGCTTTAATTTAAAATAAATTCTGAGAAGCAAATTTTATTCTCTTATTTTCCTTTTTTTTCTTGTTATTATGTTTCCTCCTGTGCTCCACAATCCATTCCAGAGATGAACTTCCCATTTTTCTGAGTCCTGTTTGGAGATTTTAGGCACAAAATCCTCTCTAAACAAACACATGGACAAACTTCACATTAATTACATTTGTGATGGTAAGATTCTCAATTAATTATTCAAGTGCACTGGTGAACAGCATTGAATTTTAACACTGATAATATGAATGCATTTCTTTTTTATATTTGGGAAAGCCATCTCTTGACTTAAAGCTTCGTACAGATCTGCCCAGCATCGAGTGGTCAGCTCTGAGCTACAAGGACAGATTTGTGTGAACATAAAGACTTCATTGCTGCTGGCAAACAATAGTTCCAGTAACATGTGTTTGCAATTGGTCCCTTAATTTTTTATTGAAAAAATATATGAATGAAAGAGATAATAATCTGTGTTTATTTTAATCATTGTGTCTGGATTGCTCTATCCAAGACTTCTCATCAATTTTTTCTGATCCAGTGCATGGGAATGGCCTTCCAGTCACCTGACATATGTAGACAGATTAGAAGGAATGCTGATATCTGAACTACTAATGCATGAATTGTGCCTGTAAGATAGGGAGAAATTAATTAGTTTAGCCTGTCACACTTATCAGAACTGTATTCTGATTTGGCTTCATCTCATATCTTTATTCCCTGACTTTTGCCTCAGATGTGCTCTGAATTCTGCACAAAATTTCAGCATCCAAGAGTAAGTAGAAATAACTTAGAAATCCACTGATTATTAATGTTCATTTTTATCGATTTTGTTAATTATCCAAAAATTATGCTTTAAGTTCATTGAATAACTTCCACAGCTTTCCATTCTCCAAGAAACTTGGCTTTGAGAAGATAAATGTACCCTGAATCCCGTGAAGAAGACAGAGGAAGAGTTGGGTAACTGGACTACAGGATTGAGCACTTATATGACTACAACCGGACAAAGAGGCAGACTGGGACTTTTAACTCCATGGCTGAAGTTTGGAGACCCTTCTAAAGGGAAGGGACATCGGGAGATTTGCCACAGAAAGGGAAGTTTACCTCTGTCTTTCCTACACTTCACAATGTTTTGTTTAACTCCTTTTCCTTCTTTCACAAGGTGAAAGAGGTCAGTTCATTAATCTGTGTTCAGCACATGGGAGAATTGGGTAATGATGATTTTGTTTGTAACTTTTGCATTCATATAGATTGGGTCAGTGTGTTGGCATGTTGACGTTAACATGAACCTCACTCTCAGGTCTCCTTCACTGACAGCCCTGAAGAAGGTATCTATTTTCAGATGCAATTGTGAGCAGAATGCCTCTTCAGATGGATCTAGTTTCTTACAAAATCCTATTTCAGGTGTTTGAAATAAACTAAAATCAAACTGGGGCTTCTTTTCTTTCTGACTCTTTCCTCACCTGTTTGGGTTCTTTTAATTGTTAAGCAGAATGTGACTTTTTGTCAAGACAGACTAACCCTTCCTTGAAGAATAAAAGTTGGCTTGGTCCAGAGACCAGTATGTGATGCATCACCTTGGGCTTAGCTCTCCACAGAGTTCATTCAAGTAAGCATTCAGAGAGAAGACCAAATGCACTGAGTAATTAAGTACAGCAGATGCCCTTCTGCAGTCTCACCCTGTACCTTGTGCATCCTTCTGCAGAGCACCATGGCCAAAATGGGATTGAAGTCATCAGAGTCATTTCAGCTTCAGAGCATCATGTCTGAGCTGACAATAATCCAACTATCCTCTGCATTTAATGTGGCTCCAGCCAAGACCACCCTCAGCAACAGCATACAGACAGGGCTTCCTGTGGAAGCTCTCCACCAGCAGTGTCTGCTCCTCCTCCAGCCACAGCCACACCTGCCCAACACCTCTGATTCTGGGGTAGATTATCAGTGCTGTTTAGTGTGGGGAAAAGAAAAGGGAAAAGAAAAACAAAAAAAAAAGACTGAAACTTTTCTCAGTGAGTCACACTGAAGACATACAGGTGAAGGAAAAGACGGGAGATTGCTGATGATTAGTTAAATTCAAGGTGCTCACTCCTCAACAAAAGCAGCATAAAAATCCCGAAGGTGACTGCGTGGTATTTCAGAGTGGTTCTGCTGCTGTTGTTGTTCTCGTTTTGTTTTTCTCTAACCCTGAACCAAGATTTTTCTTCTGGAAATTAAAAAGAATTCCTGAGCTAATGTGTTATTGAGGCACTGCAAAACAATGCAGTCCCTCTACTTCCAGGGAACATTTTTTATTCAGAATAAAACAGTAACAAAAATAAAATTACTTTTAATGCTATTCAGAAGAGGACTTTGTTAGGCAGCCAAGAATTTTCCCTCATTATTTCATGCTGTCATTGAGCCTGACTTTTGTAATAATAATATTTTTATTACTTTGCATTAATAGGAAACACAAGCCAACGCTAGCCAGATATAGCTGAGATGAGTGATCACAGCTCCCAGGACTGCACACATAGCTCATAGCATCAGGGATGTCCTTGCCTTCCCCAGCACTGAACATACCACTAGGGCTGCACAGAAAACCCACCACCAGCCCATGGCACAGCTTGGCAGGAGAGCCCCTAGGGAAGCACACAGGAGTTCCCATGCCATAAACAAATGCAGGGAATCTACAAATGGAGCTTCAGAGAAAAGGAGCTGGTTTAAGAATACAGGGTATCCAGAAGATGTCACATGTGCCAACAATCCCTTGATACACTTTGCACATTATTGTAGTGATTTCCTGCTTTCTCAGTGCTGAATCTCTTATTGCTTTCAGGATATCATGTTCATTCAGACGCTGCTGTCCTCAGCTTGCACAGCCTTATGCCTTTCTGTCTCTTGTCACCTGCTACAAAAGCCCCATCCGTAGCTGGGTGTGTATACTTGCTCTGAAGGCTTACCACCCTTCCACTTTAGCCCATCCTGTTTTGGTTTTGCCATTATTTCAGCACCTGTTTACAGAGATATAATTGATGCCATTGGCTCTTGTAATGAGTTGAAGGATCTGGAAGAAGTTTCCAAGTTGTTCTTCCCTTGGTCACTCTATCTGATAAGAAGTTCATGGCACTTTCCTGTCTCAGATATCTATTTGCTACATACTTTAGAACAAAGCATTCCCTGAGGTATTTCAGGAAGTGTCTGAGAGTTGAGAGAAGATTTTCTGCATTTTCTTTTTTTATTATATCTGAACTAGATATACACACTCTGTGAATATGTTTCCTTCTTTTAAGAAAAAATGGATTGGGGGGGGGGCGTGTCTCTGATCTGACAACACCATTCCACAGGCTTTATGGCTGGGTTCATATTCCTTCCACCTACACCACTATGTTTATTGTCACCCATCTCCTGCAGTCAACTCTATCAGACTTTACAGAAAGCAGTCCTTCATTTTTCTCAATAAAATGAAGGTTCCTACAAATACTTTGCCCATGTTTTAGACTATTTAAAAACAAAAAGCCAGCAACAATTACCAGCATATCCATTAAATTATTATTTTATTAGGAGAAAATCAAGAGAAATCATGCTTTCACTGGAAAACAAAATAGCCCATCGATCTGCAATCCCTTTTTCAAAGCATCCCTACAGCACCATTAGCTAAAGGAAACTACTGCCTCACCATAGAGTTTATGTCTTCTCCAATAAGAAGGTTGGAGAGATTTGAAAGCAGTTATGATCATATGTGTGTAAGCTCTCTGATTTCTAAGCTATGGTACGGGAATAGCATTTGTTACTCTTTGTCCACTTGTAATATTAACCTGCTCTCTGTACACTCAGACTGAAGGTTACATGTCTCAAATATCTGGTCATGCTTCCACAAGGTGAGTTACTCTCCCTAAAACTGATCCCTGCCACACCATCCAGCAGTTCTCTCCATCTCACCCACTAAAATTAATTAATCTGAATCAAATATTTTTCTTAAAAGATATAAAAAAATGTCCATTGCCCCACTAAAAGTGGGAAATCCCACCTGAGCTACTTGAAATAATTATTAACTCTTGGTATGGTTAATATCTTGTGGTTGCCTGATTTCCAGTCCTCTCTCAAGAGTAAATAGTTCATATAGCAAGAGTCAACAAATTCTTGGGATGTTTTTACAGTAAATATGAGATTCTGAGCTGACACAGATGTTCTGCTACCTAGCCAGAAAATGTGACTGCTCTAGCTACTGCAGTGCTATGCCAGGAGAAGAATCTGCCTCTTCATGTAGTGCTTTGAGGACAATTTGTGACCAAAATCTATCTCTAACTGAAATAATAGGCTGTGTTCAACCCAGAAGTGGCAAACTATTCCTTTGATTTAGGTGATCCACAGGAAAAGAGCACTTTGCCTTCTGGCTGAGTGCCCTCTGCTCAATACTCTGTTGTCTACCCAAATTGCATCATCAAAATGAATCTTCAAGTACCATCAGATTAATTTTCTAGGGTATGTGCAAAGATGTAGCTTTATCTGCTATCTAGTTTGGAGGTATAAGAACTGTATCCACAAAGGCTTCTAGTAAACATCACTAGGCACAGAGAGAGATTTGTCTGAAGCACCTCAGCACCCTACAAAGGTTTTGACCTAAATCAATGGACCTGAAGTGTTAATACTTTAGTTCTAGTTAATACTCTTTTTCTTGAATTTTTTCAGCCCATGTCCACTTTCATACAAAGCCAAGAACTCGGATTCTTATACCCATCCTTTCTTCCAAACAATTACAGACAAAGGATCCCCAGGTTACTTCTGTAACCTGTGGACTTGCTAAGACAACTGCCCACGGCCACTGCTTGTTTCAGATGGGTAGTTTGATATGAACTTGAAGACAACTTCAGAATTTACAGTAATCTGACACACAGATTACTAAATTTAGTTTCCCTAATTTATAATGCCCAAGCTTCTTAGGGTGTTCAGATACCTTTGCCCATTAACTACCTGAAAAAGCTTTGTGATTAGAAGGAGTGCATCTTCCTGTATCAGATGTTTCCATAATAGTCATTTGAGAAAATACATTGTAGTGATATAGTTAAGAGCTTTATTTTCTCTGTGGTGAGAGGTACAGAAAGGTGTGACAGTCAAAGACCGAGCAAGTCCTATTTTTTTTTTTTTAAACTCTGGTTTTCAGCCATATATTTATGTTTTCTGCAAAGTTATGTTGAGATAACATCTTGCATTTAGTTAATAAGAAAATCCCACTCCATCTCCATCTTCACATGCTTTGTCAGGCCTTGTGGCTGGCGTATGCCTTCTTACAGGAGGACATTTCACTGTATGCACAGTGTGCATGTGCTTTAATTTCTGCTTCCCCATCATGCACCACAACAAGAAGAAAGCAGTGACTGGAGGGTCGTAAACTTACCAGTCATTGTCAGGAGCTGGTGGTGACAATAGGAAAACTAACAGCCCAGAAATCTCTTAAACACTGAAGTGTAAGAGAAGAAAATAATCAAAATAAAATAGACATGGAAGTGCAACCACTGCTTTTAAAAGTAAATGGATACTTTATTGGCACAAAAATAGATGTTGCAGGAATATCGTGTGTTTGTAGGCATGGAAATAATTAATTGATAAACTGGCATTATTCAGAGTTCAAAAACATTCTTTCAAAGTGAACTACAAAATCAAATATTATGTATTGAAAAAGACTTCCTTGGTGTGTTTCTTCATGTCACTGTCTAGTAGGATTTCTTTCAGGCATATATAGTCTCTTACAAATTATTCTAAAAATATTTTTAATATTGTCTTGAAAAGTTCACTCTCAGCAGTGTTTTAAAAGAATATGCAGATATACCTGTCTTCACTATTCTGAATTCTGAGGGACTAATTGTCTATTCTTTCACTTGCTTAAAGTAAACTGACAATACTTTCTAAAAAGAATTAAATTAAATTTTCTGCTGAAAATTGAGGGGTGTGATATTGTTGGAGCTGGATATAGAGCTCTTTAGAATAGTGCGAGAATGAAGACTACCCCCACAGTACTTCAGTGGTATCCCATTATTAAAAAAAAATCCCTTGCAGAGTTTTAAGCAAATTTAGGGTTCCTTAAAGGTAAGTCATCATAAAGCAACTAAATCATACAGTGAATCTCTGCTCCTTGCCCTAGGGCTCTAACTAAACTATTTGTCTTGCCGTAGCAGAACGTGTGGACTGTGGGAAGAGATGTGCATTCCCCTCCAGGAGGGGATATTAAAAAGCAAGTTAGACTGTACACATAAGCAGTGAGAGTCTATACATGCTGTTTCCCTGCAAGGAAAAGTGCAAGGCACTTCCTGGGAGCCTTTTTGCAGCTTTATACTTGTTTCCACTACCCTGATTTGTCAGGGATGGGAAGCAGTAAAGCATCATCCCCCACCCCTGGAGCACATTATCATATTTTTAATATCCTTATGTGCACACACTGGCCCACCTCAATTCCTACTTTTGCTCTTCTGCACTGCTCTCTATCTTTGCCAGATAAAACAAAGTGAAAGAAAATCCCACAGATGCCTCCACATTTTTCTTTTGAAGTCTAAGCCTGTCTTCAATCCCTAACTCACCTAAGTCATGGGGTAGGTAGCCCTTGACTGGGATGAGCTCTGGCACCTGGGAGCTCAGCAAGGGTGAAACCTTATACACAAGCACTGGGGAATCATTCCATGTAAACTGGTGCCTTGAAAGTAGTGGATGGACTTGTCCCCATCACCACCTCATCTTGGCTTCATCAGCCTAATTTGCATCAGGATATGCACAGGGCTTTGCAGTACCATCTGGCCAACTTTAGCAAGAGGTTTCAGCTCATTCTGCTTAGCCAAGGGGCACCAGACTCTGCAGTAAGGTGCTACAGGAGAAGAAAGTGAGGAGGAGGCAGCAGAGGGTTGGCAATGTGGAGCCATCTCTCTAAGTGACTCTGTCCTCAGCCAAGGGAAGTCCCCTGCACTTGGGCTGCAAACTCAGTTGCCTTCAGGACTACTCTACGCCATCCTGCTTCTCTGAACAACCTGGGACACTACAACCATTCTTCACAGGAGCCCAACCCCAGCAGCTGAGCAAATACAGGGAAAGATTTATCCCTTCATGATCAGGGATAAAGCGGCACACCTTTCAGTCTTTTCATTTATTTTGTCTGTTAAGGCTTTGTATTAAATCCTTACACAGTGTCAGTCATGTAAAACTTCACTGTAGCATCTCCTGTTAAATCTTCATTGATGTATGGGGAGGGACAGCTAAACTCCAAATGGATTTTGAAGCATTTTACTTAGGTGAGAATGGCTTTCTGCAGTTCTAATGTATTCATCTCATATGCTGAGATTTACATCAGAGTGACAAAATAAACAGTTTCAGAAAACCATTTTTCAGTAATTCTCACAAACAAGAAAACCTCAGCAATGGCTCAGCTGAATTTTTTTTTCTCATAGAAAAGTGAAGTTCCTTGGAAATATGCATTGACCATCAATATAATCTGTAAACAAATAAAAATCTCAGTATTTCAGTATTTGCACTTGTCTATATTTAGTATTAACATAAAATAGAATGAATGAGAACAGACAGTCAATTTGTTTTACACATAAACACTTTTGGAAAATATAGTTGCATTATCAACAATGCTTAGCTTGTTATTCTAAATGGATTTTGTAAATTGCTCTCCTTAACATACTACCACAATTTTTATAAATTGGTCTATTAGCACAATTTATGGAAATTGTGTCATGCAGATTGTTAGTAAATTGAGTCTGTTTTTGTCATTTATTTCCATTCTTCTTTGCCAGGGCACAATTCAGTAGAAACACAAGGATCAGATTCTTCTCTCAGCTGCATCAGATAGCTTCTGAATTACTCCACTGGACTCATTTTCAAGAAAGTGAACCTAGATCGTGATTTTCCATGTTGTAAATCCTGTGAAAGAAAAAAAGATTCTTCAAAATGTTTCTGCAGCTGAGCTAAAATTAATTTAGCTATTACTAACAGGATGCTCAAATATTTCTTTTTTTTCTCTTACCACAGTATTAGGCTAGACAGTAAATTCTAATTTCATTGAAAATAATGCAGTTGTTGTCATTTGACCAAGTTTTCAGTAAATTATAAATGTTGGGGGGAAAAAAAGCATGCCTAAGAAATTAGCAAAGTGTGTAGAAAAGGCAAAGACAATTAACAAAAATGTGGAAATTATCTTCACTCTAGGCTGACTTCCAAAAAATCTGGTAGCAGTTCCCCACTGCACACAAACCTGACTGAAACTCCTTTCATTAGACTTTTTTCTGTATCATAAACAGTATGGGCCACATTTTTGAAGACATGCATTCCAGAGGATACATCATATCATTGCAAACAACTTAATCCCAAATATTTGGAAAATGTGGGGCTAGATCTTGAGTGCTTTCAAAGAACACAAGGAATCCCTTGGGGTCTTCAGTAAGTTTTAAGCCAAAGCTTTAATATTTCATGTCTTAGGAAAATATCCTGGGATCTCCCAAGAAAAACTGCAAATCACTTTAATGTTTGGATGATCTAAGAGATAAAGATCATGTATAAACTGAAAAATATGAGGGGGAGACAGTCACGCTGTAGAGGAGAGGGATGATTCTGCCCTTTCAATCTCCAAAGTCTTACAGAGGTAGCGACAGGCTTGACAGCAGAGGGAAATAAATGCCCCCATCCGTTCCCTCCATAAGAGGCATTTCATGGAGGATAGGCACAGGAAGCCAGCCTTGTCAGGAAAGGTTAATAGAGGTGCTGGATTTGGAGGCATTGGGGAATGGGGTATTACATGAGGAGATAGCACAGAGTTGGTGCCAAAAGCACCCTGTTCCACCAGCAGCAGGACAGAAAAAAGTAGGACGCAGCCGAGAGGTAAGAGGGGAGACAATGGAGACAGACACAAAAGGTAGAATCCATTAGACCAGGTGAGGTATAGAGAAAATACATCTGATTGCTGTACAGGGGTGAGAAAGAAGATACATTGGAGATACATTTAAGGAAGAGTAACAGTTTTAGAGCAGGACCAAGTAAGGCAGGAAAATGAGACAGTTGCAAGGTGTGATTTTGCCATCAAACTCAGAGACTTTGTCAGATTTTTGCCATCCTGAGTGCTAAACGGCCTAGTAGTGAACCACAAGGTTTTGAGGTAGGAGCATCAGTTGTGATGCAGAGTTTCTGCAATTTCATTCACCTGCCTAATGTAATTTGTGTTCTTTCATCTGATGGAGGGCACTGATAAGACAACCGGGGCCCCGTCTGAGAATAAGCAATTTACTCTTCTTATTATAGAGCAATTTGTAGGTCATCTGTTTCTCTAATATTGATAAAGGCTTAGACAAAACAAGAAACTACACTCTGATCAAGATTCAAACACATTTCAAGAAGGAATAAAAGAATGTATAACATGAAAAAAAAAAAAAAAAGAAGCTCAGGAGTGAAAATCCAAACTGACTCTACTAATTTTCCCTTTAAAGGTATATTTTATAAGAGTTTCATAACTGGATTAAACATTTCCAGAGGAATATATAAGTGTTGTAAGAAGTCATGTGACAAGGATCCTTCAAGCAACAGTCATGTCATTATAATACAAGCATGAACTAAAATAAGTAAGTATATTACTAACTTTGTATTTGTTTTAACTGTGAATTGTTTTATTCCTCAAACTTAAAATAATGTAAAAATGTTGCAAGGCAGTCTCTTGAGAACCTGGGTTTTGTAGCAGTTTCAATTTCCATTATTAAAGTTTTCCATCCACTTCCTAATTACCTTTTCATGCTTGTGTCTGGGCTTGCTTCCATTTTGTGGCAACCTCCTGGTATGTAGCCTCTAACAAGTGAAACAACAGCTTCTGATTTTAACCAAGAGCAGCAACCAGATCGCCAGTGGGTCATCAGGTTGCATTCTCACAGTTCACTTTTCTCCCCTCTATTTTTTTTCAGACAGCTTTATTATCGAGGCCAAGAATGATGTGAATATTATTATCAAGGTATCACAGAATGGTTTGGGATTGGAGGGACCTTAAAGATCATCTAGTTCCAACCCCCCTGCCAGGGGCAGGGACACCCTCCTCTAGACCAGGTTATTAAGAGCCCCATCCAACCTGACCTTGAACATTTCCAGGCATTCATACCTTCTCTGACCAACCTGTTCCAGTGCCTCACCACCCTAACAGTACAGAATTTCTTCCTAATATCTAATCTAAGCTTACTCTCTTTCAGTTTGAAATCATTCCTCTTGTCCTATCACTACATGCCCTTGCAGAAAGTCCCCGTCTGGCTTTCTTGTATGCCCCCTTTAGGTACTGAAGGGCTGCTATAGGGATACCACCATCATACTTGTGTAAATGAGTGTATGACAGAATGCAGGTCTCCACAAACCATCCGTGCTTTATTTAAACACACATACATACATTCACATAAATGCAGGCATCTGATAATGAGCAAGCAATGAGGTGTTTGAAGGAGCAGGCAAGGGTGCATTTAAAAGAAGCCTTTGCCCTAACTCAAATTACTGTTATGTTTTCAGGGTGTGTGACTCATCTGACAATCTTTGTCTTCCCCTCGCCAAGTAGGCTGAACAGTGATCAAGAAATAAATGACAGAGTTTTAACATGTACTAATAGAGAGACATAATTAGAAGCTCTGAAGGCTTAAGAAAGGGAGGTTCCATTGTAACATCCAGCTTGCACTTGCAGGCATTTTTTTATTCACTTGTTAAAATAAAAACCAGAACAAAAAAACACAGGATAAATACTGCTGATCACAAGTTCTGTTTCAGGTTCGTTGTCATTGATATGACAATAGTTTAAAATATTTTCTCAGTCCCCAAATTCTTAAAATAAATGGCATGAATAGATTATTTCACACAGCCACTAAGAAATTACTAAAAATTCCATAGAATGCACATTCCATTCAGAACACTGAGGAAAAAAAAAAAAGACCTGGTAATGGAGCTAGCAGGAAAGATTTTTTAAGCATCATTAATGTCTAGGATGCAAATCTCCATGTAGATTTCAATTACAAGTATATGCCTGAGGTTCAGAACCTGCCTTATTACTGAACAGTGACAGATATAAGGAAACAGCTGAAATTCTGCCACTAACTGGAGCTTAAATGCTGATTACATAGCCATACCAGGAAATAATCAATCCTCCCTTCAAAGGGTGTGAACTTTTACTACTGAACTTTACCTGCTAAGCATCTATTTAGAGTAAGCTGTCCCTAAGGTGAAAGGTGAGAGAAGAAAATATATGCTTCTAAGAAAAGAGGCATCCAGGAGAGACCAATCCAGGCAACTCAAAGACAATGAGATAAGCAGGCATGTCACGGAGACAGTAATTACAGTGAGGAAGGGACGAAGACAAGTCAGGAGAGAAAAGGATGCAATAGAGGGTTGAGCAAAAGTAAGGTAACTACAGAGTAGATGAAAACTACGAAGGAGGTCACAGATAACAGATGGGAAGACCAAGAGCTGCTTTTTGTAAAGATTAAACTCAGACTCAACTGAATTCCCTTTACTGGCCAGGCGATGGGACTAGTCGCTCCGATGGCTGGGCAAAGTGGCTAAGAAATCCTAATGTTTGCTCAGCAGTCATACTCCAGCTGAGACAGAAGTCTCTTGGAGCACAGCTTTTACCATCCCTTCTCTCACATCTTTACCTCAGGAGCACATTTAAATGGGAGGCTTTGTCTGTTCCAGGCTTTTGCTACAGCACGGAGTTTTAAGCTATTCAAATACGTCTGCATGTCAGATGCTTGATTTGGTCTGGGGAATTTGGAAATTTTACAAGGGGTCAACATTGCACATTTCAACCCTACGGAGGGTACATTATAAACAAACCCTGCTTTTGCAAGTGGTTCCTAATTTAAATAACCTAGCTTCCTCTGGGATTTTAAATTAAGAATTCTGGTTTTTCTCACTGTTTTTCTCATTTATGCATTCTTTTTCCCTCTTCATTGTACCGAAGTCTGTCCCATTGCTCCCAAACTAATATAGTAATATGACAGAAAATGTTCCTCTTTTTAAAAAGGGAAGGGATGTGAGAAGGTAAAAAAGTAAGTTCAGTAAATATTCCAGAGCAACAGAAAAAATAATCAAAGAACAGGGTGAGGCAAGTAAAATCTTTTTTTCCTTCTGGTGTGGTTATGCACATCCTATTTTTGCTCATTTTCAAAGCCAATTTTGTAATCTTCAAACCATATAATAGAGGCTTCTTATTTTGTCTATAATAAATTTTTATACTCAGTAAGTAAACCTAATTTCCAATTTCTGTACAAATCCTTCTTGGGCTTGGGTAAATGAATGTCTGTGATTCAGCCACTGGGTCTCTAGCTACCCTTCCTCACAATCCTAACACAGGGACGATTTTCAGCTGTGCTCTTCATACTGTTGGCCAGAGCCAACTTGTTTCAGGTACTTTTACCCAGATTTGCTTCCTAAGGGACCTCAGCAAGATGGGCTCTGATGTAGCTGAATCCATCCTTCCACCCACCAGTGGTCTCTGGTTTTGCTGGTTTTTTCCTTCTTACCCCAGGAGGCTGAAGCTCCACCCTTTCCTCCCTCCCTGACAGTCATAGCCTACAGGATAGGATGTAATAAAAATACAGAATCCCCTCTTCTGTTTTCTGCATCTTCTGAAGAATAGTCACCAACTCTTCCTAGTCATCTCCACCTAATCTGTTCCCTCATTGTATTCCTGGATAGTTTCATATTTAAAACCCTTCTTCCCCCTTAGCACTGATATTTTCATTTGGGGTGATTCTGAGGAAATAATAACCCTCATTTAGGGATCCACGGAGAAGCCCTGACATGGTATTGCCCTTGCTGACTTCTCATCTCATTGATTCACTCTTCACCATGATTGCCCTAACATTTCCACTGTCAGAACTAAGGGGACATTAAATGGCATAATTAATCTGAGAAGAAAGGAAATGTCTTTTCCCCACAGAAAAGGGTTTAAAACAAATTATAGTTTTGATAACTCCAGGACTTTCAACCTTGTGCTTATATACCAGTGAGAACAGAAGGAATTGGAAGAAAACAGCAATAAACCATATAAGCTATTTGCATAATGGATTTACTACATTGCAAATACTAATGAACAAGGTTCCCCTTGGCTAAGTTAGAGGGCAAAGGAAATTTTCCATGTTTAACATCAGCCCTTTATGTTCCCTGATCAGGCTGCCATTGTCTAGTCTCTCTATCTCTCATAGCCCAAGTTTCCTTATTTTGTGATGGCCAGAAAATTTTGTTCATAGTTCATTATCAAAGTAAATTCTCAAACAAATACTTTTTTGGACATAAAAATACAGAAAATATGTAAGAAATAATTTGCATTCCACTCCTCTATCTTCAGAAAATTGACCAGGGAAAGAAAGCAGCCCTCCACTTTGCTTCTGCAAATATACAAAAGCATTCATAATCTCATGAGAACATCCATGTCATTTAGGTGCCTGAACTTGAAGTGATCAATTAACAATATGGGACTGTATTAGCACATCAATGTCAAATATTAAGTGGAAGACAGGCAGCTGCATGTCGGGACAGTGGGCTAACAACAATTTGGAAAACTTTGGCTTTTCAACATTTACATAAACCTTCCAGATTTTATAAATACCACATGGGGTTATGCTACTTTACTGAGGTACCCTAGATGATGAATGAGTGGCATGGCATCTTGTTCATTTAAAGACAGGGAAGAGAGGAAACAGGAAGGTAGAAATAGTTTTGTCAAGGTATGATCTCTGCCTTCCTTTCAAATAATGAAACACCACCAGACTGACCCTACAAAAGCAAGTAGAATCTCTGTTTGTTCTCCATAACTTTCCAAAGACCCTTTTCTGGTCTTCCAGGACTTCTGTAGTCTGGTTTGCCACCTCTGCACACTTTTCTGTCATGTGCTGTTTTCAGTTTGCCATATCCCTGCTCTCAGGAAGGACAACCATGAAAAAAGAAAGCAAATGACTTATAACAACCAGTTTTCTTCGTGAAAAACAGTCAAAGCCATTACTGGACTGGAAGGCACTTTGTCCTCTTCAAACCTGCAAGTAAAAGTCCATTTTGTATAAATTCAAAAGTATTACTTTTCATCTGTGAATTATTATGGCTTTATATGTTTTCTATGTCTGTACAGGGCTCAGACCAAAAAGCAAAGGTGTCATGGTCAAGCTCAGCCTGAGTCAGGACTCCGAGCTGTCCAGCAGATTTTCTGTGTCATGCAATAGCTCTGTGTCCCCAGCTATAAATGATACATAATGATAACCTATGTTTCTTGCAGAAACTGTCCACAACCCAGAAGTGTCCAAAACATGGATAAAGACAATCCCTGTAAGCCAGGCCAAGAATAGCAATGTCCATCTGGCCTATAAGGCACACACCTGAGGTACAAATGAAATCATCAAAAAAGAAGCTTCACTGCTCATAAAAGAATAAAAGTATTCCCTTCTGTTTGTAGAAAGTTTTCAGATATGCAGTTGTAAAGTGCTTGATAAGAAAAATTGTTCCTAATTTACATATCCTGAAATAGATTTAATTAGTTATGGAGTATCATAAAATGCCTAGGAAGTAGCCACTTGCTGATGTATTCACCTGGGAGCAATTTGAGGAGCTGTTCTTCAGCCCTGCAGACATGCAAGATGAAAGAACAGACAGATCATTAGCCAACAATGAAATTAAAAAGAAAAATACAGTGACTAGAAAAAGCAATTATCATCTCCATTAAATTTTATCTGATTCCTTATCAAGTTGGACAAAAGGACAAGAATTGGTGTCCCAACACTTCCTTGGTGAGCTGATGCATCCAGGACAAGAGGAGATGAAAGGCAGCCCTCTGCACTGAGGGCTAGGTAGGACTCTGGCATATCAAATCCCTTGCTTCCAGGATCAAAAAATATTCCCAGGGAGCTGGAGAAATAAAGCTACCATTGATGAATAATTCAGAGACAGGACCTGAATTTGGCATTGCTACTCAGACCTGAAATCAATAGCTGTTTTGCCTACAGAAGAGCTGTGGGACTTCGAAATAAAGTCATATTTTTCAGGTGCCTGAAACAGCCAGCATCAGTCCTCTTCTGCTCTCCATGGGCAATCATCTTCCAGGGAAGACACTTGCTTCTGCTGACTCCTACTAATTATGTGGTTTGGTGAGCAGCCACAAAACCTTTCTGGGTTCCACAGGACCAGGTATCCATGGCAAGGTCCTTCTGAACCTCCTCTCAGATCCAGGTGGTGACTCCTGTGGCAGTTGCACCTCAGGGACTTCCCTTCCCAAGCCATGGCACAGTGACCCTCACCTATTAAGGTAACTTATTTAGACTTATTAGGAGCTACAGCTATTTTACACTGAAAAATCATCAAAGTACTTGACTAAACTACCAAGAAAGTGCACAGTAATTTTCTAGCGTATTCCCTTAACTGTATCCAGCACTATAAGCAGATCATTATTCTCCAAGAATGCTATGTCTAGTCAAAATCTCCAAACTAAGAGGATAAAGTTTATTTTGAATACTCTTAATGTCTATGATTAACTATGCATATTTGGCTGTGGCTGTAGATGTGGTCTATCTGGACTTCAGCAAAGCCTTTGGCACTGTCTCCCATAATATACTCCTGGAAAAGCTGGCAGCCCATGGCTTGGACAGGGGCACTCTGTGCTGGGTTAGGAACTGGCTGGAGGGCCGGGCCCAGAGAGTGCTGGTGAACGGGGCTGCATCCAGCTGGCGGCCGGTCACCAGTGGTGTCCCCCAGGGATCAGTGCTGGGCCCACTCCTGTTTAACATCTTTATCTATGATCTAGATGAGGGGATTGAGTGTACCATTAGCAAATTTGCAGATGACACCAAGTTGGGAAGGAGTGTCGACCTGATGGAAGGCAGGAGGGCTCTGCAGAGGGACCTGGACAGGTTGGAGAGTTGGGCTGATTCCAATGGGATGAGGTTCAACAAGGCCAAGTGCCGGGTCCTGCACTTTGGCCACAACAACCCCCTGCAGCGCTACAGGCTGGGCACAGAGTGGCTGGAGAGCAGCCAGGTGGAAAGGGACCTGGGGGTGCTGATTGACAGGAAGCTGAACATGAGCCAGCAGTGTGCCCAGGTGACCAAGAAGGCCAATGGCATCCTGGCCTGGATCAGGAACAGTGTGGCCAGCAGGAGCAGGGAAGTGATCCTTCCCCTGTACTTAGCACTGGTGAGGCTGCACCTTGAGTATTGTGTCCAGTTCTGGGCCCCTCAGTTCAGGAAGGACATTGAGGTGCTGGAGCAGGTCCAGAGAAGAGCAACCAGGTTGGTGAAGGGACTTGAGCACAGGTCCTATAAGGAGAGGTTGAGAGAGCTGGGGTTGTTCAGTCTAGAGAAGAGGAGGCTCAGGTGTGACCTCATCACTCTACAACTCCCTGAGAGGAGGCTGTAGCCAGGTGGGGGTCAGTCTCTTCTCCCAGGCAATCAGCAGTAGGACAAGAGGGCAGGGACTTAAGCTCTGCCAGGGGAGGTTTAGGTTGGATATTAGAAAGAAGTTCTTTATAGAGAGAGTGATCAGGTATTGGAATGGTCTGACCAGAGAGGTGCTGAATTCACCGTCCCTGTAGGTTTTTAAGACAAGGCTGGATGTGGCACTGAGTGCCATGATCTAGTAATCACAGTGGGGTTGGATCAAGGGTTGGACTTGATGATCTCAAAGGTCTCTTCCAACCCAGTTAATTCTATGATTCTATGATTCTATGATTTATTATTTCTATTTTTCAGGATTGTTCTAAAGAATAGGTCAAATTTAATGTCCACCATATGGGAAACAGCCCACCAAATGAAATACTTATTGGGATAATTCCATGGGTATTCAGAAGAACACAAAACTAATTAATTCTCCTTCTGGTTCTCAAAATGTACCTAGACAGAATGGGAAGTTTTATGAGATGCTAATTTTCTTTCTTTCCCCAAATACCATAAGAATAATTTTCTTGATTTATTTTCTATTTCAGATTCTAGTCCTGATCAAAAATGAAAAAAATCAAAGGATGAACAAACATGAAAGGTTAGCAAAACATATTTGCACCTCAAAAATGTTACATTTGCAGTTTTGGAGAAACCTAAATGTCATTTCATACAAACAGATTTTCCCACAGCTCTCCTTATTTCTTAGAGAACATGATAACAAGGATACAGTAAAGAGATGAAACCAGGATTAATGAGACATAAGTGAAGCACTTAATAGTTGAATCTGTGGGATGATATGCACAGGAAAATGATGAAATGGCCATGAAGCATGATTCAAGAGTAAACTTCACCAAAAAAAAAAAAAATGTATCACAGGAAATATATTTGCATTTTAAGAGGAGAGAACTGAATAACCCAGCAGAGCATTTCCATTTCTAATTATTTGCTACTGTAATTCAATGACTAGATCCTCGGCTTTGTGAAAATATTTCTGTACGCTGCACAGAAGAGATCAAAAGTCATCCATTTTTATGCTAATGTAAAGGAGTACAATCTCAACACAAGATCTGTCTGCAAGAGATCCTCATAGAAATACAGCATCCAATTAAAAGCAGACCAATACCTCAACTGACATAAAGCTCTACAGCAGCATGCACATGTGCTGTGTCCTACATTTTCTCATTCAATTCTTTTTAGTTAGTTCTTTGTTCAGGTGAAAAATCTCTTAATTTTGTTTGCTGATAAACATAACCTCTATTTTCACATTTCCTCTCAAAAAGGATCCCAGACCAGGAGCACAGAGCTAGAAAATACCCCACACAACAGAATACAGAAAGAGGCTAAATTATTTGAAGTATTCTTGACAACTAATTTAAAACACTGAAAGACCTCTAATGTTCCTTTTGCAAAATAAGGGCTATTTGTCCATTTGTCCTAACATTTTTACTTGGAGAATAATTTATTCTTTTAATGTTGTGATTTCATAGTTTCATAGTTTTGAAATCCTTTCTCTTGAAGGAATGATATTCTATTCACACTGATAGCACTCTGATATAACAGTCTTAGCTGATGGTAAGCATAAGGGGGATTATCAAAATACCATTATTTTTCAAAGGTATTCCTGAGAACAGATGAGTCTGGGTTTTCGATTAGCAGTAAATTTGCTTTGATATAACACATTTCATAATTCCAATATAAAAAATAATTTATGAGAAACAGAGTCTCCCTGTGTATTACAAGGTACTACATTCAGTTCCATGGCAATTTTGAAAGGTGACTTTTCATTGCTTTCTGGGTATATTGTTCTTACTGTACGAATAGCAGAGGGGTTTTTGTATTCTAAAAGATTATTTTGTTGAAGGTCAATTAATAAGCTTCAATCAGCCTACTTTTGCCCTACTCCTTTGTTAGGTTAAGGACTCCACCCTATCTGATATCATGAATCACCAACTGGGGCTGCTCATTGCACCTTGTCAATGAAACAAGTTTACAGGCTCTAGCAAACTAGTCTCCTTCCTAGAAGCCAGCACCCTCTGGGACAGAAGGACAGGAATACAATTGAAAACCACTAGGCTTTCAGATGAAATTTGAGATAGGACAGGTAGCAATAAAAGAGACAGAAGTTGGGGTTTTCCTTCCTTTAGGTTCTACTGATAAAGGTTTATTAGAAGTAAGATCCACCACATTGTTAAAAGGGTTCAACACCTGGCTGGACTTTCTATGCTTTGCTTTGACAACCAAGTGCAACACCAAGAGAAGGGAAGGAGGAGGACGGTAGCACTTGACACTGGGTGCTATAAGCTGTACAAGTTCCTGGGGAGAGGACTGTGGCTTTACCTGTACCTGATTTATGCTACTATTTATAAGACTAGGATTTGATATATGAATGAATAAAAATCTGAATTTAGCAAAGGCAAAAAATGGTACTATTAGGACAAAATAGGCCTCCAAAGAGGTAGCTGCAGTCCTAAGCTGCATGTTGGGCTGCAGGGCATGCAAACATCTGTACCCAACACTGGTCCATTTCTCAAAGGATGGGGGAACATCCAGCCTCGCAGCCATGGCAGCCATGGGTTGACAGATGGCCCTACTCATCCTCTCCATCCTCCCTCTGGGAGGAGATGCAGCTGGGGGAGAGGTTCAGCCCCTCTCCCCTCTGGGGTCCTGCGTAGAGGCCAACCTGCACAAAGACTGTAGATGTGACTCAGTCACGTCACTTCCAGGGCTGTGGTCACTGCAGATGTCTCCACCAGCTGGGAAGACCAACTGGAAAATGTTTAATAAACCCTGTTACCCTAATCCTTGTGCCCTCAATAGAACCAAGCACTGACCAGACTTGGGGAACGAATATTTTATTTTGAAAACATGGAGCAAAGAGTCTTGCTAAGGATAAAGATACTGTTCAAGACAGACAGAGCCTCTCAAACATTCTGTATGAAGTGTTTTGAGTCTCAAAAGGATACTCAGAGTGTAACAGCTGTTAAATAGCCCTGTGCCAAGTGCTCAGCACAATATTACTCTGAGACATTACACTCCTCGGGCACCACCTGGGTGAAGGGCATCACCTGGGCATCCCTGATGCTACCAAAAGCCCCATAATAAAATTGAACCCATCATGATGCACTCTTTGTCCTCACTTACTTCCAAACTGAGTTACTTTACTATGACCTAGAACATCAGCTGTATTATATATTTATCCCTTCCATCAGTGGACTGGTACAGTATGTGACTATACACCATTAAACAGCTGTTGGCTTTCCATCAAAGCTGGCTATCCTTCTGCCATGGATAAAATAATTATGTATAGCACTTCATTGTGTCTAGCCATCCTGAGACAGCTGCTCAAGCAGTAAAGAAACAGATTTCAGGCCTCCAGCCCCAGTTTTGAGGTGTTGCGTGAGCAGCACTCTCCAGCACAAAGAGCTGGATAGTAAGACCTCTTTTTTACTCACAGATGGGTGTGTGCAATAAAGGCCATGATGAATTTCAGTCTGAGCTGGGGAATTTGAGGTGGTTTGATAATGCTGCTTTTTTTTTTTAAAAAGGCATCCCCCTCTCTAGAGCTGCTCTTCATTTTATTCTTTAGGCTTGAAGTATAATAATGTTACTGTGCTACGTGTGCTCTGCAGATAAATCTCTTTCTATTTGTTGTTTTCTGATTACCTCTTGGACATTATGTATTTTTTCTTCACACTTTACCTCATTTGTAAACGGTGGTTGAGAACGATTTATGAAGAAGTGTTTGAACCAAGAAGCATTTTTAATGAGTATATTTTGCAAAGGGCAACAACACCACAAATAACACTAATTAATAGCTTCATTTGATCCAGGGAGGAGGAAAAAGCAAATAGAAACTCAGATATCGATTTGTCCAATGGACTGCCAACTGTAGAAAAGTAACCCTATGTGTTCTCCATCTTCAATTTCCATTTCTTTGTGTAGCATATGCAAGTACAATATCTGAGTAGGATTAAGAACTGGAAAATTCTCTCTCTGACAGTATACAGTAAGCAAAATGTTTCTTCTGGCACTTGAGAAGTAACTTTAGTTTTAATCCTGCTGAAAAATCCTTGATTGGAGAGGCATATTTTCATTTCTTGCCTATTTGCTCAATATCTACAAACTGATAAAGCAAAATATTAGACTGGTCAGTTTAATTCTTAAAGAAGAAAACAAACAAATACTGTTTAGTTCTATAATGTATTCCCATTGCGTTTCTTTATTTGCTGCGTTTGTCAAAAGCTTACAGTTTTCTTTCTCTCCCTGCCCCTTCAAGACCTTACTTAATGACTTAGTAAGCAGGATCCTCATGAGTAAATGAGAACACATGGACAGTAGATGAGGGAGGTTTCACAGTCAAGGACAAACAAGCCCTGCCCAAAGGTCTGTAGTTCCCACACGGCCACACAGAGCCTGTCATTTTGCAGCAAACTACCAGTTTGTTCTGCATTAGCTCACTCTCCTTCGACATTGATATCAAATGCACTGATTCCCTAACTCTGGAGCAAACCTTCTAGCACAGCCCATGGCATTTGCTACTCTAATTGTAAGATTTACTAGATTTTTTTGTCATGACACCTAGCTTGCCTCTCAGAGCTTTCTGATAGTATCCTACTTCCCCTGCCCCCTTCTTGCATTTCACATGAAACAACAGATAGCCCTGGCACATGATTTTCCCTGTGTCACAGAATGTCCCAAAAACTAAAATAGACTTCTGCAATAATACTGTAGATTTGAAACACAATTCAATATAGAACATAGAGATTATAGACATACTTCTAAAATATGTCAAATAAATATTTTTAAAAATGGGGGCTTTGACTATATTCATATCTATTTGGTATTTAAAAAAAAATCCAGACGTGGAGAAATAGTTGTACTCATTAGGACATTTTCAGGGTTGCTGTAAGTCACTCTGTCTTCACACACCCTGAGGGACTACTGTCACACTGAGAAACAACACAAATACAGCAAATTTTACTATTGTGATTTCCTGGATGTGACTTTTTATATGTAGGACACCTGGTAAGGGGGAATAACAGGGAAATTCCCCTGAGACTCAGGGCAGGCAGTGATCCAGCAGTGCCAGAAAATCTCCTGCACCCTGGTCACTGCCTCCTCCCTCTTTCCAGCATCTTGTGGACAGCTCCAGGACTCTGCAGCCACCAGGAGACTGCCTCTGGGTTGAAACAATTAAGGAAATCAATGAAGGCATTTCAGATGGCAAGGACAGCGTAGCTGCAGAGAGAAAGAGAGAGAAATGAGGATTTGGTTTGCCACAGGACCACAAACTGTTTCAATGAGGGAAACTTGCTCCAAGTGTTTTTCCATAGGGATGCTTCCTGATCAATAGAAGGGAATGACTAACTGACTTACCAGCATGATCTGCTTTGCAAACTAAATTAATAACATTTCTTAGGTATGTGAACTTTAATATCCATATGTGTTTGGATTTCTTCCAGATTTGATATTTACTGTGAATTTACTGGATTTATATTCTGGAATTTCCTCTGTAAAGCAATTTGAGAATTACAGATAGTCAAATACCCCTCTACTAGAGCCAGGCAGTGTTGTTGTTGTAATAACATGGTGCTCAAGTGCACAATTTTCATATGGTGAGTCAGTTAACTTCAACCATGGTGGACCTGAACATCTGATGGGACTTATAAGAAATACTAGTTGTTAGTCACACCAAGAGCCAAAACTCATTTAATATACTGACAACAAACATACGGTGCAGCCTGATGAAATTTCTTCTTGTGGCCAAATCCTTAAAAAAGGCCACTCCAGATGGGTCCCACAGGAATCTTCTCTCTGATGAACTCACCAGTTCGGGGAGAGGAGGCAGTGGCACCCCTGAAGTCAGTTGCAAGCTCAGCAGGGCACAGACATCATGTGAGCTTCTGTATGCAGAGTGTGTTTCTGTGGCAGATATGCAATATATACTTTGCTCTGCAGGTAACTAGTTCTCAAGGATATTAGAGGTGTTTTGCCGTATGTTAACCTCCAGTTATTAAAGCTAGCGATGCTGCTCGCTCTGTGAATGCCCCCACCACCACTGTGTGGATGATCCTATCCTGCAGGGACTTTGCCCATCCATCCCCACCTTGCAGAGCACTGGGTCCCTGCAACAATTCAGAACGAAGGGCAGGCTCACTGGCTGGCTCTTCTCCTCCTTCTTGTCTGTCCCCTGGATGTTTCAGTGTGTATTGAAATAGCAACCTGCCTCCAGCTGGTTCTGCATTATTCTAGGCAGGTATTATGGATGCAGGGAAAGATATGCATTTAGCTGAGGCTGCACAGAAATGCAGTATTTCCTTTTAAATATGCATAGACAATTTAAAAGAGAAATACTACGATTGCTTCAGGACTGCCTTTGGCTCTGATTAGAAACAGCTGAGCAAAGTTAAATGCTCAGCTGTTTCTGCAAAGAGATTAACACCTGTTGAAGATGGAATAAAAATATGTGACAGTTTAAGAGCAAATATCAAAAGATCATTATTGTAAAGCTAACAGTAACACCAGTGACTGATCACATCCCCACCCTGTCATGCTACATCACTTCTGGGAGGTAAAAAAAGCACATTAACACATCTACAGCACTTAAGCAATATGTGCACGTATTTCAAGATCTTTTCTTATCCACAGCTGGGAGAATGGCTCCATGACTCTCTTATCCAAAGAAATTTACAGATGGTGTCAGGTCATAACAAAATAACATCTACCCAGGCGTGCCATGTACACTTGAGGCAGACAGTTGTATTATAGCATGTGTTGTTATAGTGCATGCTAGTGTCCCATTTGGAGTAGGAGGAGCATCCTTAATGTCTTGCAGGACAACCCTGGATGTATGTACAGAGTGGGGAAAAAGAGGTTGGAAAGCAACCCCACAGAAAGGGACCTGAGTGTTCTGGTTGATGGCAAGTTGAATATGAGTCATCAGTGCCCTGGCAGCCAGGAGGGCCAACTGTGTCCTGGGGGGCCAGGACAGGCAAAGCATGGCCACCTGCTCTGCTATGCACTGGTGTGGCCTCACCTTGAATATTTTGTGCCATTCTGGGTGCCACAATATAAAAAGGATATTAAGCTATTAGAGAGCATCCAAAGGAGGGCAGCAAAGATGGTGAAGGGTCTAGAGAAGAAGGTGTATGAGGAGTGGTTGAGGTTGCTCGGTTTATGCAGTGTAGAGAAGAGGAGACTGAGTGGAGACTACATCATGGTCTACAGCTTCCTCACAAGGGGAAATGGAGGGGCAGGCACTGATTTCTTCTCCCTGGTGACCAGTGATAGGACCCAAGGGAACAGCATGAAGCTGTGTCAGGGAGATTTAGGTTAGATATTAGGAAGAGGTTCTTCACCTAGAGGGTGGCTGGGCACTGAAACAGGCTCCCCAGGGAAACGGTCATGGTACCAAACCTGTCAGAGTTGTAGAAGTGCTCAGACAACGCTCTCAGGCACATGGTGTGATTCTTGGTGGTGTTCTGTGCAGGGCCAGGAGCTGAACTCAATGATCTTTGTGATTCCCTTCCAACTCAAGATATTCTATGATTCTATGTGTGATTTCCCAAATTTCTTTTCCTGTATGCTTCAGGGACAGTAGGAGTTTGTTTTACCTCCCCACATGTTGGCTTAAGGCAGCAACCTGACTCAGGGACCAGAGCTTCTCCTATACTCCACAGTGCCACCCTTGCTCCAAACAGTACAGGGAAAGAAGGCCTGGCACTGTTGGAGCTCCACCACCACCCTGAAGTGCTCTCCCAAGACAGCAGGAAAGCACCAGGCCCTGTGGGATGCTCTGCTGCAGTTCCCCATGGGTGCTGCCTGCGAGCTCACTCCATTTCTCTGAGGCTGATGCTGTAACTGAAATAAGTGATCTCACATTTTTTTATCCAAAACCAGAGTTTCTCTCCTGATGAAGGCCAGCTGCAGGAGCAGTCCAGATAGTAGTGTGCTCCACAGTTCATTAACACAGAACTCTGCAAACCAGGGGCTACCATGTGCACACCAGGGCGGGGTTGCCCACACTTCCCAGGAGGGAAGCACTCCAGACACTGTTGAAAGGTTACACTGACAGGCTCACTCTCTGGTTCGGTGCCTCAGGAGTGCCCTGTGATGCAGACATATACCAAAATGCACTGAACCACAGCTGTGGGCATGGTCCACCCATGGCCCAAGGTGAGGAGCCCACAGCTATGACCACTGGTATGGTGGTGGTGGGGACACAGCCCAGGGCTGTGCTCTTCTCAGGCTCTGATTAGACCTCCACAACATGAGGCGTGTGAATTATCACTAAGTCCCTGCAAGAGTAAACATTGCAATTGTACCTGCTACATTTGGGTGTGTGCCAAAGCTGCCTATGGTGGTAGAGAAGGAGAGCCCACGCCAGCATGGCTCCCTGCTGGCATCTTCCCACGGCTGCTGGAGACCACTGCCATGTCCAGTCATGTAAAAAGCTGGCTGAGGTGAAGGGCACCCCTGGCTTTCCTCTCCCTGCAAACTGAGAAACTGCAGCTTGCTTCTCTCCTGCGGATGTGTCATTCTTCAGGCTGTGCTCAAATGGAAAAGCTGATGAAATGGCTGCTTTGAGCACACGTCACTGCACAGGTTCCCCACTCCCAATGGACGTAATGGCTCAAAGATTTACACCAGCTAAAAATTTTGATGCATGTCTCCTCAAAGCCAATTTATTTTTATTCCAGAAGGTATAAATAATAGAGAGGCCTGGGGTTTGTTGGCTGATCTCTTATTTATTTTCTCTGGTCATTTATTGCAGCTCAGTTTATTTCTTCCTCTGATTTCAATTTCTGCTCTGGATTCATTTTGATTCTAGTTTCCTCAAATATTATGCACATAAATTAAGTAGCAGTATTGAGGAAAAAAAAATATCTGGGAGTCACCTGTGTAACCCAGAAGCTATGAAAGGATGCAAAATGCAGAGAGCACAGAGAATGAGCAAAAAACCTGACACTTTTTTCTTTTTCATTCCAGTCTTGTATAGGGAATGCTCTATTTCTTATGTTATTTAAAAAAAAAAAAAAAAAGTAGATATTGGAAGGATTCTGAAAATACACTTTGAAAGGATAAAGAAACTGGAAGACTATCCACAAGGAAATATACTGTAAAGATTTAAAGAGAGAAATGAATAAGAGATGATATGCAGTAGGTATATAAAGGACTTTGAGAGAAAGTAATTCAATACATCCTTTTTCCATACAATAAAGGAAAGAAGATATACTAGCCCTGTGGACTAGAACTTCTTTCAAGATTTGATGAAAGTATATTTATTGATTTAGACTGTCAAATTTTCACAAAGTCACTGGATAGGTTTAAAATTTATTAATAATAAAAAATTAACACATTATACTTAGTCCTGTACTGTTCATCTTGAAATATCTTGCTTATACTGCTGGAACATTTAATATTATCAGCTTCACTGTTACTAGCTGGATTAGGCTGACCAGGAATGTAAATGCTGGGATTTCTGTAACTGTACAGCCTTTCCCAGCTCCAAGTGAGCAGAGCTAAAGTCACCTATTTTTTCTGCAATGCTGTAGTTTACTACTTGGAGCACTTGGTTTAAAAAAGCATAACATTTTGCATGTCAAATACTGCAAACTAAAAAAGTAGAAAAAAGAGGCTACTGAAACTAAGATAAGGTTAATAAATCTTTTTAATGCTTGAATAGCTAACAAGGAAGGGCATGCAAGGACAGACTTAGTGATATAACCATTACCAAAAAAGGATGTTGTGTCACCTACTACAAAAGTGTAGAATTTAAAACATTTGAAATTATTGCCTGAACATGAATTTCCTTGGGCCAAAATACCATATTTCTGGTAATTGCTTCATGCATTATCTACAATCACAAATTATTTCATTCTGCCATTCACATGAAAATAATCCAAGGACTATCCATGCAAGTTCAAGCCTATTTTTCCCTGGGCTGTCACTTTCAGATGTTTTTCACTTTCAGCATTTTTCAGTGCTGGGTCCTCCAACCAAATGGGTCCATCCAGCTACGGCACACAGAATCGGGAAGGAGCAGCAAAACTCTCTGTTTACAGCTTATAATCCTTCACTTCTGCAATTAGCACTGTCTATAACTGAAGGTGATCATTTGGTTCTCACATTCCTGTTTTAAGGGTCCCACATTTTAAGAGGCATCAGCTTTCACTGCTGGAAGAGGCAGTCATGGTCCTGCCCTCACTGAAATCAGAAGTTACTGTATCAGAGAGAAATTGCCACCTACATTAACATAATAGTGTTCTCCCTAAAATGAGTCTTCAGAGCATCATTTCTATAAAAAACTTGCACAAGAAGTAATCAAAATGAAACTTCTGCTAATTGCCTAAGCTCTTTGAAGTTCCCCGGTAATTTGACAAGCTACAATTAGCTGCATATTTTCCAGAGGGACACTCTGGGAGGGAAGCAAGGCGGGGCAAAGGAAGTATGCTGTGGAAATGGGAGTTTTCAATAACTTGCATTTTCTTGTATTTATGGGTATAACTCTAGTATATAGTTAGAGCTTTTGTTACTGCTCATGACAAAAGTTTACGTGTACCATAAAGGAGGCAGTTTTCAGGTACCTATTTCCATCACTGCCAGGAAGGCAGCCATGGCAGCAAGTTCTGCAACTGCCTGGGAAGTCAAATGCTTGGCAAGGCCTTGGCTGTGGGCTGTTTCAAGACAGGTTGGGTATGTCCATATGAACTTTCAGAGTGGTTTTGGCAAGAGAGTAGATGTGACTACACACTGCCATTTTTCCTCTATTAAAAAACACCAAGTTATTAATGCTGGAGCTGAAAAATATTGAGCCTCTCTAAACATGCATGAAAGGCAGCAAAAAGCAGAAGTTACTGAATCCACATGTGAAATGGAAGAAGTTGAACCCCTTTCTTTGTGTACTAGTTTGGTTATTATAAAAGTAGTCCACCAGGTAGAGCACACTACAGAGTGGGGCAACCTGCCAGCCCATCTCCATGATCTAGAGAGAAGGGCTCTGGTTGAAAAACCTTCTCGCAGAAGGCTGTGGGTCTTCATAGCCAGCAATGGCTCCACATGCTCCTTTGAGAACAGCCCAGCAAAAATCCAGAATCTGTACCCCATGTGCTCAGGTCCAAGGTAGGCATCTTGCCAAACAAAAGAGCATATGGTCTGAAAAATAGTTATGATCTCTTTAGCAAGGGTTGGAGCTTTTTCTTTGAATTTGTCCTCTTTTTCCAATTTGTTCAAATCAGAAATCAAACCGACAGGCTTAATAATTATAGGCAGTGTGCTTTGGCAAGCACAGTATCTCTTTCCAAGTAGTGGCAGCTGAATATAGTAGGTAATTCCCAACCTCCTACCTCAAAGTGGGTAATCTCTGTCTTTCCTTGCTGTGTATTTCCCCAGCTGCCAAGTATTAAACAAATATAGAAGAAGGAATGCTGTTGGGTCACATTTGAGACGTGAAAGTTTAGAATTTCTGCTGATCAACATGAACAAGACTCTGCAGAAAATAAAAACCCTGACTTATACCTCTATATTTAAAAAAAAAAAAAAAAAAAGTTAACATGTAAGGTAGCAACCTCCACATTTCAGTGTTGCATGGGTTCATCTGTGCACAGGTTTATTTGTGCAACTGAATAAATTGCCAAAGAGAATGTTAGGTCTCTCACTGTTCCATAAGACGAGGGAATTGGGGAGGGAGGAGGATGAAGAATACAGAAAGCAAAATTAAATTACATTTTAGAAAACGCCTCCATGTGTCAACCTGGGGAGTTTGATTTAATGTGGTAGGTGTTTTTGGAAGTGAGCATTCCAGATTTCACATGTTTTTTTAGCTTTAATTAAATAATTTGAAAAAGAATACCATATGTGCACAGACTTCTCAAGGGATAAGCATGTAAATTTCTACGTTGATATCTGCAGACTGTTGAACTCATATCAGCATGGAAGATGGCTCAGGGATTTTTCATTTCTTCCAAATAACTGCCTGAGTAACTACCAGAGAAACTAAGTGGGCATCTAGTAATCTTTGTCACATTTTTTAAGGTTCAAGTTCCCCAACACAGAAGCAACTGCATCACTGAGAAATTTTCCCAGAAAGAAAACACACCTTTTATGAGCATTTTTGTTCTCCCATAGTAATAATAAAAAAACATTAAAGCACACATAATGCAGCAGTCAGTACCTATCTAGCTGTGCAGTAAAAAGTAAAAGGAGCCCAGAAGAACAAAGGGAAGGCATGAATAAGTGCTAACACAGGCACCAGGTGGAGCGGTACAGCCGTCTGTACCCTGACTGACTCTCTCACTCAGCTTGTTTTTATATACATCAACCAGGAGACAAACTCCACTGTTATGTGCAGCTTTGATAATACATAATAATAAATAATGGCCAGTCTTCGCGAGCAAAGATCCGGGGAAGGTCTTTCCACCTTCCAGCCTGCGCATTGGATTTTTTAGGTGAGACACAGTGTGCGCGGAACTGAGCCCACCCTTTAATCCTAAGGTTCATCTGCCGGGGCCAAGCGAGCTTGGACGGTGGCAGCGAGGTCCTTAGGACGTAGGTGGGTTGCCTTTAAGGGCTAACGAGCTCCACCTGCCCGGGAGTGGCCCTGACCGGGAACCGAACCCGGGTCTCAGCGGTGACAGCGCGGCGCCTTTACCACTTGACCACCAGGGGCTCCTGATAATACATAATTAGTTAGTGATTTAACAACCACCAGGGAAAAAAATAGGACAGTAATAACGGCAGGAGGAAAGAACGAAACACCTCAAAAAAGGAGCTGAATTAGCCCCTGCAGCCGGCAATTTTTTGAACTCTTTTGGTAGTTTGTCAGACTGTAACAATAGAGGTGATTTTGGAAATAGGAGCAGTTCATAAAGTGGCAGTGCTGCTGATTGACGTCCCTCTTCCAAACTAAAGAAATGTTTGTGAATCTGTAGTATAGAAGTCTCTTAAGGAAATATTTTAAAACCAGGATAACTACTGCAAGCATTGTTTTTCTGATCGGAAGCAGGAGGTGAGTGACAGCTACACAGCTGGGGATACAGGGAGGCAGGAGACATCCAGACCCAAGGTCTCATTCTGAGAGAGACTCACAACTCTCTCATCAAAAAGAAAGCTCATCTCTGTTCCTTACAGTGAACGGGATAAAAAGACAAGTCTTAAACATAACAAAAATTGGTCCCAGTCCTCACTGCAGCCAATGTGGAGTTTGTCACTAGCATTATCAGATGTAAATATCTGCTGAATTCTGCTATTAAAATGGTAGGAAATATTTTCTGAAGCAAAAAGTAAGGAAGAAAGCACTGGAATTAACCTTTGCATTCATTAGAGGTACCTATTAGAGTGATTATGTATTTATTAAAATATGTTAACATAATTGCAGTTTTAGGTAAAGGCTCTGATGGCTTATGAATATGAACACATTTTTTTGGTTTGTGATAGCTGGGATCACAGACTGAGAAAAGAGCTTTTACCCAGTCACTTTATAATTCATTTTAGCTGCCTCTCTGCCATAGAGGGAATTCAGTCCAAAAAAGCTAACCTGAAAGTTCCAGCTTAACTTGCACCTCTGTATTTATGCTTAGGTACGTTCCCTTACAGAAAACTGTTTTTGAACTAGTATTTTATACACAACTGCAATTTCCTATGTAAAACTTTGTGCAGGAGAAATAAAAGCATCATGTTTCTCACATGCAGACTCAATCTGGGCACAGTTTTGCGATTTAGTTTTTTGGGGTTTTTTTCAGCTGATGTCTACAAAGCAAGAGATCAACTCTATTTTTCAAGTTTTAATAAAATAAAAAAATGGAGTTCTGGAGTTGGAGGCACTCCTAGACTTTCAAAAATCTCATATTTTTGTCCTTTTGCCCTCAAAACAATTCCAGATTGTGGGATTCCTGATTTGGAGATGGTTTTACATTTAAGATTTCTTAACGTTCCAGTACATTGTAAATTAAATTCAATTCTAAACTCCATTTAAGAATTTCAATGTAGAAGTGAAAAGGTTGATAAAATTTATCATAATTAAGATTCATAAAGGCAGGCTTCTCTTTTATTGGCTGACTAATCCTGAGATTTCACTTAAAACATTAGACAATAAAGTAAACCTCACACTTTCCTAACTCTGAAGGAACTTTATCAGAATGAAAATTACTGACCCGAAGACTTTTTCCTTCAGCTACTCTTGTTTAGGCTTAAATTCTCCTTACTGTTCTCCAGTCATCCTGTCTCTGCACAGTTCTGAAAAAAAACTATATATATATGTGTTTGTGTGTGGGGGCATATATATATATATATATATATATATATATACATTGATATGTTCACTGGAAAAAAAACCTTAAAAACTAAACATTAATTTTGTCCTTAATAAAATGGGAAATATTCAACATCTTATATCTCAAATATTAAAACAGTAGTTCTTACGTGATTGATAAAATATGTCTTGCCACCCCAGTTACACAGACAAAAACCATGAGTCTAGGGTGTAGTACCTTGTTCAAAGGGAGAAGAAAGTCTGTGTGCATGCACGCTAGCTAAAGGAATGGTGAGAACTGGAGTTGCACAATTTTTTCCACAGTGTTGACACAATGTGGTCTACCATACCAAACAATACGAAAAATATAGTAAAAAAACAAAAACAAAACCAAAAACAAAAACAAACAAACAAAAACCAACAAAATTTTACATTTCAAAATTGGACACACATGATGTCAAATCACCAGCTTTCAGGCAGAAACTATACTGCCCTTTAGGTCATGCATTGGTTCCTTCAGCATTTTAAAGTGTAGCAGTGACTCTGGCAATCAAAATCAAGAGAATCAACAATGAGACCAAGTCCAAAAATGGTAGTATGAAAATACAGGACTAAAATACAGTTTGGAAAAAAATAGCTTATATGTAGACTGCATATAATATGTAAGATTTGAGAGTAAATTTTATATCGATACATATTGTTGTACAAAGCATATGAAGACAAAGATTCCTGCTGAGAAGCTGACTTTTAGTTCATTTTCAAAACAGAAAGGAAGAACTTTTGAAATGCAACTGAGTTGATGAGACACATAGTACATTTTTATTTCTGTATTTTGCTGACAGTCTTGACACCCATTTGTTGCCAAGTTGTTCTGGACTTTATTTTTCCCAAACAGTTCCTTTAAAAAAAAACTCTTTTAAATGTTGAACACTCCATAGAATAACGGCATGGTAACATCTGGGGACCTCTGCCTCACCAAAAATAATGGCAGCTCCCTCAAAAGCAGGAAGATGTGCTCCCATTACTTAGTGTTATATATTCATCTGAATGATGCATTTGAGTCTATTAATGTATCTATTTCTGTGGCATTCAAAGTGCAATATTCTTGTGACTTAAACAGCTTTTTTTTTAATTATAGTTGCTGTGTAAGAGTGCATTCGAGCCCTGTTGTACCAAATTTCAAGGCTCATCCTGAAAATTCAAACGGGCTTTGACTTCAGGACAACAACCTGTATTGCTGGAAGAGTACTGAAATTTCAGACCCTCTAAAATCTCTAGCTGTTTGGAATTATGGCACCAACCAGCAGCATCAGTATTCCACAAGTCTTTCCCAAAACCAGGAAAGCCTTAATCCCAAAGAGAGTTGTGATCACTGCCATTTCACTCCTCAGCTTTAGTCCTTACCTCTCTTCTGCAAGTTTGAAGGACTAAGAGAGTTAAAGAAGCAGTTACATTCCTTTGTCTTGGTCATATATCTTTCTTTCCTTCTTTTTTTAGGTAGTAGGCACCCAGGTCTTTTTGTACTCTTCAGTTTTTTAGTGTTTAAATGTAGCTTTATATTTCCAGATATGCACAAATCTCTCTGAAAAAGAGAAGAGGAGGGAAGGAAAGTTCCTGAGGCTTAGAAGTTATATATAACATTGCATAAAATTGCTCTTTAATATATTTTCTGGGGCCTCTGTTTGATCCTAAAGACCTGAAATTGTCATCTGCAATTTCTGGTAAATAACTTCTGAAAAACTTTTGCTTATCAGGAGTGTCCTTTTCTGAGACTGTGCTACATATGATGGCACTCAGGAGATGGGATTAGGATTAACTCATTACTGAGGAAGAGGATCCAAAGAAGGAAGCCAGATAACTGGCTCTGAAATGGTGGTTTCACCATTGAATAACCCAGCTCAGTGCTACATTTCTGTCCGGCTCGGGAAAAATTTCTTGCTTTTGAAATTTCTAGCTAAACAGACGAGCTTTCATAGATCCTCAGAGTTCATAAACACTGTGGGTTTTCATCAAGTTGGCAATTTCGTTTCATTTTGATCCAGTGCCGCAGTCAATTTGTTGACTTGATTTTGATTTGATGTCTGTAATGCTGCACTTTTATTTTCGTGGAATATTAATGCTAGCTATGCTTTGATTTCATGGTTCTATTTTAGTTCAAGTTTCTTAACAAAATGTATTGAACTGATCCTTCAAATGGGATTTTCAAAAGTGCCTAATCTGCACAGGTTTTTTCAGTATGCAGCATCACTGCAGAGTCTTTGAAGACATGGTTAAGTATGAGCTAGTCAACCCAAAACACCAACTAACTCTCAGTGCAGCAAGGAGTTTGCTCACTACAGCAGTAAGTGTAATAAAAACATCATCCAATGGAGTATGTATTTATGTGGGGAAAAGAACACAGAGCCAACTTTTTTTCCTTTCTCTTTTTTTTTTTTTTTTTTTTTTTTTATTTTGAGAGCAATTTTTTTCTAAAGTCTAAGACAGAACAGAACTTCCACCCTTGAATACCGTGAGTCATCCAAGGATGCTTCTGGACAGAGAAAAAGGGTATTTGCACACACAGACGTGTGCAGCTCAGTGTCCAGGTAGTGCCCCTGTGCCACCAGCATTGCAAGAGGACACAGAAGGCTGTGATCTCATTCACCACTTGCAAGAATTTATTTTTTCTGTCTGACAGGGAACAGTCCTTTAAGTTACATGCCTAATGCTGGGTTGGGCAAAGAGCCCACAGAGCATGCAGAAATGCAAATGCAATTTCTGCGTTCAGCTGAGGGTTTTCTGATGGGTGGCGTTGCTGAACTGTGAGTAAAACACATCATAGAGTGTTTTGTGCCACCTCCTTGCTTCACAGTGAAGGACATGGAGGATTATTAAGGTCTGCATACATAGCTCCCTACGTTCACCTTTAAAATCGATCACACTGAGTACTCTCATCCCACTGTCGGTGGCTGAGCTGACAGGACGACTGCAATTTCTACATTGTGCTTGAACCGCAAGGCAGTCTTGTCTACACTTCTGCACTGCATTTGGAAGCACCTCACAGCTAAAGTGAGGCTAATTCAAAGCTAAGGCCTTTCACAGCTCTCAACACTCTCATCCACTCCTGTCTCAACTTGATATTTTGAAGACGGAAACTGAGAAATGTAAATGTTCATGGCTTTAAGACTGTTTCATCTTTTCAGTCCAGTTGCTCTTTGGCTTTCTGCAGGTTTTAAAGATTTTTACTCTATTACTATGCTGAAAAGCTAAGTTAGGGCTGCCATAGGTCACCTTTTTATCAGTTAGTTTTAATCTGGACTTGCCACTCATTATCCTCAGCTCACTCTGCTCAGATCAAGCATACACTTCTCTAAGTAACAATTACTAGAACCACAGAATCCCACAATGCGTAAGGTTGGAAGGGACCACTGTGGGTCATCTGTCTAAACCTCCCTGCTTAAGCAGGGTCAGCCTAGAGCACATTGTACAGAACTGTCTCCAGAAGGTTCTTGAATATCTCCACTGAAGGAGATTCCACAACCTCTGTGGGCAATCTGTTCCAGAGTGTGGTCACCCACACAGTAAAGTTCTTCTTCTTATCCAGGTGGAACTTTCTGCTCATTGCCTCTTGTCCTATTGCTTGGCATCACTGAGAAGAGCCTGGTTTCATCCTCTTGGCACCTTCCCTTCAGATACTTATAAACATCAACGAGGTCCCCTCTCAGTCATCTCTTCTTGAGGCTGAATGGGCCCAACTTCCTCAACCTTTCCTCATAAAAGAGATGCTCCGGTCCCTTAATCAAATTTTTAGCCCTCTGCTGGACCCACTCCAGGGGTTCCATGTATCTCTTTGTACTGAGGAGCCCATAACAGACACAGCACTCCAGATGCAGCCTCACATGGGCTAAGTAGAGGGGCAGGATCACTTTCCTTGACCTGCTGAGATACTTATGTTGACATGTTCTCTCTGTAAATCAATTAAATAATCTCAGTCTCTGTAGGAAAGCAAATTTACCTGATAAACAGTTCATTTTGTTCCACCGGGGACCTGTGGGGGTTAACTGATGGAGATAATTGTAGGAAATATTTTCCCATCTCCTGATATGTCCAACTTCACTTTCTTCAAGTGCCGATCCTCTTCTCCTACCTGTCTCTCAACACCTCTCCCCACTGACTTCACGGGCTTCTTTGCTGCACCCCATTCCCAGGCTGCCTCCCCTCCCTCTCCAAGAGGCCTTTCCCAACTACTTGCCATATGCCTGGCCCCACCAGTCAGTGCTGCACCTCTCATAATTTTGTATTTTTCGGCTCCCACAGTCAAATGATTAGGTGAGAATCTTGGCTTATGGTTTTAAGTAAGTTTCCTAGACCTCATGGTAGCAAAGAGAAACTTAAAAACATGACTCAAGTGCACCCTAAAGGCTAAGAAACCTGAAGGCAATAAACCACACCCTAAACTTATTTTCTTTTTAAAATATCAGTTTTAAGTTTTTACCCAATCTCAGGCCTTTCTCAGACTTTTCTCGTGATTTGTGAACATCTGGGATTGGCAGTGCTGCAATCTGAGCACTCAGGTTGAAAAACATCATCCTACAGTCCAGCTGCTCTCTAGGGTCCACTTCCCACTGGTCCCACCAGAATGCATCTCCTGAAATGACCTTCTAAGATGCACCAGGGACTCCAAAGGGTCACATACTGAGTCACTACATTGCCTTCAGCTGCTGTTTCCCCACTGCTATCTTTGGAAAAGTTAATGACCATGTTGGTTTTCTGAGCTATCCCAGAGAGAGTGAAGTTTTGTAGGCAAGCACAGATATCTGGAAGTAAGAGAAAGAGGTGTGATCAAATCCATGTGTTTTCTCTTCCCAGAGGAGTACATATTCAGCCTTCACCAGCAAAATCCTTTTCACTTGTTTTTCCTCCGCAAAAGAGCGATTCCAGGCACTCCTTCAGCTTAGTAAACAACCTGAGTTTGGATTTTTCCAAGTAACTAGCTTTTGTTTCTTTTGTTGTAATTTCCAAACATAGCAGGCCCAGAATAAAGTTTTATATAAGACTTGCCCATCAAAGGTTATTGATTTCCTGCCTAACAAACATCGCATTTCACTCCAGCTGCTTACCCTGTTTTTCCTCTGTATCTTATTCTGCTTTCAGATCCCACTGTCATACTAGGCAGAAGAGCCTGCCTCCATTATTTCATCTCTAGCCTCAGTAAGTGCTTATATTTTAAAGTTAAATTGACTTTTCCCTCTCTTCTGTGAACACTGCCACTTGGTCTTCTGGCCACACCAGGCCACCCATGACAGCCAACAGAGTTTGCAAAGTACAAAGTATATGGTTTGTAAGAAGCCTGAAAAATGCTGAATTCTAATGAAACAAGGCCAATGTAATAAAAAACACTGAAATTCAGTCCTGATGGTAAGAACGTCACCGTTAGACTTAGCCCTGCTGCAATGAGAACTGCGGGGGTTATTAACCGTCTCTTCCTTCTTAATAGTTCAATTGATGATTTCAGTAGTGATACACAAGTTGCTGCCAGGTGTTAGATAAAAATAGCTAAATACAGTATGGTCACAACAGTGCTGATCAATGTGGGTTATGACAAAGAGTCAGATTTCCCATCTTTGGTTTACTAAGGGTTAGCTGATTCATAAAATTACTTGAAATAGGAAATAACTTTTTCTTTCATCTCTGCAGTCTTGCTGCTCATGATCCATTACTGGAGGACAAAACCAAATAATGTATTTATTATTAATAATCAATATAAATATACCAGAAAAAAAAAACAAAGCCCTGTTATGTCAAGGTAGGGGTTGAAGCTTAAAATCATTGAAGCCCGTGGCTTTGGTTTTGATTGAACAAAAAAATTAATGGAAAACCTGAGAGGGCTCCAACAAAAGAAACACAGAGCTCCTGGGCTGGAGTCCCAGATGATAGGAGATGACTTGGGGAATCTCATCTTAAAAAAGCTAATTTCTTGGGGACCAGGCAGAAAGGCTGCATCAAACTAAATCAGACTCTAGAGCATATCAGAAAATCTGCAGGTCCTCTGCCTATGAAGCAAATGTCTAATGTGTGCCATACACAAAGGACATCAAATAATTAACAAAAGCCTTGATTTTGCTACTGACCTTGTGAAAAATATGCTTTCTGTCACTTAAAAAAATCAAACTCATGTGAAGATGAGCTACCCCTTCTTTCTACATATGAACTACAGTGACCTCCTCCTTAAACCTATACTTCTTTAGATATAAGTGGGGACATCAGGAAATCACCTTGTTACTGCAGGGTGTTGACTACTGAGAAGAGCTTCAATGGGACCTACACAAAGGTTTTAGAATGTCCTCAAAATGAAGGCAGACAGCTGAAGGAGGGATGGGCTGGGAAAGACAGTATATGGAGAAATGAGATTGCACCCTGCTCCAGTTGCTGCTTGATCTGTGAAGATAGCAGAACCTTTTCCTAATATACGCTTTTAGGCTAGGATTGAAACACTCAATAAAAATATACCTGGAGCTAACAGACAATTAGCTTTTATTGCAACTGCTTTTTGTCTGTCAGTACTCCTTAGATTAACTGCTTTATTTTTATTCCAGTATTTGAACAAATGGTGCTATTACAAGCCTCTCCTCAGAACGAGTGATGTGGTTTGTTTTGGTAGCTAAGAGTACATTATACCCCACAGACTATCCTCTAAGTCTTGATAAGAATAAAAGCTTTTGTACTGTGCTAGATATTATATTAAGTGGAAGCTGAAAATTTTATAGGCAAAAAACATGACTTCTGTAAGTGGTATTGTCCAACTTCACCAGGAGTTGGGCTTCCCACACAGTGAGTTTCCCACTGATTGAAATCAGTTCAAAAAATGCACACTAGGAGCTCTTATGAACTTTACAGGAACCAGGGGATGCCATTATGCTGGTGAACTCATAGCCTGAAATGCATGTTAAGATAAACAAGCTCCTCTTCTGCTGCATTTCACCCCCTCCCCCAGAGCCTTGCTCTCACCTGGTGAAGAAGCAGAGCAGCATCATTTATCTACTGATAGGTACCAGAAGCTGCTGTCCTGCAGCCTGGTCAAAAGGGACCAAGGGGAATTGGTTCCCTAGAGAGCACTGCCAGCTTTCCCAAACTCTGATAGTGTCAACATATGCTTACATTTCCTCTTTTTAACTCACAACTCTTATTCTTGCAACCCCAAGAGGAAGAGGAAGGTGTGATCTCTCTCTTGCTTAGCCTGAAATGCAATAGCCATTTTTGCTCTCTGGTAGCTATGCTCTTCTATGCAGTTCAGAAGGCTGCCTTAGAGAAAAGCCAGGTAGTGCCTACATTTACTGCTGCAGCAGTGATATTGGCAAGATCAAGGCTAAAACTGTGCCCATTTCTTTCCCCTGGTAGAAGTTGAGTCACAAAGAGCTCTGTTGTGAGCTGTGTCTGCTGTGCCACATATTGTGAAGAAAAGCCAACAGCCTGGCTAGGGATCAGTATTGAACAGGGAGATGATACAAATCACTGGGGAATTGAAATGACTCACTTACTTTGCATTCAGCTCCACACCTACTGCCTCCTGGTCATTACATTAAAAATAAAATAAAGTACTTTATATTTTCAGCTTTATAAGGTAATATTAGTGACAGCTACCAGAGTGTTGTGTTTCTGTAAAACTCACACTACAAATATTAAACTGCACAATTATTAATAAAAGTGGCAGTTTTATAAAATAATAGAGATAGGGTAAATGCAACTAAACCCATGCATTTAAGTTCAAAAATAGATAAATAATGAATGGAGATGTCATCCTGTCATGAAAATTGTGTGACAGATTAATAAAATTTTCCACTCACTTCCATATATTTATCATAAAAATTTACTGAGCATTTCTAATTGTGACGTGTTTGCATAAGTTCTCTTTTTTTTTTTAAACTGAGTTTTAGCAAATGCTTGCTTTCCCAGAAGAATAATAATGCTGGACTAGACCAGCGGTTCACCGGGTGAAATTTGTAACAGCCACAGTGCTAATGCAGCTGCGTGATGAACTTGGCCCTCATCTTTAACATTCTTGCGAGTAAAGCATAACTATAAATGAAACGAGTGAATTCCTACTACTAAAGTTGTCAGCAGGATATTTCCTTCCACGTCACTTCTCTAGCACTAAAATTTCACCCATAACTGAGACTGAGAGCTGTTCTTAACTCGTTGAATTGGTTTATCCTAGGATTTTTTTTTCTTTTAAGATTTCTAACATATTTCTTTTTACTTTGACCTCCACTTAAAATAGCAATAACACCTTCTTTTTTCCTCTTTCCTGAGCAGTTGGGGCTATTTTTTTTTTTAATTATTCTTTCTATGTTCTTTGCTTTGCATTACTCAGTAATATTCTTCAACTTCCACTCTACCATGCTTTAGTTTGCTTATGTCCCTCCAAGTTCCTCAGTCATCTCTCATCCAAGCTAACCTGGATTACTTTGTCTACTGTATATTTTTCATTTAGTATTCACCTACTTTTCAAGAAAAATATGCATGTAAACACATATATTTAGGGAGGTAAACTGAGGCACTGCAGTATTCACCTTTGCCCATACTAAGATTTAACCATTTAATCTTACTTTAGTGAGGTTTTCTTGTCTTGCAGTCATATCTCTCAGTCATATTCTCCTCAGTCATACCTCTCATAAGGCATGAAGCATTTTCTGAAAATTCAATTTCAATGTCATCCCATTCTTCACTACATTTCTGTTAACTTTTTCAGGGATTTTTTTTTTTTAGAGAGAAGTTATGATTTAGCAAATGAAACACAATTGGGATTAAAAATATCTGAATATTATTTCAGTATCTCCGGGTATCAGCACCCTGACCTTGTAACATCCTTTATTTTTGTTCCTTGGGAAGAATAGGTTACAGAAAAATATATTCACCATTAATTCAAATGTTGAAGACTGAGACAGATCTTTCACCATACTGCAGTACTCACCATCCTTAACTACAGTTCAGCAAACTTACAGGTTTTCATGTAGGTTTTCTGATTGCACTTTATTGACAACTTAAGCTTTATTTGGTCTTCTGTGTCTTTGGTTATTTGTGTTTCATAGGTTTCCCACATCTCTGAATTCTCATCTTTTTGTCCTTTTAATTTCATTCAGTTTGGGAAAACTACCATTTTTTGAAGAATTCCTGTTTGCTTAGGAATAAAAAACTTGAGCTCTGCCTTTGCTCTTACCATCCTGATTTTTGTTGTATCTGTCTCTATTTAGAAATTATTCCAGGTGGTCTTCACACTGGTTTCTAAGAATTTTCATATTTTAAAGTGCCTTTATCTGTAGGGGATTTTTTATCCCCGAGATTTCTCATGACACAAAATATTTCATTTTAAAGCAAAGTGTTATGGTTACAATTATTTTCTATTAACTTATTCCTTTGGAAGGTTTATGAGGGGGTTTTAATGAAGATGTCTAAATTTAGGTTTATAAGTAATAAAATAAGTAATTTTATTTTTCTAAAGCACTGAGATCTCCGGCACCAAATGGAACTGCTCAGCATTTCTAAATCATATTGGGAGGTAAAATTTTGCATACCTCTTATTTTTAAAATCCTGAACCATGTCATGTCAGAGAGAGCAAACAAACTTTACATGGCATTCCAGATGTCCAAAACAAGCAAATAACATCCCCAAAATAGGTCTGCAACAGCATTTTAGAAATCTTAGAGAAAGCAGGTCTGGTCTGTACATGCTTTTAGGGCCAACTCATAAACAAAAATTTTACGAGCTGAAATCTGAGGACACTAACTAATTGCTAAAGATAATAGAGCAATTTTAATCTCCTCCTTTGTAAATAATATTAATTGCCAACATTTTCACACTACTACCATCAATGGAACATACCCAATGCCCCCAGAAATTATTTAGTGACCTCAGCCTTTCTTTCCTATAGCTATGTACAGACTGATATACTTTCTGCAGAAGCACTTGACTTCAGCTGATGAAATTATCACTCAATAAAAGAGAAATGCTTGAACAACGCTTCTTGTTTTGTTATTTTGCTATTTTTCCAGTATTTCCCATAAACAAGATGGTTGCAAGAAGAGCATTTGCAAAGCAACTGTGGAGGGTATTATTCTCTAACACCAAATTAGTTAGTCTGGAGTTCTAATTGACTTTCCTTGGTTTTATATGAGTAAATATACCAAAGATTCAGAAGAAATAAAAAAAAAAAAACCAAGGACAAAGTAAAACAGTATGTTTTGGTTTGTCTTGTTTTTAAAATAACCAAAATCAAAGCACAATTTTTTATTTTAAGTAGATTAAACATTGGGTTCAATGGGAATCTCAGAACTCCTTCTGAGTCACTTCAACCTAGCTGTACTTTTCCACAAATTTCAAAAGCCAGTGGACTTCTTGACCCTTAAAAAACCTTTTATTTCTTCAAGAAATTCTGAAGCAAACCAAAGGAAAATATAAGAAATTGCTTCAGTGTTTCACATGATGTAATCCAAGTCTCACATGATCTATAGTCCCTTCCCTTAATAAATCACTTGGTTAATTACAGCTCCACCAGCAAAGATAAGTGCTGTCACACATCAGTACTAAAGCTGCAGTTTCCCTCTGTTATTCCAAGCAACAGATTAGATAGTAATCTAACATGAGGCACTTATTTCAAACACAGGAAAAAGAATATTCATTTTAAATCAACAATAACATGTTAATGTTCATCATTATTATTACCAGTTTTGATGGCCTTCTTCCACAAGAGGTTCTTACCTTCTTAAGACAATTAACTTCTGCTGAAAAGAAGATTTAATATGTGGTAAATGTCGTGTTTGAAAATATTTAAAATATCAAAATCAATTTACCTATTATTTTTAATACTAGTTCAAATGCCAGAAAACGTTTCCTAACAAGACCATAAAAACCTTTCAGCACATTTTGGTACCGAATACACAGATGGAAGCAAGTTCTCGGTGATGGTAAATATCATATCTTCATCTACTCCTAAATTATTTATTCTCTCTGATGATCTGCCCTGTTAAATAACCATTTCTTCGTTCCTTGTTTCCCACCTGCAGTAGCAGACCTCACTCACAACAGAGAGTAAAGAGAGAAATGGAATGATGTGGATTGACTAACTCTGAAGATAACACAAAATGGAAATTCCTACCAGAGAAGTACTTGAAGACATGTTGTCAATAATTTCCTTAGTCATTAAAAGACCAGTGCATTCAGTGCTGGCAAATCTTTTGAGACAGGATACAAAGCCCTTCTCAAAAGAGATCACCTAGGCTCTTCTTTGAAGATCCCATTCGGACTCTCTGCCAATGTACAGACAGACAGACAGGCGTGTCACTAACTTCCTTGAGCCACCTGAGCCTGTAAGTCCATCTTCCTATCTGTCCAACCACAACAGGATCTGCACCTATAGCCCAAGCCCATTTCCACAATGGTTATCATTCGTAATAGTATATTCTTTAAAAAGAGAACCCAAACACACAGAGACTTCCTAACAGCAGATGTGGCATGTTCCACAGGTAGCATGTCACATGGATTTCTGTGCCCTGCTGTCCCTAATACACTTGCTGGTTTGTCAGTGTTTCTCCAGCAGTAGACTTAACACAAAGTACATAATCTTGTCTTCATTGTACTAGGAATTTAGGAGATCTACATATTAGAAAGTCATCTGGTAATAACCAGTATTATAAGGCTGCCTCACATTTGTTATTTTAAAAGTAAAAATTCCCATCAGATGGGAACTTAAATTACAGGACAAGGGAGGTGGGGGTAGAGAAGAACTAAAAATCTTTTCCTTGTTCCTTTTAGTCTGTTTGCATCACACACAGCCAAGTCGTTGTCTTTTATGTCAAACAGTCCCAGGTACACAAGTTGCTGAGCAACACAGTGACACTCTTGTGAAGAGCAGGCTGCCCTGTTCAAATTTAGTGAATATGTCTTCAGATTCTATAGAGTTTACATAAAATTATGTCCACGAATTAAAAGGGTTTGGGATTATTCTTCAAAAATATTGTGAGTGTGGGTTGCTATTACTTTGTGTCTTCCATATTTTGCTGCTTTATGGAAAATTAAGGTAAAATATGAATGCCCTAAGGCAAAACTAGGAGTACTTAGAACAGGGGTGGGTACATAATGAGCAACCTTGCAACGCAGATGTGAAGCCCCACGTGCTATCTTGCTTTCATTCCCATTCCACAGGGGCAAGCCTGGCTCTGGCTGTGCCCAAGGGGGTGCCATGTTTGGGACCTGCTCCCCTCGGAGGGGCGGGAGCCGCACCGTGCTGTCAGCACTAGAGGGCACTCCGGGATTAGGAAGCACTGCTCGGTGCTCCTTGGGGTGATGGAGGCTCTGCCGCCTTGGGACAGGCTGAGTGCCCATCATGTATTTCCCACCAGGAGACCCTTCGCATGATGAAAGCAAGCAATGCACTCTCTACCCTCAGCCCAATAAAGGGGGAGTGGGGGATGTTATGCTGCCAGTGAGGACTGACCAGGCGATTTTGCAACTTTGTCAGCAGAGATAAATAATAGTCACCTGAAGCATGAAACAAAGCTTGGGAAGAAGTGGTGTGGCTCTTCCCAAAGGAATGGTCAGTGTAGCACTTCTCAGTCACTGTGCGGGGTTTCTTTCCTCATGGGGTAATAAGTGTTACTTTGGCTTTTTCTCCAAAAGCCTGTTATTAAAGAAGCTCAGTTTGCAACTACTCACACATCTTGCAGAAAATGTCATGCCTTTGTGAATGTACATCTCCACCTCCTCCCCAGCAAAGCAGGGAGAACTGCAGATTTCCAGAGGTCTGGCTTTCCTCAGGTGCTAATGAGAAAGCTGTTTAGGAAGGGTACTGCTAATGGGCTAAAGCATGAAGGAGGGAAGAGGGCTAGTCAATCAGATTGTCACTTTCCATAACGGAGCAGAAAACCTCAACTGAAGTTCAAAAGGCTGCCCATGGCTGGAACATGAGAGGAGCCTGTTCCTAGTGAGCTCCACTATCCTTTTTGCGATGGGAGACTCAAGTCAACCTTAAACCATCTCCAGCTGTGCTTTAGGAAGTTTAGCCTTAAATAGTCTCATTATGTTGATTCTAAAATATTCCCTCCATGACTAATTCATATTTTTTCCTTGATATTTAATCTAATTTGCTGCAGGCTAATCCCCTTAGTTTTTGGCCTGTTGACAAACGAAAATGACTAGTCCCTGTGATCCTCTTCTTTCTCTCCATGAATCTATGGATAATTATTATCTCTTCCACGTCTTTCTTCTCTTTCTTCAATAACTCTTAGAGCATAAACACATCTGCTACTCTTCTTTCCAGTTAGGAGAGAAGATTCCAGGTGTAAAGAGGTGGTCAAAGCAAACACTATCAGCAAGTTGCAGGTAAATGCTACATTCCCCACACATCTATTTGGATTAAATTCTTTTGTGCCTAAGTGACTTTAATTACCACCTATAGGCTCTTACTGGAATACTTATTCCTAAGGTGTTTTCTTCCTTGATCTTCTGGGTAATATATCAGGGTATCTTCTTCACTGCTCCTGTTGGCTTTAGTTTAACAGCTATTACAAGCTTCATTAATATTTTAAGTAACGTGTACTGGAAACCTAATGCTTAATATGACCCTTTCAAATGGTAGTAGGTTTGGTCTTGATACTGAAATATAATATTCCACAGATCCTTTACAGAATGATTCTCAGTGATTAAGACATATATATGTGTATACATATATATATATATGTGTGTGTGTGTGTGTGTGTGTGTGCGTGCATGAAAATTTTACTCACAAAAACTGGCATGCTATGGCCACCATATTTCTGGTGCCTAAGTAGACAATGTCTCCTTGTCATCCTAGAGGAAGGTTTGTATTGTTTTGTTTAAGAAATATTCTGAAAATCCGGACTGCAAAAAAAGATGGCTCAGTAGTTTGTGCAGCAAGAAAGTCCAAGTTCCAGCCCAAGTTTTCATAGGCAGCCTTGGGCAGCTATTTTACCTACCCTGCATCTCTCAATTTCACTTCTGTAAACTGAAGATAAGGTTTGTTTCCCATCTGGGAAATGCATTGATACTAGTGAGATATTTGGATGCTATAGAAGAAGCGCTAGGCAAAGCTTGCGTTCAGTCCAATTATAGAACTCCTAAAAGATAAACAAAATAAATAAGATTTAATATTCTCCAGCTTTTGTTTACCTACCTTCAGCACTAGAAATTCCCTGGACTCACAGAGACTCCCTTGTGTTGTCTGAAGCCTTGAGCTGACCAGATAACTCAAACCCAAGCAAAGCTTTTTCATGAGCTGCCTCAGTGTGGCACTTGGTTTAGGCACCCCAGCCCCAGTGGTGGTTGGGACAAACAAACAACTTCCTGGGCACATGGATTTTTTTTCTGGTTTGGAGTACCATGCACTAAGCAACATACAATCAGTGCAACAAAACTTTTAACCTGTTTCGGCTATATTTTAAAAACAAATCATCTGGTGGCTAAAATGGAGAATGAGAAACCTCATCTTGAAAGGCTGATTTTTGTAATAATAGCCACCCTGCCTTACAGAAAGTGGGGCCTGTGTCCTCTAAAGCAAAGATCCATCCCACAGGCCAAATTCTTCAATCTTGGTCATGCAGGCATCACCTACGAAAAAGTGTCCAGTACTGGAATATATCTTTTTCTAATGAAAAATTGTTAATTTAAGCATGCTGCAGATATATATGAGAAGCCATCATGGAAAAAGCAAGTCATGCAAACTGAGCTTAATTTCTAAGCCCTCGTCCCATAGAATTACTTAAACACATGAATCCAGAATTTTTCAGATAACTGTGGAGCATTTGAGCAATATGAGGCTAGTGCACAAAGTACTGTACACACTGTTTATGCACTGCACAGTCTCAGTGAGTGTTCTCAGGGAATATGAGGGCCTCCCCATGAATGTGTGTAAACAGTGAATGTTCAGGTCTGCCAGATAAAATATCTAGCACTTGTAAAATTGTGCTCATGTACACCAAAGGGCTGTGCCACAGGGCTGGAAATCCGAGGTAAAATAAGCAGTTCCTCAGAATCTTCCCAAATTTTCTGTGGGAGATGAAATAATATTCAGGGAAAAATGTGCATGTATCAACCCTCTTATCAAATATTTTATTTTGATTTCTTCAAACCCCTGGGCAGCAACCACTTATGAATGTAAGTTACCACAATGAAATGGATGGAATTATTCACATATTGGCATGTAAATAGGTGGCTGCAGAATTCCGAGCCTGCTTCACAATGAAACTTTACTGCCAGTGGCCCTCTAGATGTAATTAGCATTATTGTAATAATGATATCATCTCTTGTCCTGTTTTTTTAGAAAAAGGAAATACAATGTCAGTCTGCATGAGAGGAGTGCTGGACCTGCAGAGTTTTACAGAACACTGCAAGAATCTTGCTAGTGCAAATAAGAGCAACTCACCATAAAATTAAGAGAACAAACATTATCAACTAAACAGCATAGAGCACAATGTTGTTCTTTATTATATTATTTAAAAGGGGTAGATTTACTTGGTCATAAATTAATAATTCAGAAGGTATAAGAAAGCACAGCCAATTAGTTCCAGTAATTTGCATTTTTATGCTCCTTCATTAGTTTTCTAAGGTTCTTCTCTCTTATTATAGCAATCCAAATGCCATCTTCCAAAAGGTGAATAGCCAACCTGTTATTTGTTTGCATGGTAATGAAGCCTTTTCAATTATTAAAAGACCAAACAATTTATTAATTTTTATGAAAAATTTTTGTTGCTACAATACCTCTTCTTTGTGTTGTTTTTCAAGAAATGTGCTTTTTTAATGTAATTTATTTTTACCTGAAGCAGTGAGTTTATCAGGTGACTGATTTTCTGGGTTTCCTAAAGTCATGCCTAACTTTAATCATGCGAGTAAATCTCTTAAAGGGAGGTATTAAAATCCTTTCTTAATTTAGAGGCTGACAAATAACTCGGTGTATGATGTCTTTGTTTGCAGCCTAGGGTCTGTGCAGGAATAAATTGAGAAGGGTATTTGGCTGTTAGGGGAACTTCCCTTTCTTATGCCACGTGCCTCAGATATCTGCTGGCACAACCACCTTCAAAAGCTTCATGCTGCCTGCCCCAGGGATCTCCCTTTTGGTCATTACTATCTATGGGCACAGTCTTGCTAAAGTTGACCTCTTTTGCTTCTGAGAAATACTCCTGAGGCCAGCAAGGTTACAGCTAAAAGTCCTCCTGCAGCATGACTAAAGCCCTGGTCACCAAAGTGCTGCAGGGCAGCTGTACTTGCTTCGTCTCTGCCTTCCCATGAAGGGCACCAGCAAATCCCATTGGCTTCCCGGAGAGCTGCTCCTAACCTGCAGCTGGCCTGACACGTACTTATTTTTCCATTTTTACTCTGGTATTTTCCTTTCCAAATGCTTTCCATGTGAGGCCATTTCATTTTATTTTTATAATTATTTTATTTTTAATACAGCCCCTCATTCCAGATGTAGATAGTACATACACACACTCAAGTATGCATATAAGCAAAGTAATGCTGAGGCTGCACCTTTAAAGTCATTTATCTGAGGCAGAGTGTAACCCAAAAGAACTCTACACATATTTCAGAGGACCGGTGGGCACTAATAAAAAAAAAAAAAAAAACCAACGAAACAAACAAAAAAAACCTAGGGAATTAAGCAAAGATATGGTATGTTTTCAGAGGCAACCTCTTAAGGGACCTGGCTCTTCAGATTGCTGCAAATGCTATCAAATGGCTGAAGAAGCCGTAGGAAGCCTGCCTTTCTCCGTTTACCTCTACAGAATGCTTGTCTTTTGTGATGTTTGGTCTTTCTAGGGGCGACCTGAAGCAGTGCTCTCTCCCAAGGACCATGAAACCTCTCACCAGCCCACTGAAATCCACTCCACGCTGTTGCCCCATCAGCTTTCCTTTCTTTTAGCAGAGGTGGTGTTCACAAACCGTACAGATCATCTTGGAATTTTTTGGCAACAAATGACATACAAAAAGGCACTGTTTTTGTCATTACACTGATAGTGCAGATAGCACGCCTGTAACATGGACCAAATGACCAGCCATGCAAGCAGTAGGGTTTATTGGTGTGGGGTTTTTTCTTCCTTTTTATGTTAACTCCTTGCTGAAGGCTGCATGGGAAGACCAGGCTCTGAATCACTCCAAGCAGAGGAATGGATGGCTAAATTAGATCTAAGAGCTATGACTCAATGGCAAGTGAGATTATGCCAGCAGGTATAACGAGGTGAAACAGGTGCCAGCAGGTGTAATGAGAAAGGAGAAACAAAATGGATTAATATGTACTTTTAACTAGAACTGAACAAAATAAAAAAACAAAAACAAATGTTGAGCAAATAAACCTATCTGAAAGCATAAAGAAGAATATTTTCTAACATCATAGTAATGGCAGGAGTCTCTATCTATGCCCTTACTCCAGCCCCTTCATCAGCTCCTCCGCTTGTCTCCCAGCCCAGCCCCAACACATCTCCTGCATGGACAGAAATAAGCAATTCTAAACATGCTTATTTGGAGATGAAAGACCAGATTTTGTAATCTAGGTGAACGTAACTGTTCCTTACATCAATCAGAAAAATCAATCTTTTATTTTGTAATAAAGAATTTGAACATTTCATAGCTTATATGCCTGATATTTAGCTTACAAATTAAAATTGTTTGTGAAGTACATTTCTAAAGAACATCACTAAGACCTTTTTGTAGATCATCTCAACAGAATAACATGAGCATTTTGTATTTTTGACTGAAATACATTAACAGTAGAAGGGATCTATTGATTATTTAATATGGCTTCTTTCATCACACATCTACAGGATTCCTCTAAGTGAATTTCTGTACTAAGACCGATAATGCAGCTAAGCTAGACTGAAAACTGATCATGATTTCAAATTTTCTGTTCAGAGGAAGTCTACTGCAGGCCTCAGTAAGTTTTTCTTGTGTTCAATTCTCTTCTCTGTGGTAAGTTACCTTAAGTCTAAGTTTCTCTAATTCCTGGCAATGGATTTTGCTAATCTTTTTCAGAGAAATTAGAAATGCCTTTGTACCACTTTTCTGTTCTTTAGTAAGTCAAGAGTTTAAAATTTAGTCCCTCATTTTCAGCATATTTTCCATTCTTTTAAGCTCATCCAGAGTTCCTATCAAACCCTCCTTATTAAAGAAAACCAAATAAATAATAATGTTAAAAACCAGAAAACAACAAACAAACCAACCAAACCAAACCAACAAACAAACAAACAAACAAAAAAGGAAGAAGACCAAAATCCTTTCCCACAGGGTAAGGTCAGCAGGGATGAAGCATGGTGGCTGACTGCTGAACCCCAGCACAGGCACAAGGGAGGAGCTGTTCAGTGCCCCACTTTCTCCTCTACCAGAGGTATGAAGCCCCAGGCCACACCTCGCCAAGGAGCTACAGTCTGTGTAGCACTTTCCCTTTTCCCTCACACTAAATCTTCACCTGAATAATGCAAGCTCCCTGTTTTTATTCATATTCTCCTCATTATATGCCAATGATCATTTCAGCACTTTGGCCGTGGTGCACCACGGGAGCTCCACGTGTATCTGATTATCCATCATAAAATCAAATCCTTTTCAGTCCCTATTTCCCAGCATGGAGTCTTTTCCATCCTACAAGTATAGCTCACACTGTTCCCACTGCACAGGCTTCCAAAAAAATAACTTGTTCCATTTTGTAAAGAAATTCAGATTGCTCTCTGTCATTCACCAGCTTTATTTATCATTTAATCCTCCACCAGTGTTAGTGGTATAAGAAAACTTAATCAACAAAATATCATGCTTTCTTGTCTCATTAAGAAAGACAATGGAGGGGGGAGCGAATCTCACAAGGAACAAATCCTCACCATGATGGTTCTTCATTTACAGTTATAAGACCTATTTATTTTTAATTAAATTCATAGATGTTAGGTGGATTTTCTATTGCTTTATTTTCTTAACAAAATGTCTTCTGGTGTGAATGCATGTCCTTTCAAAAAGTTTATTACATCAACAATATTATCTTGATTGAAAAGAACTTGTAATCTCATCAAAGGATGGGATCAAATTAGTCTGACAAAAATTATTTTTGCGAAGCTAATGTTGATGGACATTAATTGTGTTTGAGCAATCTCAGCTTGATAGGCCTTTAATTTCCTGAGTTAATTCTGTTATCATCTTTAAATATTGGCATGCATTGGATTTTTCCCAATCTGAAAATTCCCATGTTTCAACACTGTAATCACCAAAATAAAATGACCATGGGGGTCTTTTGCTAGTTCTTTTAAAGCTAGCAGATGCAAGTGTAAGTACACATGCAAACTTTAAAATGTCTAACTTAAACAAACTGCTGTGTAACTGGTTAAAATTAAAAAGACTGCATCATCATGTTATATGACTACCATCTGGCTTTCCCCAAATGCAGACACCAAGTGACTGAGATTCTCCTTTTCATGAATTCTTGTCAATTCTGCTATCATCATACAGTCACAGAACAACAATATTATCAGGATTCCCAGTACAAATGGGAACTCCTTTCTCTACCTTTTCATTCTTAGATCTGCAAACCACAGATTTTTGTCTCTAACATTTTGCTTCCACTATCTACTTTCTAAAATTCAAGACTATTATTATTATGACTGTTCCAGCTTTTTTTTCCCATGTTTCACGATGATTTAGAGATGCTTTTCATTTTACTTTGACCCGTACTGTTCTTTCTTTAAATCACTGCAACAACATCATTCTGAAAATGCAATTTGGAAATCTAGTAAAATGTTGTTCAACAATGGACAATTATCTTTCTCATCTTTCTGTTTACATTTTCTCCAGTTGATTGTCTCAAAATTATTTTCAGCTTTATTAAATTGTCCTTTTCAACCCCCCGAGAACATGTATTCTTGGCAGAACTCACAATAAAAATGTAATCAAGATAAAATCAGTTTCATTTATTTTTTCAGTTCTGTGATTAACTCTTTACTTTTTAAGGTCTTATATAGAGTTCTGCTCCATCAGATACAATTTTTTTTTATATAGAAAATTCCAAGGGTGCCTTAAAAATTAGCAACCTATGGCACATCTCTTTTGAACTGATGCCAACCCATAAAAATTTTTGGGTTTGTTATATACTGTAGCTCAAAGGTTGCACAGCTAACAGTCTTATTCTCTAGTGTGTTTGCACATTTCCAGCATGCCAAAGCTAGCAATCTCTCTTGTGATTTGCTTGTACTGAATCCTTCTCTTTATATATCAGTGGCCTGTAATTTGAACTTGACCGAGGCCATTTTAGAACAGGATGTCTCTCATGCTGCTGCATTTTTCATTCAATCTTTTCAACATTGACTGTTACAGCTGATAATTTTAACATTGTCAGTATGGGAATTTTGCTATTTGTTTCCAGAACACCTATCTTTATGCTAATTAATGAGAAATTTCCACTATGTATATCACACATAATAAATGAAATGCACATATTAGAACCAAATATTTTGCAATTAATCTATGTTATTAAATATTCTTACATTTCACTTTTATGGTTATATTGGCCATAGACAAGGTCAGATAACTTGATTGAAGTCGGTGGGAAATACCAGGAAAAGCAGATATTCCCTGTTTATTTCTCTCGGTTTTATTTCCTTACAATCTGTCTACTGGTCATAATGAGTATGAAGTATGACTGAGTCTAGACAAATGTGTTAAGGGCTTCTATTAGCAAATTTCTTGGTAGAGCTGTCATTATTTTTTTAAGTTGCTATGGAGACTTACTAGTTTGAGGCATCACTGTTTCAATGATTTTCCATAGCAATACTGCTTTGGCTCCAGTGTATACACCAAAACAACCATGAATGTCCTCTAGGATAATTAATCTCCAGTTGAACATGCTAAAATATCTACACAATTGGCTAGAATATGGTAGAAAGCAATAAAATGTGAAAAAAGACTGACCTACTTGCAAAAACTATTGATAGATAAAATGAGTTTCAAAATTAAGATTTCAGTTAAAAAATAGGTAAAAATACATAGCTGGGAGAAAATAGGAAAGGCAGAGTATTGTGTCAAAATAATATTTTTATGCTTTCCCAGTATTTTAGATTTTAAACCTCAACACCCCTTCTAAACCTCAGATTTCTTGGAAGTTAAAATACTCAATTTTGGCTGGTATATTTTCATCCTCTTTATGCTCAAACACAAATAACTATTTTCCTTTTTAGCTAATTGCTGCTTTATAGAATTGCAGAAGGAATAAATTTTAAGAATTGCATAGCCCAGTGACAATACTGTCAAATGGTAAAAATCATAAACTGCCTTTATATGGACAAAGCATATAGCTATTATATGGATGACTGAAAATCTCTCACTGCAGACATGTATAATATTCTGTTCTGAATCTAAAATGCTCGGGACCTGATATATCTTGCATCAAATGTGCAGAGATATAAGCAGCCAGGAGTAATTGGTTTTACACCAATGGAAGCAGAGTACAGGAAGTCGCTCCAGGTTGGGAGTGAGGTGGACCTCACCTCCCAGAAGTCTTGGATAGGGGAAAAATGCACTGGAAAATTTACTTCCCACCATTTATTTTTACTGATGCTCCTCAGTACCTTGTTGCAACCTCTATCCCTTTGCTGGATTAACCCACACAGCCTTCTAGAGATAAAAAAGGGCAGCAGTTCAAGCAAAAAATCAAAAGGAAAGTCACTCAAATAAATTTTTGTCGGTCCAGTGACACTTCAGAGCATTATTGATTAATTCAAATAACTGATTCATTATATAGAAAGGCCTCAGAAAAATTACGTCTGTTGAGGAAGAGACTGAGGTTCTCCTTTGACCACTCAGCCCCATGACTTCTACTCTCTTGGGGAGGAGTAGGAGAGGAGATGTCCTCACACTCACCTGCAGCCCTTCAGTGGGGTTCAAAAGGAGCAACAACAGCCCTGTTCCCCCTTATTTCTCATCGTTACTAACATCCCCACATCTGGCTTGTCTTAGCTCTTGGGTAACTCAGGGCTATAGTTGGATATTTTTCATATATTTATCAGTTTCCTGGAGCCTATTGATAAAGAAAAAATAATAACAACAATAAAAACCCCTTCCTGTTTTTCTCTTAATAGTTTTATTTCACTATTTGAAAGAAGCACCAAGAGACATCTTCAATTTTTTAGATGTGTTCCGTTTTGTATTTTCCTAATGTTTCCCATTGAGACTTAATTTTGTTTGTAGGTATTTTGCTCACATTGCCAATATATTTTCCATTAACATACTCCTTTGTAAGCACACACAGACCACACGATGCTCATCTAAGAACTTTTTCCAATAAAATTGCTGCACGGTGTGTATAACTTCGAGTGTTTCACCTCAGCGACATACTTTTTTGTTGAAAAAAATTTTTTTTTCTTCAAACAACTTGGATTCTCTGCATGGTAGAGATACTGACTTACAGCAAGGCTACATTGGGTTGTAAGCCTCTGAGCAGGTTTGGAACTAGTGACTAACTGACTGGGCGGTCAGACTGGTGCTATGGACACAGATATGTAAATTAATTAAATTCTGTAACAAGGAAGCAGAACAGCACTTTCATTTATAACCATGTGGGAAATTCTTATCAGTGCATGACATATGGCTTATTTTTTTCTGAAAACAAGCTTACATGGAATAACCCCTATTGCAATGCAAGAAATTAAAGATGCAAGATTGCAGCATCTGGTGTAAATGGGCATTGTACAGGACATGTGGACTAGTGCACACTGTAATTTCCCTAGTATAGAGTATGTTGACAACATAGAGTGGAACATTCAGCAAATAAATCAGTGTGTTTTGATACCACAGATCTAATACTTTTCAGTCTGGAGCATGAAAACAGTCTGTATTTTAAATCACTTTAGTATTCTATATATGGACATCAAAATGACCAGACTGTGTCAGACCAGAGATTCATCTATTCTAGTAGCATAAAATGGTCCCTTTAAATTCATCAAATCACCTTCTAAAGCTGTGATAGTGTGGGAAAAATCTGCTTGCGTAAGTAATGTTTTACTTTGAATAAAAATAGTCAGTGATGCATGACATTAATAGCACAGTTATAGTCTGAGGTATCTATCCATTCAAATATTAAGAAGTGAAGAGTGAGCTTTTTGCTATTATTTCAGGTTCTCAAAAGAAAAGAAAAATCAACATAGTTACAATGAGCAAGATGGTAATAATAAGAATTGAAAATAATTCTAGCTTTTTGATGAATTTGTTCCTAGCCAAGGATTATAAAAGCATTGTATTTAAAAAGATGATTGCATTTGCAGTGGAGAAAAAATGTTCTTGTCACCACCTTTTAGGAGGAATATCACCAGAAACTAACATAGAAACATTTACTTCTGTCCAGCAGTTAAAATTCATACTTTCCAAGGAAATTTTTAGTAACCTGTGTGACTCTGAATTCATACAAGCAAGTCTGAGGCAGCTGTGAAAAGCACTGTGGCACAGAACTGGTCTGAGGCTATGAACCATTATAAACTAATTGCACCCAAACGACTGATCCCTATAGGCAGAGATGGACTGTCCCCTCCCAGAGACTAATATGTGTCCCCAAATGAAATAGGCATAAATTAAATGAGATCAATCAGCCTGTTTTGCAAGAAGCTCAATGAGACTGCCACGCAAAGGGAAATGTGCCTTTAAGGCTCTAATCAATCAGAGTCAAGTATGATTAAGAACCATGAAAAAATGGCTAAAACTCTGGGGTAATGGTATTTGAGTGAAGGTATGGCTCTGCTTGCACACCCTGACTTTTGACTACTTAACTGTAATTTTATATTTGCACAGTCCATTGCAGGAGCACATGTACTGACATTGGCTATCAGCAAGGAATACAGCTAGGACCAATGAACAAAAAAAAAATGTAATTGGCTGCTATGGTTCATTTTAAGAGTCCATCTACTGGATATGTGGGGCCAGACTTCATTACAGCTATCTAAGGAGACACTCAAGTGCCTGTGGGCTTGGAAATGACAGCAGAGCTCTGCCCAGGATGAGGGTGTACCCGTGGGCATTCTGCCTTCTCACAGCTGACCTGCAGCGGGAACAAAAGCCTGCTGCTGCCTGACAGCCCAAATGAGATATCAATCACAACAAAGAGTGCAGATCTTCAATCCTCCCCTTTCTTACAGGGGAAAAAAAATGAACAAAATTAACATGAAATTACTAAACCTCCACTGAGATGAACAGAATAGTTTCAAGCTCATTAAAATTGTTCAGAAGGTGGCTTGGGGTTTTTTGGCCATGTGACATTCCATATGACAAGACTGAAATTCTTCACTTATGTCAACCTTTTGTTCCATTTTGAGTTTTCATAAAGAAAATTTTTCACAAGGAATTCAGTATAAATTAAATTTTAAAAAAATGGCTAGCCAAAACCCACATAAGTTTCTTTTTTGAAACAGGTTTTATAATATTTTTGAACTAAATAAAGATCATCCTTTAAAATAGTTGCCATGAGAAACTTGTAATCAAATTTTCCTCTATTTCAGAATCTGTACGGAAGTAATAAATTCCTTCTGTATTGGTTAGACTTGTTTTATCTTCATTTCAGATTCTCTTCACAGGCAAAACAGATGTTGAAATGATTTCATTAAATTAAAAGATGTTGGAAAATGCAGGTAGGCATCTAATGACACGTCCAATGACATCCAGCTACATAATTTCTATAGATAGGGGAATGATCCTTTTAATCCATAGTTCAGGACCAGGTAGCATTTGATACACCTGGTCCAGGGGATCCTGTGTTGTTTGAGGTATTTCAGCTCCCTGCAGTGACACCGTGCACTTTGCAGCATTTATTACTGAAGAGCAATGGGGAGCCAGAGGTTGCCCCTTCTGCAGAGCAAGAGGTGACACCAATAGGTCCCTTTCTCCCTCTGACTAAGCAACCACAATGCCTCAGGAAAGGGTCCGTCAAAGGTAGCTGTGAAGCAATCCCTAAAGTTGCAACTCACTGTTAGTTCTTTTTCTCAAGTAGACGATACTCAGACTATAAAAACCTGCTGCTTCTGCCAGCTAATGTAGGAAATCCATTCCTTCGAGTCACAGGTGTCTGTGCAGTGGAACTGAAAGACTGGATCCAAACACAGCTGATGACTCACTTGGAAAGCTGCTACAACCACACGCAGCAGCACTTGTAACATTGGTCTTCTTTTTCTTTGAAAAAATATCCCAACCTTTTACGTGCAAAAAAGAAAGCAGATTCTCCTTCATTTATGTTACTGAGTTCTATATTAACTTTTGTCTTTTTCCTGCATAGTGAGTTTTATTACTTTAAACTCTGAAGGTGAAAGAGTAAGAAGTCATCACCTCACTCATGCTATGAATACATATTAGATTAAATGCAAATATAATTCTTACCCTGGATGTCCATTTGGTTTGTATTAATTATACCTCTGTACATCTGCCACCCAGTTAGCTCCCAATATAGCCACACAGCTTCAGCAGCTTTACACAACCAAAAGGAGAAAATAAATCATCGCTTTAATGAGAGTTCAAAACTCTGTTAAAAAATTTGCTGGAAGAAATATGAAAATAATTCAATCTGGAACAACTATGGAATAAAAGAGAATATTTCAGTATGTATTGAAACATGACCTAAAAATGCCAGTAAAGCACTTTTCTTTTTTCTATTATTTGATCTGTTAGAAGTCTCTGTACTCTCTAGAGTAAAAGTAAGTTTTCACTCGTGGTAAAATTGCAGTATGTGGATTTTTCATAATATTTTATGTTACTGAATCTCAGATTTTTAAATTGTCAGCTGCTTTTATAAAACACCAGAATCTACTCAAGAAATGTTCAAATTATCAACATTTGTCCTTTAAGGATGAGACCTCAAGAAAACTAATTAATCAATAGTCAATCTCTCCAACCAAGATCTTATCACCCGGGGGAGGAGAGAGAGAGTATGTGTGTGTTCTAAGATATTAGCACAGGTTGTTTATCAATCAGCTTGGCTTAAGGAGAATACAGAGATGAAGGAAAAGGGGAGATTTTCTGTGTGAAAAAAGACAAAAACTGGTAATGCACATCATAGATCCACATTTTTGCTGTGTTTGTTTGCTATTGGGCTTGTTCTGAGATTGTAGTATTACATTAGCTGGTTACAAATAAGCACACAATTGCAGAAGCTCCAGTTTTCCAGTTGCTATTGTAAGGAAGTCAATTGTCCTACATATGTAGGGCAACCCTGGATGCCAGAGATGTATTAGCATCTCTACTTGTGACTTTCTGAACATTGCACAATGAATGAGGGTTTTGGGAATCACTCCCAGCTGTTTCCTTGTTTTCTTTTGGAGATAGAAGTGTGTTTGACACTGTTATGTTATCTCTGCAGCATAGCTGCAAAGCAATTCCAAGAAGCAACATAAATTAATTTTTAAGAGATAGCACATTCCTCTGTGTGACATACAGAAGACAAGTCACACTTTGGCTTTAAATTAGCTTATGAAAGCTATCTTTTAGTTATAATAAGTAATATTTTTAACTGCACAAACACAACAAATAAGCAGAGGAGGCCACAATGATTTCTTAAGGGTTTATAAAATGGCAAGTATGAGCTTGGCTTTTGGTTGTTTTATCACGTGTCACATGTGCGACGGGTCATTTACGGTCATGCAGAGCAAGTATGAAATACTGCAACCTAACCCTGAACTCAAGGAAGGAAACAGTTAAAGAAAGTATATGTGCCTGTACAGTAAACCAAACAATAATATCAAAAATTATCACAGAATGGTGCAGTGCTCTTTCTTCCTAAAATAAGTGCTATTGGTTCACCAGTAATTTCAAATTACTGATATGACGTAAACTCGATAACACTGAAAAAACTCCCACAGTGTTCTGTACAGGATATCCAATTAATTTTATGTTTTCTGTCATTCATTTAAACAGAGTGGCTTACTTTTGCACAGATAAGGAGCAGTTTCAGGTGAACAAACAGCAACACATCTGAAAGGAGCCTTATTTGCAAAGGGGTAGCAGCCAGTATGCACTGGACTAGGTCAATATATCCTTTCCAAGTTATTTTCTTTTTCAAAAGAGTTTTGGTCACATCCTGAGATTATCACAGAGAAAAGAGGGACAGATTCCAAAGGCTTTCAGAAACTATGAGCTTAAGAATCATAATCAACAATACATTGTTTGATGTTCATATAATAAAAACTTGGAGCGCCTGATAGAAACTCGCTCTCCAAAAATCAACAAGAGATCTTAAACTATAATGCCAAGAATGTGAAACCCATGCTTTGCTTATGTATAGTACTGCAAGTGAGTGTTTTAGGGAACAAAAGCAACTGCCCAGAAGCCAGCTGTGTTCATGTTTTTATCTCTAAAACAGCTGCTGCATTTGACTATGTCCCTAAGACAGAAAGAGCTTCCCCCTCTCCCACTGGCCACTATATTAAGCAGCTCGCTGTAAGTGCCGCACAGCACTTGGCAGTTGCAGGCGTGGTAACAGTTAGCATTAATAAAAGTAGAAACTGCTTTCACAGTTGTGTGTCTCACAGCAGCATGTGTGAAACGTATCATGTTCAGTGTGGACAAACCGCACATCTACGCCACGGACGACTACAGGTTGTGACGGGACAAACGGGTTCAGCAAAGGGTGTATCCATGTGACCACATACAGTACCGAAGTAAAGCAACTACGCAGTAAGAAAACATGCAAATATGATGATTACTGAAATCACTGCTTATTTATTTCATGTTTCAGAGCTCAGTGTTGCACTAATAAAAAATAATAACTGTGAGAGACTGTTTTAATTTAAACATTAATGCCTTAGTGCATGAAAAATAATGTGTCTTTAGGCATGTTTAGATATATTTTTCCATACACGTTCATCTGTAGGGAGGGAATGAGTCAGGGTAGCCAGCACATAGCTCTATCTGTACCTGTCTATTCCCAAAATATCACAACAAATATTTAAGGATCTTTTCAACTGACAGAAGTAAAGGTCAGGGTCATAGCAAAGGGCAGTTTGTGGAGGAGGGGTTTAGCATTTCTCAAAGTGATTTCTTCTTCCATCTACTTTTTTATATCCTCTATAAACAGTCCTCTCTAATTTCAAACACATTTTTTGAATTCTGCAGAGAAGTCAGTTCTAAAAAGGTGTCGTCCAAAATAAATGTTTTTCTTGGCTCATACATCAGCTATCCTGTCTTCTCTGGTATAGATATGAGTGGGAGAAGGCATATGTGTGTGTACATTCTGTATATACGCAAATATCAGTGTAGCCTCTATTTAGCATTCTGTACTCACACACTACTTATGCAAAGGTGTTGACTACAGAGCTTTGTTACTAAGACTTTTTTTAGTCTCTATTTCATTGAAAAATTATTATTTAATAGATTGATTAGATTAGCATTTATCTGTTTTATCTGATTAGTAGGCTAATGCCAGAAGAAAGTTCCAGGTGCTCAGCTCCTTTACAAAACAGATCTTTATTTTGCATACCCAAACACAGGGCAACTCTCCAGCATCCCACACGCACACACTGAATACTCTTCTTTTAAGCAGCTGTAAAGTGTGTGCCAGGTCATCTCTGAATTCATACAGACTGCATTTACTTTTCATTTATTTTTAAAGATTGCCTTTAGATCGGAAATTGGTAAATGGCTCTCTGGAAGGGTGACCCCTCCACTGCCACCCTCTGCCTTGTCACCATTCAGCAATAACCAGTGGTTTCTAAAATAAAACTAAATGCAGTGTTTCCCAAAGATTATAATATAGAGTGCTCATTTCAGTTTTTCTTCCCACTTGTGTTTTGGTAAGCAGTTTTCCAGGTTTCAGATGAAATTCCTCAGTAAATAGTTTTCTCTCTCTCTAAATGTGTGGCCAGAAAGCTTAAAGAACCCATTTCTTAATAGCTTTTCAGTTCAGGTCCTCACCTACCACTTTGCAAAATGAAGACAGACAAGGAAAACAGAACCAGTGCTGTGACAGTAACTCACAGGCATCTCATACAGGTATAATTTATTCCCATCCAAGCTGCTGTTACCAGTAGCATTCAGAACCATTCCTGCCTGGCTTTGTGCATGTTGGTACAGTTAATTACAGACACTGTGTATGAGACTGGAGAAGTCAGGGATGCTGAAGGAGGCAAGGCTCCAGAAGCACCATCCCTGGCCTAGCACTGGCCGTCAGCACCCTTGGGGCAGCAATGATCCATCCACACCACTGACAAACCTAATGGTGGGGTTGCTCCCCAAACTCATCACTGACAGCACCTGTGCCTCTGCTTGCCCAAGGAACAGAGGCTATGCCCTGCCTGCTCACGTTACCAAGGGTTCCTGGGGAATATTTCCTCCAGGCCTCCCCATTTTTAGCCCTGTGCTGTCTTCATAAACTGATCAGTGCTGAGCCCAAGGAGAGATAAAAACATTACAGTGGCAGCACAGCCCAAGAGTGCAAGATTTTTCTCCACACCTTGGACAGCACATGTGACAAAGAGTGTAAATGTGCCTAAACTACACCTAGACTAGAGACAAAAAGAACAGACTACGTCAACTTAATATTAAGACATGCAGAGTAACTTGGGAATTTGCTCCTAATTTCAGGGGAAAAAAAGTAAGAATTTGGGACTTTCACTATACAGCAAACACATTCAATAGTTTTTGGAGAGGACTAGGAGGGTAACTATAAAGAGGTAGAAGTCAATTCTGGAAATGAGTTTCCATGTTGTTTGGCTGACTTTCAGAGGATCTGATCATTTTAGTACTGTAAGTATTAAACTGTTCTGTTAATGATGTGTTAAGGCAGTCATGGATTTACTAGAGGTTCTATGCAGACCAAGACTACGTCTTCCCCACTGGGCACACAAAGTCTTGGACAGACATCATTTAGCTATCATTTAAACCAAGGAGAACATAGTAGCTGCTTTCTAGAGCTGGATGAATTATTAACATCAACTGCCCCTTTCTTGCATGTAATTTCTGACAGAAGAATGACTTCAGGAATGTTTCATTGCAAATTTTACATAGCTTTTTAATTTTTGCTTGCCTTGGTGCATGGCTCTATATTAATTCAGGTTATACTATTCTCTGTGGCTGAGATATAGGCAGAGGTATTTGGAATCACTTCTTAAGAAGGAGTAGCCTTTGTGGATGTGGTTTTAGCTACATGGAAAAATAAAGGCTGAAACCTACTTGTTAGTCACAAACATTGCTGTTCCATTGAAAGAGAATGGGTTTAGGCTTTTGAGCTGGCAACACCACCAGTAATAATTTACTGAAGGCAACAACCCTGTATCACCAGTCAAGCAAATCAGGAAAAAAAAAAAAACACAACAAAACAAAACAGTAAATAGTCCACAAAGGCGAGATAACAGATCACAGGCTATCAATGATCTTCTACAGATGTTGTTAGAGAGTCACGTGGATACACAGAATGAAAAGGTAACATTTCTCTTTTTTTTGTCAAGTTCTTAAGAACTGTGAAGATGGTTAGTTTAATTGTCTGCTCAGGCATGAAGAGATAGATTCTTAGTACCAGGAAATCGGCACTCCTTTTCAAAGAACAGGCACATAAGAAAAGGCAGGGTTTCTCATGTGCATAGTTGCAGACTGGCATTTGGAAAAACTGTGTTCTTGTCCCAGGGGTATCACTGCTTTCCTAGGTAACCACGGAGAACTCGTTCCCTTGTCTTCTAGCACAGCTTCCCCCTCAGAAAAGTATGAATAATAATGTCAGGTTTCTTTGGAAAGAACTTTGAAATCTATGGGTGGAGAGAATTGTGTAAGAACAGGGTATCAATGGTTATTTATTTATTTATTTTTCAGCTGTGTGAATACTGGTATACTTTTATCCACTGCTGCACTACAGCAGTAATCACAATAAATATTACACTCTTGGCAGCTGAAGTACTTCCCTTGTGTTCACTGCTCAAACTCCTGTTCCAAGTCCTCTGTCTCCTGCAGCTGACAGGTGGAAAATCCATCACAGATTCTGGCCCATTCTAAAGTTGGACCTGCCTTCATAAGTCCTGTGTACCCCAGTCTCCTACTTCCTCTAGCTTGGGTGCTTCCTTTTCCCCTCTCGCTCTTCATTATGTGATGTGAGTGTCTCACAAGATCCATTCCTTTGTAGTGTCACCTGGGCAGTGATCCCCACTGCATCACCTGCACTGTGACAACCAAGGTCAACACCTCTTCCTCCTGCTTCCTCTATCTCTCTGTTGAGGGCTGTGACAGTTTGGTAAAAAAAAAAAAAAATTAAACCCACAAAAATAAAATAGCAAAGCATCAATGTATTGCCTTGCCTGGAAGCATAGCATCTAATAAGGATGTGCATGACTACAAGCCACTGACAGCAAACTGGATGAACGCTGGTTTCCACAGATCTCCAAGCAGTCACTTATCAGGTTTGGTTCCCCAAACCATGAGCAAAGACTTTCAAAAGAAGGAACACTCTGCAATCTAGTAAAGGTCACAAGCATCACTGAATTAAAAAGGATGACAGGATGGTTTGTATATCTGACCATTATTATATAAGTTTGACTGGGGAAGGGGGGACCAGCCATCCCAAAGATGCTTCATTAACTATGTGAAAAACCTTGCAATTTTAGGATGAAGCCAATCTGGTTTACCTGAAAAACAAACTTAAATAATGCACAGGATAAGGCCTTGAAACTGCCTTAGAAAATACTTTAGGGGCTCAAAACCTATGTAATAATTAGTCATAGATTCATTAGATTTATCCTCAAAGTTTGGTCTCCCTTTTAAACTACTACCATTCATACAATACAGCTTACTCTCTACCAATGGAAGATTAATTAAAGTTCTGATCTAAAAATGAAATCTTCCATCATGTTTTTAATTTTTAAGCCAATTCCTTTCACTTCTTTCTACCTTAATCTTTTTTCACCTGTACATCGTCTCTGCCTTCAGAACTGCCAGTTTACTAACACAGTATTTATGTTATTTTGATTTATAATATATCACCACAACAGAGTCATTCTTGGTGGTAGGTCTGTGCTGCCTTCCTCCCTATTTTTTTTTAATCAAAACAATTCTTTACCATAGCAACTTTTCTTGGCTACCTCCTCATTCCAATAACTTGCGAGCAGAAAACATTTGACAACACAGATCAGACCACATTGTCCTTGTGCCAAATTGAAAGGCAACTCCTCCCTGGAACAGTAATGCAATCCCAAAGTTACAGGATGAAGCTGTTGCACGTCTCTCAGAAAGCTCATATTCTTTAGAAAGTTATTGAACACTAAGAAGTTGGCTGTGCCAAAACTTTCGGAACTTTAGAAGTAACTCAAGGGAGCAACTCCTCCCTAAGCCTTCTAATTTATGATGGGAAGTGAAGAGTTATAAAAGCTAACAAACTATTCATAAAACTGGTAAAGGAAAAAAAGTGTTCAACTCAAGAAAGTATCAGACAAGGAACAAAAGGTACCAAAGTCATGCTGAACCAACTTCTAACAATAATATATGTCAGTTTGACATTAGATTTTTAAGAATATGTGAAGGCAAGAGCCCACTTACTTAATAAGGGTTGTTATTTTACCTATCAAACCACAAATTTCCAAATTACACTTTATGTAAAAATATCAAAATATTATATTTTCCTTCAAAAGTTTCCTACATAAATTTCCCCATGACTTAAAACTATATATCCTCCAACATTCTGGTCAAGGAAATAATTTCAATATTCTCACTTATGTTTTCATACTCCAAAACTTTATCAGTTAAACTACAAGAAAAGGGGTTTGCCTTTTATTGAATGACTTGAAAATGATTAAGAATCATTAATTATATTTATCCTATCTTGCTAAGAAATAGCACTGAGAGTCTCAGTAAGTCATTTCATACTTCCAAATCAGTATGTATAAAATAATTTTCAATCAGTTTTATACTCAAAAACTAAATATTCTTCAATTTATTTTTGGTCAGAAAAATCATTAGTCTCTGATTACAAACCATCAATTTAAAGAAAGACTTTACTTGTCATTGGTAGAATTGGATAAATCTAAAAAATATCCAAGAATGTAACATTCAGTGTAGCCAAGAATTTGTGTTGTATTAAAAGTGAGAGATTTTGAAGAGGAAGTAGCTACAATGTAAGCATAACAAACAATATCACCACATAAATATTAGAGAATTCCATATATTATACGGTTGTAAAAAGTGGTAGGGGTTCTTTTATTGGTATAATCTTAGTGATACCACTCAATCGATAATCTTCCTAAAAATTACCATGCTGTCAAAATTCTTTCAAGATTCAGTTTCTAGTCTTGTTGCCAGAGATGCAACAAGTTGCCTGGAACAAGTTGTTGTCTGCATGCAGAGATGAGACAAAGGCTGCAGCTGTGGTACAGATATGGATGTGGACATGGAACAGTCATACCCCTTTTTGGAGCAACCAGCTTAGGTCTTTTTACTGCTTAGGTCTATACTTGGGGTATTTGTTGTCTCCAAATTCATATGAAACAACAGTAGATTCACCTCTACTCCTGAGATGCGCCTCTCCATCTCTGCCCTTCCTATCATTTATCAGGGTATCTTTCCTTAGTCCCTTCTTTACTGAATCCGACTTAGTTCTTTTTATCTGTTCATCACCTCAGCTGGCAACTTAGGTTGTTCCATGAAACTTGTCAGGCTCTTCAAGACATCTTCCCAATGTCTTTGAATGCAGCTCATACTGACTGCCTCCCTGGTTCAGGAAAGTGTCTGTTTTCGTATTTACTTCAGTTACTCAGACCCCCACCAATACGTATGAGAAAGCACTTATGCAGGGCTTATCCTAAAATTCTCCAGATCTCGCTCTTCAACTTCATTTTCCTTCCATAAACATGACCCATATTGGTTAGACTTTTTTTCTTCTGAGTAGCCCATGAATCTACCTCTGCCACTCCGTTTGCATTGCTAATGTAGGGCTGCCTATCTGATCCTCTTCAGCAACCTGCATCCTTTCCAATTCCTGAAAGAGAAAAGATTTTGTCTCTCTCCTCCTGTCGCAGGGAAAATCTGCTCATTGAATGTAGCTTAACCAAACTGGAATCAAGGTGCTGTAGTGATTTTTTTAATGACATAATTAACTGGCAGTGAGTGAATCCATATATTCATGACCGATATCAATAGTAAAACAGATAAACTATAATATTATATACCTATGAAATGCTCATACATACCCCAAAGTTTCTAAACTCCCTTGTATGAGGAATCCCGGGAAGGACTATTGCCCCATAGATACAGCTAGGTGCATATTCATGCACACACACAGCAGTGGGGGTTACAAGCTCTCTTCTCCTGGAAGCCCAGGTACCTGCAGACACCTCCAGAGGGAGATCTGGATGCTATCAACAGGACCCCTGCAATCCACCCTACAGTCCATTAACACATCACATAACCTGTGCATGTTGAAAAAGCGTCCCAGAAGGATGCAAAGGCACACTCTGAGTCTCTGGTTGCTGCACCCCATGTCATCAGGCTCCTATCTAGGTTCAGGCTACAAAGCAACTTATTAAAAGCTCTACTGAAACTTTCACAACAGCATGCATCTTATTTTAACTATTCTTTTACACAGTTTTGATAATGCCTGAATTATTACAATAGACTCAAGCTTAGGCTATTAGGCTATGGATGCCGCCTCTGTAGCCTATAGAAGTTACCTGGTCTGAATTTTCCTCAATTCACTGTCTTTTATTTTGTACCCTTCTCCTGTAAATGTGAGAGCTGCAGGGACAATTGCAACAGCCAATTTGGATGGTTGCAAAAAGAGAAACAGGCTTCAATCTATAACCCCAAAACTCTGTGTAAAGACCCAAATCCGTCAAATCAGAAGCTTGCTAGAATTCAGTGCTTGTCACCATTTCTGTGAACTGTTCCAAAATGTGAATGCTAGCTGAATCATTTCAAACTGTTTTAGACATTCCAAGGTTGTTTGGAGTTGTTTTTCTCAGAATGACAATAGAGTATTTTGGAAAGAGTATTACCAAAAGCCTGATATACTTTTTATAGGCTGAGAAATTAACAGAATAATTCAGTGAGAGCTTGCTTTGTTTTTGGCAAACCTTATTGTGTTTGCATTCTCTATCGCCTTCTTAGTTTTTCTATATTTCTTGTTTCAAACAATCAGTAATATAAAGTCAATTAAACCCCATGTCATAGAATTGGTTACATTTTATCAGTGCCCTCCAATCAATCCCCAGTTTCATCTTTATTCCAGCCTCTTCTCTGACTTGAGATATTCTGCGTCCTCACAGACCTGTACCTCTCATAAAAATCAAAGGCTTCAGAAAAAAAAAAATCTATATTTTACCTTTCCTTGTCTGACATTTTTGTTGAGAAAAAAAAATCACATTAAATCCTAATTAAGACAGAACTTTATAAATAAATAAGGTATGCCTTTCAGAAATCAAAACTTGCTTGGTAAGCAGCAATTGATTCCTAACTTTAATAATGGAAGACATTTTAAGCCACTAATACTGTTACCAGCAGAGTATTTGTGAATCTATTAAAAAAGACCTAAACTTAGGTTCATCCAGAAAACATAAAATTGGCTATATAATATTCACAGGGACTTAGCTGCAGCATCTCCTGTCTGAAATATTTGCCCTGTATTTCTGTACCTTGCTGACTCACAATTTCATTTCAAGCTCCAGAAGAAAGCTTTTCTTGTCCTGTATCTTATTTCCTCTATGCGATGTCCTAAATTTCACTTGAAGCCTTGCTTCAGAATTCCTCGACAGAAAGTCACTTCATTTGTTTTGGCACTTTCTCTTTGCAATTTTTCCAGTTGTCTTCATGCTTTCAACTAATATTTTTTAAAACATTACTCAAGAGATTCCATCATGCCTTATAGATGACAGAGATCATATCCTATCAGATGAACATTTCTGCTGATAGAGAGGAAGTATGAATGATCCTGATTTCTTTCACAATTTGGCTGCACCAGACCTAAAATAATCAAAATTCATTAGCTGTCCCCATGAAAAATGCATGTGTAAGATGGTGCTATTGAATTAACTATGTTTCTTTCTCTGGCCTATTGTGTGCTATCTTTTCCTACACATCTACCAGAGAGCTCGGTAGTTCAGATTTAACTCAGTGCCAGTGTTCCTTTGCTGTATTGCACAGCATCTCTATATGGAAAGGACAAGATTTTTTCACCCCTATTATTCTCATGTTCACAATTATAACTTCTATATTGAAATTACCATTTCTCCAGGTGCCTTTGTGCTGGTCTACAATCAGTGTACCCCACTGCAGTGGGGCAGATAGGCAACTGCCCCAGCAAGAGTTCACAGACCTGCAGTTTTCATGCACACACAGAAGGGCCCTGCACTGCCAACTTCTTGCTGCTGAAAAGGGATATCCTGGGAACTCTCAGCTTCCTGAGAAGCAGCATTGTTTACCTGAACATGATCACTAAGAGTCAAAGAAAGGGTAAAAAATAACAAGCTGCAAAGCTGATCAGAATTTGTAAACCTAAGATTCAAGAGAAGTCCTTGCACAGAATTTTGGTCTTTCTTTTCCCACAGTACGGTTCCTAGGACACTTCTACCTCTGTAGTTTCAGCCCCTAAAAGAGACATGCAAACATTACATTTCTCAGTAGCAGACCTGGCTCATTCCTCTATTGACTCCTGTCAATGCCCACCACTACCTCTTACATATTCAGTGGAAATCCACTGTTTTCCTCTGTTTATGCTCCCTGTTGACCCACTGAGCCATGACAATTACAATTAGACCAAGAAAGGCCTCTAAGATAATCTCCCAGACATGGTGTCTGACCTAATATCTGATCTCCTAGTCTCACTGAATAAGAAGATTTTACTCACCATCTATTCAGCAACATGTTCTCTGTTCCAACTGGTACAAACATTTGAATAGTAGAAAATCTGGCAGAGATCTTTCACAAAATTCTACTCATAAAACAATCTCCATTCATGTGATGAGTTGAAATGAGATGCTTTACAGGGTCGATATTTTGAGTATGTTTGTGGGCTCTGTTTATGGTCTTATTTCAGTGTAAAGAAAAACAGCTGAGAATATAATTGAATAGAGAGTTGAAAAGCACCAAAGATTAATACAAAATGATAAGAACTAAACAATTCTGCTTCTGTAATAGTAAAAATGTCTGTATATCCTATTAAAATGCTTAGAAAGAATTAATACAATGTTAGATAAAACCAAACTGATGAATACAATAATTTGTTATTTGCAAAAACTTTTAAAAACCAATCTCCTAGAAGCGGCTCTTAGGAATATTTGGAAATCATTTGAAAGTGCATCCATATCAGTGTTTTAATTTCACCCTCACTTTGGTTTGGTTGATAGCGGAGCTGCCTCAGAATGCACAAAAAGGTTTCCTTTTAGACTGAGCTAAATCAGAAGATGCAGGCCTAAAGCAGACCTGTGACACTTCAAATGCTACTGTGTATTTAAATTCCAGACTGTATCAGAAGAAATCTAGCTGAGTACAAACTCCCAAAATGCATGAAGCATGTACATGAGGGACTTTCAACTATTTTGGCCTACATGCTTGCCCTGAGCTATTCTGCTGGCTGATACAGACCTAGTCTGGGGCTCACAGTCACCATGTGAAAGTTACTATACCAACTCCTCTCCCCTAAGTTAGCATGTCCCTTTGGGGCAGTAAAAATTAACCTCATGTGAGTAAACATCTATCTCTTGGGTGGTAAAACTAAATCCCTCAAAGTAACTTACTATACAGGGAGAATCAACAGATGTTGGGGAATGTGCAGAAAGGAAGCTGGTGGTGTGAAAAGACTAAAGTGGGTCAGCAAACCAGTGGGTGAAAGGACTTAAAAACAGCTAGTGGACACTGGGGCAGATAGTGGGGCCAGGAAAATTTGGAGAGACTCTGGGGGATGAGTGTCAAACTGAGTTGGAGCAGTGAACCTTTCTTCAGGTATCTATGAAACAGGGATTAGTGCTGCTTGTCTTCTGGCAAACTCTCACCCCTTTCTCAGCCACAGAGCAGAGGAGGAGGAGGAGAAGGAGGCAGGAATTTGCTGTTTATGCAGCGTGTTCTCCTCTTACAAACAGCCCTCCTGCCCTTTGGCAAAGGCAAAGCTATGCTACCGCTGGCTACTGCCTACTCTGCCTGAGTAGCAATTTGACCCTGTCTGTCTTGAACGATACACCCAAAGAACGAGGGTCTTTCTTCACTGGTGCACCATCTCACAAGCTGCCTTGCCAGCTTCCCTGACTGAGACAGACTCCAATGGTGCCTCTTACAACTCTGCTCTGCCTGCAGGCATATCCTCTACAGCCTATAGTCCTAATATTTTGAGGAGGCTAATTGCAAGTATCACAAATGACAAGGGTCCTGAGATAGTTCACTGCAGTCCCATCATATCTAACAGCTAGTCTAAATGATAGAGGCAGAGAATAATTTATGTAAGATCAACAAAGTCACTGAGTGCCCCTGACACTAGGCTCTTATTCTTGTATTAAGAAGATCCACATCTTCTTTAATTGTTATCCTTGCATTTCTTTGGTATTTAAATCCATACATTTAAAACATGTTTCTCTTCAGCCGTGCTCAGCAAAACAACATGTTCTCAAGACTGTAGTTTTATCTTCAACATTTCTCTGGTATTTTGCGGCTCTTTGGCTGTCACCTATCTGGCAGTGCATCCTGGCCAGCAATCTAAAAAGGTAATTCCAGGTAGTGTTTACACTGGCACCTTACTGCAGCTCTCTCCTTCCTCTCTGATACTGCTACTCTGTGTGCAGCATCAAATTACAATGTCCTTTTTTTACTGCCATATTGTATTGCAGTCATATGAATTTGCTACCTACATTTATGCCTGTTTCAATATTCCCTCAGATGTCAGTATTAATAATAATCATTATCCTTTTCAATATTAATTCTCCATAACAGACTTCACCAACTGCCTACATGTTCTTTGGATCCCAGCCTCATGACTCTGTGCTTATTCATAGAAAACATTTTACATAAACTCAGTATACTCTCTCGCAGCGTAGAAAGAGAAACAGCAGTTGAAATAGATCTGTGAAAAACAAGAGAATTAACTTGTTTTGATGAGAACAACTAAGAAGCTTGGCTGAATGTCCTACATCAGTATCTTTGGTGCATCTCCTCCACTTTGAGGTACTGTGACATCAGTTATTTTTTGTTTATTGAATATCTTTATAAACCAAGGTTTATTTCCAGCAGTAGTTATTTCAGTAGGGTTGCTTCAGTGTAAAAAAGGCAGAACTTGGACCTAGTGTGCTGTGTTAGGTTCCCACAAACTCTTTTTCTCTCTTGCTTCCTCTATTTTTAATGTCTTCTCTTGACACCTTCTTACTAAAGAAGCATAGCAAATTTCAAGATAGCTTGCTTTCATTTGAAAAAGCAAACCTGGCCACTCTCCAAGATTTCTCATTTTAAGTTACCTGGAACATCATTTTAAACAGGAACCACATGCATTTACTGGTAGGCAACCCAGTAATTTCACTCTCCACAGGAATTTTGAGATGCATACATTAATGGTATAAGCATGGGGGGAGAAAAAAAGTTACTCTGAATGAGAAACCTAGTGTTTACAAAACCAGTGCTTGATACTTCTGAGTGGAATTTGGTTTCATTCCCCAGCATGTTAAATCGTAACTAGGCATGTGTGATTTAATATAGCAGAGTGATTTCCTGATTTGTTTTTAATTGCCAGTATACACTGACTGCATTTTCAGCATGAGTTATTTTTATTTTAGATGAAAGAAAATGGGAACAATAACAAAGTCTTCATGAGAAAATACTTTTATGCAACATTTCTTGCAAATGTGAGTTTAAAGAAATGTTTTTCAGAAAAAGTTTAAAGAAATGTTACTTTCCAGAAAAGGAAAGTAGCTGCTCAAGTCCCAAATCAAGAAAGGATTCAAGCACAGTTTACTTCAGTGGGAATTAAACTTATACTTTGACTAAGCATAACTAAAAGTCTTCATAAATTAGGAGTCTGGTTTATAGATTCATACATATATAATATATATGTATTCATCACTGTTAACTGTAATGGATTCACAAATAAGAGAGCCTCCTGTGACATACACCCAACATGGTTCCCATGTCATGTTTATACATAAGTTTGATTCTGTATTTTCCCTATGGCTGAAGGTAGCTTGTTAGGAAGGGAATTGGCATTTGCTCTTTCTCAGCCATTCATCTGTATTAAAACATTCTACTGTAACATTTTCATTTACAACCCCTTCAGGCCAATAAAAAGCATAATCATTTTCCTCCCCAGTAACTGCATGGACATCAGCTTTAATTTCAGCACACTTTGCTCTTCCTAAACCTTTTTGTCTGGTAACAGCTGGTCAGTATATTTCTTCTTTATGCTGCTTTTCCCAAAAATGGCTATGCCATGTTCCCAGTAATATAGTTTCTTGACAACACCTTTGTCCTAATTGTTTCATCCTTTGTAATTTTAGACATATCCTACTGATGGATACAGAATGTCTGGAAGGCATATATTACAGATTCTATTTCCTCTACTATATTTATCTAGTTCCTGTGAAAAATAAATCATACCTGTAATAAATCATAAAGGTTAAAAAGACTTCATATAAAGTTACCGGTATGGTGGACTTTGATACAGAGTTTGTATTTGCAAATAAAATTCTGCTTCATTTTCTCCAATGCTTTTTCAAATGTACACACAAAAGCCTTGTTTATCTATTTGATCCTGGGAGATAAGCAGTAGTTCTAATATGCTGTAGTGAATGTGTCTGAAATTGTTTCAAAACAACTGTGGACTGTTATCAAACAGTTTCTTCAGATAATCCACAAACAACAAATAAACTCCAAGAGTTTTTGACATTCTGGACAGTCAGCAAGGCTATGTGCTGGCACAAGTACCAGCTATAGATAAGTATATGACTGAATGTTAATCTCTGCAAAATCCAGACGTAGTCTTTGTCTCATTTATGTGTCCTGCGACAACGTGAAGAATTTCAATCCTATTCATTTTCTGTCACTTTTCCACTCAGAGCAATTATTAAAGCTTCAAACTGCATTGTCAGGAAGCAGCATATCTTCTGAGACTGCTCTTTCAAAAGCCTACTTATTCAAAGTAATTCTACACATTAATCTGTGACACTCTTTCATTGCCCTCTCTTCCATTCTTTAGGAATACTTGAAGTCCTCCAGTTCTGGACATAAAACCTCTGATATATTTCTTTAAAGAAAAACTAGACTGCTGGCAAGTTGGACATCTTAACATTGAGTAGAACCTACTAACTATCGTCATCTTTGTTTAGTGACCTTTTTTCTCCCTCATGAAAAATCAGTGATGATGTTTAAGTTAAGGCAAACAGGAAAAATAAAATTTCCATGGAAGTGTTAAAAGACTGTCCCATAGCTTAACCTGATGGGTCATACACTGTCATTGCTCAAATCCCTGGCAGAAAAAGAAATAATCTTTTGCAATTAAGGAAAAGGTAACAAAATCATACAGGCAAAAATTATACTACAAGTAGCAGTAGCAATTTTGGTTCCAGTTCAGCAAAGATGTTGAAGACATATTTAGTTTGTCTATTTCTCTGAATTAAAGTCATCACTAAGATGTTCTTAATCACCTCTTTTATTTAGTGAAGGAAAATTATTTTTTAATGTAGATTGCACATAAAGAACTAATACAAATTATGAAATGGAGTGATTGGTGAAAAAAATAGAATCTAAAGTTCAAATCATTTTAGGAACACATAATTATCATTTAAATATTACAATGCCCAGAATAGCCCCACCCTCTTCCTACCTTCACCTCATGTTAGTCATAATTAGAGTAATTGGACAATTTTCTAAGTGCATCTTCCTTAGGAGGAATCTTAAGGTAGAAGATCTGAAGGAGGAGAGCATGAGCGGCTCTCCAAATAATTTCAAGAGAGGGTTTCCGTAAACAGAGTGGCACAGGACGAAGCTTAATGATATCTGTACTAGAGACTAACAAATGCAAGCTCTTGGTAGAGAGAAGGTGGCTGCCACAAGGACTGACAAAAGAAACAGGAACTCTCAAGGACCCATGAAAATAAGGACAAAAAGCATGGGGATTCAGAGGAAGTATTTCATTCAAGCAGGAAGCTGAGACAGTCCCTGCAACTTGATTGTCACTGAACCATCAGATTTCAGGCTTAAAGCCCTGTGAGGCCTTTGTGGTTTACATGAGAGTGTCATGCTTTATTCCTCTTCTGTTCCAGGGACAAGTTAGCTGTATATAAAGAAAATATCAAGGAACAGTGTAAAAATCCCAGTGCAGTTAATTCTTGTGTTCAGTAAAGATGCGATGGCTGAAGTCAATCAGGGTCCTGAATGCACTAAGGGGTTCTACAACTTCCCTTCTATTCCATTCTTGGGAGCTTCTGCCTGTACCCAAGGACAGCTACAGTATGGTGCAGCAGGGTCACTTCGGGCCAGAGTTGGGAAAGAGTTGTGAGGCCTCCATGGGGGCCTCCATCCCTCACCTTGCAAGATGCGTTCAGGTTTAGGCCCTTGCATCTTGTCTCTGTTTTATGAATGTTTGTGGCTAGAGCCCAGAATCCTCTTCTCAGAACTGAAGAGAGCTAAAACACCCAATAGATCCTTCTACCTGTTTTTAAGACAAATCTTTGGGTGCAACTGAGGGCTCATCTCCACATGAATGGAGAATTTCTCAACCTCTACCTAGTGGTTAACCAGAATCCCTCCAAATGAAGTTCAAAGCATTTCTGTCAGTGAATAAGGGTGTGCCAATAAATCAGACTAGACACCATACCTCTTGAAGTCATGAGGGAGAAAGGAGACCATAAAAACAAGAACTTCTAAGGTATGCTTTCTGGATTTGTTTTATTCATGTTATCCAAAATATAAGTTCATATATATTTTCATTCATTAGTAGGGTATTAGTTATGTGGTAGACACAAACACAGACACAATACATGTTTAGATAACAGCCCACTCAGAGCTGAGTAGAGCTGGTCTGTTAACATACACACCCCCTTGTCCCCATTTTCCAACTCTTTGATCCCTGAAAATATTTACCTTACACTGAAAGCCAAAACCTCCTTTTACCCAACTTAACTAACAGCTGCACAAACTTCTGAAAAAAAGCTCCAAGGTTTTTTCTATTAAAAAAAGCCCAACCTAATCTGTTGGGTAAGGACTATTCTCTATAATCTTGCTTTCTCTGTTTATGGATCTGTTCCCTTCTGGAATACATCTGCTTGCTTGGTTGTAAAGGGCTTCTGTGTGATGAATCATTCACATATATGCCTGTCCTGCATGCAAACTGCATGCAGAGCTGTATCAAAAATTGGCTTCACACTTTCTATCAGCAGCTGAAAGTTGGGGTGTGACTGGGAACTTCTCAACACTTTATACTTTGGCCAGTGAAACTTTTGTTGGTTGAAGGTAAATTTTTGAACTACTGCATAGAAAAGGAATAGAAAAACAAAACAAAACAGACAAACAAACAAAACCCACACTGCAGTATGTAAAATGGCACATTTACATTAGCAAACTGGCTCCAAATAACTAAGAGAAAAATGAGGCTTGTCACTGCATTCTGAGCATAAATGGCCATGTCCATTGAATTGTCTTAGGTCCAGGTACCTGAGAACAAGACTGCATCAGCTTAATAGCAAGAAAAAAAAAATCTCTGAAGCAGTTGAAAGACTGACTACAAGCTTCCATGTTTTGCAGCAGACACAAAGGGAAAGAAAACGAAGATGCATCAGGAAACATGGAGGAGAATTGGCACAAGGGGTAGTTATTTTTGGTGGTTACAACAGAATTCCTGCTACCAATTTACACTTCGAATTTACTCATATAAATATAAAGCATTCATGCAGTTCATCTGCCACGCACGCCATGTGGCTGTGCTGTCAATTTTGTCTACGGCAGGGATTAGGCTGGGACGCCTCCACAAGCAGCACTGATCTCTCACTCACACAAAGCAGTATGCAGCTTACTATCAGCAGTCAAGCCAACCATGTTTTACCTCTATTTATCACAGCATGGTTCAGCCAGTAATTGCAGGTTTCAACAAAAATGAGTAATTTTACCAGTAAGCAACACAAACTTCAGATGCCTTTCACCGATCTCAAAATATCTTGTTTTCCTGGATCGCGTCCATAGCCTGTATGTCAATAGTAGCTGTAGTCTAGCTGAAGAGACTTAGCTTCACAGCATAAAGTGGGGGTTTTAATACAGATGTTTATGCTGAACCTGCGATTACTTCATTTTCATATAAACTTGCGGCATTCTGGGTGTAGTTCGGAGCCAGCTCCGATCGCGTTCGCGGCGCTGCGCTCCCTAACGGAGCCATGGGGACATAAATTCTAAAACCAGGGCATACCCCGCGCGTCAAGGGACTTCGCTACGAAGCGCCCAGAAAAATCCAGCGGGCCCGATGGAAAAATCCCGGCCCGGGCAGGCGGGGCTCGGCTTCCCACCCAGCTAAACAAACGCCTGATAACGCCGCGGCGGGCCGGCAGCGCTGCCGCTCGGAGCGGGGCCGCGTCTGTCCCAAGGTCAGCTATTTGAAGTACAATAAACAGGAAGACACGGTGGCGGCAGCTCCGCACCCGGCGGGGACGCGGCCTCCCCGCCCGCCGCCGCCGTGCCCGGGCCGGCCCGCCGCCCCGGAGGGCGACACCTGGCGGCACCTCGGGGCGCTGCCGCGGCACCTGCCCGAGCCCCGGCCCGCCGAGCCCCGGGCCCGCTGAAACGCCTCGGTGTCCTTTTCATTGTAGTCAGATCTGTTGTTACCACACGCTGTGGGTTCGAGAGCAGTGTGCCTTGAACGCGGAGTTCTTGCTAATCCGGAGCGTCCCCTGAGTTGCACTGGCTTCCCCCCCCTGGCCTGCGACCTCAAACCGCGGGGGCTTTCTAAATTACACCGGGGGAAGCCCCTCCGTGATACTGTGTGAACATATGCTCGAACCCAAATGTAATTCTTTATAGCAAGAAAATTGCCTTTCTGGGTGAGCAGAATAAGCAGAGTGTTAAAACACACTCCCTTCAAAGAACTCTGGTTAATCTTCTTAATAAATCACTTCAGAGAATAACAGCAGTAACAATCTATTCATTTTAGTATCAAAATAGCAAGAATGTATTTTAAACCAACTATTTTTTCTGTCCCAGGAAATGGCCAGCCTACCTCCTTTTTTAAATACTATTTTTATAACTCCCGGTGGCCTGGATTCAGGATGGAGTTAATATTTTTCTCCATGACGCAGTAGGCAGAACATGCTGAAACTTTATGAACCCAGAAGCGTAATCTCTATGATAAACAAAAACAAACTAAAAAAAAAAATCTCTTAAGAGCTCTGTAACTCATATGGCTTTTACCATCTGGCACAGAGTCCTGGCACACTGTAAATCTTTGCAAGTGGTATCTCCTTTACAGACCCTAATACATAAAATCCATATGCCAGCAGCTCATAGAGGCCAGCCCCTCAAGTTGCAGGCATCACGTAGTGGTGCGAGATGAAGACAAAACATTTGTGATATTTCAAATTTAAAAAAAAAATCCATCACTTCCATACCATAACAGTTTGGACACTGACAGTGAAGCAACTTTCAGTCATGACTCCTTTCTTTAGAAATGTCACCAATCACACTCAACACAGAGGGCTGGGAGTTGAGCAAAGGCAAAGCATGAGAGGGGGATTGAATGTTGAGTGCTTTACAGATAATTCCACGGTTATCTCTGGAAAAAATTAAAACAACTCACATCGAGACATTTAGTAATACAAGATACCAAGGTTACATTTGATGAATACCAACCCTAATGACAAATATACTCCGTGTAAATCTGAGCTCCATGACTTCTGGCAAGGATATAAGCCAGCAGCTCAAAAGTCCTGGCAGAGAATATCAACATACCCATAAATTTCTGCAGGCACAAATACATCTGTTAAATCATTCCTTCGTGCTTCCCTTCAATATATAAAGTCATAAGTGTTGACCACTTCATCCCCAAGTTCTGCCATAGGCCATAACTGACCTGAGTGGCGTGAAGGGACTGGAGTCCTGAGGAAGCTCTGAACAGGTTCCCTGAAGCGGTGTCTCTTCTCCAGCATCTGAAATGGCACTGCAAAGCCCAAAGACCTTAAAAAGTTAGATTACTCTGAATAAGGACTGTCCTCATAGATTACGACTAGATTTTGATGCCAGAAGGCATAATCAGGTCTAACTCTATGACTAATACACGTGTGGTAATGGATCTAGCTCATCCGCTCTCTAGACTCAGAATCTGTTTGATCTGCTAAAATGAGGCTAATGAAGATATGGGATGCCTGCATCTTCCCCAGACTTTGTTTGCTTTCTCTGAGGAGTCATCACCATGTCTGACCTGAACTGGAGAAGCATTAGAACTGTAGTAGATTAATTAAAAATTATTTTATTCTTTACTCTATTCATAGGGGCATTTTGCCCAAGTGTTGAGGTCACACAGCAGCTCTTTTTGATGGCATCACTGATGAAGGAACATCCTGTTAGACTGCTGCTGCCGCTGTGTCTAGATTGTCCTGAAAGGTGGAGGTTGAGCAAGGGGGATTCTACACAAAGCATCAGCCTAATGTCTATATGGACCCAGAGGGTTGCACAGCTTAAAGATCATGTTCAGGGTGAGGTATAGTAAGGAAAAAAAAATAGTCTAATCTGGAAAAACAGTGTTTCTTCTCTATTCATACAGTCACTTAAAATTTGTAATTAGTGATATCTTTGTTCTTAGATAATTAGATAACTTGATCTCTCCTTTGCATAAATGTAAAATGTTTTTAGAATTCATACCATAATAACACCAGCAGCCAGTTCCATAGCCGTTCTTGGCCATTTTCTCTGACTGAGGCCTGTACCAAAAGAAGTGAAAGGAAGCATCTCTTCTTCAGGTGCCATCCAGTGACGTTTATACCAATGTACATTCTCCACTGTTTGCAATATTCAAGTACAGAAACTCTGCCAAGATTTTAGCATTTTTGTAATATTTGTATTGAAAGAATAGACAGATTTTAAAATAGATAAAGAGATTTTTAATTTGATAAAACACTAGAAGTTGTCTGGTTGTAAATGCAATGCTATGACAAAAATGAGTTTGGTTATGGTATATTATTTTTTATACTCTTAAATTAATAATTACTATTCCATTATAGTGATTGATTCTTCTTACCATAGCAGTTGTAAACTCTGACATGGGTTAAGATTTCACTGTACTAAGAACTATACCATGGAAAAAAGGGGGGGGGGGGGAACCCCATTCCCTAAAGCCTTTAAATCTAAGGGTAAATACAACAAGTCCCTTGTAGTAGAGGGGTTACAAACTGGGAAGTTCAAGAAACAGTAAAGCTGGTTTGATCAACATGATGGATTGACAGACATTGAGAGAATCTAGCTGCTCTCAAGGGATTTACAGAAAATTTTGCACAGGAGAATTTTAAGGAAGTATTTACAGGCAGATGGTGTGGTAACTTTCCATTAGGTTCACAGGCAGAACCTACAGCTTTCTCACTGTATGAAAAGCAGGCTTGGAAAGGCATATTCCAAAATGCTAACAGGTGAAGGATAGGTGCTAGAATCTCAGTGCGACAGGAAGTGGAGGCAAGATCTTAAACCTGATCTATGCAGATGAGTGGGAGAAACAATGTGGAAGGAAGCCTGAGTGGGAAGAGCAGGACACTGCCCTGTATGGGTTGAAGAGCAGGGAGGCCATGTGTTGATGCACAGAAAGGGATGAGTCTGTCAAAGACAAGAATGAGAAAATCAGTCTTTGCAGAAGAATTTTCAATGAATCTCCTTCCTTTTGTCAAGTTTAGACAGGAAAAAAGATGTACTTTTGAGATATAGCAGGTATTTCACAAAGTAGAAAGAAACTGCATATTGCAGACTCTATAACGGAAAAATTTGTGGGATTTAAGCACAGCACTGCAGCTCCAGAGAAGCCTGAGTAATATCAGAGACAAGTGTGATGTTGAAGAAAATGGTGTTACTTCTTGTATAGCAAAAACATTCTGGATAAGGATGGAGGATTACATCTGAGCCTGAATATGAGAAGGTTTTAAGTTTTTTTTGGAGTATGATAAGTGGAATCTCTTTTTCTGTTAAGCTTTGAACTACTATTTCTGTTATAAATAGGAAAATATATGTATCAATATAAGTCTTGACAGTAATGTCTACCAATGATAGACAGCACCATGGTAAAGTGAGTGATTGAAAACAGGGGCAATAGCTGAGGAAGTAAGAGGAGGTAAACATGATTCTGGAACTTATGTTCAACAGATATAGTGGAAACTAAAGTGAAAAAATATTCTATATATCCCTTGTCATTAAAAATTATTAAGCGAGAAAAGTGAATAAAAGCCCAAGTCAGAGTTGGCTGAGAAATTTCATACTATCATCATTTTCTATTGAAGTGAGGAAACCAAAGGCTGTCTATTGATATCAACCTTTTTAGGCATCTTGGTTAAGTTCAGTTTCATGATGAATTTAAGCTGGTATAAAAGCAATCTGATGCTGAGATGCATGGTCCAGCTTTCACCACATTTCAGCTGCTTCTTTTCTATTACTAAAGTAAACAAATTTAAAGTTAACCCTGGAAGAACATCACAAGTTTTAAGCAACATCAGTGGACTGACCTGATCTTCCCATGCCTGAAAAGGTCACTATAGCTGATGTCATAGAGAGGGCAAAAATGATCCGGTCTGGAGAGGGGAAAGACAGAACTGCTCCTTTCCAGGGCAACAGTATTAGATCAACTTTAAAACGGCGATACCAGAGAGTGAAAGCTGGTCTCATAGGTAGGTGCTCTGAATGATGATTAGGAGTCTCTAGATTTTCTAGGCTTTGTGCAATTCTCTCCATTCTTTAATGGTTTTACAGTAAAGGAAAAAAAATCTATATAAAAAGATAAGAAAAATGTCATATTCCGTGAATTACCATTTTTCATGGGGGAAAGAAATTGCCACAGATTTTATTCCACATTTTTCATTCATTTCAGCCCTTGCATTCCACAGAAAGGCAGACTTATTTTACATTAATTACATAGTTCAAATTGCTGGGAATTCAAAGCCGTAGCAAATTTTCACTTTTGAGGAATTTCTCTATCCTTATTTTATTTGCAGATTTAGCAAAATACAGTATCTTAGTCTGAACAATTGAATTTGCTTTGTTTTTCTGAAGTATCATAAAAAATTCAAGAAGTCTTTCGTATCATCTGTGTTCTAGTTTTTGTTTCATCATCGGTGTTTTTCCCCATAAATAACTTTGAGCTTGTGCCTAGTAGAGTGATCATGCAAAAAAACCCAAAACCAAAACCAAGACAACAACAACAACAAAAATCATTATTATGTAGCAAATAAAAGCTCGGCAGGATATTGTTGCAAAAACTCTGCAATTATCCTATCATACATGTAAAAAACAAACAAATAAATAAATAAATAAAAACAGTCCCAGCACATATTTTCTCGGAATATTTAGCAATTGAAATTTACTAATATTCAAGTTCGCTGAACTTAAAAAGTGCAGGCTTGAGCTCATAGAAGTAGACTTTAGACCATTCATTATTTTATTAATACCTGCTTGCATGCTTATCCAATAGGTAACATGAATAATGAGTTATTTATCATGCTTACTCAATTAAGCAAACCAGCTCATAGTTTGAATATCTAATAATGACACTTGAGCAAATTAAAAGAAAATTTAAAAATACATTGCATGAGTTACGTTGTGGATAATTTGGGGAGGGCACTGTTATCTGTTACGGATAAATCTCAAGGGAAAAAAAATAGATTTGTCATTTGAATTAAATGTTTATCTCCAGCAAAATGGCTAACTTAGTTACATCCATAAATGCCAGAGAGGAAAAGTATTGTCCTTTTAAACATATTTTATTAGCCTTGATTTGCTCTCTAATCTTAGTTCCTTTTTCTCCATCTTTTCCCCACATTTACTGCTACATTTCTATTTTTAACTATTGGGATCTCTGTTGTCCATAGTTTTCATTTTTATTTTATATCACAGGGTATTTTTTGTATATTTCATATCAACGTTTTAACCCTGTGAAGGTTTCAGGAGAACCATGACATCATAAAAAATGCTATCTAAATTTAGACATAGGAAATCGAGTGGGAAAAAAAAACTTGAGAAAAGTAAACAAGGGTTTCTATTGCAGTAATTGCCCCAAAAATTGTGCAACATATTCATTCTTAATGAAACAATATCCTGAAAAGATCTGTTCTAATGATACACGTGTACACAATATCTTCCCTATTTTAGGAATCCACGCAATATCTAAAAAAAGATGCTCAGAAACCAAACAAATAGAGCATGTACCTCTAAACTACGCAACTATAAAAACAAATTAAAATAGAAGTGCTGAAACAATTCAAAATTACAGGAAAGTTTATTAAAACAATTAATATATTCAGACAGTACAAGCAACATTGTTCTGAATTCTCTGCAGAATGAGATCTATTAAAGAGCGAAACCAAAAAGGCAAGATTATACTTATAATGAGCTGAAATCAGGCATTGATGCAGCTCCGGCTTTGCCTTTGCTGTTGTGATGTTTTTTAGTGGTTCTGGTGGTACAAAAGAGACAGACATTGAGAGAATCTAGCTGCTCTCAAGGGATTTAAAGAAAATAATTTCTGCCCTGTTTTATTTGGGAGTCTAGCATACTTCAGAATATCCCATTTCCAGAGGCCCATATTAATCCTTAAAGGCCTCCTGTTCAGGAAAGTTAGCTTTAAGCATGAACTTGATCACTTTCTTGAATCAAAACCTAGAAAATCGACTTTGTTAGTGCAATTTATAATAGATTTTGTTGGCAGAGCAATTTTAATTATATTAGTAGAAACAATCCACCTTGATGCCTTTATTCTTTTAAATAATTGATTTTCTCATCCAGCATTTTCACAATCCTACATTAAATGTAAAGATTTTCTACTGAGGGTGTATAAAATAGCTCTTCTGAAAGACATGGGAAAGGAAACACCCCAATAATATATTTGCTGAAACTATGCTGATACTGCTGTGACATTCATCAAAGAAAATGAGATACAGTTACCTTCCTATTTCTTATAACTTCAGTTATTACTGAGGTGGAAGTAGTTCTTCCTCCTATAAACCTTCATTTGCTTATTTACATGAAATCAATAGCTAAAAAAAGAAAAGACTTTTTATTTTTAAAGGACATTCATTTTCATGTAATGCTTACAATGTGATTCTTGGGGCTGTCCTGTGCAGGCCCAGGAGTTGGACTTTGACGATCCAAGTGGATCTCTTCCAACTCAGAATATTCTGTAATACTTGACCCACTCTATTAGAGTAAAATGATCTATCTATCAATAGAATTGGCTCTATTACCTAGAACTTATGATATATGGTAGAATATGGAATAGCTATCCTATAATACAGGGTGTTGTTGATTGTTGTTGCTTGGATTGCTTGAAAAGACTAAGGGTTCATCTAAATACTAAGCAATCTGATAAAATTATCTCATTGGTCTCTGAGACTCTGATCACTTTATTATGCTCAATCCTTTAAAATTTAAGAAAAATTACATCCTTTCAACAATATATAGGAAATAACGCTTCTCTTTTTAAAGAAGTTCTTGGCTGTCAAACTTTGTAAAAAGCAGTAAATTGTCATACCCCATCCACAGCATCTGTTGCTAAATTTGGCTCTTTTCTACTTACTCAAATGTGAGGAATATTTCTAGAGGCCTACATTTTATAGAGTTGAAGTGCCAAAAGTTCACTGACCACACTGTCATCTTCATAATAGCTTTGTTTGCTAGTTAGTTGTTTCTGAGTGCACTTATTCAAAAGGATTTTGAAGCTGCTGATGTGCTGTATTTGGTTCTTTTGAAATGCTGAAAACAGTGTCTTATTATGTTTAGCTTTTAGCTTACCTTTGTAACCAGTTCTAATTGTTTCATTTACTCATGCTCTTTTAAGGTGGACAGCAGAAAAATCCTCTCTTTTCAAATTACCTGAAGATTATGCTTCAGTCAACTGCCATTACATCGAATTAATAAATAAATAAATAGCTTTTTCATTGCAACTAAAATTATGGCTGTGAGGTTAATGTCTGCAGATGGAACTTAAGAGTTCAGGGCTTGGCCAAGGGTTCCCTGCTCAGCACTGGGCAGGACTCTCCATCTTCTTGCACCTAAGTTTATCCCTTAAAAACCAGTAAAAAATAGCTCATCTCTTCTTTCCTGCCTTTGCGCATTACTGGGGTTTTATGCAATGAGGATCAAAAGATTGCACTAATTATACAATTAGAACCATAATTTGTTAACAAATTTAACAAAGTCATAATTTTAAGAATAACAGTAGTCCCACTGAGACAGTCCCTATGTGGCCTATCTTTTCAGGGTCATTAGGACTAGTCATAAAGTATAAAGCCTACTGTAATATTTTTGCAATCACATTTCCATTTTGCTATTAAATTGCCTTTTTGTTTCCATTTTTAAGAAAGACTTAGAGACAGCTCCCGAGTTACGCTGATAATGACCAAGATAGAATAAAAAGAAACTTCATTTCCCTTTGTATCATGACATTCTGAATCCAGGCTGAAGGTTAGATCTAGCCTACCTTTTTATGACACTGAAAATGATACACGTTTATCTCTAAATATCAGGTGTACTTTTCTTCAGATGTCAGTTAGACTTAATTCTGTTATTAAAAGATTTGGCAGTTTGTGACTATTAAAAACAGTTTGCAAGGGATATTGTTGGCCTTGGCTGAGTTTTGCATTTTAGCTGTATCCCTTTTTAAACCTCTGTATTTTCCATGTCACATGAATTGTCAAGGGTCGTCTTTCAGAATAATGGACAACAGCCTTCACTACAAGCATACAGAGTATACCTTCTTCTCAATATGCTGTTTATGTTTTATATATTTGCTTAATATTTACTTAATTGCACATAAAAGAAAATAGTATCTGCATGTTGCAACAATGAAAATAGACTATAAAATCATCACAGAAATGAAAGAAGAACGATAGAATTTTCTTTGTATGTTCACACCAGCAACAAAAGGAATAACCTAAACCAAATATTCCCAGATCTAAAATTTCTAAATAAAAGACAACTTGAGCTGTTCAACATTTCTCATTTTAAAGTAACATGCCTTGTAGAAGAACAATTAATTAAAGATATTTTAGTTTGGACAGAAAATGAATTCTGATTTGCAGACACCTTCTCAGTAATTTCTATTCTTAGCAACAGATGAAATTATGAGTACCTCTGTGCCTTACGTTATCTGATACCTAATGTTTCTGAGCAGTTTTTGGGGGGATGGGGTGAATTCTCACATGAAGAGACCATGGGTATGCAAGTATTTGCTCCACCTATAATACAGTAAGTTTCCTTTAGAAGACAAGTGTCTCAAATTAAAAGAGTGTCTTTCTTTTTAATTGAGATAAACTATCCCTATTGATTGATTTGAATTCATGAATTGCTGCTTCGAAAATATGCACTATTGGCATTTGTATTTTGTTTAAATAAGATTTAAAATGATTCTTCTGATTCTTCTCCTACTCACATTGGTTGTAAAACCCTTAAAGTGAAAAATAATCATATCTTATTCTGATAAAATATCTGTGTTTGTGTTTATATGAGTACATTGTATACATATATATATATATATTTCCAAGAAAGAAGTAATTACAAAAGATGTTCAAAAGATTTCTCCAAGTCTCTTACTTTCTAATATGTTATACCCTTGGAAGAGAGAGACTTCTTAGCCTTTGAATATCTAAACCAATATCTGTCAGCATCGAGTATGAAGTTAACACCCATTATGAATACAACCTTCCCACTGGGCAGTCATTAGAAAGCTGTTCTTTCTGATTCCTGTGTAAATATCTAGGTTAGATTCCTAATAAAAATTCTGTGAACTTTAGCTGAAACAAAAATAACAGAACTATTTGAGGTTTGTTACAGTCACTTCTATATCCAGTTGACCTTGTCCCAATTTAGCTTTGTTTCCTTTTTCTGTGTGGCTTCTGGGAAACTGCTTTGAAAACAAAATCTACTCAGAGAGTCAAATCCTGAACATCTTACTCTGATAAAACTTCTATCTAGTTCTGCCTTGCAAACAATTGTCATTTTTTTCAGAATCAGAGCCCAAGTGCAAATGTTAAGGCAATGAGAACCTAGAATAAATTACAATATATTGAAAAATGTTAATTTGTGCCAAACAAAGATTCATAAAAGTGTAAACAAATTACTACCAGTTCAAACATACAGGAATCTTAATAGTAAATAATGGTCATATATTTAATGTTAAGGATTCAGGGTTTTTTTAAGATGTGAAAAAGTAGTAAACTAACTTTAACTGAGAAGGTAATATTAACTTCAGCAAGGTATTTTCATTTCAGACCATATGCTAAGGACTAGACTATGCCTTTAAAAAACACGTATCGAGCACTTTTTCCAGGTTTTCATCCTGAGATGAGAGGGGAAGAAAGGGGTAGCACACGAGTTGCTTCACTCCTCCACAGGAGAAGGTTACATTGTCCAATTTTTAGCACTGCACTGGGCTGTAAAGCAAGATCAACGCAGCTACCTGTCTCTGTCCCTTTGTGCCCCATAGTGAGACCATGGTAACTTGTGTTACCTACCTGGTAACACTGAAAATAATTATTTTCTTAGTTTCTTGATCTTCCTCAGTTTATCTGTTATTATTATCTTGGTCTCTCTGTAAAGAGCTTTTAAAATATTTAACAAAAACGGTATATTGTTTATATTTACTTTTATTTGAAACAACATGAAGTACAGGATTACCGGTAATTTTTACAGCAGCTTTGCTTTTAAATAACATAGACTGACAGCCTGTTCAGTGATGATCAAGTATGTATCAGCAAAGTTTAAATTTCTGTCCCTGTTTCTCAAATACGCTAAAAATTCATATTCTGTTCTGGTAAGCTAAAAGAATCTCAAAATTTAAATCTCAAAGATCTCATAAATCAGAGTTTGCCCCAGGACATAATATACATTTGTTGTGAAATACTATAATAAAAAATCAGAAGGCTTAATTTGTAGCCACCATTGCATTATGAACATTTCATAAGCAGAAGATAGACTTCTAACTGATAATTTCCACATAAACTCTTCTAATCACGTAAGTGGTCACAATAGTCGAGTACAAATGCTCACATGTGCAGTCCTGGCCCTTTTAAGTGTTGCAATACTCCATTCACACTGTTGATTGCTAAGTCTCAAATACTGCTACTCAGTATACTGTCAGTGGCTGAGGATAGATCTTTCACAGCCTGATGAAGCCACAGCAAATAAAGCATTCCCCAATGCAGACCTGAGCTGCAGTGACCTCCATAGTTGCATAGGTAGACAGTACAAACTCACTGTCTGTCTCTGGCCTTTTCTCAAGTCATCTGCATGGCATGGTACAAAAAAATGTTTTGAGGATCACATAATGCTCTGTGAAAGCCATACTTTTTCTGTCTCCTGGGTTTTTTTTACCAGAAACACATAGGAAAATACAGCTTTTGCATCCTTCTCACTTTACCTAGACTAGTAAACTCCTGAGCCTAATAGAAATAGCCACAGGATTAAGACAAGAAGGATCTGTGGGCCAGTATGTAACGCTCATGTATTCTGATGTTTGTTTCTTCTAATAGTATAGCTGTTGATGTTGTGTGGGACTAGCAACAAATACTGGACTGGATGTTGTTCCTACTGAAGTAAATGTAATACTCCCATAAGGAGAGCAGGTGCCAAGAACTTGTGAAACAGGTGCTACAAAACATATAGCTAAATTTGGAAGAGATTTTTGGATACCACCTACATGGCAGACCATACAGTATTGATTTCAAACTCTTTAAACATTCATCTTGTGGAAACTCCACACAAAAAATTATTTTGAAAGAAAGCCTGCAGCAGGATGGATACACAGTCAGAAAAATATGGTAACAATTTCATAAGATTATACACTACTAGATGAACAATAAACCACCTATTCAGGATATAGACTTCTATATTTTTATTTTATGACCAGAAAAAGATTTGCAAGAAAAACACTGACATACTTAGAGTTTTGAAAAATTACCATCTCGAGCAGGCCAGTGGGATACAGATCGTTCCCAAGAGCATCATGAGTTCTAACATCCTTTAGAGAACAACAATGGATTAACCTCAGAATGTATGTCATAGGTAAAGAATGGTCTGTTAACTGAAGCAGTAGTCTGTGAAGCAATCAAATACACTTGATTTCAAATAAAAATGCTCTTAAAAGAATGCTAAAGTAGCAAAATGAAAAAAATGTCATGATTAAAATAACTTTGATTTGACCTACTTGAACATATGCACTCTAACAGTCTTTTCTACAGTACACAAAAGTTCCTGGCAAAGTAAAGGTCTCACTTTCAGGTCTAACTTTGGTAAAACTAAGTAAAAGAGAACATTTCTTTCTTTCTGTCTCTCATTTGCTTCATCCACTATCTATCTGAAACTCTTAATGGTGGAGAGGAATATGGCATAAATTAGGACTATAAATTAGCCAAACAAAGGTTACACAATATCTTATGTACACAAAATTAATGACATTCACTTGAAGAGTTTAGTCAGAAAGTGAAAATGAGAAGTTTTGAGACTTTTATCAATAAGTGTTCAACAAACTCTGCTGACGATATGGAAATTAAGTTCTCAAAGGTTTACTTACAGTTTGGACAATTCTGCCTGGATGTTCCTAAGATTGGTATATTCATCTGTCTTATTTCAGGACTTTTCCTTCTGTCTTTCAAAATAATCTTGATGGCAATGGTAGAGCTTTACAAAACATTGATTTTTGAGAAGATGACTAAACATTTGCACAGACGCTTCTTTTCATTCTTAATTTTTCTTTTTAATTTAAGTTAAAATATAAAATTTGTTTGGAAGAGAGGATAAATGTAGAAAATTTGTTGACATTGGCAAAGCTATAAGCAATTGCAATTAAAAGAATTATGCAATGTTAACTTTGAACATTAGTACTAATTCCATCTAAAATACGTCAATTTCAATATTATTTACTCAATAATGGAAACATGCGTTGGAATTAAGGCTTTTACATTTATGGATTATTATAATATATCCTCGATTATTAATTATTAATGTAATCAATTTAAAAAACTGTAAGGATAAAATTCATCCTAAAATAACTAAATGAAGGTCAATTCCAATGGTCAGTTTGACCCAGTATGCTTACTATTACTTTTGCAACAGTCTTTTTGAAAATGCAGTCTTGAAGGATGGAAAGAATGAAGACAAATGAAAAACAACACACAAGGTCTGACACTGTTAATTCTTTGTTTCCCTCCCCTGGTTTGTTTAAGGACTCTTTCCTCATTCTTAGAAGTGCATTCCCCAGAAATTAAGTAAAATCATTCCCTATTTTGCTTACCAGAGTGCAGAGGGAACCAAGCCAAGGTATGTTCCCGTTCTGCCCCGGCTTACAAAGTAAGTCTTAATTCTTGATGGAGTCAACTGCTCCCAAAGGCATGTAGCAGTACCATAAATATTTCAAATACCAACTGTATGCTGGGAAGCTCCAGGAGGCATTGGGGTCTCAGTGGAACAAGACGCCTCCCCTGGGAAGGCATGAGGTTGTGTAATGCTGAGCTGTGCTTACAAGGATAACCAAGCTTCCTGTGTTGCTTATTAAAACTTAGATTACTTCTTGTTCCTTTTAAATCTACATTTGTGGTTTCTTATTAACTGTTCCTTTAGCATATTATCGAAGTCTGATGATACAAAGTCCAGAGTGTGCACTCCTTTTAGTCCAGTTTCCCCAGGAATGTGGTTTGCAACTATAGCATTTGTAAGCCTTTGTGTCATTTATCTACTCGTCCCTAGTAAATCTATTAGCTACTTTTGCCCAAATTCAACAGGGAGCTAGAAGACTCATCTGTATACATCTCCTGCAAGTCCCATGAAAATAACTGGACTCAGAGGCTGGGGTGATACAGACATTGCTGTCCTGGTAGCAAAGGCTGCAGTGTGAGTGAAATCATGGTTCGGCATAAGAGAATCCACACAGAAGGTCACCCTTTAGATACAAATGATATAAAATTACACTTCATTAATTCCTTTTGGAATAACTGCTTATGGAACTACTTGATTTAGGTAATGTATCTACACTGGAAAATCAGATGGCAGTAATATCTTTGTTAATTTATGGATCATTAACAATTTTGTATACTAATGTATGTAAGTATAGCAAGACATATCGATTGCCTGATCCAGCTGCCATCAACATCAAAGGAATCTTTCCACTGAGTTAAGTGGGAATTGGACCAAGCCCATGCATAGTATTATCCATCATAAACATTTATAAAAGAAACATTAAAACATAATTATTTTGTAAAATACTCAAAAGCAGAAAAAAAAGAAATTTTAATCCAATTTTAAATGCTGTAGTAGACTTCATTTATACAAACAGCAGCATAAAAGGAAAATACAAAATCATATTCATAAAGGCATAAATGAGTGTACCATAAGTGCAAGTAATGTTCACTTCCTTCACTATTCCTGCAACTTTATTATATTTTGGAAATAAAAGTTTCCATTATGCTATTTCTTGTTCAGTTACACTCTCTTACAGAGGTGGTTTTCACTGATGTACAAGATGGCCAAAGTTATTCTGCCGGATGGAAAATTAATGTATATGAGGTATGGGATTCCATGACTCCTTTTTTAAAACATCTATATAAATTAACATGAAAATTTTCAGAAGACTTGGCTTTCGATGATTCATGGAAGTCCTACAGAGGCTTTGGTAAATGCCTCCATTGAGGAAATATTTCATATCCTCCAGTAGACTGCTATTCCACCCAAGAGACCATTCACATTTTGAACCTAAGTTAAAGCTCAGCTAAGAAGCCATTAACTGTCCAGATTAATCCTGTACAGGAAAATCCTGCACGGGGAAATGGAAATTCCATGGCAAACTCTTAGCAGACTTTCCAGTGTATTGTTCTTGTAGGGAGAAAGAGTTGTGTTCCCACAGAACTATCAGTGGGCTCAGTCCAAGGGGCTATCACAGGATTCATCAGGATCTAGGAGCAGCAATAAAACTTCTGTGTCTTCTGATGCATTTTAGATCTCCATCTCCCAATAACTGTACTGTCAAGTTCTCCCTCTGTTGTTGCAACTGTCACAGAAACAAAATTTGGAAGGACATTGAGATTTATATCATCTAAATGTGCTCAGGGCAAAGCTAATGTTAGTTGGGAATTTCTACTGGTAGATCTAAGTCTCTAGTTTTGCTTCTCCTCAAAGGAAATGCTCAGGCCTATGAAAGAGCATCCAAAATAGGAGGAAAGTTCCTGAAAATTAAACACTGTTTCCATCTATAGAATTCATCTTGAAGTTACCTTTTTTTGCTACTGGAAAGTTTCTTGACTTCTTAAGCCTGTATTAAGCTGCTGATCATTGTACCAGCACATATGTGTGCTCACCAAATACTTTTTGAAAGGAAAAAAGAAAAAGATTTAAATACAAGTTATAGGAATAGTTTTCAGTCCTGGAATGTGCCCTGACTGGATCCTGAATGAATAGCAGGGCAACTGCTTAAGTTAGTCCTTCTCTCCTAATTTGCTCTCTTCTTGCCTCCGTGAGAAGAAAGCACATACATAGGCCAGACCATAGCATGGTCCCTTCAAGTGCCCTCAGCTGGGTAATCGTGGGTACCTGGTAGCATTCAAGTAAACCTTGATAGAGCCTGATTAGCAGACTAGATCCTGATTTCAAATTAATACAAGCCTATAGGGGTTTACACAAAGTACATTCATCATCTATTCACATTTGAAAATATAAACTATGCCTTGTTTAAGTCAGATGGGATGTAGGTTCTTCAACAGGATTTCTGAACTTAAGTGCCTTAATTAACCAGGGCCCTTTGGAAAATCTTAGATATCATTTTTCTGCTAGTGTGCTTTTTTCAATCTCTTAACGAATCAATTGGTCATTTCCATGCCTGTGATACAACTATAGTCTGTGAATTCTCAGAAGAAAGAAATCTTAAAATTCAATATCCATTAATGACTAAATTAATTTTGGTGTTAATTAATTAGGACCCAGAGCAGGCTATATTGTCAATGAAACTGTAACTCTATAGAAAAAAAGCAGACCAAAACATGCACCTGCAATTCCATTTCTTCTGCAAAGATGCATTATTTATAAGAGATCTTTTGTTTCTTAAATCTAGATATACTATTTCTGATTTTAAAAGAACACTTAGTATGTTCTGGTTCAGTGGATTTTGAATTACTACGTATCCACCCTAACAGATCTCTTTCTTCAGCAACTAAAATTATAAACCAAAGGTTTGTAAACTGTCAGGCAGTGACTGACATTGCTTCCAGCTTGTATATTTTGTTTTTGACACTCCTTGTACTAAAACTGGTAGTTTGACTCCTTATTTCTTACTTGTTTTTCTCCTATATAGGGTACTTGGTTGCACAAAATATTTTTGGATGATGACTTCTTCAGCAAAATATCTTTGAAATCTTCTTGTGTTCACAACATAAATTATTTAAACTTCATTATCCTTAAAATTAAGCATTAATATATTTTCTATACACTGTTTTAGATTACTTTATTAACCATGCTACTTCTGTTTATTTCTTGAAATAAAAATAAAGCTGTTTTATTTATTTTTTTAACATTTTCCAGACAAGCTCAGCTTGCTAAATGGCATGTAAAAAATTATATTAAAAAAAAAAAGACAATTAGGTATTTTGCCTAAAGTGCAAGTATTTGAGATGTCTAGTCTGTGAGAATCAATCAATGGATTGCTGATTTTGCTTGAGACTCAATTAGTTGTGAGAAAAGGCTTCAGGTGAGAAGTCACAGAATCACAGAATATGCCAAGTTGGAAGGGACTTACAAGGATCATTGAGTCCAATTCCTGGTCCTGCACAGGACTATCCCTAAGAGTCACACCATGTGCCTGAGAGTATCATCCAAATGCTTCTTGAACTCTGTCAGGCTTGGTGCTGTGACCACTTCCCTGGGGAGCCTGTTCCAGCATCCAAACACCCTCTGGGTGAAGAACTTTTTCTAATATCCAACCTAAAACTCCCCTGACACAACTTCAGGCCATTCCCTTGGGTCCTGTCACTGGTCTCTGCAGAGAAGAGATCAGTGCCTACCTCTCTTCTTCCTCTCACAAGGAAGTTGTAGACTGCACTTCCCTCAGTCTTCTCTTCTCCAGGCTGAAGAGACCAAGTGACCTAAGCCTCTCCTCATACAGCTTCCCCTCAAGGTCCTTCATCATCTTCATTGCCCTCCTTTGGACATTCTCTAACAGCTTAACATATTTCTGATATTCCAGTGACCAAAACTGCACACAATATTCAAGGTGAGGCCACCCCAGTGCTGAGCAGAGCGGGACAATCCCCTCCCTCGACCAGCTGGTGATGCTTTGCCTGATGCCCCCCAGGACACGGTTGCCCTCCTGGCTGCCAGGGCACTGCTGACTCCTATTCAACTTGCCATCAACCAGGACCCCCAGGTCCCTTTCCATGGCACTGCTTTCCAGCATCCATCATTTTGTACATATATCCGCGGTTGCCCCATCCCAAGTGCAGATGGCACTTCCTCTTGTTGAACTTCATATAGTTGATGACTACTCAGTCCTCTAGTCCTTTCTGGCCTGTCTGATATGAGAAGAAGCCTTGTCAGTAATACCACTAGGAATCTAATTTTCCATCACCCTGACTTGAATCAGTGTGTACCTAAAACCTGAAATATTTTAGAATGGCAACATAATGACTAAATGCCACCAAGATGTTTCAGCTTTAGAGAATCAAAAACAAGATTTCCCCAGTCTGGAGGAATTGGGTTCAATTCAATTTTCTGGGTTTTAATCTTGGTGACAAGAAATAAAAATATTCAAATGGCCTTATTGTCTGTGTAATTGGTTTGACAGCTAAACAAAAAAAACACCACAAACTGAAACCCAAAAATAAACAGAAAAAAATGTACCACAAACTCCCCTCAGAGTCTCGGCCCCCCAAGCAAGGTTTTTTGTGCAATGCAGCAGAAATGAGTGTCACCCTTCAGAGACAAACTCTTTCAGATTGTGTTGAATAATTCATTTTATGTTTTCTGACTGAATTTCATAACGGTTGGCTTGTCAAGAATCCATGTGATCATGTAGAGTACATTTGGATACATGTAAAGATGTTCAGCTTTCTTATCTGTGTTGCTGGAGTATGAAAATTGTCTCATTATCCATCAGGTTTCCAGCTGACACTTGCTGATGGAGGTGAATGGTCACTGAGGCACAGTATTATCATTGCTGCCATATCTCCTGTGCCTTAAAAGAATTTTATTACTATGTTTCCTGCAGTTTGCTTTTATATAAAATGAAGAGGTTTGAACTAAAAACGTCATCTGTTGAGCACATATGCTTCTATTTCCAAGAATTTGGATAATTTAATTATGTTATCTGTTACAAAATGTGCTTCATACAAAAAGTGGTATTTGAAAAAATTGTTTTAATTAATACTGAGTTTTAATGCATGTCATAAAATGTCAGATTTTCCCAGACAGAATATCCTGATTTTGACTGATGTGGTACCAGTAAATTAATGCAAAATGATAATTTAGTCTATTAACTACACTTTTACCAACTGGCAATGTTCACTCTCTACCTTTTCCTGTGTTAAGTATTTGGTGCCAGTGGATGCTGTATACCAGAACTTAGCTTCAGTCTCTCTTCTGAGCTAGTGTTCTTCATTTACTACTACACCCTCTGCCTACTGGCTCAATTTCTTTGCTAAGGTTACACTGTTAGACTGTGCTTCATATAATTCCAAAAATCTTTGAGTCAACTAACATATAACAGAATTAATTCAAGCAAAACCAAGCTCTGTTAAATAACTAAAATGCAAAATATTTTTAAGAAATTTTTTCCCCCAGGTTCAATATAAATTCAGTTTCAATTTCATAACACTGTGTGAACGGAGATAGCTACAATGCTAGAAAATCTGTAGAAAATCTGTTCTTCTAAACCTGCCTATCAGAAACCTCCTCTCACCTCTTCACACTTCCCTATCAGAAGCCTTCTTCCACATTTATGAAAAAAAGAAAAAAGAAGAAAGAAAAAGAAAAAAGAAAAAGAAGAAAGAGGTGGGGCCAGGGCAGGCCAGGTAAGGTAAAGGAATTAAAGCCAGGATGCTAAAGACCAAGGCTCACTATTCACAGAGGTAAGAAGTGTCTTACAGCCGCAAAGGCAGCTTCCAGATAGCTCCCCTAAATGTCCAAGTTCCATTGCTTTACACAGCATACTTTCCCTCATCTTACAGAGATTTTGTCTATATTTATTAATGCTTCCCCAAGGCCAAACCGGAGTTACAGCTAATCATAGAAGGATTTGAAGATGTTGTCTCCCAAAAGTCCCAGTACCTGACAGAAGAAACTAGGCACCAGTGGTACCCTGAAACGTGAAGGTAGCTGTACTACCCAAACAGGACAAAATTGTGCCAGGTACCAACTTCCCTGTCACATCTTGCCCGTATGATGCAACAACATCCAGCCCTACTTTTCCACCACCGCCACTCACTTCCTTCACCAGCACTGCCTCTAACTGTATTTAAAGCAACATAGAGTTTAAATGAACATGGAACTGTGACAGAAAGCAGCCTTTCTTGAAGTTCAGCATTTGCTAGTGGCCCATAGAAAACACTTCCTTTTCTTATATTGAGATTATTTTTATTTGCATTTGCTGATTTTTCAGTCTTTGTATTTGCAATATTTTAACAATATAGTTTTAACCCTGATATATCCTGAAGGAAAACCTACAAATATATGTAGATTTAGAAACAGTACTTTGACTAACATTAACGTTGGCCACTTCAATGTGATTTTTAAAGATATTAGTGAATTTGTTGTTCTAGCAACAGCAATAAAGGGAAAGGAAGTGTTCTGTACACAGCGTAGCTGTGAAAGAAGCAGAAAAATACACCTAAATGGAGTCCTAACAGTACCAAAGAACCCTTTATCTGCCCCCCTTCACCAAACATAATGACAATTTCTGATTTCCTTTAGGTTTTACCCAGCAGTAAAAGTCATCAATAACCTGTCACACCTGACAGAAACTGCCAGCACATGTTAGCACTTGAGCTTTCATCTGACTCATCTAAAATACATGACACAACAAGTGACAGCAGTCATTTGCACTTTCCCCAAATTTTTGAAAAAGCTCATTTTATGGCTCTGGTGCACCTTTGTATGGATTGAAATTAATGAAAGCTCTGAACTATAGAACACAGGAAAGTGATTGAGAAAACAGACAGAAATAAAACAGTATTTTGGAAGGAACGGGAAGTTTTGAAAAAGACGGGTTATGTTATTGCTCTGATTTAAACTCCAAACACTAATTTCAGATAATATGGTTGCAATTTAATAAAATATTTCCATATTAGTTATGAAGTGTTTCCTAGTGAGCTCCCAGGAAGTGAAAAAGCAGTCCTGTCTGCTTCTGAATGGTCTTAAATACAATGCCTAAGAAGAATCTGAGATCAAGTGAACACTATTTGCCAATGAATATTTTCCTCAGCAGGTTTAAATAGAGAGACACACTTTGGCATTTAAAGGAATATAATTTAAAGGACAACTGTCTGGTTTAACCTTTTACATGTCACGACCGTTAAATGGAGGAGACTATTGATAGACAAATGTGCAACAGGAAAAGAACAGCTAAAAAAATTAACCTCTAATAGCTTATAATATAAGAAACAATATTAATAATAATATCAATATTAATAATGTCTAGTTCACATCTGAGAACTGCAAATATCCTGATAATATTCTAAATGTTGACTCTTCCTGGGTAAACAGACTCGTGTCCTATTTATTCTACATATGGTATCAATATTGTCATGGTTACAGTGCATCTAAATTATTAACACATATATATAAAACCTCTGAGATCAGTTAGATTAAGAATGAAAGTAAGCATCACAGCCTTGCACATTGCTTCTGTGCCTCTAAAAACAAAAAAGTAAAGTTCAGAAGAAAGGAGAAATCATAATCATAGTTTAATAAAGATACATATATTTTGTATAAATAATTCTTAGCCAGAACTTTATAAAGTTAATGAGGGTATTTTTACCAGATTCAATAGATGTTCTGTCCTTTAGTTATGTGTGTAAAGTTCTTATAATGGAAAGTTAGCTTTAGTGGGTTTTAGGAGCAAGCCAAATGAAGATTTTGCTATTAAAAATATGTTCATCAGACAGTTATGGTCAAACCAAACTCTTTTTGTGACTCGTAAGCTTTAAATCTCACTAAAAATTGCATTTAAATAGCAAAAAGACAATGCATGAATATAAACTGAATTATTTATGATGATCTGGAAATCAGAGAGAATAAAAAATGTCCAAGGAGTATTCCTTTTGATAATTTTCACTTTGCCTATTTTGTAGAAAAAAAATATAATTTTCTTACAATAAATGTAAAATACCAAAGATATTATGGAAGAATTTGTAATATAAATACTCATGTGAACTTGAAATACTGCATAATTACAAATTTTTAAAGCTTCCGCTTAAATTAAAATTTAGCTATTAATTAGCTATTAATTAAATTAAATTATGTATTAAAAATACCTTATTTTTTCTATTTTTAAAGTTTAATTGTGTCTCAAGATTTTTATATTGAGAATGAATACCCACAGAATTTTAAAAAATAAAAAAAGAGTTCATTTGTATATTTTGTTTGTATTCATTCCAAAAGGTTCTCTATAAAACATACCATATGATTCCAATTGCATTACTTAAACTGAACAAATGACCTTGCTTTCTTTTTAAAAGGAAAAACAAACCAAAAACAAAACAAAGAAACAAAAAAAAACCAAACCAAACCAAAACAAACAAACAAACAAAAAACAAAACAAAAACAAACCCAAAGCTTTAAGTTGAGAGATAAGAAAAGAAAATGCTATTAAAAAGTAATGTATTGGCACCTTGATCTGCTGAAGTTTATATTGGATGACCAAAGAAAGGAAGGTGATTCAAGATGCTTCTGCCCTTACTTGATTCTAGATATAAAAAATTAATCAGAAGGGGTCGGGAGGATGTGGACTTTGCTTGCATCACACTGCCAGCTGTTCTGAATCTCTTTCATGTAAGTCAGAGGAACTGTGAATTGTTGTCCTCTTCCTGATCACCTGCTCATGTTCTTGAGTCAGTATCAGTGGTTTTATCCTCATAAAATCTACTAGAGAGAGTACTATGACAACAGGACTGGAACAGCACTCTGATCATAATGTGACCACAAGATCAAGCTGAAGGCTGAGAAAACTATTTGCAAAATGCAAGTCAAGATGCTGACAGTGCTACACTTTCCCAAGATGGACTGTAGCTGAGACGGTGTGAAAAATCAGTATACAACCTGTACTATAGTCACAAGTGTGATGTGGTGTTGCTTGCAAATCTAATAGAGATCTGTAGAACCAAATTAACTGGCTAGTAAAAAATACCTCTTTACTGCTATTCTGCATTGCTGTGACGAGTTAAGCAGAAAATACATAACAGCAAATCTTTCTCCTTAATGCTAAGTAAGAAAACTAACAGCTTCACTGCCATAAGGTAATAGGAGCCCTGTAGCAGTGTGTTTGGTACAATTCAAAGATTAGCTTGTGAGAGTTGATTAAATTATTTTTTCAGATTTGTCACCTAAACTCTCTGTATCTTCTTTTCTGAAGAAGATTTTTTTAATAAAAAAAAGTAAAAAATCACTCAAACACTCAAGAGAATACGTTAACTACATTAAACCTTACAAAGTCTTTCATAACTATCATAAGTTAAAGCATGCTAAAATCTACCTACTCAGTCTACCTACTCACTCTAGAGCCTAGCTAACCAGGGGGCAGGTTATAAAAGGCTGTAATCAGCTGTGGGGGCTAGACCAACTAACTAGAAAAGGAGGTGGGAATTGTGGCTTTAATGTAATCCCATAAATAAGGCATTTCCTAGAACAGGGGATCTGCTTCAGCTCAAAAGCAACAAAGGTTTTGTGAGAGGAGAAATCTTTTGCTTTAAAGGGGATGGCATAGTAGGCTATTGACATTAATCCCCCTTATATTAAGAATAATACCAATGATGTTTTGTGGGTTTATTCTTTTTTCGTTAGGAAGTGATAGAATTTGAAATGTCTAGAAAACTGCTAATATACTGCAAGTTCCTACCAATGGTAGGATGCTATTCCCCATAACTGCATCCAAACCATCTTTCCTCTGGTTTGGGAAAATTTTTCTTGTCTGCCTATTCTCTACTAGTCTGTACTAATCAAAACATCCCCCTTCCCCTCTTTGTTATTGCTGAGACTTCTCTGCTCTTCAGGGCTTGTTTCCTCCCACCATCATTTTTCATGTGAAACAATAATTTGTGAGGCAGAAATGTTTCAAGAAACAGGAGATGCTGTGTTCTCTTCCTAACTGCACCACTGACCCTGTTACAAGCAAGCCATCTTACCTTCCTGCTTCTTTCCTTAACCCCCATCCAAGTCCCTAAACTTAAGATTCCACACTTGAAAAGATAAATGCTGTTCAAAAGGCTGGGTATACAGCTACATTAATTTGCTTCTTTCATCCAAGCTGGACCGGGAAATCTATTGAACGTGTCTTCCCGCAGACTGAAAGAAAAGGTGCATGAACTTGTGTGATGTTGAGTACCTCCTGATGTAGAATAAGTGCATTAACATTTGTTGAAGCCTACAACAAAATCCAGTCTTGTAACATCTCTCAGTCTACTTAGGCAATTCATAAGACGAGTCACCATATTTCTCATTACGTACAGAAAAAAAACCCAGAAGTTAGCAAACAGTTATTGTCAATATATAGAAATAAGCCATGGGAGGCCAATTAATATCACGACATGAATAAGAAGATATTAACAGGAAAAAAATAGTAATGAATAAGTAAGGCCTAAATATCCTTGAAAAAATATAGTAATCTGTGGGGATTGCCCTAAGACGTTATAAAAGCTAATACAGACTAAACAATTGTTCTGAATGCTAATCTGTACTACCTTGTTCTCTCACTGCAACCATAACCCAATAACTGTAGACATATGGACTTTGCAAATGGTATCTAAGCTGTGCATGGTACTAAACAAGCTGTTAAAAAGCTGAGCAAGTTAGACTGCCCACTAACTATCTATCAAGAGACATAAAGAAGCCCAAACAATTTATAGGAATACTGGTTTACTCTGGGAAAATGTCTCTGCTTTCTTCTCATAAGCAACATCATTTTCCTAGGACTGCTGGATGACCTAGCAAAATCTGATTTCTTCAACATACTTGGTAGATACCAGAAGGCTAACTTCTTAATTTGGCATATGTGAAGTTGTTGTAACCAGAATGGCCTTTCACATTGTCCTAAACGTTTTTGATAACCCACACCATCATCTGCAGAAACTGAGAAGGTGATTATAGACATGAATTGGAAGCAAGTCGGTAGGAATAGGTGGCTTTTATGGCCAGTGACATTTTTCAGCATTAAAATCTAGAAAGAGCTAGAAAAAACATGGGAAATTTGCTATGATTTCTTGAAATGAAAGCTTCTATTCAGCTTTAATAAAGACATCAAAAATAGTTTTCATTTGCTAAATAAGTAAAGGGCCAAGTTGAGATTGTCCTAATAACCCCTGGCATCCGTGAGTTCCAGCAGGCAGAATACAGCCAGAATATGCAACGGTGCTTGAAAACATTATAGAAAGATTGTCAGAAAACTCACAGGGGTTTATATAGCCCTCTTGTCATAAAGCAGGATCAGCTATAGCTGCCTCTCAATCAACCACTGACGGTTTGTCTGGGTTATGGATTAACTGTACTGCAAGACCAGAGACTCCTGAAAGGCTCAGCATGAGCCAGCTCACATCCATGAGCAGAAGAGCTGCGTCGTGCTGGCAGGACTGACATGCTGGCTGGCTCCACACCTGCTGGGTCCCCACCCTCGGCTGTCACCGTTGTCACCAGACCACTCCTTTCCCCATTGCGTTCTCAGGGTGGGATCCCAAACGCCACCTTGCATTCATTCTGTACTTCCTGAGGGTTTTAAGGTAGGGTTGGGTTTTGAGTGTTTTGGGGTTTTTTCTTTCCCTTTTCATGTTACTCTTAATAACCAAGAGCTGACTAGGCCCACACACGTGAATATACCTGATGAAGTGACATTTCTCTAACATAGAAGATATATTTTGGAGATGTTTTATAGATATAATCCTTCTAGAAAAAGAGAAAGGGGAGATCTTCATTGTCATTGATGTTGTCATTATAAATCCTTTTTCAATGGTTACCACTGATAATTCAACAACGTTCCTTTCAGCTTTTGATTGAGCTGAAAACCAGAGAATGAGCCATTTTACCCCTATTTGAATCTGTCATTTGAAGAGTTTCAAGTTCAGGCAAGTTTTGATGAGTTTGAACTAAAATAGAGAGTATTGCAGGTGGGCCCTGACTTACCTTGATAAGCAGCTACCCATTAGCTTCAGCCTCTCCTTCAAGAGTTCAAAACTGTGTTCAGAATAGAAAGTACCTTGCCTAGAACTCTAGGAACTTCTCATGGACCTACTAAGCTAGGGAATTAGCTATAACAAACCTTAGTTCACATCCAGCGTATCCCTGATCCTATTTGATTTAATCTGTTTTTTACTGCAGTTATTGACACACAGCAGACTGCAGTGAAATAAACACAGTATTTTGAGATTTATATTTTAACTTTTAAAATCTTATCAGTATGCAGCACTATAAAGGGGATTGTGAATGCTGTTCTAGTCCACTTACTTTTCTGGTGGCCAGATTTTCTCTAATAAAAATGTAAATAATCCCTAGAATGACATACTAGTTTAAAAGACTTCTACTTTTCTTCTGTAAACTGACAGCAAATTGTCTTTCTTTGCTAAATGTGCTTATTTGTTAAGAATATTTACTTCATGCTAAAGAAGCTAAAACCAACGTGACCTTGAGTATGATCAATTTAAGTACAACATTGCATTTCAAGATATAGCAGTTATTTCTCCCAGTATACCCCTGGTAGATAGCCTCAAATAGATATTGACTCCCTAATTCCTCAGCCTTGAAATTTTGAAGTTATGTACTATAACATGTTAAGATCTGAAAAAATCATTAGATAGAATGCACAGTTTCAGTGATTTACGTGCAATGTGAAGTATTATACCTGTAAATGGCCATCACTATTCATTTATAATTTTGTTAATGTATAGCTTATAAATTTGAGAAAAAACATTCACAAGTAAATTAGTCATGCAATCGTATTTTAAAATTGCTTTTGCAGTTTGATCTGAAGCCATTAAAAACACAGATCCTTTTACTTCTATGTTCCATATGAGCAATCAAAGGAAAAACTACAAACAATTCTGCCTGTTAGTTCCAGACTTAAGTTTTGAACTACTGAGCTGTCCCAAGTTAGGGATTCAACTGAGAGGAAAAGCTTACAGGACTGAACCTCCCCCCTCGCCCAAGACTTCCTGTTGGGATATTTATTTCTTATTAAATGGTTCAAAACATATATTAAATGGTTCATAAATATATTATTTCTATTAAAATGAATTCTTATATTCACCTTCCCAAATGACTGCCATTTTCCATTTAAGGGTTTTGAAACATCTTGCAGCAACTAATGTAATAAGCCCATGATATCTCTCTCAAGATGAGAGAAATTATTCTCATGTGATTTAGACTGATTCAGCACTGCTTGTATTAGTGGCAGGGTTCATCTTGATCCTTTTTTTTTCTGGTAGTAGAGATTGCTCACGTGTATAACCTGTTTACGAAAGAGTTTGTGTCAAGAGACTGCTATAAAGGAGACATAAATGATCTTAACAGACTAAAGAATAAAAAAGAAATATAATGTGCAACAAAGACACAGTGAGGCACAGAATAGAAACAAAATATTTATGTAGAAAAAAAGTACAACTTTGGTATTAAAAACACCAACGTTCTCAAAATTCAGAGATATATAGGGAGTTTCCAGTATATATCAGCACGGTGGAAAGAGCCTTTTGAACTAAAATGGGGACATTTTGATGTTTTATTTAGTGTTAGGAGAGGGGGAGAGATGTTTTTATTTTTGGTAGCATAAATGTTATCTTCACCTATGTAATAAATTGTCATTATTGTGAATATCAGACTTACAGGTGATTTATGCTGAACACCTATTTCTCACATGGTGAGATTTACCAGTAGGAAGGGGAGTGAGCACAGGACTGAGGAATCAGTGAAAGGGATAGTAGTTTTCTCATACCACTTTGCTGTTTAGCAAAAGCTCCACATTCCATGTTGACCAAGGAAGCTATACAGCTTCACTCAATTACTGCTGCAACTCCATCCAGCCTAGATGTGGCTTTGATACAACACTAACATTACAGAAAAACAAGCCCAGGAAATTTCAGCTGTTACAGCCTGTTTATCAGAATGCTTTTCTTCCTCCCACAGTTGTATTCAGCATTATTTACTAACCTGTTTCTAGGGGAAATAAGGAGTTGGATTGCACTTTGGTAGCTGAATCCACTTACTCCTAAGCTATTTGGATCAGTAGAACCCTTAATAAATCAAGAAGAAGGTAGGAGCACGGGTAAGTGAATTTCCCAGGAAGGACCCTTCACTCCTTCTTGCTGAGGAAAGCAGGGATATTTACTTTCCCTGTGCAGTCACCAGGTAGCAGATTTGCTGATTTCCGAGGAGTATGTCATTGTCCCTATGGACTCTTCTCAGGTGTGGGGTAGGAAAATTCTCTACCTTTCCTGTTGAATCTGTGACACTGTGGAATTAAGTATTTAGATTCCTGGGGTCAGAAAAGGGAAACGCAAGCACAAGCATAAACAGTTTGTGATTTGTACTTAAAGGGCAAGGCATAAGGAGTCAAGAACCCTAATTTTTGGTCATTGTTCCATAAATATTTCCGTATTTTGCTCCCTTACATACAGCTAGATTGAGTAAACAGTGTATGAAGCAGGGTACTAATCCTGTTCATAGCTGAAGCCTCTCTGACTTGGCAGTGAGTTTAAAAGTTTGGTCTCTTTTTCTCAGGGCCCCACAACATTCTTATCAAAGCTGTCTGCAGCTTTCCTCTTCATCTGTTTTTGTACTGCTTCTAGCACTTCTTTGTTCGTTCCCACACAAGCAAACAGGCACAGTAGGTCCAGTGAATTCTTTGTGCATTGAATATACTGCACATCAGTACAGTACATGACTGGTAAGTCTGGCATGTCTGGGAAATATTGAACTGCCTGAGCATGCAATCCAACATGTCTGGGATTTCCATGCTGGCTACGTTCACAAGTCGTGGAAAAATACCTATGTATTTTTTATAGACCAATTCATTTTTCCGCATGAGGGGATTAGTACACTGTAATCAGTTCACTTTTCATCTTTTGATAAACTAAGCATATTAAATTCAAGCCTCTGATCACGTATTGTATCGTACAGCATCCTCTATAGCACTAAAATCACTACTGTGATTCCCTTCTGCTCCATCTCTGTTTTGTGAACAGTGTTTTAAAAATACAGTCGCATGAACTGTATGGCTTATTCAAAAAGCAATCTCAGCGATGCTATACATAGAAGGCAAACCCCCTTCATGTGCCTCGTCAGTAAAAGACATGACCAAAAGGCAGTGTTTCCAGTTCATAGGAAACGGTATGTTTTTACAAACTGCTCTCATCCAAATCACGGTGGGTTTTTTGGTGGAAATTTCTGGTGAATCAAAAGTACTCTGACCCCTGCAGGTGCTTCGGCAAACTGACACGAGAGGGCTGACATGAGGAAAAGAAGAACCTGCATTTTTAAGGAAACGACAGAAACTTCTTCCTTGGCGTGTTGCTTCACCAGGGAGTATCGTCCATTTACTACAACATTCAGAGTTTGAATGCTTGTCTAATATGACCTTAGGGGTGCTTTGCTGGCCTACTGCTTTCTAGAATTCAGGAACACGCAATGTTTTTAGTTGTTCTCAAATTATACATTGGGTTCGTTTATACCAAAACACAGAACCTTTAGAGAGATCAGCTTGTCATTTGCTTTCCAAATCTGTTAAAAATATATCAGAGTATTAGTTCAAATACCATTGCCCAGTAGATCGCTGTTTCTCCATTCATTGTTGAGGTATGTCAGCCACATGGCCCTAATCCACGTAATGTATCGATAGTGTTTTATTACAATAATGTCTTGCAAACTATTGGGGCTAATTAAAATACTCTAGCTCTTGAAAAATAATCTACAATTTAGTTTAAGTTCTGAACAAATCATGATACAGCCTGCTATTCTGCTACGATAAAAACATTATTATTTTTAAAAATAGACTTATATGGCAAATGCCTTCTTTTAGACAAATATGGAAGTGCTTTGTTTTTCAACATCGTGTTACATGGCTGCATTGTTTCCATTAGCAATGGACCTGTGTTGGTAATAGGGAACCTTTGCTACCAGTAGATATTTAGGCTGGAGTGAACAACAGTGACTTACAGTGCTTTTAAGAACACACCGAAAAGATATGCTACTCCTGACAAAGCTTTACACTACGGTTTCTTTTCTTCCTGGTGGCACTTTGTCCTTTGCCTTGTCAATGGGGAGCTTTGCCCTTCAATAGCAGCTCCTTGGTTGACATGAGAACTGGTTCTTTCTGCCAAAGTGGGACGAGCGCGTGGGACTGGAGAAACAGTAGAAGCCATACTTTGGCCCCCTCCATAATAACCTATATTAAGTTTCCAGAACCTCTTTCCCAAATTTTTGGCACGCGTATGTGCAACCCAAGCCTTCCCAGCCTCGGCACCTTGCAGCTGACACAACCCACCTGCGAAGCCAATGGCTTCATCCTCCCAACGGCCACAGCTTCGCGCATTCCTGACCGCGGGATATGCCGTTCTCAGAGCTGCCTACGCACCTTGGGCAGGGCAGGACACGGCAGCAGCAGGTCCTGCTCTGAGATTATAGCGAGGGGCTGCCCTGTGCAGTCAATTTACTCCCGTTTCCCTGCCGCTTCCTCCGCCCAGTCGCTGCCGCCCGCGGTTACCGAACGCAGACACGGCAGCGGCTCGTCCTTCGGTAAAACCGTTCCTGCTGGTTTCCCCCCGGCCGCCCTTTCGCCCCGGCTCGGGGCAGGCAGATCCCGCCCGCCGCTCACCGCTGGAGCGCCGAGCGCTGCCGCCTGCCGGTCCTCCGGGGCCGCCGCCGCCGGGCACACCGCGGCAGCGCCCCGCCACCGCACCGCCCGCCGAGCCGCTCTCGGCCCCGCAGCCCCAGCGCTCCGGGCGGCCCAGGAGCAGCGACAGGAGCCTCTCGGCAGGGGACCGGCCAGCAGCCGGGGGCGCCTCTCGCCCGTGTGCAGGCAAAGAGCGCCCGCCGGACCGGGGGCGGCTTTCGGCGCTGCGGTCGGCAGGCGAGCTGCGGCACCGCCGCTTGTTTACGAGCGGGCAGAGGGGCGGCCCGGGACAGCGCTCGGGGTGGCGGGGCTGCCCCTCCCAGCCCCGCGGACCGGGGTCCGCCCCAGCTCCTCCGCACCCGCGGGGTACCTGGGCGCGCCCGCAGCCCGGCGGCGGGGACGGGACGGGGCGGGGCGGGGCGGAGAGAGCGCGGCTCTGCCCTCCCGTGGCGCCGGGGCTGAGCGGGCGCGGAGCCGCTCCCCGTCCCGGATCCCCGCGCCCCTCCAAGGGGCAGGCGGAGGAAGAGGAGGAGGCTCCCGCCGCCGGGCACGGCGGGGCCCCCTTCGCGATTCCCCCTGGCGTTGCCCTGCTGTGGCTGCACCCTTCGCGGGGCCCTCTCCCACCACGCCCCCGGTGTTCCCCGGGCCGCCGCCAGCCCGTCCCCGCGGTCTGGCGCCGTCGCCTCACTTCGCTCCTGGAGCTCCGGGAGGGGGAGGGGAGGGGCAGGGGGAGGCGGTGGCGGCGACCGCCGTGGGGCCCAGGCTGCTCCTCGCCTCCGCTGCGCCTCTTCCAACCCCGGGATCTGGGGCTGCGGGGGGGGCGGGAAATGGAGGGGGCGGGGCCGGCATGGGCAGCAGCCAATGAGGGGGCGCAACCCGGCAGCTGGGGCGGTGCGAAGGCGGTCACCGCCCAATGGGGGAAGGGCAGAGGGCGCACTCGGAGCGGGGCGAGAGTCAGGCAGGAGGCGAGTCGGGACTCGGGCAGCGAGCGGGACACAGGAGCTGCCGCCGCCTCGGCCAGGGCTTGATCGCAGCCGCTCGCACGGACGGCGCCGCGGGACCGGGAGCCGGTGGGTGAGGGACGAACGGACTAAGGGACGCCGCTTCCCGGAGGGGGCAGCGGGCGGAGCCGCCACCCGGAGAAGAAGTTTGGCCGAAGCGGCCGCCTTCGCCGAGAGAGGAAACTTTCCTCGGGGGGCCGGAGGCGGGGGCGGCGGGAAGGAGCCGCGGCACACTCGGATCCGCCGCCCGGCGAGGGGGCTTCCGAGAGGCTCCCCCCCGGCCCAGGCCGGGCTGCGGCGGCTGGGATGTACCTGGCAGCGGTCTCGGCGGGGAGGAGACGCCCGGGCGGAGACGTCGGCTGGCACCTGGCGGCGGCGGGGTGGCTGCTCCTGCTGGCCCTGCTGTTGGGCGACTCGGGGACGCGGGCGCTCGTCTGCTTACCCTGCGACGAATCCAAATGCGAAGAACCGAAGAGCTGCCCCGGTAGCATCGTGCTGGGGATCTGCGGCTGTTGTTTCATGTGCGCTCGGCAACGGAACGAGAGCTGCGGGGGAGTCTATGGGCTGCACGGGGCTTGCGACCGGGGCTTGCGCTGTGTCATCCGGCCGCCGCTCAACGGAGACTCCATCACCGAGTACGAAGTGGGCGTCTGCGAAGGTGAGAGGCGGCGGGACATCATCCGTCCATCTCTCCATCCCCCGGGCTGGGGGTACCCGCTGGGCGGCGGGAAGGGAAGGAGGGCGCACCGGAGCCTAACACATCTTAGACGCCGGTGCGCCTTCCTTCCCTTCCCGCCACCCGTCTGTCCCATCTGCGAGCGCGTCTTTTTAACCCTCCTTGTCTGAAAAAAGACCCAAAAAACCCTCGTTACAAGTTTTACTCTTAATTTTTGTAAAGGCTTTATAATTTCTCTATTCGCATAGCGCGTTACTGGTTTGCTTAATAGCTTATACCAGCTACTGATGCCCAGCTAAAATTCCTTGATAAAGGACTCGGGAAGGGTTTGGCAGATGGAGATCGGCGGAGGTCAGTCGTGCACACATGATGCCTGTTCCGGATTCCCTCCTCTGTAAGGAAACAACAAAGGCTGATCATCTGTTGTAAAGTTTTCCTTCCTGTTCCTGTCATTTAATATCTCCCCGTCTGTCCTGCTCGATATTTGATAAGGGGTGTCTTTTTTTCCTGCTGGAGCATCAAGGGGGTAGGAGAAATACCCACGACAAAACTCCTCTCAAAGTCACTTCAGCTTCCTGTCGTCTGCTTGTTGATGTGATGAATTGGTATGAAATGCAAACGGAGTTCACCCCCACTTCAAATTTTGTGTCTATCAGAGTCCCTAAGACTTATTTTTTATATGTGATAATTTAACAAAGGCCAGAGGCAAATTTTTAGTCTCTTTCTCTTGTACCTCTAGTTCCGTTTTTCCCCCAAGTTGAGGGAAAACATGGCGCTGTAAAGAGATTACAAATAACCAGTAGTTTGGGATATGTATAAATGTATATGTGACTCGGAGCGGGAGCTTCGACAGTTCTGGAAAAGGAGAGGGAGGCGGTCTCCTCTCGGCGGGTAGAGGGCAGTAGAAAGTCCAGAGAGCTGGTGAGGCAGCATCTGTCCAAAAAAACTTGCGTTTAAAATGATGCACTATTTTGAGAAAGCTAAACTCGGTCATTTTTAGTGGGCAGCTGACCTTTGTCCTGGCTCTCATTATTAGTTTAAAACTCCGCTTGCCTGCGTGACAAATGAATTGCAAGCCACAGCAGAGCAGGGCAATGTGTCCCGCCTGTGCTACAACCAATGCCATCTGCCTCATCAGCTGATGCTTTGGTAGGACGAGTTCCAGGGTTAAAAGCTGTGTTGTTAAACAATTAAAAATGGCCCTAAACTTTTGAAGACCTTGGTTGAGATCATGGTGGTGAATATGTACATTGTTGTGGTCTCTCTTATTTTTAACACTGGAAAAGTTTTCATAAACAGAAAAGTACAAACGTACTTTAAAAACCTACCTGGTTTTGGAGGAGTTTCTCTTGTTGTGTGTTTTCAAGTAAAAGCTTGGCTAGAAGAGTTTCCCCCATTCCCCATGGTTAAAGGAACTAAAAGTCTGCAGTCATTAAATGGCTTAATGTTCCAGCTCCCTTACTGTATCACAGTACGGACAACTCTGGCAGTTTAAGAGTATTTCATTCCTTTGAAGTGATGCAATCTGTACGTTGCTGTAGTTCAACTCATAACACGTCCCATTTACTGTAGAAAATAGTATGAAGCATTTGTTGGCAAGATTGCATTTCAATTAATGTTGTGGTTAGGAACTAGTTCCAGCTGTCCCTATAGGAATAGTCGAGATAACTTATCTACTTAATTTTCATTCTCATAAATGAAAAGCAACTGAGTTGAACTGTCAGCCTAATAAATAGTCCTGGAATACCTATTACTGAATTGTCAGGAAACTGCCTCATTCTAAGGAACAGAAGTAATGTGCTGTTCTTCATGGTGCTTGTTTTGCACGAGGTGGCAGCAAGGATGAAAGGGAAGTTATTGTACTGCCTCTGATCACGAAAATGATGTTGAATAGCTCTGATTTTTTGATTGTGATGACCTAAACAGTTGTGCAGTTTACAGGCACATGTGCAACAGGCTAGGGTGGTGATGCCTGATCTGTGAGCTGTACCTTTATCTTTTAATGGAACAAAGGCTGCTTTTTTTTTTAATTGTCTTGTCCACTGGGAGTGCAAACCAGTCCTACCCCAGTTCAGAGAGGAGGAAATGGAAGTATCTTGCAGAACTGTGTGAACAGAAATCCGTGGTTTTGCTCTCCTTCCTGTCTTTAGCCTTTTCTTTCACTGCAGTTTTTTACGCTGAAATGACCCCTACTGGCTACAGTTATAAGCATGTTTTTTGTATCAGTGTTGAAGCTTCATCGGTGTCTTATTTCAGAGTATCAACACGTACTAGGCTACAGAAAACTCTTGAGAGCTGAAATAGCAACAGGTAGAAATACTTGTCTGGTAACTTAGTTTTAGCATTTAATGCACTTTGACGTTAGTTAGTTTATAACACCTGATGGAGGAGTCTCTGTGGCATCTGTTACTGGTAGGTTCTCTTTTTGAAATTACAAGTAGACTGTTCTTTGTTAAAGAACTGTTTATTAATGAAATCTGTTGCTGGTTCTGAGGTTGTTTTTTGTTTTTTTTCTTTATCCTTCTAAAACCTGAAGAAAGTTCTCATTCATGTCACCACCTTAACTATTCACATCTCTATGCAGTTCTAAGGCTCAGTTTGTGTCATTATCCCAAAGTAGGTAAATATCTTCCCTGACTGCAGTTATACCCATAGTAAATAATTCTGAGGTCAGCTCAGCTTCCCTGGTGGCCACTCCTGAAGGGCATTCTTGAGAGAGTTTGCACAGCTCCAGCATGTGTTGGCTTTATAGGGATACTGCTGGATTGGTTCAGTGAGGTGTGTTGAGAGCCTACAGCCCCTTCCAAAGAGTTTGAGCATTGAGAAATTTTGAATGCAAAGCAGGAATTGCCCATTGCTCTGCCTTTGAAGGTAGTCCTAGAGTCACCACTGAATTAGACTGAGGTTCTCCAGAAACACCTTAGCCTTGGCTTTTGCTGCAGTGCAGCTGGGCAGGGCTCTGTCTTCCTGGGGGTTCAGGGAGCCTTGGAAAAGTTCTGCCAAAGAAGTTTGGTTACTCTGTGAAGGCATTTCTTGTGATGACACTCTTCTTGTTTCAGTTACCATGCTTCCCAGGTTTCTGGTGCTATTAAATGAAGGGGCCTAGATTGCTATGCTAAACTCTTCGAAGACATGACAATAGCACATAATATAACACTGAAAATGAGATGAAGTTATTTTTAACTAACAGAAACATAAGATTTTGTAATATATTTGAAATGCTTCGTTAACAAAACTCCTAGTCTCACTGTGTTTTTAAGTTTCTTTTATGATGTACTTCCATATAAATTAACCTCTAGATACATATTAAAAGAAGGTATTTCTGTGCCAGTAGCTTACCAGTACTTTGTTTGGTTTTGGTTTATTGTTTTGTTTTTAGTGGGGTTTGAGTGTGTTTGTTTTTTGGGGGAATGGGGGATACAGCTATTGCTGTATTCTTTTTGCTCACTGTAGGTAGTTTAAGGTTTGCCTTGAATACTTGAGGCTTCTCTGCCTAGTGCATAGCTTCTGTACTGGGGCTCCCTTGGGACCAGAAGAAAGCTGCTTTAGGAGATTTTAGGCAAGTATTGGGAAAGTATGTGGGTTAATCTCCTAGGACAATGGCAGAAGCTTGCCTTCCTGTGGCTAATCCTAGTCTCATTTACTGAACTGCATCTTTTTGGGAACTTGGAGCATTACAGTCTGTCTGACTCCTTGTTGGGGCAAGCTGGGAGAGCTTGGATGTGTCCATTGTCCTTTTCCCCACCTTTAAGCCTGCTGTGGACTAGTTATCCTCTTAGAAATATGTAAGGGCACAATATATTATATGTTACCAAAGCATGGTGAAACTGGAGCTTGTGAAAAGAAAGGAAAATTTGACAACCCAACTTTTTTTCAGAATTTGGAAGAGGAAACCTAAGCTTGTTTTTGTTTTACTGTGTTCAGGTATTGGTTTACATGTATGCTAATGGAGTTCTTTCCTGCTTTTCTGTAGTAAGAATAACTTGGTTACAGACTTTATAGTATTTTTATCATAAGTAGTGCTGATACTTGTAACTTCTGTAACTAGTACCTTGGGAGAACTTTTATTTTCAGTTGTTTTCAGTCCTATGCTCTCTACCTAATGGGTCAATGGACCCAAAGACCTCAGCTTGATGCTTTGTCTCCAGACATACTTCTATACAGCATGCTAGGCTTCTTGCCTGTGATGCAGTCCAGACCCTTAAAGATCAGGCCGTATTTTGCTTTCAGTACCAGTTACTGAAGTTGAAGTAGTTGAGAAGTCACATGTTGGTAACCCAGTTGTTTATATCTGTTTGGACTCGAAGAGCATTGCCCAGGTTTCTTATCTTTTGTTAGATTGGGGTTTTTATCTTACTTCGTTATGTAGTGAGGGGCTGGGGAAGTATCCAAGTGGTTCTGATGCTCATGTGTGCACAGAGAACTTTCTCCAGTAAAGCAAGTGTTAGAACTGATGATGTAGTTGGGGACTTCATCAGTATTAAGTGGTGCACCAAATTGTTGTTGGCATGAAGACAGTCAAAATACTTTGTTCAAGGACTGTCAGCAATCCAGACTATCAGGGAAACAAATGGAAAAATTACTCATGTTTTCAAAAAAGAAAATTATCAGAAAAATTATTTTACTTGTGAAACTGGAATGAGAAGTAGTTCTCTGGTGGTGAATGTTCAGCTTCTGATATGCTAGTCTTGATCAAATTTAATAGTCCCCTTCCCTTACTCTCCTCCCTCCACCAGAAGATACTTACTAGGAGCATGCTGTCTTCTTACACACAGACCGGAGAATTTATAAACTACTTCTACTCTGTATTCTGTCAGTGTGGAAATCTCAACATCAGTAAGAACATGTAACTTTGAGTGTGGCATGGAATTTGAATTGGATCAGGTGCTTATTTGACTTGGAAATGGCTTCCTCTCTGTTTCTGGGCACCATATTTTGATTTTAGAAATCACTTGGTTCCAGTATTTCAACAAAAATTAAATGGAAGAGTCTAACAGATATGAGGAGAGATATTGATGCAGTACTTGGTAGGCTTTGGCTGTTGTGGATCAGCACAGTTAGTTAAAAACTAGAAATCTCACCATGGATAGGCTGGGTTACTAAATGTTTTAACTTCTGTAAGTGGAATATTCTCTTTTTATTTATTTTTAGTTTTTAAAACCTTTCATAAACATCCTCTGCTTATGTGAATTTTTCCACGTAGAAAGGGATTATTTCATCAGGTTCCCCAAAATCACACTGCTTATAAAGATTTATTTTTTTTTAAACTACCTTGAGACTCCCCCCTAGGCATGTTTGCTAGCTTAAGTACCCTCTAGCTGATTCAAGGATTCTTGCATAATTTAACTTCTTGCCTAGTACTTAGTCAAGCAAAATGTCATTTTACTGACAGGCGTATTATGCAATAATTAATCCATTAATATGGTTCAAAAATGCTTTCCTCTTCCCTTCCTTGCTTTGTGCCCCCCTCAAGCATTCTTCATCTCAATAAGTAAAGTTTATAGTATCTTGCAGACCAAATATTTCTCTGTTTTAATGGATTAAATGCCTTGTAGAGGTGACCTATTAAATGTCTCTTGTGACTTATAAACTGCTTTCATTTGAGAATGCATTTAATCCACAGGGAATGTAAACTTGGAAATGGTGAACTCAGGGTTTGCCTGAAACTTTGAGTGACACCAGTTGTGTAGCCTGGAATTTGGAAAATTACTGACTGACACTGACATAGAAAGCTTATTTATATGGACCAACTTACCAACATAAACTAAGATTGGAAGATAACTTTTGATAAAAGATACCTAGATTAAATTCCACATAAGCATAGGGATTAAAAGATGGTCCCTGAGGGAGCTCTTGTCTGAACAGACTAGTTTGGCCTTGTCTGGGTAAAGTAAATCCTTGGTAATGTTTTGAGATGAATGGGAGCAGTTCACACCTTTACCAGGGGCAGTATTCAGTCCCTAGCAGCATTCACTGGGTGTACTGGGCACTTAACTTCAGAATCTGCAAATCACTAACACTTTATGGGTCATGAGCATACAAGTCTTTAATAGGAAAACAAATGGGAATGCAGGGTTGTGAACAGAAGGAAAAGCACTGGCTCAGAGGCACAGCACCAATTCCCATGTTCTTACTCATTTCCTAAACTTTAAGCCTTATATAGCCAGCTACTGTGATACTGCTAGGCTTCAATTCGTGGTTGGTTTTTTGTTTTGTTTTGTTTGTTTGTTTTGTTTATTTTCATTTTTATTTGTTTGTTTTTTTGTTTGAAGGATTTTTTTGTATTAGTGAAAATAATTAGCAAATGTGATGTTTCTAAATCCAAGAGAGCCAAATCTGTTGGGTCACTTATCCTTGAAATGAATTAAACTTCAGTGTTTTGCTACAGGCTGTGTGGGACACTCTTCAGGATTTTTTTCAGAAAGGATGGATGTAAGCATGTTGGAGGTATTTTTTCCCCTCACTGATGGGCTGTTGATAAAAAACTGGGGTCATAATGATAATGGTGCTACACGTGGTAATGTAAAACATGCTGCTTTCATGATATAAACACCAAACTTGACATCTATCTCTAAGTTAGGTTTTAGAAAAAGAAAAAAACCTTGAGGCTAGTTCTAAATCTGAGGTAGAGTTCTAAATGTGTAGTCTCCTGCAGCTAAGAATTTGGGTGCAATTCCTCTGAAACATCTTGCAATTATGGTGTTCAGTGATGCTGCGTTAATGACTGGGGGCAAAAGTGGCCAAATATTTAAGATGATGTATTTCTCCTAATAGTGTTAGCTGTTCTTGGTATAGTTTGCTCAATTCATAGCCTTGTTCCAGAATTTGTCTTTGGAAAAACTTTTCCTGCTTCTGTCAGCTTTACCTCTGCCTAGCAGCTGCAGCAAGCTGCCAGCCAACTACTTGCTTGCAGTGAAGCTGATGTGTGCTGCTGTCCATGAAGGCTTCTGAAGTGTGTGGGTGCAGAGTGCAACTTAAAAGAATCAGAATTTTAGCCTCCTCTGGAAAATTATCATGAAGATTTGGCCCTCTTCTGAGGCCTTAGCAATTATTTTTATAATGAGATTTCTAGAGCTAGAGGAAAAATCTGCTACAACAACTGAAATGCTGCTGTCCATGCTCATTCTAATCAGGAGAGTACTGGCAGAGGCTCTTTCTGATCAATTAAACCCTGGGACATGGTGTAGTATTTTCAATCAGCTATCTACAAAGAAAATATTGTTCTGGTCACAGGTTTAAAACAACTTATTTGTCTTTTTTCAGGTGTGTAAATGCGTAGGGTCAGACTTCAGAACTAATGACTTACCATTTCAGGCCATCTTTGGGGAAGGAAGGCTATTGGAAGTACCATTCAGTTTTATTGTAGGGAGTCCTAATAGTGGAAGTCCTAAAAAAACAGAAGCCAAATTAAACACACCTTTCTTGCCTCTGCCACCCTCTCCGCTCCCCTGCCCCCCAAAAAAAAAGAAAAAAAAAAAAGAGAGAGAGAGGGAGGTGTGGTACTTGGATAACTAAAATATTCCAGACAGTGTGGGGAAAGGAAAACTTTAAAACCTGAAATAGTTGTCCACATCACATGCTTCACTTAACATTTCCATTTATCTCCTTGCCTTCCTCAAGGCTTCTGTGGAGTTTCTGATAATTGAGTGGAAAGCTGGTCTGTTTAAATACTTTCTGCATTCCTTAGTATGAAATAACTGTCTTGAGACACATGCAGAGCTACTGCAGTGAAAATCTTTCTCTCTGCACTGGGGATTTGATCACCTGAGATACATGCTCTATTTTGTATAAGCTAAAGCAGACAGTCAGATTTTAGACAAGCCTTACATGTGTGTGTGTTCCTGAGGTATCTAAATGTTATGGTACAGTTTGCTTTCTAGCTTTGACTAGAAATTTTCTCAGGTAGCTGCAAAATGCTTTTGTACTGCTGTACGTTCCACATGAAGCCTGGGTCTTGGAAAGCAGACCCTTCCAAAAGGTGGAAAAAATGCTTTCTCACAAAATTCTCAGCTGTGTGTCTTGCCATAAAAGTTTCTGCCGGCTGTAGTCCTTGATTCATGAGTTCAGTGAAGGAATAAGTTGCGAGAGGGGAAAGGCTTGAAGCCAGTGTATGAGCTCAAACTCACTTCAAGGCTAGTCTTCCCTTCTGCTGCTTTTCAAGGTCTGGGGCTGGGTTTCAAGCATTCTTTAGTGGTGATTAGTCATTTCTATTGTTCAGCTCCTCCAAAACATGAATTTCCTTTCCATCGTTCTTTTTTCCTGTTCAAAGAGAAGCCAAAGCCTACTGGCAAGAAGTATTTCCTTTTTTTATTTTAGCAAGTCTCTAGGATTCTTTCAGAGTCTCATACCATCTTAATGAATACCACTGATTTGAAAATGCTGTTGTGTAGACCAGTGTGCTGGAGTGCTGGGGCTCAGACCTTGGGTCTAGTTTGATGGAGGAGCTTCTGAAAGGTTCTCCGTCCACCAGTTCTCAGAGGACATTACCAGTCCCAGTAAGGATTGCTTCTGTGTCACTGTGAAACCCTTCTTTCTCCTTCAAATGCAGGATCTAAAAGGATGCAAGAGTCTGTAAGATGTGAGTTGGACTATTTCACTTTCAGACCAGCAGTGTATCTTTGCTCTTTCAGCATCCTGAGACCTACCTGTTGCTAAAAAAACAAAACAAAAACCAAACCAAAACAAAAACAAACCCACAAAAACGTAGAAATAGCTGAGTAACATGCTGCAGTTAAATATAAATTATGGGGCTTCACTAAGTTCACTCCAGTACTTTTCAACAGTGGTACACTTCGGTGTGTTGTTTGCTGTTTTGAGGTGATGCATTATCTTTTATAAACAGTGAAGAAGAATAGTATAACGTTTTCCAAACAATAGCTGATATTCCTTAAATGCCCAGAAAGAAAGAGAGGGGTTAGGAGAGGACACAGAAGAGAAGTTTCTGTGCTGGGCAGAAGGAACTGAGAACTTGAAAGAAGGAAAAGCAAAAGTTTAAGCAATGGAGAAGGAGTCTCTGAAAAGATCTCTCCTTGTACTTCTAGCTTGCACCTGTTTTGAGATGATCCTTTGCATATGGAGACAGTAAATGTAACTATAGTGAGGTACTGTGTGCCTTAAAAACAAGGCTCAAAGTTTATTTCTCAGTTACATGCTCTTTTGAAAACACAAGCAGCTCTTCAGGTGAAGAAGAGAAATGCTTCAACTGTAAGCATCATACCTTGCAGGGTGCTATGTTGTGAGTGCTGGTAGGTAAGATTTAGTATGAAAGAAGTGATGGAATGCTGCTTACCAGGAGATATATTTCTCAGACTGTTTCCTAGACTGGACTTGTTTAAGGACCTCTCGTTCAACTTGTTAATGCCTTAATCCTCTTCCCTGCTTTTAGATGCATGCTATGACAGGACTTGGGAGTTCAGCAACCCAGAGCAGTGCATGAATTTTTAGCAAACTGAAGTGTTTGCTTTGCAGAAAGCAAGTGATTATATGAATGATAGAAGAAAATGAAAAAAGTTTGAAATTAATGAGAAGTTCCCCATGGCTTCTTTATGGTATGAAAGTACACTTAGAAGAGTTAAAAAGGTATTATGTCCAGGATTTAACTTTGATCTGAGTAAATGCAGAACTGTGTTATTATCTGAAAAGGCAACTTGCCTGAATGAGTTGGAAAGAGTGGGGATCACATGTAGATAGAAATTATTTGAAAGAGAAATTACTTTGAAGCTGTAGTTACCGACCTGCTGGGAGCATTTGAACTGCTTTAAGACGTGTGTGCAAAAGGTGCTTAAGTAACTGACTGTATAACAGGAGCCCACTGACAACTCAGGGCTTCTAAAAAGCATGGTCCTTTCCTTTTTTGTCCCTACCTGACCATGCTGGCACAATGAGGTGGTGAAAATCACAGTTAAACAAAGATCAGCTTGGATGGAAACTGGCAGTATACTTGGGCTTCTTTTCAGCTGGATTGCTTCTAAACACTCAAGAATATTAAACACCTACTTGATTTTTGTATTTTTAGGTCTACTAGAAGTCAGCTAGGAGATAAGATGTGCATACCAAGGCTTGACAGACTCAGATTCTTACATTTGGGTTTTGTCAGCTCTACCTGCAGAGAAGTAAAGCTCTGACAATTTATCATATCTCTGTTTATTCCTTCATATAATTCAGATTTCTGAGATGTAGACATGAAAGACCAGAATCCTGAAAGGGAAACCGTAGAGACGGTGAAGCAGAGCATGCAGGAAAGTGTTTGTGCTACAGCTTGGAATAGTTCATGAACTGTCCCAGGTCCCAAATCACTGGTGTGTAAAAGTTTGCTTTCTGGAACAATCCACAGGATGCGATGACTTTTGGGAATAATAGAGGCTACGTTATATGTTTTGTTCAAGACATGATTCCATTGCCCATTGAAGTATTACTGACCTCTAAAGGAACAAGCTTGCTTTACTGGACTACCATTTATCTGCATCAAGTAACCAAAGCTTTGAATTGAAGTGAGACAATTGAGCTACACCCTTGTAGCTCATGTGAATGCTTTCATCTGGTTGTACTTCCCATTCCAAGGAATTTTGTTCTGCCTACGTTGATGTGATGTCTGAAGATTTCTCTAAATGGTAAACAATTTATCATTTAATAGGACCTTGAAATTCTGTTCATAAAAGGAGAAAATCAACTAGGAAAAAACGTCTTAAGTCTGCATGAAAAATCATTCTAGACTTTGCATTGATTTACTAAACTAAAATAAGCTCCTGTTACATATTTGCTCCTTCATTGATGGAAATCTTGTTTCTAAATGAACTTGTGTGAAAAGCAGGCTGGTGGAAGCTGTGCAGGCTAGAACTGGATTTGCATTCTTCTTGTCAGAATGTAACTTTTGTATTCACACCAAGTAATGAAAAATACCTTGTTTTAAGATTCAGAAGATGTTAGAAGTATAGTCTGCAAGTATTACTGGGGTTTTCTCTTCTATCCTCTTAAATGGCTACTGAGCTGATTTTGAGGTGTGCGGCACTGAAGACTTTAGGTGCACCTACTACTGGGCCATGTGCTTTATGTGTACCAGCTTTTATGGAAAACCATGAGAGGCAGCAGGTATCAATGACTGACCTGTCCCTGAAATTCAGGTGGGTGGTGCCACAGTGTACAGTGCATCTGCATCCATACATTCTGCCCTAGGTAAGGGGTGACTGCTATCCCTGCCAGGTGAGTCCCACTTAATGTGAGGGGAGCAGCTTTTGTGTGACAGGGATCCTGCTGATCTGTCAGCCTTGAGAAGATCTAGTGCTGAAATACCACAGGGCAAAGCGGCATGAACTCTCTGAACCAGTTTGCTAAAAAAGCACCAATTGCATCTTGTGTGCTCTACCTGTCTGCACTGCAGTGACCTGGGAGGCTTGGGGCTGTGGGGGTGAGAGCACATGCAGCCACCAGGCTAGCTGGGCTTTGTCCTGCACCCAGAGATAAGGGAGGAGAGCCCATGTTTCAGAAACAGGGAGCAACCCAAATCCTTTTGTTAGACTGATCTGGATGCAGCTGTGGTCCTTGTGGTTACAGACTTTGAAACAGGGAGCCTTGGACCTTAGATGTAGCTTTTGTTCTTGTTGTTACGTGGATTACTGCTGTGATTTCTAAAATACAAGTTGTCCAGGCTGTATTCCGGCTTCTCAGAAAACAGGATGTATTATTGTTCTCCAAATTCTCAGGACTTTTTTTTTTTTTTTTTTTTTTCCTCTGCATGCATGGCCTCCTCACAATTAAATTGTCCTAAGCATTACTGAAGGGGCATCTTCTTTTGAAAGAATTTTAATAGTTTCTCTTCAGGAACTTCTGCACTTCCTTTGACTTTCATTGATACAGTTGCTGTATGGGATGATAGGTTAACATTAGCTAAAAAAAAGAAATTACTTCCTGGGGTTAATGACTACTCTTCCTTTGCTATTTTTATAGAGTAGAAGAGCCATGAGGTTCCCATGGAGATTCCCATCTTCACATCTGTAATTGACTTGGTTGTTTATCAGTTCTTTGTTTGAGCAGAATACTTTGCCAGCTCATTAATAGAAAGGACACAGTTGCTTGTACAGGGAGAAATATACCTGTGAGAATCTGCTGTGACACTTCCTGTAGATCACATACAGTACTGAACTGGTAAACAGCTCTTTCCAGGTGGTGTTTTTTTTATTTTCCCCAAAACAAAAACTGCAGGTTAGCAGATATTCTTCAATTTTTCTGAGTGAACAGTACTTACATGCCAACCTCAGCATATGTGGGTATATACTGTTATTTATTATAGGTTTTCAGACTATGGTTGGGCATGAGACTACTGAATGACAAACAGTTTGTATTTGGCTGTGGCCTCTCATACCAGAGGACAGCTTTTGATAACACCACCAACAACAAAAAACCTACCCTTCATAAATGGAAGATGTTTTAACTTCTCTGAAGTATGTCTTGGCAGGATCTGTATTGGGAACTTGCCTGTTGCTACTATATAAAATTGGGGTGAACTGTTTAGAACACACAATGTGAGTGCTGCTGTTGAATGTAGAGATGTAAAGATTGAAAATATCTATTTGTTCCTTTTGTCATTACTAGAAGTCAGTAGATTTTGTGTGACTGTTTTGTAGTACTTGTTTTATAGACAGATAAGCTTGGAAAATTATCTGATTCTCTATAGCAAAGAATACCTAATGCCTAGTTTAGTTTTTTCAATCTTGCATAAAAAGCATGTGATAGGATGGCTTTAAAATGAGAGTAGGACTTAGATTAGATATTAAGATGAAATTATTTGTTGTGAGGGAGGTGAGGCACTAGAACAGATGGCCCAGAAAAGTTGTGGATGCCCCATCCCTGGAAGTGTTCAAGGCCAAGTTGGAAAAGTTGGTGGTGTTTTTTTGTTGGTTGTTTTTTTTTTTTTTTTTTTTTTTTTTTTTTTTTTTTTTTTTTAAGGGCTTTGAGCCTAGGTCTAGTGGAAGGTGTCCCTGCCCATGGCAGGGGCAGTGGAGCTAGATGATCTTTAAGGTCCCTTCCAATCCAGGCTGTTTTATGATTCTGTCTTGCTTGAACTTCTGAGTTGGTGCGATGTTGCTGTTTTGTGAACTTGACTGAAGGAAACTGAGATTTTGTAGAACTGGTAATTGTACTGAAATTCTGGATCGACTGGATTTATATCATTTTCTGGAGCCTCCTAAAAGGAAAATAGGCATTTTTATAGTGGGAACAACAGTTACACATATTTGATGGGACTGATTCAAAAGGCACAATTATTTGAGCAGAGGGGACTCATTGTGGCCCAACTATCTCCAACCCCTTGACAGCAAGGAATGCAGCATGCTTGATCAGTTCTTCTAGAATATGTAGGATAATCCAGGACTGCTGGAAAACTCACTTTTAGTCCTATAATGGAATCAGAGGTCTGGCATCTTGCAGTATTTTTGTAATAAAAAGTTATCTCTGTGGAGTGAATTCTATGTGATGCATTTTTAAAATCATTTTTTAAAGTACTCTCTTTCTGACTCAATTTTGACTTCTAGAACAGCTGCATATTCTGTCCAATGTTCTCACTTCCATTATAAATATAACTTCAACTGCCTGCAAAAGTTCTTTCTGTTAAAATAGCACTCATTTGTACTACAGCTATGCATTTCTCTGAGATGACATAGTTTTTCATACAGATAGAAGGTAAACAATGCCAGTTGCTGTAGCAAAATGGGCAATAGAATAGCTGTGAAACATGGTATTTGGCAAATCCCACTGCTTAAATGAATCCATTATTTTTTTTAATCTGTTATCTTCTGTCTAGCGTCATGTTGAACTTGATGTGAATTGCACCCAACTCCAAAGCAGCTCAATTTATATACTGCAGCTGAAATCCGATAGTGAGCGAGTTTGTTTGTTTGTTTATTTTAGATGAAAACTGGGACGACGATCAGCTTCTTGGATTTGAACCATGCAATGAAAACCTTATAACAGGTTGTAACATAATCAACGGGAAATGCGAATGTGACACCATTCGGACCTGTAATAATCCATTTGAATTTCCAAGCCGGGATACTTGTCTGTCGGCCTTAAAAAGGATTGAAGGTAAGCACTTGTCTTCAGTAATTCAGGGTTAGTAATTTTTTCTGTGCAGTTGATGAAAAACTAGAACCTAGTTTAGAATGTTTTAGGATGACTTGTTTAGTTTCAGACACACATGGTCTTGGACTTTTTAGAAAAGAGAAGTGTATGTTTTAGAGGAAGATAGTACCTCAGTAAACTTGGCATTCCAAATGCTTAAGTTTAAGAACGGAAGAAACTAAGACTTTGTGATTTGTGTGCTATGACGTTTGCAGATTTTAAGACTAAATGGTTCTGTTTGTGGTGGCTACCTTTGCATACAGTTAGCTGTAAAGCAGTGTGAAATACTCACTTTAAATGTATTGATATGACTGAACTGTGAATAAATGCAGTGGATTTTAGTAGTAAAGACCTAGAAAGATAAGTAGTTATTGATTGTACTTGTATCTTTTATTATATGAATGCATGAATTGCTATTTTCTTTAAGCTTACATAATGTAACATTACCTTATTGCTCATATTTTACAGTTTATGTATTCCATTGGTTAGATTTGCGTTAGGCCTGATATGTTTTATGTTTATGCTTCTGCATACGTCCATGTTTGTTTTGGTTTTTCTTGTTGTTACTTATGACTGAATTGGAAATGAGTTGGTTCAAATATATCTGGCTGGAATTAAATTTCCATGGTGCATTTTTAGGATTGTTTTGAACAGTTATCAAAAGCGATCTTGGACCCTTTCTATGATGCTGTAATGGACATGCATTATTAGTCTACTTTAATGCCTAAAGTCATATTGGTGAAGTGAATGTATTTATAAGGCTACTGGCTATATTTAAGGTTACAATCTTTGAGTTAAGGAAGTGTGATATGATGCCATCCGTTGTATTTCTTTTGTGATAAGATAATTGTTTTTGAGCTACAGTCTTTAAACAAGGAGATCTTGTGAGAAACTGCTGAAACATGATCATTGGTTATGATGTTGCTCACTAAAGGCGTACAAGTGCTTTGTCTGGGCCTTTTGTGGTTTCTTTTTTAGCTCTAGGAAGAGCAGAGGCCGAGCCTTTCGTCTTTTGTTGCTGTAGTCGTGGGCAGTAGCATATATGAGTTCCTAAGTAATCTTACTCACCAGTTCTTTTTTAACTTGTGAATGTGTGACTAAGTCTGTAGTAGTTCAGCAGGACTCCATTGGCATGACAATTCATCATGTGTTTAACTTGCTGTGAAAATCTGCTGTGGGTTGCCTTTCTGTACTTTGCAGCCTCAAAAGAAATGGACTTAGTTTGTGGAATGGCATAGCTAAAGCAGGTTGATTTTTTTTGTGCCACTTGCAATCTCTTGTTTCAGCTAAATTTCCATTCTGAAAAGAACAGCATTTTATACTTAGCCATGAGGTAACAGTATTCTACATGTAAACTGTTTGGTATAAGAGCAATGGTTCAGTTATTTTTTCAGAGGTATAATTTTTTAACCTTTTTAAAATTTGTTTTCTTGGTTTTATTTCCTTGGGGAGGGTGTTCTTCCAAAGCCTCAAACTATAGGGCACCAGTATAAATATTGACCTGTTGACTTTTTAATCTTTCACAATTTGGAAGGATAGCTGATGCAAGTGCTGAAACAACAATGGTATCCTTAAATACCAGAAATCTGGCAGTTACAACTTTAGTGTTAAAACAGTCCAGCTTTTACTCATAAGAGTGTGAATTTGCATTTTCATCCTTAGACTATCAAACTGAGGGATGTTGAAAGTTAAATCCCTTTGTATTTCCTAATAGATGGGCAGAAGTCATAATGTAACTTTGATTTCTGCATTTGACAGATGTAGTCTGTCAAATCTACCTACTGTATCTTACACTGTAAATACTTATTCCCTCTTTCTCCAACTAGGATTGGTAATCGAATGCTGACTGCTAATGGAGGTTGTTTCTTTAAATGCATTAGTTCTTGTTTTGATAATTAAAACCAAAGTAATGCTTCATCCTGTACCTAAGCTAATGGAAAAGAAGAATAACTTTTTTCCACTAGTGCTTGCCACGTCCCTGTTTGCTAAGCAAGCCAAGTCTCTTAGGTAAAATGGAATAGACACTTCTGTGTGTCTGAGCCAGTATATGCTGTTTGAATATTTCAGGCTTTCAAAGTTTAATAATCTGAAAGTGGAGTTCATCCATTTGGAAACTCCACCTGAAACATGGCTTAGGTACTATGCAAACCACACGGCTTTCTGAGCATGCTAAAATCTTTCAGTTTCTTGAAAGGCAAGGTAAATCTTAAACTGTAGTGTCATGTAAAAGGGATGATTCATAAGATCTGTTAAATATGTCAAATTAAGATTTTCCTGAAATCCAAAGTACTGATGTATTCTTCACTCTTTGGCTTGTCCGTTAATAGCAGGAAGATTTGAAACTAATAGTTTAAATCTTTAAATACTTTAATAGAATCTGTTGCCATGGAAAGTGGGACCAAGGGAGGATAGTCTAACTTTCCTCTCCTCACCACACTTTGCATGGATAATTAAATACACAGTGTGATTAAAAAGGTGTAAGTTGAGCACCTGAATGATGGATACAACATAATCAGTTTTTGAAGAAAACTGAAAGAGGAAAAGTGCCATTTAAGCAGCTAGTTTCATGAGTTTTCTACTTTGAGGATATAACACAATACTTTGTTGTTCAGTTACATGTCACTCTGCAGTGTTTTTGACATTCATTTTAAGTTTGTTTGTCATTCACATATTGATGAACTTCCATAACACAACTGAGGGAAGGAAAGTCCTTCACCCCATCCTACTGAGGGGAAAAATGGGTAAGGTAGCTAGGTAGCTTTCCTTCTACTTATGAGGATAATTATGAGAGAGGAAGGTCCTTCCTATCAATGGAATTTATTTTTTTGGTGACAATATTGTTGTTAAAAGCACAACTGAAATAGATTTATAATGTTAGAGAATATGTGACAAACTGCCACCTAGAAAATTGCTACAGCCCCTTTCTTTTGTTGGAATTTTTTGTTTCCTTGGAAGAAGGAAGCGTTGCATTTAGTCTACCCAACCATAGTAAGTATACATATGTCCATTCACAAGAGATGCATAGCATTACCTCAGTCAACCTGCACTGCTCACTGAAAGCCTACAGATAAGGAATCTGTTCTGTAAATACAACCTGATAAATAACAAACAGTGAGCTGAAATCTGGAGTCCCATTTCCAGATGAGAACGCACTAAGGGATTGGAGTTTTGCATGTACTTCATTTCCTTGTGTCTTTTTGTGCTCACACCTTCCCTTTCAAAGAGCCTTTCCAGTCATCTTCCTTCTTTATCTGGTTTGTCTTAAGCTTTTCAGGCTGTGTGTGGTCTTCCCTTCTGGGCTTGGTGTCAGTTCTAGCTTGCTTACTCTGCTAACCCAAAGTTTTCTCTTGTTAGCTTCTTGTAGGATCTTTCCTGCCCTCTTGGCTTGTGTCTGCCTGTCTTCCTGGGCTCCTCATATTTCTTTCTACCTGTACCTTTCTTTGTCTCCTTTTCTTGCTTTCTTTGCCTACCTATTGCATTCTGTTTGCACCCCAGTTTACTTAAAGCAACTTTTTCTGTTCTTCCTTCCTGAAATCAGGCTGCATGGGCTCTAATATCACATTGTTTACATGTCACTGACAGGGCCTAAAGCCATGTTCTTTATTTTGTCTCCTTGAGTCTTGCTCTACCCTGTTCTGAGGAAGGCTGTAGCAAGAAGATTTTTGGTTTTTTTAACCTCTACTCAAATGTATGTAACCTCTGTAGGGGTACTGATGTCTATTTGCAAGAAAGTATGGTGAGGCTCAAGTGCAGTCTCAGTAAGACAGGTACCGAAGGCAGTTGTCACCCCCAACCCTTGTTTTCCTGGAAAACAGTAGGATTAGGTACATTTGAAAGGATTGGTTTTGTCACAGAACTTGGTAGCCAACTTCTATCCAATTTTCATGTAGACATGCTGCAAAATGTTCAAGGAGTTGCTACTTCAGCAGAGTAGCATAAAGCATATTTATACTCTAGAGATCTCTCCAACTCAATTACCAGGCTTGAAGGGCATGTTTCTCTACATGGACCATCAGTGACTTCTCGTAGAGAAGGTTTGTATAGAGAACATGAACCATCCTACTATGAGGGAATGCACACATTCGGGGCTAGAAAGAAACTGTCTGGAAAAGCTATTGCATACCTTAGTAGTAATAATAATAATAATAATAATAGATTCCTGTGTTGGGGTGTTTTTTTTTTTTGTTATTGTTGTTTAAAATGCTTTTGGTTATTGTCTTGATGAGTGCCTGCTCTGATATGGCTCAGGAAATCCTGTGTTCTTGAGCTTGGAGAGCATATTTCTGTTCAGGAGATTGCTAATGATGACAGCTTGGTTGAACTTGGACTGCTGGAGTGGACTGTGAAAAATATGGCCATAGGGTAGAAAGCGAGGAGATGCTGCTGTCTGCTGAACCACAGTAACAAACAGGAGTCTAATAAGCTGTGTCTATGCCTTCTTGCAGTCACCATCTGGGAAGAATTAGCTGCAGATGGCACAGAACAGTCAGTTCTTCAGATGTGTGAGATACTGAGGATTGGGGGTGAGGGAAGTAAAAGAGGAAGTAATTTTTTTTTTCAAGATGAATTGATAGGGCATTGATAGGTAGTAGCATTGAAAACTTTTAATGCAGTCCAGTTAGGTTAGAATCTAGTTTGAAAGACTGCATTCCAGTTCTGGAATCTTCTCCTTTTTCTCCCTCAATGCCTGACTCCAGTTCAGATAGCCCAGCAGAGCTTCAAAGAACAGGAGCTTCTTCAGCCCACTCCTCCTCTTCTGTGCTCTCAAGAGGTGCTTCTTCAAAGGCATCATCAGGTCTTTGCAATGATAACTCACTTCTTAAAAAAAGTTTTCTGCTAGAACAGCTGTCTCCTCTTCCCACTGGGAAGTGAGGGAAAAATTGTGGGTCACCAGTGGGAAAGTTGTGGGTTCTCTTCAATGGGGTTTAGTAAAAACTTCAGTCTGTGGATTCTTTTGAAGATAAGTACTTGCTTTGATACTACCAGGTACTGATGTGACACAAACATGCTTTCCAGAGAGAGCATAAGTGCCCCCAGTCATAGCAATGGTAGTGGTTTTGTCTTATAGGTTCTCTCAGTGTACACTTGAGCTGTAAGAAGAGAAACAAGTTAACTTTATCATTTGTACTCTACCAAAACCATAAGCATTTTCCATATCAAAGTTAAACCCAGTCTTTATTCAAAGTAAATGTGAAGGATAAAATTTGGACCTTTTTTGGTGAAAGATGTGATTAATGTACTAGGTAAACCAACACCCTTTACCTGAATGTCTGTCCATATGTAAAACCTGCAGCTGATAAAGGGTTATTCAAACTGTTATTTTAAGAGTTGCTTTTTGGTTAACTGGCTTGCACCTTTCTGAGCTATTCACTACTGTCCTTCATAGGTGAAAGGAAAAGGCCCTTTTAAGTTGCTGGTATCTATTAAGCTGGTTTATTGCAACACACTCCTTGCATTCCATTATTTTTACATGTAACTGAATAACTTTATGCTGACAAATGTTGCAATACCTGTTAGACCAGTCCTGGAATAACAAATATGAGAAGAAGGTAATTTTATTCTGAATGCTTGTTTGGTTGTTGTTAAGTCTGATTTTGTGTTAAACTTCACTTGTGTGGTCTTAATGGCTGTATTGAATGACTAGAACAAAGTAGATCCAGCTCTGTGCTGATTTATCAAGCAAGGAGAGGAGTGAAATACCTTCAAATGGGCTTAATCTGATATGCTTTCCATTCTCCTTGCACAACAATTAACGTATGTTTTTGCTCAAATAACTGAACTTTGAAGGTTGGCATGTGTTTGCAATAAAGAATGCAGTTGTGGCAAAGATCCAGATTTTACCCTTGAAAATGCTTCTGAGAGCCAATCAGAAGGCAATTTGAAGGCAAAATTTCACATGAAACACAGAGGAAAACAGCAGTACAAAAAAGCTTTTGGGCTTTTTTTCTGACTGCATAGAGACAGAAGGAAAAAACACTGTATATGGAAGTTGTGTATTAGGAATACTAATAAGAACTTAAATATACAAAGAAATTTTCCAAAAGCAAAAAGGGAAGGTAACTCGATCATTAATTGTTGAGGGAGTTTTGTGACAGTGGCACAACTGGCAGTGCAGTTGCTCTCACAGCATGACAGCACAGTGTTAAATTTGCAGGACTTGTAACTTTTCTGATGCTAGTTCCTCTGAGAACTGTTCCCTGATCAAGGAAGTATTATCATTTTCTAATGTATCGGCTCTTTTACCATGTCCTTTTTTTTTTAAGATGAATTGTCACACAGACAACATCTGTGGCATGAAATTTCAAGCTAATCAGAAGAAAACCTTGTAGAAGTTTCAGAAATATATCAAAAGGGAAAAATGACTTTGATATTTCTATATTGATGTGACTGAATACCTAATTTTAGGCTTAATTAGATTATTAATAATGCAGTTTGTATTAGTGGGGGAAAAGCTGCATTGCAGGGGGGAAGGTTGAATAAAGAACACAAAACTGAGCAGCTGGTTAAAAAAAACCCTTAGTGTTAACATTACAAAAATAACTTATAATTGTAACTAATGCTGTATTTTCTGTATTTTTCCTTGCCATTTTATGTAAATGTGTGTTTTTACTGTATAATAACTGAAATTGTTGCCTTGCTGTGCTGTACTTGCTCATGTGAGCTGCTGTACAGATGCCACGGCTGCTTTTCCTTCTTCTACATCAAAATCCTCGTATATGTAATGCTTATGGAGACGGTGCTGGGTCTTCAGTTTGCGACACTTCAGTTTCCTTCAAACTTGCAGTTTTGGAGATTGCTGTGGACAGAAGTGTAACCTTAACTGTAGGGATAGGACTGTGTGACAAATGACTCCTACAAAGCCAGCAGTCAGATGTGGACAGTCAAAGCAGGGTTGTTCACAGAGACAAAGGGACATTCTTCTTGCCTTTTTCTGTTTCAAATGCTTACCTGCATTAATCTGAAACTGAATACAAGATAACTGATTGTACCTGGAGCCTCTATGAGAGCAGGAAAAAAACAGGGCAGGTATCTTACAGCTAGTAAGAGCTTGCTCTTGATAAATTCAGTGCTTCCCAAATGCTTTTTCCCATGTTGGCAGGTAGGCTGTGCTGAAGTATGTCCGCTTTAACTCTAGTGGCAAGTTAAAGGTTTTAATGAATGCTTGACCTTCTGTTCAAGTTGAGGAAGAGAGTGAAAATGGAGCAGGTGACTTTTAGCAGAACACTGCCAGGTGCAGTGTTGATTTTAAGGATCAAAAGTTATCTACACGTGACAGAAGAGACCTGAGCAAAGATCTCAAATTGAATGGTGTGTAAACATTAGGTTAATGTTGCATTGTTGCAGGAAGCTATATTCCTGTGGCTGGGTCACAGGTCTTGTTTAGACAGGGCAAGTCTTGTTTGGATATATGTGGCACTGATGCTGACAGAAATAAGTGAGTGTTGAATCAATGTATCCAGTGATAGTGGTATCAATGACATACTGGTCAATATGAAAATCTTAATATGATGGTTATGTCTCTATAAATATTGAGAAGCAATTTATTGTAAAATAAAGTTGACTTTTTGTTTTTGTTTGTTTGATGACTTTCAGTAACTTCACAGTTGTCTCTTTAAATGAATGATATACCATTATATTGGGGTTCTGAATGGCTGTATAGCATGGTGACAAGCTATTTTAGCTCTGTCTCCAAATTTAGACCTTGAAGTTGTTGTGGTGGTGCTGTTTTCTAAATAGAACACTATGCAGCTTCCACATCATCAGACTAATTTTTCTTTGCAATAGAATGAAGCATTATCAGCAATGTTTGTCTCCAAGATGGATAGATGGAGACTAGAACTGAAGCAAGATCCTGTGAACCAGTTGGGTTTTAGACAAACTTTGAAGTTGAATAATCCCTTTCAGAGGATGGAAGGTGGGAGAGGAAAGAAGCAAAAGAGAAGTGTTTCTGGAAAACTTCAATTAGTTTTTCAGAATACACTGAATAGTACTTCAGAATACACTGCAGATAGGATGCTTAATAAGCTTGGTTTGCCCTGGCAGCTAGTCCAAGGATACTCATACAGGTGTTCCAACAGTAGCCTTTTCAAGATGCATGAAAATTTAACTCAGTCAAACTTAAACGTTGGAAAAATGTGTATGAGCCCATCTGTGTTCACTACGAAAAGCTCAAACACTTCTTCCTCCCATATACAATAGCACTTTCTAATTAATACAGTAATAAACATGTCCCTATAAAATAATTTGCAAAGGTAAAGCTTTTGCTCTGTTATAAAGAAAAATTATTAATATCTGCTATGGAACTGTGATATTAGTGTGATTTAAAAAAAATATTCCTCAAGCAAATGCATATTTGTTTAGTTGTTTAGTTGAAATTTTTTTTTCCTTAATAATTATAAGAATACTTAGTCTTCTGCACATTAACTTACATAATATGGGACTGGACATGCTCTTCGCTGTTGGCCTTTCTGTGCTGGTAAATGCAGGGAAGTTTTAATTGCTGATCAAACTTTTGGAGTCAGGCTGAGCTCCTGCCCCCATTGCCTTCAGCCCAAAGTTGCACTCAGGACAGCTGCAAGCAGTGTGCTGATGTGCATGGAAGGAGTATCTAGTTTGCTTCCACAGTCGTCAGAAGTGTATCAAAGACTTCAGTGTAATATCCTCTGGGAAGTGACGTTGTAAGTAGGATACTATCCTGGATCTATCATGGGATTGTGCATTGAGCGCTCACAACCCTTACTTTGTTGGTTTGTCTGGTTTAGTGTGTGTTGTGAATCATTTCAAGCAGAAGACTTGCCCTGCTTCTGTTCCTCTTCCTTAATCCCATTTTTGTTATCTACTTCCAACAACCTTGGGAGTGGGATGTTTTGTCTGGGTCCATTTTTCTTTCTTAAAACTGGCAAAGTTTCTGTCTATGTCAAGTGAGTACCTCATCAGGTTTTACTGGGAGGTACCTCTCTAGAAAACTGTCCTTTTTTTACTAATGAGTGTAAATGTTTATCTAATAGAGGTACACCTTAGGAGAAGAGGATTTCTATCATAGCAATTAAAAAACCACATCTGAATCCCTTTTAGACTGTGTGGCTAACTACTCCTCATCTTCCCAAGGCCTTGAATGGAATTTTTTTAGGTGACTTTGCATTATTATTTGCATTACTATTATTATCTTTTCCAAATTACCAGACCTTGCTAATTTGGTAGCATTAAATCTGGCTGGATGCTATGTGACAAATCCAGTCTACCCTTCTGCTTTAAAAAACCAGCAGTGGGGAGGGGGAAAGGTGTACAAAACCATTTCAAGTTTTCCTGTTGCTGTGACTGCTTCAGTTTTAATTAGCTGTAATCTGTCACTGACAGCCTGACCTAATGATCTAGGAAGTTTTATTCTGAGCTTATTCCCTCTATTTCCCCTTTTAGGTTCAATATGAGCAGGTGTTGCTTAATTGCACCCTCTTAACCCCCAAAAGAAAACTCTGCATAAAACTTATTAAAAAAAATAATTCCTCTTACAAAGACATCCAAGGTGATTTTCCTCACCCTACCCCAGGGTGTTATCAGGGGTACAGCTGACAGTATAAACAAACATCCAAATGTCTCTTTAAGGGTATGGAAACTACCTAGTTGTAAGTGGGCTCTTCAGGACTAAGTTCCACCTTTCCTGGTGACACTGCACTGAGATGGTGCTCTGTCTATTACCCTTAGGTACTGGTCTTGAGCATAGGTGGTATGTGTCCTTTCTGGACGCTTAAAAACAAAATACCTGCTCTCCAAATATTGGGACATCTGTCCATCACTATCAGTATGTACTTTGTGGGCATGTGTTTGCATTTTACGTTACTGATAAAGAATTAATCTGTACAGATACTTGGGGAGAGTGTGGGTGTTTTATATGTGAAGCCTGACCTTGAAGTTGAATGGCTTTCTCAAAAGAAAACCCAACCAAAGGCTTTCTTAGCCTTAGTGCTGATGAAAAATAGCTCTACCCCTTCTTGAATTCCTGTGTATGTTCTGTTCCCTGTTGTTCTGGATTCCCTCAAGTGTTCTGTGATCAAAGTATTTCTAAAGTTCTTGTTGTTCAAATCCAAGAAAACTGCCTTTGGATTCATCAAGTAACTAATCTGATGCATGTTAAATAGCTTTTCTAGAATCAGATGTTGTGTAAATTTTGCCTTTCTGTCCAGAAGAGGTAAAGCTTTTAATAAGTCTTAGCTTCAGTTAGGAAGAGAAAAATGGTGATTTTGTATGTTTTAGAGACACGTAAAAATTGTTGTTATAGTGACAAACCGATCTACATAATTTAAGGTGTTAGAGTTGAAATGACCTGTCAGATACATATGCCAAAATCTCAGCTTCTATAAATGACTGCACTAAGAATGTTAAATGTTAAACATGTTTGACACTAGCATATAACTTCAGAAGGACAAAGAAAACACTCTCTTGATTTAAAACAAACAAGTATAAAAAAAGTCCCAAACTGGAAACTCAAATGTGCTCTTGACCCCTGGTTAGGAGGTTCACTCATATACAGCAGCAGAGGAAATGCCTGACATTCTAGCTGTGTGAGCTGGGACTTTCAGCCCTTTTGGCACACTTACACATGTAGGTCTGATGTCTTTTCTTCTCAGTTGTCATTGCAAGCTTTTTACAGAAGTGAATTGGGAACAAAGTAATTCCAAAAGCAACGTGTTTCATCTTTTGGGTCTTTCTGTAATATGTATTAACTGCTTTGGGAGAGTTGGCAACACAAGTTCCTAAACTCTTGTTCATTTTTAGAAGCCAGGATAGAATACTAGTATCAAGATGTTCCAACTTGAGTAAAAATAATATATTTTTTAAAAGCTAATCTGGATGCTCCTGAAGAAAACCACTTCAAATATCAAAAATTGTTCAATAAACTTGTGATTGATACACCATGCTAGAATGAAGGATAGAAAACCAGAAGTAAAATAAGCCTGTTTAAACAAAATTTTCTAATTATTGTCTATTATAGTTTGTGGGCAGTATGGGTATTCCTTACCTGGGTAGATCACATGTGACAGAAAAGTAAAATAGCAGTCTTCACGCTGTTGCTTTTCAGAAGTCTTGCACTTTGTACTACCATATCAGCCACAGAGTTAGAGTGTCTACTTTAGTCGGCGACATCGTTCTGGGTATCCAGTCCTTATCATGGTGCAAGCTGCTTCTTTCAGCTTCCAGCTTGCAATAACTGGATACCTTCTGCTGGGGTTTTGATGTCGTGCAATGTAGGCATACTGGGTAGAGAACAAACAGCTTGAGCCTGGAACTCACCTGTTAGAGCTGGAGAGCTATTGGAAGTTAAATGCTGGCAGTGTCCTTGAACCGGATCTGCCCCTGAACAAGATGCTGGCAGCTGGCAAGTCATGAATGAGAAGAGTCAAGTGTTTCAGGAAAGTGGATTTTTGGGAGAGCATACAAGTAGCTGAAGGTGGATGGAACTTGGATCCTGACTCGAGGGCTGTACGTGGGTAACAGGGCTCTGCTCATTATTAAGAAACAGGTGATCTGACTGGTTCTCTGGTAGGTCTGGAGCTTTTACAGAACATGATATATCATCTAATGAACGAGTCTGAGGTACAGGAGAAAATGAGGAGACGAGGAAATCGTTGCTTTTATCAACACCTAAATTGTGCAAATTTAGAACTCTATTACTGCATAAAGTTATTCTAACTTTATTAAGATTTTTGGTTTTTTAAGAAGTGTTTGCTTGGTCTTTTCCAAAGCTCTATAGCCTGTTACTGAGGTTTCCAAGTCAGGTCTGCAGCAGCTAACATTGTATAAAGGTATGGTACACGTTGGTACTGCTTGAAAACAGCTTACTGTCTCCTTTGCCATTCTGTTTGAAATTAGGGGTAAATAAGGACTCTAGTTAACTGCTAATTAACAATCCCTTATGAGGATTGTCCTGTATAAGGGGCTGTGGTTTACTACTGTATTCTGGAGGTTGCTTAGATTGCAGATGAGTTTCAACAGAGCTTTTCAGTACTACTGTGAAGTGTGAGACTAAGTGAAACTTGAAAACTGAGATAAAGCTGTATCTTCACAATAACACATCCCTAACTACTTTTGAATGACAGTACATTCCAGTAATGAGAGTAGCTCTCTTACACATAGAGCAGAGTGTGAGTGTTCACTGTAAGAAAGCCTTACACTTTCTGTAAACCACCATTGGTTTGGTTCAGGAGGCTGCAGACAGAAGCTGTCTGTCTGACTTTTACTCAGAATCCTGCATTTGTGAAGCATTGCTTTGCTAATGCAAACCTCAGTTTTCCTTCTCAGTCCTAGGGACTATTGCTGTGAAAGCTACTGGCTTGATGACAAGGGAAAGAGAGCTTTGCTTTCTAGCAGAAATCTAGTCTGTCTTTACAGCTGCAGTCCACAGAATCTATCACTGTGTGGTCAAATGTGGTTTCACATCTGCACCTCTCTTCATCACTGAGGTAGTTCTCACTTGCCTGATACTGTACACAATTGAAATTCAGATCTGTGGAATACGAAGCAAGAAATGAAACTTGCTGAAATCTTCTCTTACTTTCTTATAAAACTCCAGTAGAAATCTGTGAATCACTGCTAGGTCTGCAGATTGGTTCACCTGTGAACCTCCTATGCCAAAACTTCCTTTTTTTTTTTTTTTTTTCTTCCTCCCCTCCTAAGGGGAAGGTTGTCATAGGCTACAGCTAAGAAACTTTCTGGTGAGTGTAGGGATTGCTATGGTGTTGGAGGAAAAAAATTGAGAAGACAAAGGAAAAATGTCAAAAGGATAAGACTCACAGCTGTATCATGCTTGTGATCTTGCTTATGTGTGTGTGGGGTTTGTCCTTACTGTTTTGTAGTTTGGTGGGTTTATTTGTTTTCTTTTGTTGGTGGTGGTTTTGGTTGTTGTTTCTTTGGTGGGGTTTTCTTTGTTTTTCTGGACTGAAACTAAAATATCTGAATCTATCTGTTATTTACTAAGGTATCTGTAGTAGATACAGACCAGAAGTCCTCGTGGCTTACCAGGGTAACAAAAGTTGACAAATGGGGGCTGGAACCTAAAGCATTTGTGAAGGTATAGTCTAGTAAGAATATGAGATCACTTTAAATTTCTTTGTCAGTACTCCCACAGAGGAAGCATATCTGTCTTATATGAAACAGAATTGTTTGTTACCTGGCTATGTCAGTGTGAGGTGTGTTCTCTGAATGTGCCTGTGATAAGGTTTCTTTTCTTAAAAATAAATAAAAAAGCAGTGAGCTGCTCTGTGCTTTGTAGTCCAGTGGTTTTGACCCATCTTGACTAAGTTGAATGAATTGATACTTGCTTTCTCATCTGTGTTTTGTGTAAACAAAGACTGACCTAGTTTAGGCATTAAAGTGCTCTGGCTTTGAATCCCAAGTGGAAAAGGGGGCTTTTGAGTTTATGGCCTGGCAAAAAGGGGGATTTTTGCTAGCTGCTTGCCTTAAGCAGTTTGTGCCTTTATGTTCCTGTGTCCCCTCTCCCTGTTGCCATGACATGACATGCTGTGTGTCCATGCTGTGAACTGGGCAGGGGAATCCCTTAAGCTGTTGGGGCCAGCAAAGATTCTTCATTGACAAACTGCAATGCAGACAGTATTGTGAAGAAACGAGGCTTTTATCATTCTGCTGCTTCTGTCTCTCAGTCTCTGCCTTTCCCTCTTTCCTACTCAGGATTACTTCTGAGATTTATCAGATTTGAGCGGTTTTGACAATTAGATAAGGACTTCAAAGATATAATTCTGCAAGTAGTGAAAATGGACAAGTGACTATGAGAGAGACTATACAACATGAAATCATCAATATTAGGCAGCAAAGAATCTGTGAGAGTTGGAGGACTGATGAAGAGAAATATACTACGGCGACTTGAACAGCTAGAAAAACTTCAGTTGAAACTCTCATCATCTTGAGTGCTACAGAATGCAATTCTGAAATAAAGACACAAGAAACCAGGCTTAGTAATTTCAGCGCTAGTGAAACTGTGTTCTCTAATCTGTTCTGTGCTGTCAAATGCTTCCAGTTTAAAAAAAAAAGGGTAATAATAATATGGTAGATACAGTAATTTGAGGCTCTAGATGCCACTAGGTGGCAGAACTCCTGCATCTATTCTGTGGGTTTCTTTCTGTGCCTTGATTTTTCATCTGAGTATATTGAAAATACTTTTCAACTGTAATGGAATGGGAATACACATCATTAGGGATGCTTGCATGCTATCGTAATTGGGCTCGTATTGTCTATTGTGGGAAATATGGAGGGTCTGCAATACACTCCTTTACTGTTCAGACTGCTACTCTTCCTGAAAAGCCTGTTACTCAAAGCAGTTACGTATGCTTAGTTTCGTTTAGGTATCAACGTATAACTCTTCTTTTCCTGTTTCTTGGGTCTGTTGTTAATACGTGAGAAATCAGGAGATAGCAAAGTGACGTTTAAGAGCAATGCATTGTAAGGAATACATTGGTAGGAGCATGGAGATAGTGACTGGTTTAACCTATGGTAGACAGTACGATTTTTAAGTGTTGGAAGCTTAGTGCTTTGAAGTGACTCATTTCTTTTGGTGAGATGCTTGTAGTTGATAGCTACCAGTTGGAAACAAATTCATCTGAAGAATACCAGTTAATGATTATCTTTAATAAAGTTCCTCTCTCAGCGCTAGTCTTTGATTCCAATGTGCTTGTCATCCACCCAGTGCGGGAGGTTGTTTTAGCTTCGTCTTTTGACTTACAGAGCAGCTGGGGTGTGGTGACTGAGAACAGTCCAAGAATAGGGTCATTGCTCATCTGTATTTACTAGTAGTGGGCTGTGTAGGTTGTGGGTGTGGGGACATGACCAATTCTGCAATTATTATATATGTTTGTATGTTGTATTAGCTGAGGTTCAGCCCTCATCTTGCATTAGGGCACACAGTTGTGACCAAGGCAGGAGACATTGACATCATTGTGATCTACTTCATAAATATACCATCTCTTTTACTGGAGACCTCTGAGTGGATGCTTAGTAATGACTGATAAATACTGAATGATGAATCTAAAAGCAGTATTGTTTCTTTAGGTGCTGGATTGTAGAAACATCTAGTTATTTCCATTTGGAGTATTAAAACCGAAGTGTCAGATTTCAAAGCAACTTGATTAGGGTTTTCAAAGGGTGTTAGAATCACTTAACAGAATGTGATACCTACTCTGAATTCTGTATACAGTTGATGCTATGCTGCATGAGGTCAGTTGAACACAGCTGTTTCTGATCACCTATAAAGAAATACAAAGGGTTACCAGATTATTCTGTTTCTTATGTAAATTTTGATTAGTTTATAACTCTATTTTGGTCTTCTGAAATAATCACATGCATGAGAATGACCTTTTGAATGTAGTGTCTTGGATGAATTGTACAAGTCTCTTATTTCTCAGCAAGTCCAAATAGAAGTTCATATGCAAATAGCTTTTTCCCACATCAATTTTCTTTTAGTGCTACAGTCAGCACAGCCTTCTTATTCCTTCACCTTTTCAGTACATGTACTGTATCTACTCCTAACTATCTCCTCCCCAGCTACCCTGCATCAAATCAATCCTTTCCTCTGATCATCTTCCTGGGCATGCCCACAACTCATGAATAGCTCACTTCATTCCTCCCTGCATCCTCTGTGGATCTGCTCTGAAGAGCTGATCAGGAAATGCAAGTGCTGTTGCAGCCACTGTCAAGTTCTGCAATATCACTTTGGGGATGCCATAGGGATGTTAGAAAACTTGTGCTTCTTGGTGATGGTAGATGTAACACTCATTCTAATCTGGACAGGGTTGGTTTAGTTTTGATTTTATGTTGGGTGGTTTTGTGTATTTTGTTCTTTTTTGTTTGTTTTTTTTCGGTGGGTGTTTGTTTGTTTGTTTAGAGGGTTTTTGGGTTTTGGGGTTTTCATTTGTTTTGGGTTTTTGGTGTGGTTTTGTTTGTTTGTTTGTTTGTTTTTGTTTGGTTTTTTAAAAGAGATTTTAGGCTGTCAGATACAGGAAGCATGGCCTTACTTGAAAAGCTCTGTATTGGTACATGTGTCTAAAGCTAGTTTCTCTTTACTGTTCCTTTAAAATTACTAGTGTTTGGCTGAAGAGTCTTTATGAAATGTATATGGGAACACTGAAGGAAGTACTGGGAAGGAAAGAAATTCAGCCAAAAAACAGGGTAGTTTTCAGGAAGGTGCTACTTTGGCTCTAAGTTTGTTTGTCATAGAAAGGTAAGTTGAAATAACAACCCAAAAAGCAAAAAAATAGTCTGTTTTTAATTTAAATGTACTTTCAAAAGCACACTATACTGACAGAAATGCCTGAAACATCTTGGTGTTCAGAATTATGTATAAAGTTTCTCTTTTGTATCTTGTTCATGTCATTAGCTCAGTTCAGTTACTACCTACAAACCAATACCACAGAGATCATTCAACGGGCTTCACTTGTGATGTAAAAGCTGTGGGTATTTATGCATAATATGCTTCCAGTTCCTCCCCTCAAGTTATTATTTTCTAATGTTATATAGTATTTTGAAGATGATATTTCTCGAAAGTCTGAGGTTGTTTTTTTATGTTTGGTTTTTTTTTTAATTTTAAGTAGAATTTGACAATTTTTTTAAAAATTGTGCATAGAAAGCAGTCTTTCTTTCAGAAAGGAAGTGTTTTCTGTGCTTTCCTATGCTGTATTGAAAATAACTGATTGTTGAACTGTGGCAACTTGAGAGCTCCAACACATGAGATTTGTGTGATGCCTGGTGATGTTACTACTGTAATTTCAGACCAGTGTAAGCCAAGCATACTAAATAGGTGATGGAAACAAGTTTGTACTGAGTAGATGAGCAGTGATGCCGGGATGTAACAGCCCAATTTTGTTGACAGTTTAGAAGTGATAGTGATTTCTGATGAAGCTATTGCAGTGAGATAGAAAACAAACTTTTTAAGCAAGCTCTGGCAGACTTCAGATGCTGAAGAGTTCAATGTTGGTGAAGAGGGTTACTTAAAAAAATAAAATGTAGAGAGCATGTGGAAACACTGAAAATACTAAAATTCAAAAGACAGCTGTGGTTTGTGCTTTAAGAATAGCACTATTAGAGATAAAGGTGTATTTCTGTCCTGTTGCTGAGTCAGTGGTTAATATTGAAGAGCTGTTCTCCTTTGTGGCAGAGGTCTTACATGGGTTTCTGATCGGTTTTTGTCTGAGAAGAGCTGGAAATCCACCATGAGGGAAAATATCTTGTATAATCCATCAGCCTTGGCTTATATTAGGCCTTGTTTCAGAGTATGTGAAACACTATGATGTCTACTTCTGAGACTGAGTGACGTACTTGTGCAAAAAGAGACTTGCCTTTAGAACACTGTTTTGTCCCGATGATCAAGGTTGTACTGAGGCTGTATGAGTGCAGTGAGCTTTATTTAGAAGTTCCTGAAATTATGGTGATGATCCTTTAGTCTTTCTGCAACAAGATGCAGAGAAGACTGACAGTGCTGGTTTGTATCTCCCGATTGTGGCTGTGGTTCAAATGAGTTTTCTGCCAACTTCTGTGTGAAGAAATTTATTTTCATCCCTGCAGTTCTTTTTTCGTTTCACAGTAGGCATAATTGCTGAGTGGGGTGCAAGAGTTTTAATTCTGCAACATAGCTTGATGTGAGATACTCTTTTTCTGCTTATTTACGAGAGTGTGTGTGGGGAGCAATGCATTGGTCTGCTGTGTCTTGTGCCCCTTAGGGACTTCAGTGACCCTGGGCCATTGGTTTCAGAGTAGTGCCGTGACTCTGCCTGGCCAGTAAAGTTCTCTAGGGACATCACACTGGATTAAGTGAATTAGATTTGGACTGTGCAGCCAGTGGTTCTTACCAGCTCCAGCATGATCCTTTTTAGCAGGTGGATTAAGTCTATCAGCTCTGCAGTCCCTGGCTTCCATCAGTCTTGAGCCTGCGGATTCGTTGGCACTGGAGAAGGTAAGTCCCTTAAAAGGGAATTTTCTTTGGAATAAAACCCCCTCATCAAATCCAGCATCACTTTCAGTTAGTGTTTGAGGAAGTAACTGTAAGAGTTAGTGCTGCGTATTTAAAGCTTTGTCACTGACAATGTACACGCCAGGTTGTCGTAACTTGGATCATAATTCTCACAGAGAAGTGTTTTCTCAGCTTGACTTTTTGAAGCTCTCGAAGTTCTGCTGGATCCCAGGGGTCACAGTGTCCTCAGGAGCTGTATCTGTGGCTCTTCCTCCCGTGGCCCTGCCATGGTCTGTTTGGCCAGGGAGGGACACAAAGAACAGGCTGCAGTTACTGGCTGTGACCATCTGCAGAAACTACTGACAGACGTTACTCTCTCATCTCGCTCTGCAGTAGTGGGGCTGATACAAAGAACTGTGCAAGAACAAATGAGCCAGGCAAAAGCCATGCCTTCCAAATGTTTTGAGACACTCTTCTTGTGCATATGAAGGTGGTGACCTTCTTTCCAGAAAGTGATAGTAGACTCTTTTAGACTCTTTCGCATGTAATTAGTGGTTGTTGCCTTCACTGCCCCACCCTGTTAAGACTTGGCAAAAAGAATGTTAAATGTACAGATGTCTAATCTGTGAAAAAAATGAAATATCTCTTTTTTAATCAGGTCATATGGATTTCTCTCAATTGTTAAAAAGTTCATAAATGAACTGTGGCTTTTAACGTCGAAAAATGATGACATGATGGAGATTTCCACAGTCTGTGGCTTTAGAAGATCTCTAGATATTTAGAATTCTTGCTATTCTGCAGTGAATGTTGTATAGGAATTGGAAGGAAAGATGATCATTGTCTGAGTCAACTTACTTGCTCTCACTGCAGGTCTTGGACACATAGGAAATCAAATGCATTTCAGTTTTTGATTCTTAATCTATAGAACTTGAAATAACAGTTAGAAAGATTGAAGAGTATTAAGAAAATAATGATGGATCAAGAATTTAAAAATTGAGAGGAGGGATAAGTATAAAAAAAAACGCCTGTTCCTGACTTACTTTCTAGACATTCATAATGAGAGACTTTGGGTTTCTGATGCACACATTTGAAGCTTCTCTGCAGAGGATACTGAATTTTTGTCTTGCCATATTTCCAGCCTTTTTGCCTGGAAAATAGGTCCTGAATCATGAATGAGTGTTCACTGGAAGTTATTATGTTGGTTCACTGTAGTCTTCACTACGGATGCTTCTGTTGAAGCAAATATGAGTTGTTGTAATCTGTGTTACATTGTAGATAGCTTGAGTTGTAAACTTCTTATTCTTTAGTCAAACATGGTGGTAACTGAATCTTCTCTAGTGTTCGTGTTCGTTTTATCTATTACAGTTTTCTACTTGCAGTCACTTTCTTTTACACATTAACACTTGTGTTGGCTGTTTCTCAGCTAGTTCAGGAAGCTTTATGTTCTTACATTTCCCTTAATTCACCTCTAGGGTTGACATTTTAGGGAGTTCATTGCTATCAGTAATAAAATTCTTTCTCTTCTAGTTAAGACATCTGCTTTGTTCTGTGCTGTATTCTTCCAGAAACTGAAATATTCCCACTGTGATATTATACTGAAATTGCTCCTTGCTAATTGCTTGTGGAAGTACAGGATAAGGTTTTATCACTGCTTATAATACTTTCATTTCTAAACTTTCATGATCAAGGGAAAAAAAAAATCTTAAATATGATTTTAGATGTTAGTAATGAAAATTTGAGTATTATAGCTAACTACAAAAAAAGAGTGAAAAAATCCCCAAACATCCCAAAACAAACAAACAAAAAAAACCTCAAACATTTGGATAAAGGAGGAGAAGCAACAACCACTACCTTCTTTCAGTGTCCTCCTTATAGAAAAGAGATGGAGTCTAAACTGTGTTAATTCCCACATTTTAACTGCATTAACTCACAGTATTTTGCTCTTGCATAGTCATGTTTAGATTCTCTAGGATTATGCAACCTGCCTGTCTACCACTTAGACTTAATTTTAAAAAGAAAACGTCAAATTCTTTAATTTTCTTTAAGTTCTTTTCTTTAGGTTTTATAAGAAACAGGTTACTTTTCCCAGGTCAACAGACCTATAACAAATACCATGAAACCAAGTGCTTGGAGAGCTTCCTAACCTTTAAATATGGTGGAAATTTCCTTAGCTGCAGTCTTCAGCTCAGAAACAACCACATTCTCATGCTTTTGTAGCATGCTTGTCCTTTTAACATGAAGATGAGTAATATAAACATAAACGTTCAAAACTGACTCCTTGTTAATTCTTTTTAATTCATATCTCAAACATTTAATCCTAAAGATTTAATTTTTGGATTTTGGAAATAACTTTTTATTAATAACTGTGACAGACATAATTCCACATTCATCAACATTCCTATTACAATGTACTCCCATGAGTTTTTAGTACCCAAAATTGATTCTATATTATTTAATATTGGGAGTTTTCTATTTTATTTTTTTGTTATAGCACACCAATGATTTCATTTACTAAGAATTCTGTTTGATTTATGTACTTGTGTATATAATGTATATGATTTCATGTTATCTGTTCTTATAATCTTGTCAACTGATATATTGCTGACTGAATTCTAAAATGTCATTTTTAAATAGTATCTTTTAAATAGTATCTAAAGTCTCAGTTAAAAAAAAAATGGTTTGTCTCTGTAAGAGTTGAAAAGCAACACTAAAATATTTTTGGAGTAATATGCTATTGTACTCAGCCTCATTCCTGTCTCTGCATTGCCTGCCTGTTGCCTTTTACTTTCAAAGCTGGTGGTACAGGTAAACACTTCAAAGATTGAGGAAGAGGATGCACTTGAGCTCCCTTCAAAGCCCTTTAGAGAGGAAGTACAACTGACTCATCAGTGAAATTGTCTATACAGCAAATGCTGGTAAGTGTACTAAATGAACTGGAAAAGAAAATGTCTATGATCTTTTAATTTTAGCAGTCCTGTAATAGGACTACATTGTTTAGATGACAATGTATGTTTTCTTTTCAAGCTGAATGATGCTAAGTTAATCATCCTTTCTTTAATGCATCTCTTCTCGTCTTGGATCTACGATTGTCCATTTCTTTCAAATAATACAAGAAATTACTTTCCCTAGGCTGCTGCCTCTAATGACTGGCTTTCTTCCTTACAGTATATGTTCCTGTTCCTTTCACAGTAAGAATATTTCTCAGCAGCCGCTCTACTTATCCACATATGATCTGAAAGCAGTAATTTTTTGGTGGAAGAGGGAATTGTTTCCTGAAGTATCCATGGAGGCATGTATGAAAGTGTCTTAGATCCGCACTTAAAGCTTGCTGATTGTTTGCTAACAATGATGAGTGTTTGTTGCACTCAAACCATTTTGAATCCTTTTGTAATCAGATTTACTTTGTCTCTTTAAGATGTGAGGATACGTGATCTGATAAGAGCTAGGTCAGTGTTCAGTGGATTAAATTGTAACTGCTCTTGTCCACTTGCTTAGCTTAGTGCAAGTGCAAATTAAAATTCATAAATTTAGCTGGAATTTGCATTTGGAACAGAGTGAGCATGCTGTCGTTTCTTGTTACAGCTTAGCTCATAAATGCTAGCTTGTTAAGACAAGGTAATGTTAACATGGTCTGGATAGCATGTCTGTGTCCTTGGTATCACTGGAAGTGGAATTTTAAAATATGACCATTATTTTCCTTGATTTCTACTCTCATTATGTTTGCTTTATACAGCACTGTTGCTCTAAATTAATTTTTTTGTTTGTTTTATTTTGGTAACCCAAAGAGAACCCTTTAGTAGTAAAATAGATTTTTGGAACTTCTTTTAGAGAAACTTACCATGGGGTTTTCTCCTAGAAACATTGGCACAGGCATTTTCCAATGCTTTGGGTTTTGTTTACTCTGAATTAATCCTTCCCGCCCTCTCCCTGCCTCCTGCCTGCAAAGTTCCTAATACATTTTTTCATTAGTTAATTCTGTTGACTCCAGAGGTCTTCAGATCTATTCTTCTGAGTAACTTCTGTTTTTAGATGTTCATTTCATTGAAAAGTTTTGTGCAGGTTATGCTTAGACCACTAATGAATGTATGCTGGTGAGACATAGAATTTTGTGCACTTTAATTTTTTCTTTCTATTTTTTGGGGAAGCTGCATGTAGTAGGCTTTCCATCAGTGGAGGCTGGAATCATTGTTTTCCCCTCAGTGTTTTCAAACATGGTCCTTCATGAGTCAAGTCACTGTATTTTAAGCAAATCACTGCTTGTTTATCTTATAGACTTTGCTTGCATTAACAAAAGCAAAAATACTTTCTGAAATATTAGTTGTCCCCTCTGCTGCACAGCTGTTGAACATCCTCAGTAGCATTTTACTCAGTTCTTTTCTGGTGTTGTCATTCCTGTTAAAGCTTTTCCATGCTATAATTACTGATATAGTTAATAACTATTACTGATATAGTTAATAGTTATATAACTATAGTTACATAGTGAATCTCGAGAAGCAAACAGGCTTTCTCAGACAGTTGTTTTGTTAAATATGGATGGAAACATCTCTTAACTCCAGTAAGGACTGAAGTAAATGCCATACCATCTCATGATAGTATTTTAGAGTTTAAGGCTCTAAGGGGTTTCCATCACTCTAGTTAATTTCAGCTATGAGACAGAAGAATTCAAACAACAGAAAACTTAAAACCTTCTGTTTGAATATTGAGAGGCAAATGCTACTTCACAAAAGTTCACTTTTATGAACTGTTTCTGTTCAGAAATGCCCATCTTCAGGATGAGGAGTGATACCAGACAAATGTCAATGTGTGTATGTGCTTTAAGTTTGTGCAAAGGGACTGGAAACTTAAATGGGTTAGAGTAAGAAATGCAGTAATGCCTGTTGATGGGAACTTTAATAAAGAAAGAAACAAGCAGTGATATGACCACGAATGGGATGCTTTAGATATGGAAACAGAAGAAAGAAACTAAGTAAATGATAAAGCTGACAACTTAAAGGTCTGGATGAGCATCAAAGAAGAAAGGTTGAGGTGTGGTGGTAGCTGGTGCGGAACACAGGAAGGTGTAGGAATGGAAGTAACAAAAGAGCTGTATGGCAGTATAACTGAAAAAGATAACTGAGAAAACGTGTAAATTATGTGCAGCTTTGAGAATAAAGGGGACAAGGTGAAAAAGGCAGTCACTAAATAAGATCCTAACTCTGTGCTGAGAAAGTCTGCAAGATGCTTTTGCTGCTTGAGAGTAGTTGAGAAGAATGCCTGTCACTGTGAATGGAGGAATGTCACTCTTCTTAAGGAAAACTGTCTTACTGGATGATGAGACGAATCACTGACAGGGGAAGTACAGAAGATGTGACTGAGCAAAGTGAAGAGTATTAATTCTCTGAGGCAGAAAGGTCAGCTGTGGACTTGGAATTTAAGGGCTCTCTTTGCTTTTGATTTTGACAGAAACATGACATCTAACAGAAGCAAGTGATACCACCATCCTGGAAAGTCATTGTAGTGTTAAATACCTGTTGAAGGGCTTTTGGCAACCTAATGGTTTACAAGTGTGTTCAGAGAACATTTGATAAGATAGATACTGAGTAGTGGCAAGGTGCAGTCTGTCTGGGTGAAAAACCACAGTATTGCCCACTTACAAGCTTGTTTTTCTAGGTCAACACAAATGTGTAAAGAAATGCTCATTCAGTTATTTTAAATAATTTTATATTGGTGGAGGGGAGTGGGCCGGGAATGGAGTAGCACTTCAAGAAACTGTTAGAAGCATTGGTTAGCCTGAAGGTTAGCATTTGGTTTGCCTGAAGGTGTTTTGTGCACTTCTTCAGTGTTTCACATATAGTACCTACTGTGTCAAGATTTTTGAAATGCATAATGTGGGTTAAATCTTTAGTGCCCTGGAGTATTTTTTTTAAGCAGTTGGACTTCATGCTTAGTGAGAAATTTTTTATTCAGCTTTGATGTTTAGAAGGTATTCAACTTCTGGCTTCAAACTGGAAACTTTCAGCTCCTCTTCCATCCTGCCTAATTCCATATGTAAAGGTTCTCCATTTTCTATAGGGAAGTTGGGTGTGTTTGAAAGACAGGAAGATAGGGTGTGCTTCTGTGTTTATTCTGGTGTTACACAAGCTAAATGCTTGTTTCATTCTCAATTTAATATACTTCCTAATTTTCCTTTGCCATGTTTTTTCTGCTTGTATTTTGCTGGTAAAGGTGTTAACATAATGTTGGTTGTGGGGTTTTAAAGCACTGTATGAAAAGTACTGATGCCCAAAATTTAGGCACCTGTTTCCATCTTTGCAGAAAAATGAAACTGTAACGTTTCCGTAGGATCATAGAATGGTTTGGGTTGGAAGGGATCTTCAGACCTCTAGTTCCAATCCCCCTGTTATGAACAAAGACACCTTCCACTAGGCCACTTTGCACAAAGTCCCATTCAACCTGCCATTGAACTCTTCCAGGGATGGGGCATCACAACTCCTCTGAGCAACCTGTTCTAGTGCCTCACCTCCCTCACAGTAAATACTTTATTAGTATCTAATGTAAACCTACTTGCAGTTTAAAACCATTCCACCTTGTCCTGTCACTACATGCCCTTGTAGTCTGTCTCCATCTTTCTTGTAGATGCCCTTTGGGTGCTGGCAGGCTGTGTTTACGTCACTCCGAGGCCTTCTCTTTTCCAGATTGAACAAACCAAATTCTTTTAACCTTTTCTAACAGGAGAGGTGCTCCATCCCTCTAATCATCTTTGTTGCCCTCCTCTGAACTTGCTTCAACAGGCCAAAGTCCTTCCTGTGCTGAGGACTCCAGAGCTAGACTAGTACTCAAGGTGGGGGTCTCACAAGAGCAGAGTAGAAGGGCAGAATCCCCTGCTGGCCACGCTGCTTTTGATGCAGCCTAGGATACATTTGGCTTTCTGGGCTGCCGGTGTATGTTGCCAGCTCATGTCCAACCTCTTGTGCAACAGCACTCCCAAGTCCTTCTCAGCAGGGCTGTTCTTTGTCTGTTCGTCCCCCAGCCTGTATTGATACTGGACATTGCCCCAACCCAGGTGCAGCACCTTGCACTTGGCCTTGTTGAACCTCATGAGATTCCCATGGACCCACTTCTCAGGCTAACATTTTGAGTTACCCCTGTGAGTATACCCTCCAGGAATACTCCTTGGCAATCCATAAAGAAGAGACTCCATTCCTTCAGTTTTTTCTCATGAGTTGGGATGGTGTCTGAGCCATTTTTACTTAAGTGTAGCGAGCTCAATGGGTGTCTCAAATAAACTTAATTCAGACAAATATAACTTCATTGATGTGATGTCTTTATTTGGAACACGGGATGCTTTATTTTATAAAACAATGCAAATTTTTCTCATTTACTAATGTTTCTTATTTCACCCCTCTTTCCTAGACAGCTGCAGCTGCTGGAGGCTTACAGCTACATGTAACATGTAGCTTACAGCTAAAACAGAAAAAGCTATTTTTTTGAGGATCTTGACTTAAAGAATAGTTTCTATAATGTAAACAGTAATATTCTGATAGTAAAATGTGACTATCCTTGAAAAATTTGTATCATTTATGAAATCAGTTGGTTATTTTGGATTCTCAGCTCCTAAAAGAGGCAATGTCAAAAACTTTATATAAGGAAATTTTCTTGTAAAGAAAGTTAGCACCACAGAAAGGTGAACCTCAAATAGAAAGATGATTTCATTCTTGTTTTCTCTCATCACCTTATGTATCATCACATCAACCTCTTATCTGTAGATAAGTTTTATATCTCTAAGTTCCACAAAGATTGAGTTTCAAATGTCATAATGCCAGTAAGTTTGGCAGCTGAGATGCTTGTAATTTTTATCTCAAAGTAAACCCCACAGCAGTTGTAATACTTGGAAAAGGCGTGCTAGAAGCATGAAATCTTATGACAACTTTGTCATGTGTCCTCATTTTAGACAGGTAAATTGCCTTATAGCAGCTCACACAGTTCCTAAAAACAGTGTTTTGCGCTAGTCAATACACTTTACATTCCTCCTCTTCAAAGACTTCTGAGAATAGATAATTTTTTCCCCTCTGTACAAAGAATAGATAAATTTTGCAGATACTTTCATAAATTCAAACAAAAGGAATAGGTAAGTATAACATGCTTTTCCAGGCCCTTTTTAAAAATTTCCGTTGCAGTATATGCCCATAAGAATTTACCAATACACAAGTACAGACAGAATAACAGTCTAAACTGGATTATATGCATCAGTCCTTTGTGCAGTCTGTCTCTGGAGGTTGCATTAGCAGAGAAACATAAGTCCTTTCATATCCTTTTTCTTCAAAGGACAGTAGCCAATATAGCTAAATACTGCAGATAGTTTAAGTTTTTTGCCTAATAGCACATGTTCTTACCATAGCAAAAGCAGTAAGAGTCTGTAATAGCAATGAAGTCCTGTTCCTATGTAACTTGCTATGCCCCATTAAGCTTCATTGGTTCTCCTAGTGTTTAGACTGCACAGGTTTGGGCGCATACCTTGAGTGTGCATTTGGCCTCCAGTAACTGCTTATAGCAACCTTTCTTTTCTTTCTGCTTTCTTTAGCAGAGATTCCTCTTTAAGATATGTGTGGCAGGTGAGAAGGAGAGAAGTCAACAAGCCATTGCTTCTCTCCAGCCTCCTAATGCCTCAAGCAGCTACTTTCCTTAGGTATTGACCCATGCTGTGGAAATGTGGCTGAAATAGAACTGCATGGGCTGGTACTTCCCTAATGACCTTGACTGATAATTCTTTTGCCTCCTGGTAGGTGGGAGCCGTAACACTTAGTGTAAGGACTCTGTTGTAGGCTGGATGAAGAAGACGACAGCAATAAACAGGACAACTGGTAAGTAGTACTGCTCCCCTTTCCATAAAAGTCCTCAACAATATATGGTTGTGATGGTTGAACTCTCAGGAGGTTAAAGTAACTAAGAATAATTGAGGGTGCAAAGGGCAGTCTCAGTATGAGAGGCTTCAGACTAGTGGGATTTTCAATCTTCAGCATGTTTCTGGATTAGAGTCACTCAAATACAATGTTAGGAAACCTATTAAGAATAGAAAGTTCACCTTCAGCAAAAATTAACTGTCAGATAAAAGAGCATGGTTTCCTTGTAAAAGGAGTAAAGGCATTTCAAAGCTATGTCTCCTGTTTGTCTGTATAGCATTTTGATGTTGCAGCCACACATGTTGATTAGTTGAATTGCCTCTGATAAGTGTTCAGGATGATGTGTTTCATTCCAGTACTCTTTTAAAACCGTAAAGATTTCTGAGTGATGGTATGGTAGACTTGAGGATAGACTAGTTGGTGTTTGCATATTGGTATCAGTAAAGACCATAGCACGTTTCTTTGTAACCAGAAGAAGAGTGAAATAGTGACATCTATCCATGTTGTCCATCTGTACACTTAAATTCAATATCTGTTGCCCTTTGTATAGCCTTGCAGAGCAGGTGACTTCTCAGTGCTGTGTAATGAAAATGATTCTCGACTTCTTGATGCCGTGTGATGAAAACTATTAATTTTACATACAGCATCAACACTGCAGCTCTTTTTCGGTGTTGATTTTCAACAGAAAGTGCATGAGAGTGGTTATGGTGCTAGAGCCAGCTCTAAAAATGAAGAGAAGGATTTCAGATATTGCCCTGATTGCCATCTCCCTAATAAGGTTTATGAGGCATTAGAAGGCAATAATAGCACATAGGAAAAAATTTGGTCACAGTAAACTGTGAACGTTACTGTGTTTTACGAGTAAATTTTGCAGGTGTAATTACAAAAGCAGGTTGTGGAATGCTCATTAATTAAACAGTGTTTACCATCCTTCTGAGTAAGCAATGAGTTGGGGTAAATTTGTGCTTTCAGAATGGAAGTCTCCAGAAAGCCTTGAACAGAGTTGGTAAGGTAGATATGCTGACAAAGAAATCTGCTTAGGCAGGTAATTCTTCACAGTATTTGCTGAAATTTGCATGATGACAAAAGAAATGCTATGAATAAAGCAGGGATATAGATGGATTACACATGCAGTATCACATCAATTTGCCTTAGGACCTCAAGTATGCAAGTATAAATGGTTCCTTTCTACAGGATAAAATAAAGGATTTTTATGAATTAAAATTGCTCTCCCTTGCCTCTTTTAACAGTACTTTAATAAGAATGGGACACATTGGAGGATGAGACACACTTGGTTTGTTACTAAGCTCTTTGTTAAATATGTGAATATAAACTAATCTTGTAATCTTTGCAAGTGTCAAACTTTTACTTGACCTGCAGTTAAATTGAAACATTGCCTTCATAGGGTTTTACTTAGAAAAAAAAAAAGTAGATGATTCATAATTTAATACCTCCCTTGGTTTTATTGTCATCAGCTTTTGTAAGCTAGAATTAATTTCGGCAACATCACTGTGCTGTCATACAGTGCCACCTTTAATGCCTTGAAACCATATTAGTGTCTTAAAACCATATTAATGCTTGATCAGACTTTCTTAACTTCAACTCTGGATATATGTAGTCTGGTAGGTCAGCAAGCCTAGAAAGACAGAATATATCAAGTTTTCTGTAAGTGGCTGTTTCAAGCCCCTTAAAACACAGATATTCTTTCTGCTCCCATTTCTTAATCTGAAAAACCACTCTGTATCTCTGTAGAGTTGAGAAAAATTAAACAGTTCTCATGTCTTTTAGTATCTCTAATAACTAAGACAGGTAAGGCTAAAGGACCAAACTTACTGGGTTTCTAAAGAGAGTTACTCCACAGTTGATTTTAGTGGACAGTTTCATTTTAGTGAAGGTTATTGGAGCTGAAAAGAAAATAGTGAGTAAATACTGAGAACTTCTTGGAGCTAATGAAGTTATGAGTGTTTAACTTGTATACACTTTCAGACACCTGGAATGAGAAAGAGGCATTTTGGCTACAGGTGTCAGATAAAAGGTGTGCTAAAGGCTGACTTTAGCCCTTAGTTTGCTGTAAGTTACACAGAGACCCTTTCACCAGCAGTTTGTCTCTTGCACTAATGCTGCTGGAGGGTGTCCAGTATTACATCTCGCTACAGTAGTGTTCTAGCAAATATCACTGGTTTCTGCATTGATATATCTAGTTTGCACCCATGCCATCTTGCCACTTCTGATTGGGAGCAAAGGGCCTGATAGTCAGCTGCAAGAAGAAGCAAACAGAATCAATGCAAGACAGCTCCTTGTTTTGGAAAAGTGGCATTTCCCCACTCTGGCAACCTCTGATTTTCATTCTCAAAGGAACTATATGGATATAATGAATAACTTCTACTTATGTGTGAAATCTCCCATATGGAGCTGATCAAAAGACATTAACTACAAAATAGTGTATGATGTGATGTGGGTGTGCCATAGTTACTGATACGCCTTTGCATGCACAGGGAGTCATTAGCCATCTGAGTAAAAATTGATAGCTTTTAGGTGATTATAGCTAATGGTAGTTGGTATAAATTATGCATGGACCTTAAAGAGAAAGAAAATCCTCCAAGACCAGAAATTGTTTTAAATTTGTATCATACTTGGAGTGAGGGACAAAACACAACTGGTTAGTTAAGAAAAACTTCTAGAATTAAAAATTAACAATTATTCAGAGAAGGCACTGGAAAACAGTTGTTGAGTGATATGGAATGTGAAGTACTGCAGTGTGAATTAAAAAAAGAAAACCACTCCTGAAATCCTCAGTGATGAAGCCTGCAGCCAGCTTCCTAAGAAACCAGAAATACCCACTGTAACTGGTACGTTGGGCAGAAACAACATTTGTTTAAGAAAAATCTGGCACATAACCCAGAAGATTGTTTAGAGCTAAGAAGTAAAACTAACTGAAGTTAGTTTTAAAGTGTAATGTTTTCAAAGTGTAATGTTTGCAGACTGCATCCCAGGCATAGAGGCTTGGTGTTTGACCACCCTCCTATGAAGAATGTTTTCCATGTGTTGCACTGGGGTGACACTTTCTGCAGTTTGTGACCCTGCTGTGCTCTCCTTCCTGCTGGGCACCTCTCTGAAGCGTTGGGTGCTGCCTTCTTTGTAGCTGCCAGTCGGGCACTTGGAGTTAGAAGTTGGAAGAGCACTGCCAGTAAGGAGTCACCTGCTGGTTATCAGGACTGTGGCCACCATGCTTTAAGGCTGGTAGTCTAGTCTGTCATTCACTCACCTTGCAGTCCACCTGTGCAGCCTGTTTCTCCCTCATTTGGATGCAAAGGTGTTATGGGCAACCAAGTTTAAAGCCTTTTAAGTCAAGGTAAGTGACATCCACTGTTCTCTCCTCAACCACCAAACCAATCATTTTGTGGTAGGCAGTGATGAGGCATAATTCAATCAGTGGTGGCGGTTCCAAGTCACTTGTTTCATGTACCTAGAAGTGGCTTCCACAGTGACTTGCTCCATATTCTTCTTGGGGACTCAGGGATTCTGTAAATCCAGTTTGCTCGTAGCTGTCTCCAACTTTAACCATGCTCAACCCTGACATAGTCCTTCATCCTTGAATGCAGAGTGGCAGAGACCCAGGAGGGCTGATGGTAGTCCTTATCAGGAAGGACTGAGGTAAAGGAGACAGACATACAGTAACTCAGTCTTCCCCATGTATTCTTATTGCTAGGTCCTCCTTCCATGGGTAGCTGCTCTTGCTTTCCTTGATCTTATTTTTTTCCCTCTGTCAATGTAGCTTGCACAAGTCCTTGTGGCTTCTACCCTCGCTAGCAGTTTCAAATACAGCCCAACTCTGGCTTTCTTAATTTCATCCTGGTGTTTCTCAGCAGTGTCACTGTCTTTCTCCTGAGTAACTAAACTCCAATTAAAATTTATTTTGAGTTTGTATACAGTCAGGAATTCTCATTCAGGAAGAGTTTTACTTTAGCTGTTCACAGATTTGGGTTATCATATAGTGAATATATGAACTGGTCTACACGGTAGACCTAGAAAAACCTTTTTTACAAGGACAACAAATTCAAAGAAATATTTGCAGCAGTGAGGTTAACTATCTTGCAGATATACAAAAGGCAAGAAAGAGGCTTTTCTGAAATTCGGCATTAAAATTTCAGTGAAAAGTGTCATTGTTGCCTTCGTTCCCAAGATACTGTGATATATTCTATTCCTTGCTGAAGTTGTATGGAGAAAAGTATTCATGGTCAAAGTACACATAAGAGCTTTAGAAAAGCAACATTTTATCTGTAAAACTTATTAAAAAAAAAGAAGATGACCAGATAATGAGCATTTGGGAGTTACTTGTTAGTAGCAGGCCTAATTGATTTGCCTTTTTGGCTCTGGAAAGAAGTTGGTTTTATTCTGGTATAGTTTTGAAAATCTACCAAAAAAAATACAGTAGTTGTAATTTTATAGTTGTCTGTAATTTTAAGTCTCTTTTCATGCTTTCCTAGTAAATTCAAGCATTCAGAAAGTTTTACTAACTGTTTTGAACAGAAAATGTACTATACACTATAAGGACCCTCAAGAGAGTGACCTTGTGCCTGAGTCTGTAATTAATAAACACTGCAGGGCAGAGCAGCACTTTCCACAGTCAGTTCCTCAGTAGAAGTTTCTGATCAAAGCATCTTTGTGAGGTTTCTCTCCTGTGGAGATTTCCTACCTTGTGTATAGACTTGAGGGAAGGATTTTGTGCTTTGTAGCTCTTCTGCCCTTTGATTTTTGCATTGATTTTGTGATCTAGAGCCTCCTCATTGGTTTTGTTAGCTATAATTTACTGCAATGTCATGTTTTTCATACTTACTCTCTCAAGTAGGTGATGAGAGTTGTATAAGTGGTTCATGAGTCATAGAATATTAAGCAATGTAGGAAAGAATGGGTATCAAGAACATTGAGTTTGTTTACTTTAATCTCAGTGTTTTTATAACATTAACGATTATTCACTTTGCTCTTGAGGAATATTGAGTAATTAACACTTACTTAATGCAGACTTATTAATATAATAAAGCAGCACTTCAGTTGCACCAGAAGCTGAAACAGAGGTATTGGACAGCGGTGGAAGTATAATGAAGGGCAATACTGAAAGCTAGAATATTGAATGTTAGAGTACCAGAATATTAGGGTACTGCATCATGTTGATAGAGTAGGTTTTTGTATTGCAGTCAATATTCTGGAAGTGGTAATAAAAAGCATATGTATTAAAGCTTCCATGTGATTATGAATTGTGCAAGGTGTAAAGTATATTATATGTATCCAGAGAAACTAGGAATATGTAACAAGCTCTTCACAGAAAATTTCTGTCCATACTGTTTATATTTTAGAGGTAGGCAAAAGAGGAAGAAATTTGAAATAATTATGGGGTGGGGAGAAAGACTAAAACCTGGTCATTTAATGAACAATGTAAAGACTGAAAGTCTGTTGGGATACAGCTGTAAGGGCATACTGTAATTAGGTCATTTGATGATCTCCTCAAATAGCCATTTTATACTTGAGCAGAAATAAGAAATCTTCCCTGAAGTTCTGCAGAGAATCAAGGTTTTCATCTTACTTCCTTCACTAGTTCTTCCTATTTCCAAATATATATATCCTGCATCTATTCATATTGAGATTTCAGAAATAGATGTTTTAGGTCTGGTAACTCAATTGTTGAAACTTCATGTATCTCCTACTTTTTATAATCAGTCTCTTGTAATGATCTCTGCACAGAGGAGTGTATGGAGATTTCTGCGATTTCAGAACTCTCTGTTTTTAAAATGTGTTTCAATGTAGGTATCAGTGATATTTTTTAGGATGTAAAGAACAGTTTATGCCTTCTAAAACTTTCTGATTTAGACTGTAACATCATCAGATCTGGCAGCAACTTACAGGGAAATAATGTTCTAGAAACCACATCATTCAAGGAAATTTGGCACTTTATTTTTACTGTGTCCTTAAAATTCAGTCTTTCACATAATTGTGTTGCTCATTAATTACAAGTTCTTACTTCTGTGGTTTCCTAGCAGGAGCTCTTGAGTTTAACTGTTAATTGATAAATCTGAAAATCACACTCCAATTCTTAGTTTGTAAATTTTTTGAAGAATATTTATGAATGAAAAAAGGAATATTTTCAGCAGCAAGTGGAATATTTTTGGAAGCTCAAACCAAGAAGCAATGGTGAAAATGCTTAGGACTAATTTTAAGGATTCCTCCATTAAGTTGCTAATCACATCAGCTTTCACCTTATGCTACAGTGCAGATATGGATAGTGCTACCTGTAACAGGTTTGACTTTGAAATAGTAGAAATTAATAAAATACAGGCACCTGCTCCCTGGATATTACTCTAAAATAAGAGGATTACAGTACTTACAAGGGAATTCTGAAAGGTTTTACATTTAGAGCAGTAGTTCCAATAGAATTATTAATTACGCCTGATCTCCTAAGTCATTTTTGTTTGTAGAATTCAGCATACTTTTAGGTTACAGCATTTTCCGACACCTGATTCTTGTACCTTAAGCCAGAAGATATCATCCAATCTGACCTCCAGTTTAAAATTACAGATGTAATTTTAGCCAGTGAAACTTATTTGGAAAGATTAATAGCAAGATGATTCATATGCAGTAAACCAGTGAAAATACTCAAATGCAGTACACACCCTGAACTCTTCTTCTTACTCTTTTCAAAAGAAACCTTCAACTGACATTCAGACCTTCCTCTCACTCTACATAAAAATGAGCATTCAGGCTAGTTGCTTTCAGGTTATATAATAAAAGCAAGGGTGCTGGATAAATAATTGCATGTATATAGTGTCAAAACTTGACCTCAGAATGATTTTAATGTTTTGGAAAGAGCAGCATGGGTCCTTTTTTTACTTGCTGGTTTGGATGCCTTGAGGTAGAGTTGTCCTGTTCCATGCTTACAGCAAGTCTTCCTAAATACCTGAGTTTTCACTTTAAAAGTAGGTTATGTAAGAATAAAAAATACTAACTTAAGTCAAAGTACGTACCACAAGAACTCACATTTGCTTGATGGAATGTTAACTTTAGTGGTTTAAAATCCGAACTATCTATTCTGTCTTGCAGAGATTTGCTTTCTAAGTAGGCAGTTTTCACAGGCTTCCTGAGTCACAGGAAGCTTTTCCAAATTCCCACCTAGACCTTGGGAAGATCCTACTGTCTTTTTCACGTTGGTGTCTTGTTTGTTTACCTATTTTCAGGGGTCTCCTGTGTATTGGGATCCAGGGCTTGCTGTGTCTCTGCCTGCTGTCTCATCCCGGGACTGCAGCATCTTGCCCTGGATATGGTTAGCTGCCTCCAGGGAAAGGGACACTTTTTTTGTATTGTTTTGTTTTTTAAAGATCTCACCTCAAAGAGTTCAACAACCTAGACAAAGCAAACATGCAGTCTTCTTCATGGCTATTCAACAAATACTTAGTGTTTACTTAATTGAAGAATAACAGATCAGCACTGAGTACTACCGGTGCGTCCCTGAGTACAGTGCACTGCTCTGGAGATACCCGTGCAAATTCTAAAGTGTCTGACTTTGATGCAAGAAGAGCATAGCTGTCTTAATGAGCACTTGACAGGTTAATCTGTAGTCTGATGTCTCTCCTTTCTCTCTGATGTGTCCATATGGGAACCTGGCAGAATTCTCCAGTGACCGTGGTCTGCCCTGGCTCGATGCGGTGGCCCCACAGCACTCCAGCTTATGGTTCACCACAGGGTAGTTGCTTTGTGGTGAACCATAGGAAGTCTGACTTGAGACCACTGCCAGCTGCTGTTCCCAGTGCTGGTACAGCTCTGGAGACAGGAGACAGGCAGCACTATTTCAGGGTGGTACAAATAATAAGGCCAAGGAAATGATGTAAATCTAAAAATAAGTTATCTAAAATAAACCACATCTTTTTCCATTGTGATTTTTCACTACGACTTTATAATAATAATATGCTCCCAGATGTTGTATTTCAGAAGGGCATTTTGCCTTCACAAGGAATTAACATCTTCAGTCAAAGCTTGAACTTTCCCTGTGGCTATTAAATATGAGATGAAGTCCCCACCCTGGTCTCTCCTGTGCTGAGGACTTCTGTTCTCATTGTTAGGCATAGTCAACCACTCTGGTCTCCTGCCCTGTCATCTATCATACTGTATCAAAGTACATACTTACCAGCTGGTTTGGGTTGACAGCTTAATTTTATTGAAATTCAGCTGATGTGACTAGACAGGAATCTTGAATTACACAAGGCAACAATTTTAATATTATATCAACATAGTCTTGTGCTGCAGTCATGTGCTCATGAATAGTTCTTTCACTGTGTTTTACCCACAGAATGTATTAAAAATGGTTATTTGTTGTTGTGAGTTATAAATTGAGTAAAGCAGTTAAATAGCTTGATCAGTGTGGCTAGTAATGTAGACAGACTGCATTTGGTTGTGGGTTTTGAGGGAGCTTTGCCTTTTTTTTTTTTTTTAAAGGGCATTACCAAAATGTATGCCTGGATGAACATCTCAAATGGCATTAAGGGCTATACAGATTAAAAACAAAAATATTTTTCTGTTCAATTTATACAGGAAGTAAGCAAAGGATACCAACAAATGTGTAACTAAGCAGAACCAGTGAAAATTTGGTTTAGCGTGGAGGCTAGCATTGGAAATATAGTGTTGCCAAGATTTGTATTTGGTATCTTAGCAGGAGCTTAATAAGGATCTAAGGATAATGACATCGTGGGACAGTCGAGTAATCTGAGGGTGGCAGCTGCACTTTGTTTTGTGAGAGTGACCATTTGTCCTTCAGCCCCACTGTGTAACTGTCATCGTTACTTTCTCTGGTTTCCTTAGCTTATGGTTGCAGTGAGCCAGGATTAACATATCTGGATAATTATGCTACTTGAAAAGTCACCACTTGATTATTAAGCAGTGAACTAATACATGTAATTTTAAAACAGATTGCTTTTGCAGGGCAATGAGCTAAACTTTGCCTTAGGTGTTGGTGTTAGACATGCATTCTGCTTGTTTTCTTTTTTTACTAGCTCCTAGTGCATAGTTCTCTTCAGTACTATGAATGTGAATACATTTCAGGAAAATTAAGATAATATTATTTCAGAGCTTTTTTTTTTTATTCAGTTCAAGACCCTTCTAATGATAACTAGCTTGTGCTCTTAGGAAGAGGTTTCTAGATGTGTCTAACTTCTTTTAGAACTGCAAAAGTTCATTCTACCTTGTAAGACAACTTCAGTGTCCTTAGTGTATAAAGAGAAGACTTATGGTGGTTTCTCTTACAATTCTAAAACAGGAGAAAAGATCCCATTAAATGGGGTGAGCACGTGGATTTAGAAGATGAAGGTTTAACGGGTCAAGAACCTGCAGGCTGAAGCTTAGAAAAAAAATCTTATTAACGTTAAGGCTGGTTAAGCTTTAGATTATTTTTTTTCTTACCACTTGCAGTTTTAAAGTCAAGATCTGGGTATTTTTCTTAAAAAAGATTCATGAACTCGATTGGAGACAACAGTTGCTGTAGGTTTTTTTGAGGGGGTGGTTTTGGGGTGTATGTGAGTGTTACAGAAGTCTGTATACTACTGATTCTTCTTGGTATTAAAACAGTTCAGGGAGCCATATGTATGAAATACTACAAAATTTGTTTGAATGGAGTGTAAAGCAAGGGAGTAATGTACATGGTAATGTAGACTAGTAAAGACAAGAAAGTCTTTGGTCAGCAAGGATTCTCCAAGGTGAAGTCATGCTTTACAAACTTACAACCTTCCACAGTGAAATGACTGGCTTGGTACAATGGACAAGAGACTACCTTGGCTTCCATGAGGCTTTTGCCACTGCCTCCAGTAAGATCCTCATAGAGAAACTCATGAAGTATGGGCTGGAGGAGCAGATAGTTAGGTGAAGACTGGCTGAATGGCCAGATCCACAGAGATTGGTGGTTCAAAGCATAGTTGGAGTCTTGCAGCTGGTGTACACAGGAGTCAGTACTGAAACTAGTCCTGTTGAACATCTTCATTAATGATTTGGATGACAGACCAAAGTGTACATTCAGTAAATTTGTTAATTGATGCAGAACTCAGTGGAGTGGTTGGTACATCAGAGTCATGCTGCCATCCATAAGGACTCCAAAAGGCTGGAGAAATGGGCTAGCAGGAGCCTCATGAAGATCAACAAAGAAGAATGTTAAGTTCTGCATCTGAAGAGGAAAAACTTCAGGCACCAGTATGCTGGAGGCTGCTCAGCTGGAAAGCAGCTTGGCAGAAAAGGCTCTGGCTGTCACGGTGACTGTGAGCCAGCACTGTGCCATTGCAGCAAAGAAGGCTGATGGTATCCTGGGGCTGAATTAGTGTGTTGCCATCAGGTGAAGGGAGGTGATACTAGCCCATTACTCAAGACTTGATGAGACCATATCTGGAATACTGTGTCCAGATCTTGGCTTTCCAGTACAAGAAAGCCATGGACATAGCAGAGAGTGTCCATCAAAGAGTACAGAGACTATTAGTGACTAGAGCATTTCTCCCATGAGGAAAGACTTGAGAGAGCTGGGACTGTTCTGCCTATAGAAGAGAAGGCTTAGGGGGTTCTCTGCAATGTAGGTAAGTACCTGAAGGGAGGTATAAAGAAAATGGAGCCAGGCTTTTTCCAGCAGTGTGCAGTGACAGGACCAGAGGTAATGGTCACACACTGAAAAACAGGAATTTCCCTCTGAACATCAGAAAACACTTTTTCACTGTGAGGGTGACGAAGTGCTGGCACAGTTTAACCAGAAAGGTGGTGGAGTCAAAGGTGGTGGAGTCTCCATCCTTAAAGATACTCAGAAGCCATCTAGATGTAATCTGCCACCCTGGGCAGTCTGCTCAGGGTGGCCCTGCTTGAGCAGGGAGGCTGAACCAGATGACTTCCTGAGGTCCGTCCTACCTGTTCTGTGATATGTGATATGTGAACTAGGACACTGCAATTACATAAAAACTTTTTAAATAAAAATAAAAATGGGATTTTTAGAATGGTACTGTCACAGCTTGGAATGTGACTTTTATCTGAAGTTTTTCACCACATTGAAGATAATTGTATTATATGTATGGAATAGTTAAGTAAGATTCTGGAACTTGAATTGTTCAGGTTTGAAATTCAGACCTTATATATTTGTCTTCCTGAATTAAATAAAAGAAATCAATTTGTCAATCTCTGCAAGGAAGGCGTGTGCTTCAAACAAAACTTTTCCTCATACAGTAATATTTTAGCAATACACACTCCTGCCTTAAACACAAAGCTGTTGACTTTGTTCTGTGGAAAAAAAAAAAAAAAAAGAAAAGAATTTTCTTTATTTAAAAAAAAAAAAAAAAAAAAAAAAAAAAAAAGCCTACTTTCAGGGACTTTTGTGCTCTCTACCACAACTGTGAACTTAAGTATAGGTCTTCAGTAAAGAGGATGTATAATGTATCTATTGCTTGGCTGAAAAAGATGCAGTGTTTACTACAGGGAAAATTTTCTAGGGTAGGCATGTAAGACAGGAAGGCACTGCTGGATCATGCTGCTCTCTTTTTTGATCATAAAATCAAATGATTGTGGTCAGTGCAACTTTTAAAATAAAACCTTAAGGGTTTTGCTTCTTTCAAAGAATTGTAGGTTAATAGAAATAACATCCTATTCAGAAATAGGGATAATCATGAACTAAATGCCTGAATTTCTTATACCATTTTCTTAGCATGCCTCCATCTTAATGTCTTCAAACTGCAAGGGTTCTACTGTATAAAAATATTAATGCTACATTCTGCAATGAATGGTTGCTTTAATAGTGGTGTTAAAATGCCACTTTGCAGGTATTACAGGAAAATTTTGATTTGTAAGAAAATGACTCTTGATGATGTGCCATCACCTAGTATACAACATCCTTTAGCATAAACTGTCCCTATGTTCTGGTCAGGTTTTAATTTCAAAACTCCAGCTTTAATTTCAAAGTCCAATTGAGACATTCATTCTTTGTTTCATAACTGTAGAAGTAACTCATGAAGTCTTAAGAAATCTAGTCTTTAAAAAGTTTGAATATACAAATGAACATGTTCTGTGCATGTATTTATCTTTTCAGGGACGAAAAAGTCCAGCAAATGTTTATGTCCAAAGTAATTTTCCCAAGTAATTATGTTGCAAGCAAATAGGGAGTAAGGGCAAGAATTTTTTTGGTTGTTGTTGTTCCCTTTTGGGGTTTTGTACCTTCTCCTTGCTGTTTTTCATCAGTGTCCTACTTTGCCTCAGCAGTCTTTTGGTGTTTTTCTGGTTCACTGAAAATGCTACAGAGCTCTTAGGCTTTTGACAGTATGAAAATCCTGACTTGCACAGTAGACTAAACCTTTGCTTTCTGTTAATAATAATGACAGCTGTTTTAATTTCAAAAATATGAAAGATACTGTTGAGCTTTTTAGACTCATCTCTATTGCCCCATGAAGTACTTAATCATTTAATTCATGGAGCTAATTTAAAACTAAGGAAATCTTGCAAAATTACAGTATTTCTATTTTTCATAATGCTTTTCATGTCACACTAACTTGTACCAACAAGAGAACTTCAACAGGACAAAAGTAATGTTTTATTGTGTAAGAAGTGTCCAAACTGTCATCCCTAAAGTCTCACTGAGGAAGGTGTGCAAATCAAATTGTGCTCACTGTTTTCATGTGCTGCTCGCAGCATAACCTTAAAGCATGGGGTGAAGTGATCATCTGCTGCTTGTGTGCGTTACAGATTTGGAGACTGACAAAGCTGCTTTACTTAATGAGGGCACTTGAGCTTATTTTTATGCCTGAAGTAAAAGACCTTCAAAAAGCAGTCTTGTAGAAGAGCCATAAGGAATTCAAAGCTACCGCTTCAAAAAGCAGTAGCAGCAGTTTAAAGGTGCTTCTGGTATGGAGAGTTTCTTTCCTCTGCTGGCTGAATAGCTCCAACTCCTCTTACTCTCTTCCAGCTGTCTGCCCAGACCAGCTTCTCCTGACCCCTCCACCACTGTCTCTTCTACACTGCAGCTTATCTTCTCCCATATTCCTCTGTACATAGCATAAACAAAGTTCATAAATATAAAATATAATTATGACTTTATCCCTTCTGTCTACTTCTAGTTTACTTAAAACAGTCTCTTTCATAGCAAAGTATGTTGTCTAGCAGCACTACAGCATGCTTTCAACCTTGGCATGGATATTAGCATATAAACATAGGCTTAATAAAAAAGTTACCCTTAATAGTAAAAAAAAGAGCAACAGTTTAAACTTTTCCTTTCTAGAGTGTTTCATCCTTGCATCATAATCTGTTTTACCACATCTCTATCCAAAGAAAAGCCCCAAAAGCCTATGCATAGTAAGATATAGTGATACATTTGTTCTTTGAAAGGGTTGAAGAATTTACTGGGCTATTTTGATTAGATTAGTTTCTGGTAGGTGTAATTGTTATACATTCGGTGCTTTTTTTCATTTGTCAAAAGTATGGATTTGTTGCACTGTGGTTAATAGGGAAATTGGAGACGGTGATCCAGGTCACCAAAGTTCTGTGTGTCTATGGAATACAAAACTCTTTGTCACTGTTACATGTTTCTACTGTATTTTATGTTTTTCTGACTCTTTTTGCATCTTTTGTGGCACCTGCACTAGGCAAAGAAAGATGCATGGTATGTAATTAACAGCTAAACATATGATTATCTGCAAACTATTTTAAAAAGGCAAACCAGTATTGAATTAAAAAAAAAAAAAATCAACAACAACGAGCCAACAAACAAACAAACAAAAAAATCCCACCAAAAAAACCCAACCACACCATCCCTCCAAAACCAAACCCAAACCCAACAACAAAAAAAGCTAACTTTTTTAGTTTTCTGTCTCTCAGGTCACTAGATAATGGCAATAATCAGACACTGGCTTTATTCTTCCATACCCCTTACCTTTTAGGAGTTTATTTTCCTGTGTTTCAGACTTTGTCCTTATTTGACTGAAACTGGCAACCAGTTTAAAAGCTCTCAGGCAGAGGTGCTAGCAGATTACATAAGCTTGGGAAACTCAAATAAAAAAGGATCAAATTGCTTTTAGCACTGGCAAGAAATGCCAGTATTGCTTTTCTTCTCTCGTTTCCTTGAAGAAATCCAAGTTGACATGGCTGAAATGTTATGTTTTTTCTCCTTAATAGGAAAGCCTGGGGATGAAATACAAAGAATTCTGGGTTAAAGGGCTAGTTTGCCAGTTAAAAGCAACCAAACTATGATTTCAAAGGGAAATGGTAAAAATCTTAATTAGATTTCATCATTAGAAATTCTGACTAAACCAGAGACTTTTAATACTACCGTATTTTGGGTTTTTGTGGGATGTTTTTTTTTTCTCCATATAGTCTTTCAACCTAATGTGCTTTTTATTTTAAAACTTGGAGAAATATCTGTGGCACTTGAGATTTGGTTTCAAAGAAAACTATACATGTACAACTCAAATGTGTTTGAAATCAGGAGTTGAAGGTCAGTCTATTGAATGAGCTTGCAGACAAGTAAATGGGTGGCAAACAATATAAGCAGGCTATTTTAAGACTTGTTTTTGGGTTTTTTTAATGGAATAGGCCAATGCTGCTTTTTATCTTGACATTTCAAAAAAGCAAACAGTTTCGATTTGGAAAAGGAAACAAGTGCTGTGGACTACCCAACCCTGAAAAAAAGGTAGGGAGTCTGTGATAGGCAAGTGTATAAAGTACTGCAGTGGTCTCTTGAGAACATGCAGCAGATATTTGTCACTGTTTACAGTGTTATATGTGGGGCAAACCGCTTCAGATTAATGCACCAAATAGACAAAATTAGAGGAAATTTGCAAAAATCAAGTAAATAGTGGGAAAAGTATGTCTGAAAAGTAGTCAGTGCTAAATCAAAATAAGCCTGATAAATTGCATTGAAGAAGACCCAGCTTTTATTCACAAGGAACATATATTTTCTCAAGCTATCTTAAGAGAGGAGAAACAGATGAACCTACTCCAGAAAGGTTGAAACAAGCCTTTTGAGATCAAAGCTGAATCCAAGGTGCTTGTTACTGACAGTTTGTTTCATATTCACCTCTTCTGACGACAGTGTGTGCAAATCTCAAATGGAGTATACCCAGGCACTTAGAACACTCCAACCAGAGTGCTGCAAGCCCTGCTGCTCACACATGTACCAGGACTCCTGCCTTGCAGAGGTAGCTGCCACTTCCAGAGGGCAGTTGTACTTTGGGAGTAGGTTAGAGGTTGAACACTTTTAAATGCCTTCATTCTACCTCCTGTTTCTCTCGTATTTTACAATTGCCTGTTTGTTGGACCTGAGAGATAATTAAGTAATTTAAAAGATTAATTGGTTTCATAACTGAATTTGCATTCCTGGGATTCTGAAATTGCAGGAAGCTATTCATGCAAAAAAATGCCTTTGTGTTAATTCTAAATAGCTCTATAAATGTGAGACATTACTGGTTTTATGACTGTAGCCTTAAACAAATAACTCGTCTGTCTTCAATGTGATTAATTATTTTAAACATTTAGGGTGAGATTGATTGTCAAAGGTGATTAAGAGGTTTTTATCTAATATTTTTTCAATACAGAATTTAGAATTTAATTAAGATGTTGCTAGCCACTTTTACATGGAAGAAAATATTCTCTGTGTACTTATTTAATTAACAGTAGTTATTGATAATAGATCTATTGAAGGCTTATATTGTAGCACAGACAAAAAAGATTAGTAGTTGAGTTTGTAATTTTTTGTATTTAAATCAAGTCATATAAATAAACTCCTATGTTCCTTGTCATAGAGCTTAGACTGGCAATTTCGTGAATCTTTTTATTAGTATTGATAGACCTCAAGGCCCAGACTGGGACAGTATGCTGTAATGAGTGTCACTTTGTGGCACAGTGTAATCCTCTATAATTTTCTTCTGACATAAGAATTTGGAAATTGGGCAGGAAATATTTATATAAACAAATATACCACTTGCTTTTCCTCTGAGTCCCAGTTTTTTTCAGATGCATCATGTGTGCTTTTATTTCGGCTTTGTACTAGAAGGTAATAAGCAATTACAAAGACATTGTCGCTTTCCTGTAGATTGACATGGGTGTGGAAATGTTAGTATATGAAATATTGATTTAATTTGTTGGATACAGGTTTCTTATAGTTTCCTCTACTTAGCTTGTATCTGGTGTTCATGAAGTTGGTTTGTATATAAACTGAATTTCTCATATAACTGTTTATAGTTGGAAGGTTTCCAGGAATTTCTTTGGGATAAAATCTTCCATTTTATTAAAACACAGTAAACAACAGTTTCTAAGCCTGGGATATATATTTGGTTTCCTTTAAAGTTTCAAGTATATTTTCTTAGAATTTAGAATCCAGTGAGCTTCAACTATCTCAACTTCCTTAAATTCAGTTTTACATTTTGTTCCATTTTTGTTTGTAGGTGCTCTCCCCACTTTCCTGGTTGCACAGCGGGACTTTTCCCACTGCTGCTGATGCCCCAAATGGTCTTCTTGCAGGAGGAGCAGCCTCAGCCATTCCGTAGGTGAGTAGAGGCCTTCGGGATGGAGGCTTGGACAGTAGTGCCTCTCCTCCTACCTGCTCCTCTTCTCTTCTTCCCAAGCAGCCTGTGAATTCCCCCCAGCCTTTACCTATAAGACATGCAACGCTTGCATTTCCCTCCAGTTTGCAGGCATGGTAGAGGTCTTTTGATGGACACTTTCATCTGGAGAAAAACTCTTAATAGCCTCCCAGTTATGTGGTTATCAGACTGTGCCTTTCTGCAGCTCCTGGTTAGTCTGTTAACTGCACTGATCCATTCCCATGGGCTTTTCAGTGTCTGTGGTTCCTTCATTCCATCAGTAATCTCAGTCGCAAAGTTAAAAGACTATCAAGTGTTACAAGTCATGGATTGAATGTATTCTGGTGCTTCCTCAGTTTCTTCTTCTTCATGGATCTGTCTCTGACAAAATCCCAAGTCCTGCTTTGATAGTAGGAATTGGTAGAGAGTTACAGGACTGCTACTTAAAAACGAGTGAGGAAAAACAAACAAAACGTCACAGATTTCTTGTTGGTTTTAGTTTTTTGGTTTTTTACATTAGGGTTCCTGTTCCCTGTACATTAATGGAGGTCACTAGCTAAAAGAAAAGCATAGGTTGAACAACATTATATTTAGTTTTGCCCCTTTTTAAAGACCAGTTTCTTATCTTTTGTCTGAAGTAGTTCAACATGGTACTTAATCATTGATCGTGAAGCTTTTCTTGTTGGTTGGAAGTGGTGCTTGGAAATGGTGCTTCGTTCAACAAGTTAGACAAGTTTTTTCAAACTAACAAGTTTTTGCTTTCCTAAAATGGCGGGATTAAGTCACCTTCACACTGAGTATTACTTGGTTCTAGTAGCTCCATTCAAGATTTGTGTAATGCTGTCTTTAAGATAAACCTCTGTAGTTCAAAACCTATATAGTAGCTGTTAGTACTAAATGCGCATCTGAGAGGTTCATATACTCAAGATTTAGTGACATCTGTAAAGCATTTAGTCCTTAAGTTTGAGGACCAGCACTAGATAATAATTTGTGGCCACTGCAAAACTTCCTGAGTGAGAATAGTGGTAAAAGGACTGTTGCCATTCCTTAACATCTTCCATTATTTAAAATAAGCACCTGATGTCTACAAAAAATGTGTGAGCAACCAAAGTAGAACAAGAGAAGGCTTCTGAAGTAAGATAATTTATCTATTTTAAGACTAGGTTATTTATTAGAATCTCTGTTCTTTTGACTAATCAAATAGTACCAAAAATTGAGTATTCAACATTTGATTTAAGTACTATTTTATGGAATTCCATATTATATACAAAACTGTGGTCAATTAAAGTAGACTCCGTGAATCCTTACTCAGGGCAATGTAAGAAATGTTAAATTCAGATTAAAAACAAATTTATTGTTTACAAAAAGAGATTAACCTTTTCCATGTTAATTTGGAACTTTTCTCATTTCAAGTTTTAGTCGATAAGAAAACTGAAGAAATTTGGTCCTCAGTTTCTTGAAGCTTTATATAGCCAGTGTTTCTTTAGCTCTGTCTTGACCTTGATCATACATTACTTCCTGTTATCCTTAACTTTTTCTCTGTATCTAATTTTGATATAAAAAATCCTTCCAGAAAAATAATATCATTTAACATGTAGTGTTTGAACTGTTGTCCAATCCAGTGTTAAGCACTATATTACTGTTGTTGTATTACTGTGTTAGAAAATACAGGAGGTTAAAAAAAATATCAGTTACTCATATCGTCTCAGGTGGTAAATCATAATAGATAGTATTTGGACATGCTTGTGTCTTGTTCTTTCAGTAATTTCTGCAGAGCTGTAGCAATGTTTTACAAGTGGTAAATGAGTGGTGGTGGTGTTATAGTCTAAATGGTGGCTTATATTTTTGCATTTTTATGCTTGTCTTTACAGGTCTTTTAATTCAGTCTTTTAATACAAGTTGGAAACTAAATGTTATCTGTACTCAATATTTTGTCATCCTTTTCATCAGTCTTTTTGGTTGATACAGTTTTACCCTTGCATCTCTCTGAGTGCTTCATGTGTTATTGAGGCAGAGGCATTCATTCATTTGACAATGGTAGATTCAAGCTGGAAGTAGACAGAATTTAGATGTAGTGTCTAAGTTAATTTTGTTGATGACCTTATTAATACCTGCATGCTATCTACCAAATTAATGAAAGAAGTCCCTGTTACTCAGGCATATGTTACTACTGATTCTGGGTAGCTGAATAATATTTTGGATAGATATACGATTTGGAGGGAGGCAGGGGAGTGGACACTCTTATCTATTAAAACTGACATGGTCAGTGCACAAATAACACATCCACATAGTGAATGTAGTTATTTGGTGTCTGTGAAAGGAATCTTCTCTGTGTTAGGAGGTGTCTGATGCAAAGATTTTTGGAGTTCCACTGCACAATTATGTCCCTTTGCTTTGTGTGGAAAGATCTTTGCAACATGAAGCTACATACTACACAGTGGTCAGAAAGGTATCTTGAAATATTTTTCATTATTAGACTGAAGACTGAAGGTGGCAGAAAAATTACTTTTGCATATATTTTCAATCCCACTGTAAAAAACTGATCAAATAGAGAAATGGTAGGTGTGTGCCTACAGTTATTTGCAGCGCTTGACTTCTCAGCAAGCAACAGAAGCGATTTCTGTTGCAGGGAAATTGATAGTGGGCACGTGGCCAAAACTACTTTGGCTTGCTGAGACACCACTGAGGACCAGGATGCTGACTGAGTCCAGCTTAGGATTGTTTGGGGATGTAAGTGAGCAAGCAGCCCTGCCAGCTTTCCCTCTGCTCCACGTGAAGTGCTGGCTGCCTGTAGCAGCAGTGTGGGCGGTCGGACGCCTTCCCTGGCACTGCCTTCAGGTAGAAATCTGAACTGTGGCGTTAATCCTCTTCTGTTTACTCTGCCTTTCACTAAGGGAGGATTTTTGTGTTTACTGCATCAGTGAATAAAAATCATTTACACAGTATGATACTCCTTCTCAACTTTATCATCACTTCCTCCATTCCTTTAAACTTCTCCCAAACTAGTTTTTTGCACATCTGATGGTAAATTTTGTTGGTAGGACAAGAGCTTGTTTTGTGGTCATTTCAACCTTCAGGTGGAATTGTGTTAGTCTCTTAAGTTGCAGAGTTAAACTGGACTGTCTGATATTCTAGTAAGCTCTCATATTTTATATCACTATCATCATTAAAAATCACAGTAGAACTCAATTTGAATAATGTTATGGACAATGTGGATGTGTTCATTGCTTGTTTGCTTCAGGCAATAACATTTAATGGAGAAAACATATGCTTAGAGCTGGTGTGCTAAATACAGCTGAGGGTTGCTCAGGGGCTGAAGGAGACTTCGACCTGCTTGCAGGTTTTTTTTGATGTGTTCTCAATTGACAGCTTCCAACATGTTCCTCAGCACCACACTCTGTGGCAGACTGATCAACACATTGACTTTTTTTCCATTAGCTACATATTTGATTTCTTAGCTTTACGTGGCTTCTGTGGTGCTGTTGGTGCTGTGAAGAGGCCAAGCCCAGTTTGCTCAGGGAATGCCTGTGGTCAGTGCCAATGATTCTCACTATCCAGCTTTGCTGGTTTGAAGATCAGGATTATTCTGAGTCTTTGCCATATTCTGCAGTTGTGCCGTTCTTCACAATCTATGAAATGTAATTAACTCTTTACATAGTTGTTGTACTTCTGAGTAACTGTTCTGTCTTAACACAAATTGAGCATTTCTTGTTTGTTTCCTTGTAGCCTACTTCAGTGGTGTCGCCTGAGGGAGGCATTCTTGTAGGGCCAGTGCAATAGCAAACACCTTTTCTTTTGAATACAAAGCTTTTTTGATTGATCTTGATGTGCATTTCTTTCTCATCCACATTTGTGGTGATGCAGAGAAATGAGAATATGATTGAAGACACTTGAATACTCTGGAAATATATAGCATGGTTTTTCTGGAGATATGGGTCTGGTAGCGCTTTTTTCCCCGGCGACAATAGAAACAACAAAAATCTACCAAAACATTTCATAACTGTTATTAGTAGTAGCAGATATATGAATAATATTGTAGCAAACTCAATGATGATTTTAATGAGTGGGTTTTCCAGAATGACATAACGTTCTACGGGTTTTTTGTTTGTATATATGTGTGTGTATGTGTATATACATAAACCAACATAAACTAAACTTATAGACCCGTCTGACTAAAATTGCATCATATGATGTAGCACTGTTTCGTAACCTGATGTATCAAGCTGCTTCCTGAAAGCCTTTGTTTTTATAATGTGAACTTCAGGGACATAAAAGGCTACTGATGCAGAATACTGGATTTGCGTTTGTGTATTTGAAGAGAGAGAGAAGGGTCTTTTTAGGATAAGCTGCAGAGTTTGTTGTTTTGGGCTTTTAGCTTCCTTACTTGGAAATCTTCCTACCATTTGAATTCTTAAAGAAATCAGCTAGGTAGTCCATAGCTTCTGTATCTTTTCAGAGGAAAAAGTGCATGTATCTCAAATGTTATGCGTAGTTTAGCATGGTCAGAAGTATCTCAGAAAAACCAGTATGCTTTGTGGTGAGAAAAAATGCATTGGTGATGATAATGGAACAGAGGTGGTGTTTGTTTTGTTTTCCCCAAAGTTTATCTAACAATTTTAAACTAGTAATATAACAATTGCACTTTTTTTGTTGTAATCAATGATATTTAACTTCCTTTATTGTAGAGTAATATTAAGGCAGACTTCTTTATATGTAATGAAGAGCTATATAGTGATGCTGAAGCGATTATGTATATAGGATTAAATAAACTTACGTTACAAACCATGGGCATTTCCAGTTGCCTGAACCTTATGTTTATATAAACAGATTGACAATTTTATTCATTAACAATTGTCTCAAAATAAGATTTAGTAATTTCTTTACTACTTTGTAGTATAAAATAGAATATTAAACATTGTTCCTATGTAATGATATTTGTTAAGAACTTGAATTAGTAAAATATTTTCCAGGTGACTGTTTGTACATTGCATGTACATTTCTACTTACATTTTCTTTGCTCTTAAATAAGAAAAGGTGTTACTGGCTATGCATATGAATATTAAATCATTTCAAAACTTTGATTTTTATAATTAATGAGAAAATTTTTGGCAAAAATTATTAAACAGTAAGCTCATTTTGCAGCATGGGAAGACCAATTCTAGGACAAAATGAAAATCTGAAGTAAAATTTTTTAAAAATGAATAAGCTTTTAAACATAACTTTTTTCTTCTACTATTTATATTTGGTATTCCTAATGAATCGGAAGAAAAAAGAAAAGACTATGTTGTTTGAAATTCTTATTATGAAAATGTCAATTTAATTTGCTATTAAGAAGGTAGCTGGTATGAGCTTGGAAGCTTAGTTCAAGTATGTTAATTTGGTTGTTCCCATATCCACAGGAACTCTAGCACTGTGTCTATGTGATGTTTATAGTCTCTGTTACTGGAACCAGAAAAGATAAAAATTGCATGCACATGGTGTCACATCCTGCCAATCATTTGGGGTCTATGTAGTCATTCTGCTGTTTAGTGTTCTAGGAGGTATTTCCATACATTTCTCTTTTTTAATAAAAACTCAAGCTTTTACTATTTGATATTTGGGAAAAGCTGCCTTAGTCATCATTCTTGTGTATTTTATTTTTTCAAAGAAATTGCTATGCTTTATACTTCATTGGATTATGCAGTTTGCTCCTGCGTTCATACACGTATGTAGTTGCTTCAATTATTTCGTGCCTGCTAGAGTAACTAAACCCATAATTTAACAGGGAGGATGCATTTAGTCTTTAAGTAGACTCATTCCTTTTTAGTGCCAGAAATTTTTTTCTTGAAATTTGATGCAATTAGGTTGGAAGCTTGCCTTTTTTTTTTTTAAATTATATTTCTAAGTATATATATATACACACAATATTTTAAAAAAGTAAAAAAAAAAAAAATCACCACAGACAACAAATGACAAAATTTTTTGTCTTAGTATTTGGTGCAATCTAAGAGTGTAAATTTACTTGTTTTACTTGTTAGAATGTGACTGCCTGTGTGTACTCTTCTGTCCTACAATTACTGTGGGCTAGCTTGTGATGTTTGAAGTAAAGTCCTTACAATTGACTTATTTTTACTTTTTAAGAGCACAGTGTTTATTCCACCACCGATGGAGTACCTAAGGTGCAGTATGTAATCTTAACACCTTAGTTTTGTTTGTAATAGTTACAACTTTTTTCCTGTCAGAAGAGAGTTCATAATTTTGTTCTGTTCTGTGAAAATGTCATTGTGCAAAATCTGAGTTCACCTTCGCTGTTCATTTGCTGATGTTTTGCTGAAGTTTTGAGGAGAGTAAATGTACAGTTGCAGACTTGCCAGTTTCAGTTTGTTGCTGAACCAATATGGCAATTATAAAGTACTTACTAAAAGCGTAACATTTTTGTGCATTTGTCTCAGAAAGAGTGGTCCATGTGTGTTAGCACTGTGGGTAGCTTTGCTAGCATGATACCGATGAAGTCAAGAGAATCAGCAACAACCAAAGCTGACTGAATTTTAGTGGATTAGGCCACTGGGGCATTAATGTGGTTGGTTTTTCGTACAACTGTGCTGTGTGGAACAATGTGCAAGTACACTGGGTGTTTAGTTTTCTGTATGTTAGTGAACTCGGTCAAGGCACTGCTTTATGTGAAGTTTCAGGTGCAAATTTCGTGTTACTAGCCCTCTCAGTTATGTTACTGTCTCCAAAAGGTATTTTGACAATTGTTGGGTTCTGTCTGTCTGTTGCTTGATTGTGTGTGTCAAATCTGCTTTCCAGCTAAGGATGAGTTCTAATTTTTTGGTTTCTGCATGTATGCTTTTAAACCTGGGCAAATGTATTGCTTAAAAGTCTTAAGACGACAGATGAGGCGTGTTTCTTTCTGTGTGCATTGTATGGTACAGGACAAAAAGACAATCAAAGCTGCCCTGGTCATTGCTCTGCTCTTCCATTTTTGGTGGCATTTACCATGTGAGAGAGGGAGGGAGAGAGTTATGACTGGTGTTGAGATAATTTAGCAATTTAAATATTTCTCTCTTTAAATGTGTAGCGTATTGCTGGACTTCAAACAGGTAAATTGAATTGCTTTTTGCTACGTCTGCCTCTGGATGATTTAAAACAACAAAGTACAATGCCATAGCAAATAATCAGTTTAGTTTTGTTTTCTTTGGCGTTTTTTATTGAGTATGGTGTAATGTTCATTACTTTACAAAAAACCCAAAAGAACAAAACCAAACCTAAGAACACCCAAACCACCAAAAGCTTCCTGCAGTGCTTTCTCAGAAAAACTCTGTACCTCAGATTTAACTTTGACACTGGTGATTCTTCTGCTTAGAGATAACTGGTAGGGAATTTGTATTCATTATACTCTTTCTTTTATCAGCTGCCTTGTTACTTTTTGATATGACATTATCTGTCAAAATAGACATTGCTTGTAGTTGGCCAGGATAAGCCATTCAGAAAATGTTTGCAAAGGTTCAGTAGAGATTTAAGAAAAACTTTTCTCATTTTAGTTCTCTGAGGATTCAGTGTGCTTTTGGACATGAGAAGGCAAAAGAGGATTTCATGCAGTCTTGTATCTCTGTCAGGTGTAAGAATTGAAAGCAAGGACAGACTTTTGGGCTCTTCTTTACTTGCACTTGAACAATGTGTGGAAAGAGATTGTTTGAACTAAATCGAATATGGATGGGATCTGAAGAAGGGGAGGGAAGAGGGAGAGGACTAGGAAGTTTTAAACATGAGGTGTCTGGGATGAGGAAATGGGAGGAATTCAGAAAGGAAGAACTAGAACAGATCGGGGAGCAATAAGGACTGGTGTTTGAAGAGAAGATGAAAAGATCTGCCAAGGTTTGTGTGTTTGTACCTTCAGTCTCTGCAATCCAAGCTTGGAATAATTGACAGATTTCATGTATTTACCATTTACTTATCAAGCAAATTAGGTCTTGACTCACTGTACTGTTGGTCCAAATAGAAACCTCTATCTTGCAAGGTTTTATTGTTGGAAAATATTTACAAGCATTGCAAATCTATGGTGAGTATAATAAATACCCTTCCTATTCATGAATTAATACAGTTCCAAATGATGCAAATCTATAATCTATTCTAAACATAAATGCAACTTTCTAAAAGAAGTGTTGGCTCAAGAGTCCTTGAATTCATGGGGTGCATGTAAAGTTACATTCAGAAGGATCTATAGATCCATTTTGTATTTTACATGTTTTTAGAACTCTCACTGTTTCTGTCATAGAGTAAAATGTTTCTGCATTTATTATTTCCTGGGCAACAGTGGTGGGGCTTGGAAATGCATAAACTAACATGGATAGAATTGGTCTGGAAACCAACTGAGTTGGCAGGGAAAACATTCCTCTAATAGGAAAATGTGGTATTTAACTAAATTCTGATTTTCTTTGAATATCTCAGGATAACCAGAGAGGGTTAATCTCTTAAAAAGGTGTTCTTCAGGGTGGGTAAAGTTGTAACCTGTGTATGCATTCAGTAGGATACAACCTTGCAAGCTGAGTTCTGGTGGTACCTTGTCCTAGTTTAGAATGGGATGAAATTCATTTTCTCTGCAGTACCTTGTATGGGGCTATGTTTTGGATTTGTGATGAAATAGTGTCGATAGCATACTGTTATTTTAGTAATTGCAGAGAGTTGGGGCCTTTTCTGCTTCTCATGCTGCCCCACTAGCAAGTTGTCTGGGGGAGCACAAGGAGTTAAGAGGGGACGCAGCCAGGTCAGCTGACCCCAACTGCTCAGAGGGGTATTCCTCCATACCATGCTCAGCAACAAAACACGGGGAGAAGGGGGGAGGTTTGCCAGCATTGCCATTTCTCCAGGAGAGGCTGGAGGTCAATGACTTGGCTGTTGGTGAGTTTTTTGCACCGTGAGTGCAAAAGTGATGAGTTTTTTGTGAGTTTTTGGCACCGTTTGTGGTGGGGTTGTTTTGTTTTTCTTTGAGGAGTTTCTATCCTTTTTACACTTCTCTTTTTTTGACCTTATTAAGCTGTTTTTATCTCAACCCATGAGTTTCTGTACTTTTGTCCTTCCAGTTCTCTCCCCATCCCATGGCTGGGTGGTCAGTAAGCCAGTGGCTGTGTGGTACTTAAATTGCCTACTGCGATTAAACCATGACATAACTTCAGTTCATTTGGGAAAGTTTATCAAAAGGAAGTCTTGAAAGGTTTGGCTGATTGCTGAACATTTCAAGTTACTGTGAAGTAGTAGTCTAGACTCTCACATACTTTCAAGATCTGCCAGTTGCATGTTGTGTGCTTTAAGAGTTTGCTTGCATATCTGAAGACTTCACCATATTCGTGTTAGGTTTGACAGTTTACTTCTGTATTTCACTTTGACTTCTTATTCTGGAGTCTGAAATATTACAGAAATCTATTTGTTTGGTACTACTGCTCATGAAATTGAATCCCTTTAGTGAAGTTGAGACTACAGTGAGCCTGCTGCAGTTGAAGTCTGTTTACTCCACATAGACTCCACATATGCTGAAAGATGACATTTAGGTATTGCTTAATGTATAGACTCTAGTGTGCTGTTAATATGCTCCCAATAAATTTTCTTTTAAAGTCCAAGGAGCGTATTATGTTCTGTTTAAAAAGAAAAAACCCACCAAAACAAACAAACAAACAAATCCAAACCCCCACCAGAACAAAAACAAACCCAAAACAAAACAAATTTGCAAGTACTTCTAACTTTAAAAGGGAAGATAAGAAGTTCTAGTGTTCTTGTTCTTAAGTGATGCGTTACCCATTTAGTCTTGCTAAGTATACAGATCTTAATTTAATGTATGTATAAAAATAGAAATATATTAATGCACCAGTTATGTTGAATATTTTAATAATGTATTAATATATTATGTATATAAATAAAAACAACACTTGAAATCTCTGAAAGAAACAAAGATATTAAAAATTTACCAAAATAATTTTCATTTTGCACCATTGTAAAATAGATCATTATTTTTGTCTAACTGTAACGTGATAGTGTTGTTGAAGCACAAAAGTGATGTAGCTATAGCATCTGAGCCTTGTTAGCATAATAAATGTCACCCATTTACTGCTGGCCACTGTGCACCTTTATTTTAAGATGATTACTACAATGTTATGTGTTGTAATAATAAGTGCATCCACTATTGGAGCATTCATGTGACTGGTATTACAGGACAACACAAAGCTGTGACCATGAGTATGAATACAAGTGTATTTGTTTTATTCCAGTGTTTTTCACAACCGAGTCTTGGCAAAGGGCTTTGTAGTAGAAATGAAAATTATTTTTTACTGGAAGTCTTGCTCTTTATATTGAGTTCTTAGAAGACAAGGTTACTGTAGGCTAGTCATTCCTGTAGTTAAACACAGTGTAGGTATAAGTAATACATATCTGTCTAGTTATTCTGTGTGGTCACTTTGATTTACCACAACATGTGTGGTAAACCTCAATGTAATCAAAAGTTTGTGATAGCAGAACTGGTTGTTAGTGAAGGAGGGTGTGTTTAGCTGGAAGAATGTAACCTGTTGTATCAAAGTTTGGTACGTTGGGACATGCCTTCTATTTGACCTGTATAAACAAGGCTGTAGTCTTTTCAGACTTGTCTGGACAAGAGCAGGCATCTGAAGAGGGGCTGCCCTAACTGAGTGAAGGTGGAGGAGATAACTCTTAAGACTATGCCAGCCTCTTAGGTCTCAGGCTTTTTGCTTGGAAATAGATGAATTTCTGGGGTAGTTTAAGTTAATAATAAATATTGGGGACAAATTTGACTTGGAGTTTGAGGGGAAGAGTACTATTGTTTCTCCTCAGTTGTTATTCAGTACAGATGCTCCCCCAGCACACCTCCCTGCACCCCATGCTTAAGTACTACAAACAGTAATGCTGAGATGAGAGAGAAGGTTGTCATAACTCACCCTAGTGCTTCTGGCACTATCCCCTTAAGTCAAATCAAGTTTGTAAATTATTGAAGAACATATGTTAACTCTAGAAGAAAGCTTATGGGCACATCAGTGTCCATATAGCTCTCTCAACTCACAAATTAAGTTCAAAGTTAGTATTTAAGTCAAGGGCAGAAAAGAGTATCTGATAAAACTGTGTGGAGACTATATTGCATACCCAAACTGTGAAGGCTAGATTACAAAATGATAGGCAGGATTGTTTCCTTCATAACCCAAACAAGCTGAAGTTCGTAATAAAAATAATAAATACTTCTCTATTTGCAGAGCAGTAAACAAAATGTAGTACTCTGAAAATTTCCTCTTTTTTTTTAATTCAGGATTTGTCTATTACAGGTAAAGTTGAATTCAGGTCACAGTTTAAGAGATGAGAAGTGCATAAATTCCCCACTGCAATAGTAATTTGCAGACAAAATTAATTTCTATTTTTTGCAGTGTGTACACCTGTGCTACTCTTGAACGTTTGAACATCTTCAGGAGACATGACTGAGATGGAGGGAGGATAAAAACGGAATCTAAGATCAAAAATACGTGTCTTTGGACTTCCATTATCACATTTGTTGGTCATAAATGTCTAGCTCCAAAGTAAAATAAGTAAAGATTTTGAAGTTTCTATTTGGCCGGTGGCAATGATAGGATGGAAAATCTACCTTAAAATGTTTTACTAATAATTGAAATGCCACGCTGGGGCACACTGTGTTACTCATTGTAGAGATTTTTTTTTTTTTTGTCCTCACGAGAACTTGTGCAGGGAAGAAGTGTGCCTGTCGGAGGCAGGAGCGGTGATTTATCGCGACAAGGGCTCTGACGGTGCAGCCCGGATCGCGGGTCAGCAGTGTGCCCTGGCGGTGAAGGCGGCCAACTGCAGCCTGCGAGCAGCAGCGCGGCCAGCAGAGCCGGGCGGGCACTTCACACACCTTCTCTGCAGCACAGGCGCAGCTTTGGGATCCCTGACGCGAGACGGATGCTTGAGTAGGAGGCTGGGGAGCACGATCTGCGTGCGGAAGACGTTTAGTTCAGTCTAAAGACAAGGAAGTGGTGGAAGGGACTTTGTTGCTGTCTCCAAGTGCCTCCTGTTTGGTTACAGAGAAGATGTAGCTGGGCGCTGCACCAAGGTGCACAGTGGAAGGATAAGAAGTATCAGACATCAGCTACAATAAGAAACATACCAGTTAGACGGTGGGATGTGCTTTTGAGGGTAACCTAATAAACGGACCAGCTTCCCAGAGAGGAAGTGGAATTGCCATCCTCAGGGTTGTCTGAACTCACCTGGGCTTGAGCAGCTGACCAGTATCAGCCCTGCCCAGAGTAGGGATGGGATCAGATGACCTCAAAATGTCCGTTTGGACTGGAATTGCCCTGCTGTTGGCAGACTTGGAAGGGATAGATCCTCACTAAAAGTGATGGAGGGTCTCAGAACTGGTTTGACAGTTCGGAAATCAGAAATTTTACTTAGTAATACTTATAATTCTCGAGAGCAGTTCTGGGCTGCTTATAACCTGCTAGGGTTTGTTTTTCTCTTTCACTGTATGATATCAGTTGGAACAGTTGGTTTCTATGAGACATTAATACATTGCTTGCTTCTTACTGTGTAGTTGGTTTTGCTGCTGTCTGTGTCTCCTACATCTATATCTTCTTTCTTAGGATATATTTGAGACAGCTTGAAAATTACTCCATAGAGTAAAACAGTTCTGGAACCGTGTTGGTTCTTCTACCTTTTCTTTGAAGCAACTCCCTTCTGAAAAAATTATTCGGTAACGATTACCCGAAGTGTATTTTGTTCCAATAAAAATTATATGATTCTAGCAAACTGTCTAACTGTGCATAGGGGTATATGGCTTAGGGCTTAAGTGTTAATTTAAAGAAGAAAAATGGATACATCGTACTTTGGTTTAGTCTGAATTTTAATTACCAAACACTGGGTAAATGGAAGTTTCTTTGCAAAACAGCAATTCACAACTACTTACCAGTGACTGATTAGTGAATATGCATTTGATAGTACTTTGTGTTACCTACTTTTTGCCTGAATCTAGTAAAGGATGAATACTCTGATTCAATTTTTTTGTTGAAGAAAAACTTTTCCGTTTTTTCTTGAATATTCAGAATTTCTAGCAACTGTATAGCATTTTCACATACATATTAAAAAGTCAGGGTTTTTTTATTGGAATGTTTCTGGAGGGGTTTTTTGTAGCATCTAGGAATCTTAGCTGAAAAAAGGATTTTGTGTTGCACAAAGCATGATATCACATGTGGCACAAGTTCCCCTGCACTTGTGAAGCAATTGTGTTGATAAAATGGATGATAAATTGGGGAGTGAAATGACCAAAATAACTTGTCTGAATTACTGAAACTAGGAATAGAAAGAAACTCAGTCCTGTTAAATGTGGTATTAAAATTTGGTCCTAAGTCTTCTGAATTTTCTGTGCATTGGAGTATCCTTTCTATATACATTTGATGCCTCTTGGTTTGGCCACTTAGTTATATAAACCTCTCTGTTCCTTTGATATGTTTCTCTGTATTTTCATGTGTTTTTGTGATGCAATTTTTAAAATTTGTTTCTAGGTGAGTTGTTTTGTTTGTTGGTTTGTTGGGATAGTTTTGTTGGGTTTGGGGTTTTTTTGTTGTTTGTTTGTTTGTTGTTGTTTGTTTTTTAAGTCAGTGTTCTTAGTTACCATGTTGTAATTTGCAAGTCATGAGACAGTATAAATACCCACAAGTATTTGTAAGTGCTTACTAAGTCAAGCATCTAGGACAGTTTATGCTAACTGAAGATTTGTTCTTAAATTTTGCAACATAAATAATTAACTTCCAAAGACATTGATTTCACATTTCTTAAACTGTGCATTTACAGGTTATTTAAGCTTGTCCTACTGTCCACTTTTATGTATCTAAGTTTTGCTTGTTTTGCAGCATAATAGAAATTGTGCCTGAACATGACATTTACTCAGTTTAATTGTATCTTTTTAGCTTTTTTTCCTAAAATAGTTGGTGCTTAAATATCTTTTAAAATGTCTTGAAATCTACAACATAAATCAAGAAAATTGTGTGAAAGTGGAGAAGGTCAGCATGTTCAAAGTGATATTTAAAATCCTACCCTATAGGACATCAGCTGGGTTAAGTGTAAGGTTAGAATCAGTACTGCAAATTAAGTATGTGAGAGATTTATTAAACTTACTAGCTTTGTCTCCTTTCAAGCATTCACCTAAGGCATTAATGGGTCACAGTGTGTGGGGAAGATATGCATGTGGTAAGAAATTTAGAGTGAAATTTTTAACTTTCTTCTGTTGTATTTCAATTACTCTTTTATACTGGTGAGATTCTGAAGGCATACTTCAGAAGGCATGCAGATGACAGAATTGACATATTTGCATCCTATTTTACCATTATTGAGGTATCAGTATTACTTAAACTTGTCTTTCCTGCATGCTTATTATGCTGCAGAGACTTCTGATAAACCTTAGTGAGTCTTGATCCAGAGCTCCATGAAAACAAGTATTTATTCTATGCTGAGAAAGTGCATTCATTGCATAGATTGGAAGAAAGATTAGAGGAGAATTGTTTGATTGTCAGCAGTAATACTCAGTGGTATGTTATGCACCTTATTCTTTTTGTTGAAAAAATGTGTGCATTCTGAGTTGTGCTAATGAAAAGTCTCCTTTAAAATCACCTCATTAATACTGCCTTCATTAACAGTTAGCACCTCCAGTTGCTTTAACTAAAGAGTTTTGAGAGTAGAGAAGCATTTTTTATCCTTTCTCCTTTAGTTGCTGCTGGTTTACAGTGAGGACTGTGGTTCATTGAGCTGTACCCTGGAGGAGTCACGTGACATGTTAAGTGTCGTGTGAGACACCTCTTCATGTAATGCTAGATTTTATTTTCTCTTCATCCAGCCAAATAGGGGAAAACAATTAAATCTTTGCTTTGAGATGCATAAGCATCAGTGTCTGTGGTATTTGATAAGGTTATTTGGTAGCTTTTGCTTTCTGCTGTTATTTTGTTAAACAGGCTTTCCTGGTTCATTTTTTTTGTGGTAGCTGGGAGAGGGCATGGCCAGGACACAGTGGTTATTCTTTACCATCTCTCATCATTGCTGAAGCTGGGAAAAAGGCACTCTCTTCCAAGGAGAAGGGCTTCCTTCTGGTCGAGAGAAGGTGGTGCAGGGAACCTCTAATATTGTCTATTACTGGGGTTTTTTTCTGTGTGAATAATTTCTTTTCTTATACCTTTTCTTATTAGTATTGTTGCTGTTACTGTTCATTTTCTTGTCTCATTGCTGTTTCCAGTAAATTATACTTATCCCAACTCATGATCTTTGTCTTTTATGCCTCCAATAGGAGGGGGAGGGGAGCAGTGTGCTGGGTTTCAGTGGAAGTGTTAAACTGGGCAAGAGCAGCACTAAGCCGTGACACCTGGTTAGCACTGCTCAGGCTTTACTGACTCCTGCAATGCCAGTTGTCAGCTTGTTCTATATGAAGGAATGAGTTCTCAACCTTGGGAATTCTTAAATGTATAGTGTGAGTTTCTATGATCACTGCAGTATTGTGGTTTAAGGATTATTGCATCTTTTGAGATATAACTTCCTAGTGTTTGCTAGCAACCTCAACTCTTTTCTTCATCCGTTTTTGTTAGTCTAGTTCAAGCAGTAGAATTATTCTCTTCACCACAGTTCCCAATTAAAATTCTAAATAGCATGTTTGCTGCAAACCTTTATATGTCGGATTAATGTACATTGATCATGTCAATTCTTTGCCATGCATTGTACTAAGTTTGATCTAAAAATGGCTTTGAGGGTGACTGAATCCCAAATCTGTCCAAGGTTTCCATCATAGGAATCTTAATGTAAATAATATTAATTTGCTTCGCTTACGAAGTACAACTGTGTCTGCAGTTTTCTGCCAGTAACTTCTGTCACTATGCATAATGTTCCACAAAGGTATGTAACCTGCATTTTAGTCCTTGTAAATTTAACCTGCATTTGAGGCTTACCCAAGCTGCCCTAAGAAACTATGCTAATTTAAAACTTCTGCATCTGAACTTCCCAGTTTGTTCTTTTTCTAGTTGTGTCATGGTATGCAAAATGCTACAACTATGCTTTTCATTGGTGTGTAAGAGAAAATAATATTTTGTATTAAGGTAGATTGTTGCACAAACCAACTATGTTGCTCCATATTGTACTGATGGAGATGTATAATAAGAAAGACACATTAGAAAAGACATGAAGTAATAGTTTTTGAGGTTTGCTTTAAAGAGGACATAAACAATAACTGGATATTTTAAGAGGAAAGATCAATGAAGAAGAAAGAATAAGAAAAGCAGAGGGTAAAGAATCAGAAAAAATGTCTGAGCCAGGGTAATTTGTGATACGCTTTACTAGTTATGATTACAAAAAAAAGTAATCCAATCAATACACTTGGGGAAAAACAGATTACCATACTTGCAGTCATCTAGATCATTCCCCTTTAAGCTGATCTTGGAAACAAACTTTCCAGGTATTTAATGCACAAGTGTATGCTTCAAATGAGATTAGAAACTGAATCTAATTAAAGAATGTTGCAGCCAACAACATTCTGAAATTGAGAGATTATTTTTATATATTTGGCCTAGGATTGCTGGTCTCTTTCCAGACTCGCTGTCTTTTGTTTGTAATAAAAGGTGTTGGCTTTCATCCAGCTTGAAACAGAGGGGTCCAAGTTTAATGATTACTGCAGTCAGCAAAATACTTGTACTAGTGTTAACAGAAGCTCAGTGCTGTGTAAACTCTGATTTGTGATTTTTTGTAGTTTTGACATTTAATTCCCTCTGTGGGATGTTGTTGCTTTGAGGTAGAATAAGGGATGCTGCAAGAGGGTGGTGATATCTAGTAGCATTTAACGTGTGATGGACGTGAAGCTGTGTTTAATTGGTATCATCAAATATTTTATTTATTCACCTGCATAGCCCTGTGCAGGCACCTGTTTAGTGACTATTTGAGGAATAAAGACTGTGGATATTTCAGGATTCTCAGTTTGTCTTAAAACTAACCTGGCTTCTAACATGGAGTTTTGTGTGGCAGTATTGCAGGGTGGAGCAACTTGTTTACCCTTCCCATACAGTAGTTCTATGTGGTCTTTAGTCTATTTGAGGGCTGGTTATGCATTTTGCGTCTTCAGTGACTGATATGGCAGTTTATTAGGAGGCTTAGTCTTTGGAGGAAAGATAATGTTTTTCGTGGTATATCCACCAGTTCTGTATTCAGTGAAATGCTTTTAACTAGAGTTTTCTTAAGTGTCATTTCTCTGCAAAAATAAATCTGATAACAACTGATATCTACTTTTTCTGGAGGACTGTCGAAATTCCTTCATGTTGACAATTTTTCTTGTAAATGGAATTACTGTAAAAAGTTTGTAGAATCTCTACATTGCAAGGCACCAAAAATTTTTACATAAGAATTTGCTGCATCAGTATAGATTTCACCTAAATTATAATGTCCCCTTTTGGTTTACTGTCGTATTTCTTATTATGGGTAGAGTTTTTTTCTGTTGTCCTAAGTAATGAATAGAAATTTTATTCAATAACTATGCAGATTTGGTAACTGATGGATTGCAAAGGAACAGTTACAGTAGTTGGTATTAACGTTTATTCTTTGGAGACAAATTTAACAGAAATGTTAATGTTAAAAAAAAAGATAAAGGAAAAAATAAAGTAAAAATTCAGGAAGATCTCTGATTGTATGGAAAACTTATGTAGTAGAAATGTGTTTAAATTCTAAAATTAGACTGGGTATTTTGAAGAACTTAGGAAGAAGCCAACCCAGAGAAGTCAAGAGAGGTGAACCACAGTAGTTAGAGTGTGAAAATGTCTTGAAACACTTGGGTATTGGCCTTCACCATTGGAAGCAGTCATTTTATCCTTGCCTAAAAGAAGGAAACTATTCTTCTCTTTATGGTTTCTGATGACTGTGATATCTTAGGTTAGTAAAGAGAAGAACAAAATGTTGAACAGTGTTGATTTTCCTGATAATTATGCATCTTGAGTGTTTTTGTGAGAGAATTTTGAAAATATGTGGTTAAGCTCCTAAGAAGCAGAGGTTAAGCTGGTAAGAAACAGATAGAGGCACTTTGGCCATAATAGCTAGGAAAACTAGTTTGATTAATGGAGTTTAATTGCCAGATGTATCTTAAGGCATTTAGATCCTTGCATTACTGTGTGTGGCCTTGGCTTCTAGGGGCTTGGTGGTTTTTTTTTTAACATTAGCAGGTATCACAGAGAACTGAAAGAAAACATATCCTTCATTTATTTTTATTAAGAAAACAAAAGAGAATACTGAAGGGCAGACAGGAATTGATTCAATTTCACTGGAAAAAAATGCATTTCTTTGAATATCAAATCCCTCATTTAAAAGTTAATGTTTACAACTCAGTTGCTATTGTAATATGGCTCTAGAAAACTTGTCCTTCCTGCTGTTCAGTCTCAACTGCTAGCTTCATACATATGTAAATTCTTATTATTTGTAAAATCATGTTTTTGTTTTGATTGTAGTTTGCATTTATTGCAAATGCAAGTGATGCAAGTGTTTTCTGGGTTTGTGTTATGTTTATGTTTTCAAACTGATTAGGAGGAAGCAAACAGCAATTTGAGACTACTACTTTTGGTGTGATTATGTGGTAAAGCAAGTGGTTTGGTGCTCCTTACATTCTGAGCTGCCTCCAGAGGTTTGTCCTTTGTGAGGTATACAGTATGTCTTGAAATTCAGATCCCTTCCCCCTGTCACAGGTGTGTGTTGCAATACTTCTCCTTCAGTGAATACTTGTGATTATTTCTCCCAGTATCAGCTAGTTTATATTGTTTTCTCAAGCTGTATGAAGCAGAATTGTTCCAAATACTTGTTCTTTATCATCATTTTGGTACTCATTCAGCATTACCTTTGTTTTCACAGCTGAATGTACTGTTGTAATAAATAATACTTTCTGGTTTAGGTAAATTTACTACTGGTGTACATTTTTGTAAGTCATTGAAGTTTATAGTGATTATAAATTTAGCGTTTTCATTTTTGGTTTACTTCCAAAATGATTTGGCGTTCTTTAAAGTCTTGACTCTCTGAGATCACTTCATTACTATTTACATACTCTTCCATCCTTTGGAAATTTCGGTTGTTTTGCCAGTAAAAAGATTGAGCAATAGTAGGAGTAGTACCATTCATCCAGCATAATAGCCTCTCTTATACAGAGAAATCACAATGTGCAATGTTATTCCATTCGTGACAGTATTGAAAACACTTTTTTTTTTTTTTTCCTACGTTAGAGGCAACACATCTGTTAATCTGACTGCAGGTAGTTAGCTATCTGCTCATCTCTCCAACTGACTTCTGAAGGATTTTCACTACTGAAGTTTAAAGCTGCTTTAATGCTACTGAAAGTAGTGCAGTTAACAATAGAAGTGGATTCTGTCCCTGGGATGGCATATCTTCCACTGTGTTCTGTGCAGTGGACTGGGCTCATGTCCTTCATGTACAGTTCTGTCAGCTAATGTTGTCCATTATTGATTTGGATTAACTTGTTGGTGTCAAGCGAATGTATACCCACTGAAAGCAGGTTTTGAATTAAATGGAGGAAAAGTAAAACTACCTTTGAGTTTTCAAGACCTGACTGTTTCTAAGCCTAACAGAGGAATTCTGTGAGCTGAGAAGTCTGAACCCAAATGTAACTACTGCCCCAGATGTTACTGGTTTTATAGAACTTGCATTTGCATTTAGATGCAGGTGTCTGACACTCTCATTGAGTCTATTAACTCTTCTTCCTTTGGAAGAGAGCAGGTTGGGGGTCAGGATTGTTTGCAATTCTAGAGTGAGGTTTGGGTTTTTGTTTGTTTTGTTTTGAGTTACCACCTTTCTTTTTAATATTTTTAATGTAGGAATAAAAAACAGTTCAGAAATTGAAATTATAACGTTGTAATAGCTTTGTTATCCAAATGGGATTATTGTCTTTCTTGAGTGGTGTAACCCTTTTTTCTTATTTGGTCCTTGAAATGGAAAGCCTTTGGCAAATCCATATTGAATACCATGTTGCAAAGATGTATATTAATGAGTGCATGTTTCATAAAACTGGTATCTACTACTGTCTTTTTGTGTGTGACATCTTTAACCCAAGTTAATTGCAGGCTCTTGTTGTTACATTATGAGAAGGTGATGCTCTAATGTGGGTGAGATAGGTTGCCCCACTGTGTAGTACATAAAGCCCAGAATGCTAGAATGCTGAAAAGCGTAATAATACTTGTTTAGACAACAGAATTGATTTTAAATAAAGTTCAGTTTTAGGTAAAAGGTCAGGCTCTAGTTCCTTTTTTTATTTGTAGCAGTTCATCCGTATACAATACTGTGCATATTGTGTGTGTAAGGTAATCTCATTTTTTAATCTACTATAACTGCCCTTTTGATTCTCTGAAATCCTTTTGGATATTTTGCATTCCAGTATCGATCCCTGTCTGTCTGACTGCTTCAGCTGGGTAATCATTTTTCTTGTTTATCCCTAATCCTTATAATATTTCCTTCCTGTCACTGTATAGCAATACAGTATGCCTATTGTTTGGAATGTATTTCAAAGACTGTACAGTAAAAGTGGCTGTATTTTAGCCTAGATTTCACAAAAATTGTTTACAGTGAAACAAAAATACTTAGCTGAACAACATGTGCCTTCAAAGCTCCAATGCCAACCAATGCATTACTTTACTTAGTCATTCAAAATGTTCATCTTGATGAAACATATTCTATTTTGAACTGCTCTGAAAATTAAAATATGAAGCTGGCTATTTCAAAATGCTTCTTATTCTGTATTCTTTGTAGGGACCTAACAGAAAAAAAAGAACGTATTCCCTCCATCTGTGTGTACATACATATGTGTATGTGAATCCATATGCATACATATTAAAAACTTAATTTTAAAGAAGCAGGTGTAGAACAGTTTAAATATGTCAATGGAAGCATTTGGACCCGAATCTGATAGTTCTCTTCAGCCCCCTCTTCAGTTAAAACATTCTGTCCTTGTTTCTATGGTGACCACTGAGTAACAGCATCATATGACACTTTGACAAAACGATAAAAATCCCCCCCTGAAATGGTTTCACGAGACACATGGATCTGTTCTTTTTCACCTGAAGAATGAGAAGACCCTCCTACCCCTGTTGGGGCTTTTCTTCTCCATTTCTCCCAGACTAGATTATTACTTAAGATCCTTTAACGTTAGTAACCAATGGTTTAACTGTTCTGCTTTTCTCATTAAATAAACTTGGCATATACTTTCTCTGCATGTCAAAGCAGAGCATGCAAACATAATGAAGGAAAAGAATTTGAAACAGAGGTAAAAGCAAAGGGTTTAATTTTTCTTGAGGAGCCATTTTTTATTTCTGTACTGCTTTGGTATTAACAAAAGTGGGAGTGAGGGTGGTGTATGCTCGTTTGGGGTTTGTTACAACTGCTCTACTTTAACAAAACAAACAAAAAAACCCTGAGACCTAGGCTTCCTATATTCAGTAGTACCTAGTTTGAGTATTGCATAATACCTTTCAGGAAGGTAAAGAAGCTGCCTTCTCTCAGAGAAAGCATTACTTTCAACATTACAACTTTATTAACTTGACATTATACCTCCACTTCCCCGTAATAGCTTTGTATGGTCATGGTAAACGTAATTTTAAAAATACATATTAGTTTTTGATGTGGAGAAACTTTGTGAAAGTTCTGGCTTTATGACTGTTACTTTATGAGAGATTCTTTCTAAAGTAAATGGGAAGAAAACTAACTCCATATCTTGATTTCTTTCTTATTGTTCTATCATTTGAAGATTGCTTTTCTCCCCCTCATACACTTTATAACAAATATAGTGTGATTTCAGTGAAAAGTCGGTTTGAATGATGTTATGCCTTGACTTGTGAGATGCTTAACTTTTCTGTTTACTTCTGAGATAAAAATATGAAAATTTTTTGAGACATCCTGACTTTTTAATATTAAAGCACGCAGTAGATTGTAACTTAGCTGTTCCTTTCACTTATACATTGTAACTTAGGTTATTCTTGGTAATTGTAGGGTGTCCTCTGTCATGTGCTCAATAACAGCAGGTTCTTTTTGCAGGCTAATTGCAAAGTAACAGCAAGTAAGACCTACAGAAAGTAAAGTTTGTCTTGAAATGCAAAACTGGTGCCAGTAGTAATTACCAGTAGTAATTTATACCTAAAACTAGCACTGTCACTGTTAAACTGAAGGACTTTATAATAAATTATCTGTAGGGTGGCCTTTTAGAGCAGGGATTAAATTTGTTTCTGAGGATAGGAGTTTCTTAATTGAAATGCATCTGAATGTCAGTTTTCCTGTTTGGATTGTGTTCAGTTTATGAAAAATGTTATATTTCCAGATAAATTTCTGAATTTCTTTAAAAAATTATCTGTCTCAGGATAGTTTGTAAAAGCTTGATTGATCCAGACTATTTCTTTAACTGTGTAGAGATTCTTTGTGGGCTCTGAGGTGTCAGGGATACCAAAATGCTTCCAGCGTCAGTGGTGTTTGATGAAAGGCTATAAAGAGAATGTGTCCCACAGAGAAACCTCATCAGAAAACCAACTGATAGTTTCTGTTCTTTGTGTTGCTGTTTGAAATGCTCCTTTTTGAAACATAAAGGCAGTGTTTGCAGCTAGCTAAGTTTTTCTTAGTGGGTTGTAGGTTATCAGTTCAGACTTTTATGAGAAGCTTGATGGATGCATCCTTGACAAGTGATTGTTCTCCTTGTTAATGCTTTCACCTGAAATGTGATGAGGTTCTTTTCTTTTTTTCCTTTTCCTGGACTTCAGCAAGGCTTTTGACACTGTTTCTCATAATAGCCTCATAGGGAGAACTCAGGAAGTGTGGACTGGATGGGTGGACAGTGAGATGCTGAACAGAAGATCGCAGAAGGTCATAGTCAGTGGCACAGTTGGAGACCTGTCACTAGTGGTGTCCTGCAAGGGTGGATTCTGGGCCCAGTGTTGTTTGGCCTATTCATTAATGACTTGGGTGAAGGGACTGATGACTCCTCAGCAAGTTTGCTGGTGGCACAAAGCTGAGAGGAGTGGCCAATACCCCAGAGTGCAGCCCTTCAGAAGGAACTTGACAGGTTGGAGAGATCGGCAGAGAGGAACCGTATGAAATTCCATCAAGGCAAAGGGTAGGGTCTTGCACCTGCTGAGGAATAACCCCATGTACCAGTACAGGCTGGAGACCCATCTGCTGAAAAAGCAGCTCTGCAGAGAAGGACCTGGGGGTCCTGGTGGACAAGCTGTGGGCCAAGAAGGCCAATGGTATCCTGGGGTGCTTTAGGAAGAGCGTTCCCAGCAGGCTGAGGGAGGTGATCCTGCCCTTCTATTTAGCCCTTGGGCGGCTACGTCTTTACAATCTTGTACAATGTGCTCGAGGATGACCCTTGAGCAGGGAGATTGGACCGGATGACCCACAGTGGTCCCTTCCAACCTTACCTATACTGGAATTCTGTGATAACTGTTTGATTCTGCAAATCAAACTGCAAGAGTGTATGCAACTCCTCAGTAAATTAATTTGTGATTTCTATAAGCAATTTCTTGTCTTTCTAAATAAGTAAACATATCAAATGAGACCTATCAGCTGTTTCAAGGGTAAAGGGAGAGCAATGTTTTATAGAAATATGTTTTAATTAGTGTGATAAGTGTCCTGAGTACAACCTCTTAGTTACAAAAGCAGATATCTGCTGTAACAATTCTACTGTCTTTACATACAGTTAGGGTTGTATGAAATTTTTCTTGTAAAGGAATTTGAACTTTGGATGAGAGGAATGTGCCACGTGTATCTTCTTGTAGTGTAGTCTGTTAAGATGCCTCATTATTTAGAAATAAGTATAAATTTGCTGTATTAATTTATCTTAGAGTAAGTCAGATATCTATATAGTTCTTCCTTTCCTCAAAAGTCTAATTTTTTAGGTTTGGTATACAAGTTCTTCTGTTTCTGGGGACACATAGTATTTGTTTATATTCTATTTATTATCAAAATAGAGATAATAAGATGGAGTTTAAGTCCTGATGCCTTGTCTGACTTTGGAGACATTGGTTTGAAGATCCTGATTTGTATAATATATAATGGCTTAAAACAACATCTAGGAGACAGGTCAGTGCTTCATGGTATATGTCTATTTGACTGAGAAGCAGTAGGCTATTGTTGTGAATCTGCTTTGGTCTATTGAGAAGCTACTTTGAAATAATCTGTTGGCGTATAAAAGGGGCAAAGTTATGAGAAATATCACTGGTGAGTGACTTCACAGTTGTTTTTTGGGGAATGCATCTTGCCATTACCCCACCTTTTTGTCTTTTGAGGCCGTTGATGCAATTTTAATTATTTTGTTCTTACATGTTTTCTTATGTGTTCCTTTTGTAAGGGCTAGAACTGTTTGTTAGTAAAGGAAAAAAGAGGTATTAAACAATTCTTCTTCTTTGATGAAATCTTAAATAGCTATATGTAATGGAATTAAATCAGGAATCCAGCTAAAACAGTGACATTTATAGCTATATGAATGTTTGTAATTTATTTTGAGAACAAATTAAATTTTGATGCCTTCTTTGATGAAGTAATGAAAAGGTAAACAAGTTCAGTATAATGAATCCCTGTGGATAAAGATCTTGCGATTTGCTGAGATAACAAGAAGAAAAACCTTGAAACTTTTATGAATGGGTTGCTTAAAAGTAATGTCTTTTATTCAAACTTGGTATCAAAATGAGGACCCCTCATCAGCCTTTACTGAAATGCAGTAAAACTGAACTCCCACCTTCTTATATTGCAGTGAGTTCTGGACTCAGCATGCAGTTATGCTAGTGTAATTCTAGCTGATTGAAGTTTTAACCACCATATAATAATGCCAGACCCAGAGCTGCTGGATTTTCATGTTTTAGGTAAAGATTATGTTCAAAAATATGAATAGGGACTGTACAAGAAAAAACAATTTATATATGGCTGACCACATGTCATTTCAACCAGTAGCTCCTTTCCGTAAAGAAAATGACATCTAAATCAAGAACCAAATCATGATATGCAGAAAGTTTCTTAACCTGTTTTTGACTCTGATGTGGGCTGGAGTTTGAAAAGCTGAAAGATAATTATCTGTTGGCTGATCCAGCTTGGGTTAATATATTTGACTTTCCTGTTTCTCAGTTGCATCTGTATACTGGAAAGGGAATTTTTCAACGTGTACGTAGTTTGAGATGTAATTTGGAAGCATGATATTTACATGAGTGTTCATAGAGAGTTATTAGTAGGATTTTCAGGACTATGAAATACAAAAGTAATAGTGACACTATTACTTTTTAAAAGAGATTAAAAAGAAAACCTTTAGTTTGTTTTCTAAATGTCTACTAGTGTTATGTTACCTGGTGTTAAAACACAAACATATATTTGCAAGATGGTGGTTATGTTTAAACCATTTCCTCTGAAAGAGATACTAGCTTTATTTATTTATTCTGTTGCCACTAACTATGTTGGGCACAATGACATGGAAAATACTATCAAAGATAACTTTGAAACGCTGAGTGAAAAATTCATGCAAAAATCTCTTCTCTTGTTTGTGATATGCCTTACATGTTGATAGTGATATATCCTTGTTTTCATATTTTTGCTAGGTGATCTTACCAGCTCCAATAGTAGGCTTTGCATAGGTCCTCAAAAGAAAGATATCTGGAGTCCTGAATAGTCAGAATCCCAAGACTTTGACATGCATTTCAGACAAATCTTGCCTTTCTGAAAGTTGGCCAAATTAGTCAGAGTTTTTATTGTATTTGACCAATTGCATTGACCAAATTGTAACTGTATTGTTTGGATTTGACCAATTGCAAGTACAAGCAGACCTTAAGGAAATGTATATCTTCATATAGATACATGCATACATCTAGTTGCAGTTAAGTAGAAAATAGTAGTAAACTTGCCTTTCCATGAGAAAGATTGCATGACAATGGGATTATCTGCTAGTCATGGAAACTAGAAGATTGCTGATGCATAATGCTAGGGCAGATCAATGAACAGTTGGAATTCAAGGGTCTATCTTGAGTACAAGTATTCTATCAAGAGCCTTATCATAAGTACAAACTTCAAGAGCTGCTACTGCAGCAGTTCTATCACTTCTCTGTGAATGTTGAACTACATATAGTGGAAAACAAAAATAATTTTAAAAGCTAAAATGTCAAGCCTTTTGTTATATCTGTAAACTACATATCAGTAAAATACTGAAACTAGTATATTATCTATTATTTATACCGCTTTCTGCAGGGAACCTCTGTAACCAGTAATGTTCAGTCTGAACAGTGTGTTTATTAAAGCAGAAAAGAATCTAAACAAAAGGATATGCTTCAGAAAAACATTGGTCTTACAAATGTTATTTAAAGTTTCAGGCAAAATATATATCTAGTCAAGGCTGTTTTGAAGATAGATGGAAATAGCGGGATTTTAAACTATAATAAAAGAGTTATGACTCTATCTAGTAGCATATTTAGGTTAGTAATCTTTGTTGCTTGTAAGAAAAAATATGAAGAACTTGTTTTTAGTACTTTAGAATGGAGGAATCATTGAATATCCTAAGTTGTAAGGGACCCATAAGGATCATCATCAAACCTCATCACCATAGTCAAACCTCTTCTGTTAGTGATCAAGCTGCAAAAGTATATAGGAACAATGTTTCTGATGTGAACATGGGAGCATGTACAGAAAAAATCCTCTTCTGCAAATATGTTAGATGTTGAACTTTTAACTAGCTTTTTGAATAAGTGAAAGCTCAGTCTAGGTTAATAAATCAGTCAATTAAAATCAGTTGCTCATAATGGAAGATCTTCGGAAACTGAAGGTATAGGTGTGAACTTCAGAGCTGACATGATGTGACAAGTTGTATCTAAATGTCCTGGCCAACTGTGTAGCTTCACAGCTGTTCTTGAGGCCGTGTGGGTTCAACAGTCACACACATTGTACAGATTAGCATTTTGTAAAATACTCCGTAGGGAACCTGCCATCTAGCAAATAGCTATAGTTTTTTTTAAGTATATTCCATAAGTTTTACTACTCAGTTCAGCAGCAGCTGTTTCCTTTTCTTTTTTATTGTTTTGGGGGAAGGAGAAGAGAAGGAGTTTTAACTGAGTTCATGTTTACAGCTTCAGTACAGTGTTTTACTGACACGTATGGCATGCTGATTTTTCTCTCCCTTTCAGAAGAGAAACCCGATTGCTCCAAGGCCCGCTGTGAGGTCCAGTTTTCTCCTCGCTGTCCGGAAGATTCCATCCTGATTGAAGGTTATGCTCCTCCTGGTGAATGCTGTCCACTGCCAAGCCGTTGTGTGTGTAATCCTGCAGGCTGCTTGAGGAAGGTTTGCCAGCCCGGCTATTTGAATATATTGGTTTCTAAGGCATCAGGAAAGCCAGGGGAATGCTGTGACCTCTATGAATGCAAACCAGGTAAAAGCAGACACAATTCGTTTTCCCATTTTTCAGTTTTTTTCTGTCTGATGAGCAAAGTAATTTATATAATTGTGTCTAATAAAGCCTATATAGCCTCTGAGTTACTCTGATTCTTAAAAATTAAAGTTATTAAATGTGGCCAGTTTCCATTTAAACGATATATGATAAATTTTACTGTGTTTTTTTTTTCCTTTAAACATTAATTTAAACTGAGCAACAAGGGAAAAGTAACCTAGTAAGAATGTTACATTTCTGTGAATGCCACTAGTGCAAATGACATACTTTATATACTGATTAGATTATACAAAGGTTTTTCATAGTAGGTATACACTGGTGCATGGACAGGGAATTATGAATTCTGTCTTAAGATTTCTCTAGATTATCAAGTGATGACCCTTAAAAACTGGAGAGCAAAATGGTTATGAAATAGCATACTGAAAAATTTTACAACATTTTCAGTATTTACCCATCTTCTATTTCATGAGAGCACAGATCACCCTCTCTTGTGATTTATTATTCCAAGTGAAGTGGAAGATGTAATGTACTCTTTGATCCAGGCTTTGGTAAAGATAAATAATAAAAATAGAGAGCTGAAAACAGGAATATAAAATGGTATAATCCAAAATCTTATAGGCAAACAGGTTCAAGTATGTTTAACTGTGCTTTTCCTATGCTTGTTTAAGTTTTCTTAAATCTTCCATGCAAGAAGATTGTACAGTCTTTGTATCTTCTAGTACTTCTCTTTGTGGGTTTTTTTCCCCTAGTATCCAATGCAAATCCAACCAATGGAAATTTAGGCAAACTTTTTTATTCCCCTGTCCTGAGTAATTGGTGAACAAGTCTTTACTGTAATTTTTACTATAATTTTTTGGAACATTTCATCAACCTTAGGCTTCTTTCATCTAGAATTGGCTGTAATTTCTCATGACATAGCTCCTTTGAACTCCTGCCTTGTTATGTTTCCCTTCTATAAGTTTTTTTTCCATTTATCCACATTTCTTTAAAATGTGGTATCCAAAAGCAGACTAATATTTTTAGAGAGTCTTCCTCAGCACTAAATGCTGTAGAATAATTGTTTTCTGTCTCTCATGCAAATTTCTAAATAAGATTTAATTGTTTTACTGGAGTTATTTCTAGTTGGTGAAGTGCTGTGATGCCGGGATCTTTCTGTAGCATGATTGCTTCTGAACCACTATATTTTTACATTTTAATTCTTTCTATATGTACTTAATTATGCCTTTACTGAATTTTGTCTTGCTGACTTTGGATTATTTATCTTTCTCAAAGTAAATGTTAGCTCTGATCATGTCCTCCCAGGTGTTATTTGAATGGCCATCTTGTAGTTTGCAAATAAGTCTGACCCATGGAGATTACTTCTTGAAGGCTGTTTTCACTTGCCACAGAATCTTCAAACTGAACACGATTCTCTATCACATTAGTGAATTTATGTCACTGTGTGTATATTGTTTTCTGAAACAGTTCATATTTTTTGCTATAGGGACTTAAGGAGGTGAAGGTACATGGGAATGGAAAAATGTAGATGCATATTAGAAGGACAGAAGAGTAGAGGCTTTGAAGAGGTTGGGGAAGGAAACTAATGAGATTTAAGGGAAGTGTAGAGCTTTGCAAATGGGGGTTAGAAATTGAGAGGCCTGGAATAGACCTTTTGTTTTCAGAGTTTGACTTGGTATCCTGAAGAACTGTAGGAAAGAAGAGTTGGAGGGGAACTGAACTATATGAATTATAACTGAAATGCCATATTGCTGGGAAAAAAAAGGGACAGTGGACAGTATAAGGCCTGGGAGGTAGGTATTCATGTAGAGTTTCTTATGGGGCTGATGTCACAAGCTTTACTGAGTATGTCAGCAAGTCGATGGAATTCGCATGTTGAACAGAGAAAAATGTTTTCCAGTTTTTGCCACAGACCCAAAAACTTCAGTTCTGTGAGTACTGCTACCAGAGTGCTCTTCTGCACTTCTGTGTCTGCTTGACCAGCCTCAAACTGGGACATCAAAACAGAAACTGGGAGGACCGCTTCCTGTGACGGCAATGCTGCCTTATGCCAAGATAAAGTGCTTGCACAAATAAAGCATAAATTGTGTTTATTTTTGTTCCTTAAATAAGATATCACTGCTCGCTAGTTTACTGTGGCATTTGAGTTGGGAAGCTTCTGCTGAGATCTGGATATGTTCAAATGCTGTGATTGGCAACTGAGTTACTGAAAGGAAAATAGTGTTTCCTTAACACTAAATGCTAGAATAAAAACAACATTTTTATTTTGAGATCCACTTCCTCTTTTGCGACTTTTACTTTAGGGATACAACTAAAGGCATTGATATTCAGTAAAAATTAACAGTGAAGAAACTCAGTAGCTTAGTCATACTTGTCTATGGACTGTCTAGATTTGCCCAAATTTGAACAAATACTTGTCCAGATAAATTAATCTTAAATGTTCTTACCTGTTGTTTCACCAAGCATCTCATCACAGTTGTGGTACCTACTGAGAATAAATATGTCATACTCACTGTTTATGCTCATTGTTTTGCTGCAGTTACAAAACTCAGAGGTGAAATAACACTGGCCCGGTGCCATAAGCAACCTCCTTTATTCCTACAAACTGTGTATAACTGTCCGTTCATGAGCAGTGAATTTAGTGAATGTGCATTGAATTTTTTTTAAGCTGGGAGTTACAGTTCCTAAAATGTATTTTAAAAACATATAATTCTTAAAGATAGTTTGAATGAGCAATCTCAAATGGAGCTGCATAACATGCTAATGATAAAAATAAAAACTACCTGAAACAAGATTTTTGGGAGTATATGTGCCTCTTTGGCTAAAAAGCTAAACCACTATGAACAGTGATTTTTTTAAATCATGTTTGTTTATTTAAAGATTGAATTAAAATCTATTTAAAATGTATGTTGCTGAAGTGGTGATAGGAACTCTAGCTGTCACTTTTGAATAAAGCAAGCTAAATAGTTTACTTTGGCAGTTGTCCAACAGATGTTTGTTGAACCTTTATTTATAACTTTTGTTGTTGTTGTTGTATATGGTGCAAAAGGGAGTGCCATCTTTTAGTTTCTGACATCCTTCCCAGCACTGGGAAATGTCTGTCATGCTAGACATAACCTATGTTGAAACAATGAGTCGTTTGTCATTCTTCTAGAAGTTTTTCTGGCAGAACTTTCATTTACTCACCTCCAGCACGGCCTCTCTTTTTTTATGGTACCAAGTATTGGTTTAAACACAATTGTAAAGAAAATATTATTGTTTAGCTTACTTCTCTGAAGAATTTCGTGCAGTAAGGGCTTCATGGAAAGTCTGAGATCAGCAGCAAAAGTAGTAGGTAGTGTAATGACGCACAGGGAAGTAACTTGTGCTCCACCCTGGTACAGCTTCAGCATTCAAAATCAGGTCTGGAGCTTTCACAGTCTTGCGCTTAAGGGCAAGGGTCAGCAAAATAAAGTTTTTATGCATAGCTGAGAGAAGAGAAATTCTATGTTCTCTGTTACTCATAGAAACAGTACATGCATTGGATGCTTTGTTAAAGCTGATGTTGAGAGAACTCGAGATAAGAGCGGGGAAGAACTACAGATAACATACCAAATGGAACTGGAGAAATGGCTTTTAAGTTGATGGTGAGGGAGGAAAAAAACCCAGCACATGTGGGGGTCCATGTTGGCAAATACCTGGAATAGGGCAGTTAAGGAAGTGATTCAGGCAGTGATACGGCTGCATTGGAAGTCCAGGAATGCCATCTGTTATGGTTGTATGTAATGTATTCTGAAGTGTCAAGGAGTGTCAAAAGGGTAATGCCTTGTCATGGAGAAATACTTTCATGTTTCTTTCCTACTCCCTGGGCAGAAAGTGCAACTACCATTATCACATGTAGATGGGTTGTGCTTTTTTATTCTTAAGGAACCACTTGGAATGCATCTGAACTAAAAGCAAAGGATGTTACATGGTGCTTTTTAGCTGCTGTAGAAGCAGACTGGGTATCCTTGAACTGAACCCTCAGTAATCTGCAGTTTCTGAAGTCTTACCCCATGCTGAGCCACCATGTTACATCAGATATGTGATTACTGACTTGCTACTGGATCATTAAATGCATAGATCGTTATTAAGATCTTGCCCCTAAACTATATACTCTGTTAGTTGAAAGGATGACATAATTTGCCAGGGTGAAACTTAATACACCTAATATACTGTGTTAACATATTCTACCAGGAAGTTATTCTCACCTAAGCTTTAGCAGGTTCATGATCAGAGACCTTTGGTTTTATAGTCTGTAAAGGAGGTGGCACATTATTGCAGCTATGTCAGGGTCTGCAACCATGGCAGAGTTTCTGCTACTTTCTTGTAGAAAACTTGGTAACTGTATACAAATTCAGAGCATGAGAAAATTCTTGAAGACTTGTAAGCAAAGGTTGATTGGGTGTGTCTTCATTGGTAGGAAATTGAAACATGTTTATGAAGACACGTTATTTGTCAAACTGTATATTTAAAGCCTAAAGCTTCTAGAATAAACTTTTTTTTTAAGCTTGTAAGAAAACATATAATAACAGCTTATAATAAACCTGTTCATGAAATGTACATGTGATAATTATTGGAATCAAAGTTGTGAAAAGACACTAGTAGTTCAGTGGCAAATGTTTGCAGTCTTATTTTTTTTGGACAGTAGTGCAGCTAACTTGGGAAATATCTTTTTAAGCAATGAAGAATCCAGTTATAGACTGTCGTGAAACCTTACAATATTTTCAGATTATCTGTAAGTTTGTCTCAATACTTTTTCCACTTTGAGAAACCTGTTTAAATCTGAAAGACAGTAGGAACCTTTTTTCCTCTTTCAAATATTTTGCATCTCTTATCTGTCTTCATCACTCTCCTGGGAGGAAAGTATGAAACAGATGGGACCGTTCCACCTGGAGAAGAGAAGGCTCAGGGGAGATCTCTTCAATGCATATGAACACCTGAAAGGGGTGTGACGACAGAGCCAAGTTTCTTTTTCAGTGGTGCCCAATGACAGGACCAGAGAGGCGAGGGGCACACACTGAAACAGAGGAGGTTCCCTCTGAACATCAGAAAGCACTTCCTTTGTCATGAGGGTGACTGAGCACTGGCACAGATTGCCCCGAGAAGTAGTGGAGTCTCCATCTGAGGAATACTGAAGAGCCACCTGGGCATAGTCCTGAGCAGCCAGATCTACATGGCCTGCCTTGGGAACCTCCAAGAGGTCCTGTACTACCTCAGCCATTTTATGATTAATCTAACAATATAATAGTAAGAAAAAAAAATCTATTTGAAACTTCTTGATTTGGGGTTTGTTTGTAATTTTTCTTAAGTTTGTACTTTTTTAATAGACTTTCGGACTGTTTTTCAGTGTTAGTGAGCTATTTACTATCACTCTAACCACTAAAATGGAGATGTGCTGAACACATGTAATTCTGAGACTGAGATGTTTTGTTATGACTGATTTGGTTATTATTGCTGTGTACTGCTGAGCATCAAGCTGGGAAAATGTAGGACCAGAAGAAACAGGCCTTTGAAGGTTATCAGCTCTTCGAGGAAGTGTGGTGTATCATTGCCAAGCTGCTTTAGTACTTCAGTAAGCAGCTATGATAATGTCAATACTGAAGTTTAATCACTAATCAGAGATACCTTACTGTGTAATTTTCAGTCTGATAACATTCTGTTCATCTTGCTCGCTTAATCAGAAGGTAGCTCATATCTTAAAGCGGGAAAGATGTTTTATTCTGTACTTTCTTAGTATAATTATGATAAGGGGTGGCAAATAGATAATACCTGAGTTGATATTGTTTGTTAACATGGAAGATTTAGGACCAAATAAGATAAAGATGTGTTTCAGCCTTCCTGAGAATTACTCATAAGGATTAAATATATATTCAGCCTGTTTATTTTTTTTTTGTCTTCTGGATTTCTAAACATTTGTTGCTTTCTAAAAACTGTTGGTCAGTCTTTCTTGTTAAGTGGAATTCTTTATCTCATTAATGCAGAAAGATTTGTTAATTTGCATTTCATTTTCATCATATATAAAACCCCAAAAAACAACCTAATGAAATAGTATTTAAAGTATATACTTTATATGTGCAGACATCAATCCATAGTGTATCTCTTTTTTTTTTTTAAATTTTCTATAACCCAAGTATTTTGCTGTTTAAACAGCCTTTAATTAGGAAAAAAATAAACAATGAATTGTTTACTCTTTTAAAAGCTGTTGGAAGTATGTATTTTCAGTAACCTAGTGTACGTCTAGTAACTAATATTATTCACAGGTGTAATGATTGTTTAAGGTTGCCTCGTTGTTATAAATTTTTTATTAACTAATATTAGTTCAGTTCCTTCCTGAGTCAAGAATTTTAAAAAGTGAATCTTAAAGAGAAAGGAAGTCTTTCTGTAAAGTTACCTAACAAGCATGCATTCCTTGGATAATTTTTCTGATTTAAAAGATGATTTGATGCAGATGATGCATAAGTGGTTGCTTATGAGGAAGTAATTTGCAAAAAGCTTCTAAAGCATAAGTAAAAGAAATTTTCTTCTTCCCTTCCTCCGTAGTGTTCAGTGTGGATTGCAGCACAGTTGAATGTCCTCCTGTTCAACAAGTTGTTTGCCCCCTGGATAGCTATGAAACCCAAGTCAGGCTGACGGCTGATGGATGCTGCACCCTGCCCACAAGGTTGGTGTCCTGATGGCTCAGTATTTTTAACTTGTTCTCTACAATTCAAGTACTACTGTAAGCACAGGCTAATAACACATACTTCTGTGGCAAGAAACATATTAATACGGAATAAAAGAGATATGAAGTAGGTTAAAGATTTATCGGGATAAATAAAGATATTATGCAGGAATCTATCTTTTTGAAACCAAAAAAAAAAGTAAAATCTTAGTGCAAATGAATGAAGCTGATTTTTGCTTAAAATTCTTTGAGGAGTTCATGTCTGTAGATTGACTTTCAGTTAGTTTAATTAACTTCGCAAAAGTAAATACTTTTGAGAAACTTTGGAAGATGTTTAACGGTAAATGATGAATGTTCTGCCAGAGATATTTCCATCTAGTTAAAGGAAAAAAATCTTAGTTTTTTATATGTGGAAGACCACAGTAAGAAGCTAAAAGATAATGGCTACCTGGAACTGTAGGGAAACAGAAATTTCAAGTATTTGTTTCCATTTTACTTCTGTTGTTGTTCAAGTGGGTGTAATTTATTGCGATTAAAAAAATAAAACACTACAGAGTTTCTGTTTCACAATTATGCACCACTATTTGAGTTCCTGTTTTTACAATAAGTTTCCCAAAACCTGATTCAGCAGTAGGCCAAATAAATACAAATTCAAGCAAAAAGTATCATCAATGAAAATATTTTACACCAAAAAGAAAATATTTCTTGTAGATGTAATTAGTTGTTTTACTTAGTATGAAGGTCTTCGCGCCATAGAATATTGACCTATTCTCTGCCCACTGTGTAAAGCAGTGATACACTTGCAAAGAATTCAGAAAGTAGAAGATGGCAAAGGTTGTGTAATCGTGGATCTTCTCTGTTGGGTACCCTTTTGGGGTCACATTTAATATGGTGACTGTTTTAAAACTGCTGTTTCCATATGGGAGCCTCTTATTGCATGGATATTTAAAAACATTTTTTTTAAAAAAAATGGGAAAAGAGATGGGGGAAAATATCATATGATGCACTAATCCTGGCTACTAAGATTTGTAAATATATTTCTAAACTTGGCAAATTTTATGGTCTGATACTTTTAAATAGTACTATCCTTACTCAGTGAATACTACAAATGTTCTTTAATTCAGAGTTGTTTTCTTCTATTTTCTTGTTTTCTGAATTTTGGATCAGATCATGGGTATGGATTCTCAGAATCCTTTCTTTATTGTTTAACATATTTTCCATAAAATTCCCAGGATTTGCAGTGATACCATATTAGTTGAGAGCTGACCTGGCTAGTCGTGATTGCACAGGAGGGTGTAGATATTATGTAGTCATCATACTGGCATTGTTGTGAATACAGCTCAACATGTTCAAGACAACTCAAATAGAATGCTAGTAAGGACTGCATTCAGAAAGATAGATTATAAAGTAAATCTCAGGTTATTATTTCATAAATTTACAGTTTAGATTAACACTCAGAAACCTTGATATGATAGAAAGATGAATGGTACATTTTTACTTCGAAAGTTGTTTCAACTTGTTGGATTAGAAGGTGATATACAGGGCAAATTATTTTTATTTCACAGAAGTAAAATTGTGTTCTATTTTTGTGCAGCCTAATATAACTTGTGGCTTGATTTTTCTAGTGCTTGTATGGAGGGAATGAAAAATATCCTCTTTATTCTTTGTCAATGATAACTTCAGTGTTCCTTCTATCAGGGAACATAATGTACCAAGAAAATAAAACTTCATTACTTCAGAGAAATGACCAGTTGGAAATATTTTCTATTTCTGGCACACGCATGGGAATTAACCTTAAATAAAACACCTAGAGCAAACATGTTCTTGAAAGACTCTTTTTATTTCTTTGTGAACATTTAAAAATAAAGTCAGTTGTTTTGCTGGGTGTTAACTGCAACTGATGTCTGAAGTGTACTTGTCCATGTGTGTGGTAATTCAGTGATGAAACCAGTATGCTTGTCTCCTGCACACAAAGACCCCAATTGTACAAGCAGGCTTTTACAGTGTGTGAATTACTAGATAATTGTGAATTCCTGAAACCTCTTGGAAATCATTTGTTTTGTGTTACTGGGATCAGAGTTTAACAAGAGATCAGAGCTGGGAAAGATGAGTACTTAGCTCCTGGAGTCTTATGACCTGATCTTATGTTCGGAACAGTTTTTGTGTTAATACTTCTGCCCTCCTTGACGTATAAAACTGCAAAAGAAGACCACAATTAGCATAATCTAGTGTTTCTGCAGGCAGGTAGACACAATTATAGGTGTCTTGTACTCCTTTAAAAGTTTTTAATTTTGTGGGTCAGGTCTATGTTGCTGCATGCTGCTATTTGGATTGCCTTAATTCAGCCAAAACAATAATATACTCTTTAATGGAGTAGGTGAGAAGAAAAGAAGAAAAACTGAATCTGGCAGCAAAAAGATCATATGAGATTATTACATGTTGTGTGCCTGCTAGAAATATATTTAGTTATTTTGATTTTAATATACTGCTGTGCTTTTTAAGGAAGACCATGCTTTAGTCAGCACTGTGCTGTAGGTAAAGATATTACTTGAAGGGGGGAATAAAGGAACACAGACATAGGGATAATCAGAAAAAAAAGCTTGTGAGAAGGTTAGAGGGAAGAGAAGTGTATGTATGAAAAGAAAGAGCAGAAAGGGAAACAAAGTGCAATTAACTGCAACATGAAAATCAAACCATTTGAATTCAGCTTCAGTGTTTTCTCAGATTTGAGGAAACATTGGAGCATTATATTTGAAGGGTCTCTGTGACACTCGCATGTCAAAACTTTAGAAAAAGTTAAATAAAGTGCAGATTTATGGATGAGTGAATCTATGCTGGGAAAAGGGGATGTTTTCCCTTAATTGTGGAATTTCTTAATAAAATATTAAGAATTGTGAAATATTAACATTGCATTGTCTGACATTCAGTTTCAAGTCACCTAAATGGGTATCATATTTTTTTTTAACTGTTAGAATTAAGTTCAAAAGAAATGTCACTGTATGATTTTAGTGTATATTTGAGAATAATTTATTAAAAGCAAAGAGATATTGTTCCTTAAGGTCATAGTCTTTAGACTTCATCAAACTATTTTTGTTAAGGTTCTGGAATTTTTGAAGAAATGATGATCATCTGTTTCATTTACTGCCACTAAAATAAAGGTCTAATACCAGCAGAACCAGAAAGCAGTTAAGGAGAATACCATGGCTAAGGATGGATGACATGTTACTCAGTTGGTTAAGAAGTAGTTGATAACTTCATACACAGTAGGAGCAGATTGACTTCTGTCCCACATCTTGTTCTTGGTCTGTTTCTTGTATGTAATATGCTAGAAAAATGAAGATTATTAAATCTGTTGTTAAATTAGCATTTGTTTTGAGTGAGCTCTTGAATGCATATTAATAATAATGAAAACTCTGCGAGCAATGCCGGGAGAAAGTGGGACTGGTAGACATTTGATACCATAAATTCTTGTTCTTGCATTCAGAGGTTACATTTGGTGTCACACTGATTTCTAAGACAGTGGTTCAAACAGAACAACTTACTGATGGGGCATTGATATCAAAATACCGGTTGCTTCAGCTTTCATCAGACTGTTATGAGACACCTTAAATTTCCAGCTATTATGTTAGGGAAGCTAAATGTTAGGAAAACAGGCAAATAGCTATTATGGTAAGAAAACTATTACGTTAGTAAAACTTAGAAAAGTCTGTCTCTGCTCTTGGTAAAGATTCTCCCTTTTCCAAGGAGCTTGTTGAAGAAAAAAATGTATTAGAGCTCCTACAAAAAACTTGTTATTACAGTTTTGTTAATGGAAGTTTGTCACCTTCTATTACAAAGTTAAATGAAGAGATGATCAATATGAACTGTACAGAATCTGTTACCTTCAGATGTTCCCAGTTCTTCTGTTGTGAGTGAAGCTTCTTCAAATTTTCAGATTCCCTCGAGAATTTATTTCTGAGTGTACAAATCTTTATCAAAATCTGTTTAATTTTATCTATGAAAAATGAAAAGCAACAACAGGAGCTTATTTCAATGATTGTCATTGGCTTATATCTTCATTGCTCACATAGCTATGTAGGTTTTTCACTGGATTTATACAGCAAACTAAACAGCATGTTTGCACCAAATATTTTTGGATTACCATTTTCTTTGTGACTGTTCTCAGAGTAGTTTGAAAGTTTAGTCTTACTAGTCTTTACTAGGTCTCCACTTCTTGCTATAGTTTTATATTCCTGCTTCATTGCTGTCACCTGTTACAGATTTGGTAATTTCAAGATTCACTCAGTGCTCTGTTCTCAGAGATATTTCACACACACACCCCTTCCCCCCCGCCCAGCTATTCTTGGTCAGTCTTTTAATAAAACCAGATAAACCAAGAAAACTCGATAGAGAATAGAAAGATGTAAGTACCATGCCAGCATTAAAAAGAATAAAAGCTAAGTAATTAAATCTGCTAGTCTTGGTATCAGTTGTAAGAAAAATAGTGGGGAAACTGATAGAGGACTGAATTAAGGATTAAAGGATATAATTATAGCTAGAAGCAACTGATATTGCATTGACAGAAGCAGTTTATGGAATCTCATTATGTCTTCTGAAGATACTAAGTTTACCTTAACAATTAGACCATCGGAGTGCTTTCCTTTTCAATTTCAGTCTTCCACAGTCACTAGTCCTTTTTTTTATGGTATTGTATTCTAACTTTAGAAAACAAAGAACCAAAAAACAACTAGGACTTTTTAATTAATGTTGTCTCACAATGTTTACTTTATAAAATGAAAATGTATCCCCTTCCCCAAACTACTTAACATTGAAGAAGAACATTTCCCACACTTCTCCTCAGAGTTTGAAATTGAATCAGTCTCAATGAGTCAGTGTCATTCTCCTTTACCTCCTGAGATGGACTCTTGCAGCATGCTCAGGATGGTTTCTATATCTTCCTGATAATATAGGATATAGTAATATCCTTCTGAGACGAGAGGTACATCCAAGTGTATGTTCACTAAATCTCAAGAATAAGTTTACTTTAGATACTTTTTTAAAAAGCTCACATGATAAATCTGAATATGTTCTAGATTAGAAAAAGTTCAGAAATTTAATTGATACATGTTTATCTATCAAAATTTCCAGTATTTTATTTTCTACCCAAGTCTTAGTTTTAAAAAGCAGTTTCAAGAATGATGTGGTAGAATGAGAAGAAAAGGCAATTGTAAATTAAGCATAACAGAACCAGATAAGTTACAGAGAGACAGAGACTTAAAGAGCAGTGAACTGCTTAATAAAACGAAAGCAAAAAGGAGTACAAGTGACGATGACTGTTTCATTTGTCAGAAAAGTGATTAAGAGCACGTCTTGCAAGACTGCAGCCCAAAAGGCTTGTGCTTGATGGATGAACAAATGAAGACTCTTTGAATTGGATCATTTCACTATCACTTAGTTACAGATAGCTGGATATCATTACAAATGCAAACCTCTCAATTGGCTCAAGTAGCATGAAGGAGTAGGATTATAGTTGTATGGTTTAGAAGAAAACCTCTGAAAAAAATTCTTGAATGAATTAGTCATAGAACTTTTTTTTTCCTTGTTTGAATAGTCTTTTCCTTGTTGTTTTTCCCTTGTATGTGGCTAAAATGTCTCAATCTGGGGCTGCTGTGAATGACAATGTGAATGACACAGTTTGGTCTGCAGTATGGTAAAGAAGAGAAACATGCTTGACCAGCAAGTCCAAGTGTTAGTTCTCTGGATGATATAAAAAAATACTATTTAACATTGTAATCACCTACTCAGTCCCGTTGGGGGGTCCAAGAGGCACTTTAATATGTGCATTTTGTTTTTCCCAAGCATTAAAGCTTTATTAGAAAACAGCCCAGTTCTTCCCTCTGCCCCACCTCCAATTCTTAAACACTTGCATTTTTATACAGCTCATGAAAAAGATTTGATTTAATCAAAAGGTTTAATTTAAGCTGTATTTGGACAGAAGTTGAATATAAGTTAGAACAGTAAAAAAATAGATTTTATTATCATATGTAATAACCTTTGAATGTATGAAATAGTAGGAAAAAGAGTAAATCTACAAAGTCATGTTCCACTTTGAGAATCTTCTGTTAAGAAAGCATGCTTTTTCATCTGCCCTGTATTAAAATATTTTTATCATGAGTGTGCTTTATTTAGCAGTTCTAAAAGATGTTAAGGGTTAGTAGCAGCTGCAAAAAACACACCTCTTTTAGAGGTCATTGAAATTTATTTATAATTAGTGTAGTGAGAGGTCAAGGGATAATGGCTTTAAACTGGAAGAGGATATATTTATATATTTTTATATATAGGAGGAAATTATTCACCATGAGGGTGGTGAGATACTGGAGCAAGTTTCCCAGAGAAGGTGTGGATGCCCATCCCTGGAAGTGTTCAAGGCCAGGTTGGGTGGGGCTTTGGGCAACCTGCCCTGGTGGAGTAGGTTTTTCTTTTGACAGCATCTGTAGAGGTGGCCTCGCAATCCCTGATTAACTTTACATCTGTACCATTTAGTAGGAAGGGTTGTATGCACCCTTTCTGTTCACTCCTCTTAGCTGTTTAGCTGTTCCACATCTTTTCTACATCGTTCCTTGTGATTCTCGCATTTTTGTCTGCATTGTTTTCTTAGGTCTTTCTGTCTTCGGAAGACCTTAATTTTATGATAAATTATTTGTGTGTTCCATACAGGATTCACCGCTTTGATTTCCCCAACCTGCTTTAGAGGGCAGTCATGATTTTCTGAGAAGTGTAAATTTTTCCTCATTTTCCCTATACCAGTCATCTCTCTTAAGCAACTTTCTCTGATACAGAGGTCTCCCTTGTATTTGTTCTAGAATTTTAGATCCTTCTCCTCCACCCATCTCATCTTCAAGAATTGGTATCCCAGAGAAAAGTGGTTGTGGATCCCAGTTTTTGTTAAAGGAAGGTTCAGCTGGAACTGGTAAGACCAAGTAAGAATCCCAACACCTGTATCTTCCTGAAATTTCTGTTCAGGGATTGACTTCTGAGTAACTTGGGCAGCTGCACATAATGTCTAAAAAAAGTATGTTAAGGGTTTTGCAGAAGCTTTGCTATGCTTCTTAGAAACTCTGGTGTCTAGCCATTGTGGCCAATTTTGCTCAAGTTGTTCCTCCTGTACTTTAACTCTAGCAGATCACTGCCATCTCAAGTGCATCTGCCCATCGGGGTGTAACACTTCGTGTTGAATTGTAGACTGTTGCTTATTGAAAAGGCAGGTTTATATTGAAGGAAAGCTCTACATTGATGCCAATTGAACCCATCCCATGTAGAATTCAGGCTTGCAGTAGGCTTTTGCTGGTTTTGACAGTTGATGAATAGAACACTGCAATTTTGTGAAGTTTCATAATATCTGAAAATAGGTGTTTAGAGATTTTTACTTTAGTCTTTAAAACCCTCAAAAGTTGGGAAATGGCAAAAATTTTTCTCAGAAAGTGGTATTCAGTCCTGTTTACAGACTACACTGTACTGAATATTCACAAAGAGCAAGGATAACAGGGCATGAGTGTAACCTTTATAACGTGATCCATGTCCGTGTCTGTCTTCTACATGGTGTCTTCCAGGAGAGGTAATGAATTCCTGAATTCAGAGTTCAGGCATTCCCTTTCTTCCTTACTATGGCTGCCTCAGGAATTCCTAGATGTTCTCAGTGTGATGGTTATTGCTGCCTTGGCATCAAGCCTCACAATGTTGGTTGTTTTGGCTAGCAACCATATTTTTCTAAAGTCCACAAATGAGGAAAAGAAGATAAGTTGGTTGGTTGGTTGTTTTTTTAAAGCCATCCCAATAAAACTTGAACAGAAGCTCTTGAAAATATAAAAGACATTTCTGGAGCCTGATGGGTGACCTCTGAGTATCAGAGACCTCAGGCAAGGAGAGGAAACATGAGAACGTTTGCAGAAGAAATAGCATGTAAGTCTTCTGCAGAAGAAGTTGTAAGATATCATAAGTACAGTACCCTGCTTGCATCTTTTATAAGATCAGCTTTTTGTGCTTGTATGATCTGTTGAAAATACACATCCATGGTCTTACAGCAACTCCTAGGAAGTACTGAATTGGACAACCTTAAAAACAATTCTACCTAAAGGAAGAAGCACATTTCCCAAGAGCAAAACAAAACAAAAGTACTTCTGCAGGGGGAGGAAGTATTGATGATAGCTATGCAAATAATTTTATTTTTTTAATGTATGAGTTTTTATGGAAAATCATATGTAGTTCTTTAATATGACCCTGTGCTGAGTAAATGGTATATTTTACTCCTCTGCTGTGAAACTTTTAAAGAGGAATTTTAAGCCAGATAAATTAAAGTGTCTCTTAATTGTTTCTACTTGTAGGTGGCATTTTATGCTTGGAATTAGAATGAGATTATAGTCTCTATAGAATTTGATTTTGTTTCCATTCTTGATAAGCAAGCTAGTGTTTGAACTATTTCAGTTTATAATAAGCTGGTAGACGTATCTTTCTGTTACAATTTTTGTTTTCAGTTGGCTGTCTAACAACTGATCACACTGAATATTGTTTTTCCTTCTTCCCCTAAGACTTTCCACTGTATTTCATTTCATTTCTTCTACTTAATTAGCTAATAACTTGTTTGGAAATTGAATAAGTGATTTAGCTGAGAATAGTTTCTGACTTGAATAGGCAAATTTCTGTTTGTATCACAGAGATCAATAAGGTCTTTGACTGTTGACTTCAGACTGACAAGTGCACAGATGCCTAGGGAAACCCATATACATGAAAACACAATAGAATTAAAATCTGGATGTCTGCATTTTAGAAGAGAAGTAGGTGTGAGAATTTCAAAGCAGTTTCCAGTGGTGCTCAGAGAGATGATAATGTCAGCATTACTGAGATTATAACAAAAGAGTTTGAAGTTGTGTTTCCTCTAGGAAATAGCAGTAAACATCATGTCAGAACTCAGCAGCCACAAATTGCTGTTTCTTTTTTCCTTCTCAAATTATTGAATAAGTAGAAAGTGGACCTGAAGGTTGTGGACTGTTTTAAAATAAAAACTAGTTTCTCACTACTTCTTTGAAACGTCATTGGTGAATTTCAGTCTTGTTTCTACAAAAGTATTACAGTTCTTCCACACGTGGTTCCCACTACATGGAAAAGGTCTCATTAACTGAGTGGAGCTGTTTGGTCTCAAAACACTTCAATTTTGGAGCAAACTTCTGGCTTCATTTTTACTCAAGGTGAGGTTGAATGGGACTCTGAGCAACCTCACCTACTTGAAGATGTCCCTGCTTATTGCCAGGGATGGGGTTTGACTAGATGACCTTTGGAGCTTCCTTTCCAAAACAAACTATTCTGTGATTATATTTCCCAAACTTGTACAGAGTTGCCTTCAGGGATACAAGAGAAGTGTTTAATAGCATGAATGGCATGGAAAAACTAAACATGAAGTAATTATTAGGGTTGGGTGTTTTTTTCCTTTCGAAGAGGAGAAAGTGGACATGAAATTAAACAGGAAATAAATCGAACAATAGTATGTTTTGGGGAGCTCGGTGGGGGTTTTTGCTCTTTTTTTCGAGGAGTTTTTGTTTGCTTATGGCAAAGCTATCCCTGATGGCTTGATTTCAGGGAGATATGTCATTCAGGAGTAAGTTTGGAGTTAAAAGAAAATTGAAGTTAATGAATTACTTATAAAACTATTATCTGTAAGTGATTTTTGACCTGAAGTCCTTAGGAAATGTGTTTTGTTTGTAAGAGGATCAGATATTTATAATTCCTTATTAAAAATTAGTGAAATAAGAAAACAAGTAGCTTTTCTTGGTATCAGAAATCAGACATTTGTGTAACAATTAATACCTTATTTTTAGTTTTGAAATGTTTTTTATATTATGAAGGGTAAGACTGATAAACCTAAGAAAAGAGTAACTGAGGTATGTAGTGGTAAAAACCACAGGGATCTTCAACACAGGAAAACACCAGCTGATATGGCAAAATATGAGAAAAATGCAAGTTGGACTGGTTTATATTGTGCTGTATTTCCTATATCGGTGAACTCCAAAGGGTCTATACATATATCAGTGTGCTTGAAAAAAATCAGTGCACCTCAAAAGTCAGTGCACTTGGCCAGTGGCTGTATGCCTACGGGTTCCATAGCATGATTCTTTTGTGTCTATCCCCTTTTCCTGTCTCATCCCTCAGGGAAACAGATGAGTTGATTTAATATTAGTCAAAGGATGAAATCAAGTCTTTTAGTCAAATAAACTCTTTAGATTCTAGTAAGCCTTGGAACCATGGTAATCTACTCGACCTAAGTGCTGATTTTTTTCAACATCTTCCTTTACTTGATGTCTGTTTGCTATTTCCTAATATACAGAATTTTAGAGAAGAATTCTTACTTGGGAGCACACTAGCTTTGATTTCTCAAAAAGTAACCCCCCCTGGAGAATTACAATAGGAAGAACTTCCATATTAGTCAGTTTGTATAGCAGTGGGGACAATTTTTGAGCATTCTGAAACAGTCTGATAATAAGTGTTATATGCAACTTTCAGTTTTTCTATCATCTCTTTCTACATGTTTATAATTGATCTCTGAAATAAAATACTGAAAGATTTCCCTGAAAAATGGGCATTTTCATTACTGATGTGCTCAAACATATCTTTATCAAGCAAACTACATGAAGTAGTGCCTGAAGATTTAGGAAAATTCTAGAGTTTGTTTTCCAAGACTAGTGTTCGTTTGATTCCTTAAGCTGTAGCTTAATCAGCTGTATTTAAAACTCATCATCTAGTTTACTAAACTTACATTGCAGCTTCAGGTGTGAGTAACGTGGAAATAAGCCTTCAATAATTTCATGAGATGGCTGTGTTAGTATTTCATTTTGCTGTATCATCATCACTTACACCCTGTGCTTTATGATAGGGAAGATCTTGTAGTTAAACTCTTTTCTTTGCCACTACTGAGCTTTGATAATGCTGGGAGTTCTCTTTTGAAAATTCCTTATTTCACAGTATCCTAAAATGCTTATATTAACATATCTGTGGGAGTTTTCTCTACTACATTTGAGTAATATAAGTGCTAATAATCTAATGCAAGTTATATTAGATTGCTGCAAGGGACGAAAAAAAGAACTGATAAAATCTCCACATGAATGTGATATATATTTCAGGAATGCTTTTCTCTAGTCTCAGTGCTTTAGACTTTAATTTTGTTTTGATCCTCAAAATAAATATCTCTCTTGTCAATACACCCCCACCCCAACCTTCCCATTCACTGGTACTAAATCTTTTTTTCCAGGGTGTCTGTTCTTATTTTCATAGTCATTATGCCTTGTGCCTGGAGAACTCTTTTGATCCTACCATCAAAACAGATTTTCTGAGGCTAACCAAGCCCTTCTCTCTTTAAATCTGTTTAATAACAGAAGTAAATGAACCAAGATAATTGGATTTGAAGTAAAAGTTGTCATTTACAAGTATTCAATTTGATTTTTTTTCCTCATCTTCTTCGTTTTCCTTTTTGCCCTTTGGGACCATAAAGAAAGAAAGAAAGGGATTATATTTAAAACAAACAAACAAACAAAAAAACCACAAACAAATAAACCCATGAGACAAACCCCACAACAACAACAAAGACAACCAAACTAAAACAACTCCACCACTGATGCCCCTCAAACATATATTAAACATATAATGAAATTATTTATTTTCTGAAGAATGTGAAAGTGAATTTAAAAATCAGCCCATTTACAGTATTGAAGGAGTCACCTTCCTCAATCTGTAAAGCATCCATTAATGAACACCATCTCATTTCTGGTTCTTTATATATTGAAATTTGCCTTGCTCAGTTGTTGAAATTTCTAGGATGTTTTTGGGTGTGTTTTTGGTTTTGTGGGTTTTTGTTTCATTTTTGTTTGTTCGTTTGACCTGAAGAACTAGAAACAATTCCTTTTACCAGTCAGGTTGATTGTGTATTTTAAAAACTTCAGTTCAGCGAACTCCTTTGTTGGGCTTCTTGGTTTCTTCCAGGCCATGCCACCACCTTTTCAGGCTGCATTCCATGAAGTCTCTTGCATGATTGATTAGATTATTCTGGTTTTTCTTTCTGGGCCCTCTTTTTGGTAACATTGTACTCTCGTACAGAAGTGGTCTTCGTTGTTAAAAGAACATGTTCTTCTTGGCCTGACTTGGATCCTGTTTACGGGAATAACATCCCAAGAGGCACATTTCCTTAGAGCCCTTGTTAATAAGGTGAGTGAGGGGCAGACGTTGAGTGCCAACTTCTCAGTACCTCAAGTACTGCCCTCCCTTTTATCTTGGAACTTTTGGATGGCACCATGCCATTTGATGTTGCACTGGTGTCACTGCAAGGTACATAAAGGGAGAAGGTGACGTACAAAGCAGTCTTCTCTCTGGGAATGTTTCCTTGTAGAAACTTCTGTGTCTGTTTTGCTTAGGCAAGTTGCAGTTACAGCGAGAACAGCTCAGAAGCAACCCTGTGCCTTACTAAACTGCAATTTGAACAGCTAAATTTTGTAGAAATTAATCTGAGAACGACCATGGCCACTGTCAACAGGCTTAACTCAAACTGACCTGCTAAACTTCTTCAAACCTAATGTTCCATTACCGAGGGTAAGATACAGGTGGATAGCTGTCTGTGACAGGGCACAGAGCTGGACTGCAACTTATCTTCCATCTGTCTCTCTGTCTTCAAAATCAACTTCAGAAGAATCTAGTTCTATAAAACCCATCTTGGTCTCCTACTGAAAATGGGATCACTTATTCCAAATTTCCAGATGTTGTTTTGGCAGTGTAACAGCCATTCTCAGCTACCAGAATTCCTTGGGTTTCTTTCTGATGGACTTCTGTCTCCAAAACAATGTTTTCCATGCTAATGGCCTGGATATGGTCAAAGGTTTTCCTAGCAGAGCTGGCTGAAAAGAATGCAGACTATTTAAAAGTCCATCTGAGATTATATGCTATTTTGACGTTCTCTTATGCATGGATTATTTTTTAACCAAATGGGAAGTCACTTTATAAAATTTTGGAGCAAGAGGTTGTGTTTGCTTGATCTGAGTATGTGAAACTTTCATTGCTCTGAAGAGGAGGGAGAAAGCAATGTTCTTTGCTGCAGAAAGGAACATTGGCTCCCCCCAGTACTCTAAATAGCTCTTTCAACCCTTTTTATGGAAGATTGTCCTATCTTAAGTTATTTAATGTGGTGATTCATATTTTCTTCTCTTTCAGTTTTGTGTTTTGGGAGTTTTTTTAAGCTATTGACGGGAAAAAAATGAGAGGGGAAAGGCACAAGTTATTAATCTAGCCATGTAATGTCATCCTGGAACTCTAATCAGTAACAATGAATATGAGATTATGAATAAGGAAGATACAGACATATCTGAGAAAGCTTATTTTGAAGACAATAGAACTAGGAGTTCTTCAGCTCATAAGATTTGGAAAATCAACATCCACAACTATATTTTCATCACATGTGCTGTTTTCTCTGTGGATTTCCAGGAAATTTGATCTACCTATTTTCCTGGAGGTTATCTGGATGTTGAAAATAGGGTGATTGAAGTGAAACTTCATATTTTTATTTAGGCTTTTAATACTTAGGCTTTCAGATACTTTAATACTGAGGCTTTCAGATTGTGTCTGTACTTTTTTTGTTGTTATATATGTTTTGAAAGATTATTTTTTTTCTTTCATCATTACTAATGTATAGGCACTTATTTCTTTGTCTCGTTCTTTTCAGAAGGGAAAACCATCTTTCAAATCAGTGTCTAGATGGGTTAAGGTACGAGTTCTATGAACCTGAGAGCGATAATTGTTCTTTTCTGTCAATTATACTAGAGATCATTTTTTTAATTCCTCTCCCCAGTTCCCTGCACCCCCAAATTCCGGTACTATTGGGACAGCAGAAGTGAGAGATAGTAGTCATCTTAAAGAGAAACTGCTGACACAAATCCTTTGGATTTTTTGCAGACATGTAGTACAAGCCATAATGCCTTTTTTTGCCTTTGCGTCTCTGAAGATAAATGGCATACAGTAAAGAAAATAATTAGATTTCCCCTTTCTTTGTATTTACAAAAAAATTGAGAAGAAAATGTCAAAAGCAGAGATGTGATAATTAAAACTTTGGTTTCTGTTACTATACTGTGGTATATATGTGCACATAGAATTAAATTGCTTCACTTTATCTTGACATATTTAGCATTATTTGTGAAATGTGATACAATTAAGACTATTTTTTTCAAGGACTTATTTATCTTTTTATAGTAAATGCTTCTATAATACAATAATTTAGGAATCAGTTTCAAACAGTTTAAGAAAAGTTCTGTGAGATTCCTCAATTTTATTTGTATTTCTAGCAAACTTCCTTCTGAGTAATATCTTACAGTGGAGAATATAACAATTTTGTCTAACACTGGTAAAGTTAAAAGGAGGTGTATTAAAACCCTGTCTGTTGAGAGGTGTCTTTTCCTCATTCATTGAATGCTGGTCTGAGATGAAGTGGCTGCTGGGCAATTAAGAAGACATGGATGTCAGAGGAGACTCAAGCTTCTTGGTTTTTGAGCATAAAGAATAAGCAAATGCATTAAGGGCTGATAATGCTTCTTACGAAGAAGTGGTTTAATGGGCAGGTTATGTTGGGATACTTAAAATATTTGAAATAGAAATTAACAAGTAGAGTTCTTATTTCTTTAACTCATAATTACAGGATCTTCTGTCAAGTTCTTTGTTTCCATTTGACATACATGTGTATTTATAGAAGGCCAATCTATGGGGGGGGTTGCCAATAAAAATTGATTTACAATTGAAAAATGTAAGTGCTATGCACTGAAGTTTCTCACCTATGATATTTGCATATTTCTCTTTCTTCATTTTGTCTTGCACTTTATTATAGAATCATTGCTGACTTTCCTCCTAGTGTGCCCATTGTTCAGGGCAAGAACTCTGTTAAATGTAAACTAATCAAAAGTCCTAAGTGTTTGACTTTTAGATGGTTATGTTACTTGTAAAGCAAAGAATCTGGAAACAAATGTGATTACTGTTTATCTGCATTTTATATTTTCCAGTTCTTTAGGTTATTTTCTTAAATAAACAAATAAATACTACCTACTTGGAGAAAATACTCTTTTTAGAATGGTCCAAAACTAACCACAGTATGTAATATTCCTAGCCTCCTACATTATTTGGCATCACATGTAATTGGTTGCCCCTTCCACAAACTGCAGCACCATCAACACCAAACAAGAACTTGCAATTATTTTTATTTGGCTTAGATTTAATGGCTCTGGACTTCCTTTAATTTTTTCCAACATAACACTGGATATAATATGGTTTCCTAATGAGAGCACACTCTTCTGATGAATGGATGCAATAACTGCTATTAGTGTTTCACCAATTGTGATTTTTCAGATAGAATTGGATGAGAAGCCTAATTTTGGAACTCTAGAGAACACAGTTATTTTCAAACAATCTGGAAATACAGTTTTCTACATTTTTACATACAGCACTAGAGCAGCATTGGTGTTACACAGTACAGTCGTCTTGTTTCCTTGACCAGCAGAGTTTGGATGGTTAAAAAAAAATCTCTCAGGTTGATAAGCTGTCTTGGCTGTTGAGTTAATAAAAGGTGATTCTAAGATGTGAATATGGCAAAGCTGGAACTTGTCCTCTGACTTTCCATTTTTCTCATGCTTATTCTTTCATCCTGTATGTGGCTTCATTTATTTATGGGGTTTTCCTTGCTGTTCTTTGGTTTCAGATGCGAGTGTCTCACTGGTTTATGTGGTTTCCCCATGTGTGAGGCAGGCTCCGTTCCCCAGATAGTCTCACGTGGAGATGGAACACCTGGCAAGTGCTGTGATGTCTTTGAATGTGTCAATGGTATGTGAAACCTTCTCTTACACTTGGAGAGGAGGGTTTTATCTATCTCTGGAAAATGCTGGGCATTTGGTTATTTTTGTGTTGTCAAGATCTAAGAGAAATAAATAATTTTCTTGAGGTTCACTCAGTAAGAAGGAACTGGAAGTTTAGGTGAAGTGGGAAACTGTCATTTATAAGTTGTCATGCTTCTTTAATTTCTAAAAGACTTTTCCCTGTGACTCAGGGAATTACAGTTTTAGCAGAACTCCCTAAACACTTATTTTTCATGTAGTCTTTTGCCAGTAGCAGACACTAGAGTCCTTCTAGAAGTGAAAGTTTTGTTAACCATTGCAACTGCTTGTTGCAGCACTGTAAGTGAAAGCAAGCTGTTTAGATTATGGGGTTCTCTTTCAGAATCAATTGCAGACTAAATTTTAACACAAGTGTACAACCATTTAACACAAGTGTACAACAAATTTTAAGTCAGTGTAGGAATATATTTATTCTCATTCTTTGCTTCCCAATCTAAATGTTTAGAGGATGTTTTAAAACCTTCAATTTGTTACGCAAGTGACTATATTTCAGGACTTCTCTATATTATATGTGTATAGAACTTCATCTATGCTATATAGGGTGAGTTGTGAAGAAACTTGATATTTGCCTATTGGTAAGGGGAAAAACACTCTTTAAACATTTCATGCTCAGGTTATTTCTGAGCATAAAAAATTACAAGTTGGCACAATATTTATTAATTAATATTTATCCAGCAATATTTGATCCTGGTTAGTGATGCATGTGTCATATGTTTGAAACAGCCATTATTTTACAATAGTCATTTGATATGCACATAAACGTGCATAGAGAGAGAGAGAAAGGCAGAGATTTCCCCAGGAGAATGTTTGTGGTATTTACACATATCAATATTTTAAATACTGAAATGCTGAATCAAAAATAATAGTACATATAATGGGATATTGTATATAAAAATTAAGTTCTTTCATATGAATAAAAGAATTTGTATCAGGAAGTCTCACAGATTCTTTAGCTTTCAGACTAATACTTTCACTATTTGGGATAAAATTGTACAAATGTAACTTACCTTAGTTTTGTTTATTTGCTACCTGTTATACTAAAGTAATACTCATGTTCCTTTGTTTCATATTTGTTTCATTCTGTTAAAGTATTATTTCTGAATCTAATTTAATGAATCTGAATCTATGACACAGCTCAGTGCAACATTTGATTCAAGATTTGCTTTAGTAGTTTGAGCAAGAAATAGAAAGCCAATTTCTGATATGATGTCTTTACTGGTGTGAAACAGTCTCAAAAGTACAAACCACCTTGATAATTGTTTCTCTTCAGTCTGTATATTATTTGTGGGTTCTGCTAACAGAATTATTGCAGTATATATTATAGCAGGTGTGAGATGGAGCTGTTTAAATTGGCACTTTTTTTGTCCTTAGTCATCATCTTACTCTATTTCCAAGGAGCAGTTATACTCATTTTTCCTTGGTAACAGTGAATTTGGACTGTCTTAGCACTGTTGCCCTGTGCATCACTGCTTTATTGCTCGCTGTAACTCACTCCAAAGATTCCAGTTGCTTTTGGGTCAGAATTCCTTATAACCTCTTACACATTCCTAATCTTCACCTTAATAGCTTATGAATACAGAGTAAATTGCAAGAAAACTTAGGAGTTTTTGAAGGGAGGTTGATGCCACAGGGGAAAGTAGAAAGGCCGGATTGAAGAAAAATGAAGACTTGTAGATTTGTCTTGTATGTATCCTTAAAATCAGTATTAATATATTACAGTCCAGTATCAAAATTATCTTTTAAGAAGTTCTTAAAAAAAATAATTCTGAGAAACCTGGCCAGAAAAGTTAAGTACTTTTTTTTAGAAAACAGCATTTGTCATTATGCAACTTATTGCTACAATCAGATTTTTAAAAAATAATTCTGTATGATGTAACTTTAAATTGCTTCAAGCAAACTTCCAGGTGCAGTTATTAATGATGCTTCACTTTGAAAAGAGGAAATAGTTACAAGCCTGAAGATGATAAATATTTTTAATAACAATCTGTGAGCAACTGTGAAACTACTAATGAGTGTGTGACATTTGGATTGTGTGACAGATCATTGGTAAAGAGAACAAATGATCTGCATTGCTTTATAATCTGGGTTTTTTCAAATGCATTTTGGGATGTTTAGGTGGTTCTTATTTCAGGCAGAAAAGTCTTCTAAAACCTCTAAATTACTAGAAAACTAATTCTGACAAGAACTTCTACATAAATGTCTAAGGCAATGACAAACTGCTAAATATAAACTGCTAAATATGTGTGTGTAATAAATCCCTACCATTACTTTGGTCAGTTTACGATGAAGACAAGGGGGGAATGTTGTTTGTGTAACTGATAGTTGAATGTAATATCCAGTTCTGTTTCTAAAAGTATCTTGAAATACTAACAAGTGCAGAAGAGATGCAGTCAATATCAGTAACAGATGGAGAAAATATCTTACAGTGATAGGCTTAGATCAATTTCTTCACATCATTAAAAAAAATTACCATCAAAGTAAGAAGAGTCAAATCTGTAAGATCTAGGACATGCTGTTCTCAGCAGTGGGAGTTGGCTGTTGGCACAAACTGCCAGGAAGATGCTGAATTTCTTATCTTCATCCTTTCCATTTAGGATTAGATGCCTTTTTAAAGACTGTGTTTTAATCAAATGCAAGTTAATGGGTTTATAGACAGTAATTGGGGAAGTTGTGTAATCAGCATTACCAGCAAGTTCAATTGTTACTTCTGTTGGAAAAGCTCTTAAAACACACAAGAGGATGGAGTAAAAAGGACATGTCCACACTCACATTAGTATAGTTTTCCTGCTATTATATGTCATCTATTGGATGTTAGAATTAAATGATTCTTTTGGTGCTGGAGGGAGCAGTCAGGAAGATTAGTGATCATCTTTGCCTTAAAATAAAGTCATCCATTATGAACAAGTGTATGTAGACTGCAAAAACTCCAGTTTGTATATTTAGGTAACCCTAATGGTGGATGTTAAAGCAGGCCAGACTTCTGCAATATTTATTGCAAATATGAGCAAATGTGATAGATGCAGAGTTGCGTGTTCAGAGTATGGGCTTTACTGCACAGGAAAGAGCTCTGCTTTTGTTGTAGAATAGGAGTGGCCAGTGCTGAGAGGATAGTTAATGGCAGCAAACTGTGTGTCATGTAGAGACTCTGCAGTATGTTCCCTTTGTTGTTTGTCATTGATTTTGGGACAGATCAGTTATTATTTCATGAATGTTTTTCCTGGATTTAATATAAAATTGATTTAGAAGCTCCACAATATCTGTAGGTTTTGTGTGATTATCTTTGTTAACCAAAACTAGCTTTTGGTTAGTCTGTCTTAGAAAAGCATATTAATCTGTAGTGAGAGAAACTTCTGCAGTAATTACTCTTTTTGTAGATTGTGAGGTTATTGTTCCTGTTTGATTATAAATAACTGCAGTAAGTCAATACACTAATCATTATTTTTCTGCTTCAGATTTATGTTGGATGTGTCTCCTTATGCTTCCCATCGTGTGCAATCTGCTGTTTCTCATGATTTATTCTATAATTATATAGACATAATTAAACACCAAAATATCATTTATTCCTGCTTGGAAACGGTCCTGATATTTTGAGTTAATTGGGGCTTGTTGTTAAGACCTACTGTCTGTGGCTGTTCAATCTTTGCGTAGGTTGACCTTCTTTTTGGATTTTTTTAATACAAAATAATTATTTAAAAAGTGCTAAGAACAACTTTCTTATTGGTTACAGGAAAATACTACACTACAGAGGTCTGATGCTCCTAATAATTCTGTGTGACATTTTAATCATGATGAATGTATGCAGATATCGGAATATTTTACATAAAACTGTTAGACTAACTAACATAAATTTATGCTTTTTAAAGCAATGCTGTGTTTAAAAGATTTCATTATTACAATTAATGTACAGGTCTTACTGTCATTAGAATGTGGTTCTTGTCCCAAAGGTCAGTCAATTTGAAAGCAAATTTTAAGGCATACATTGATTCCTTCATTTTGAAGGGAAGCATCTTTGTAAATAAAATCATTCTCTGTTGTTAAATGGTAATAGGAATCAAACCAAAGTTCCCTTTTGACTCAATAAAGTTCCTTGTCATGATTTATCTAGGATGAATGTTTGAGCCATCCCAGAGCATGACCTGCCTGGTCTTTGGATGTCAAAATGATAGCTCAGACAACAGTGATGCCTACAACATTATTATTTATTTTTGCTTCTTTTTCCTTGTCAGAAGAAACATGTTTACTCTTTAATTTGTCAATTAAACCTTGCAACTCTCTGGAATTGTCAGCAAACACTAGTTTAAAATGCAATAGTGATATGATTTGTTCATTCATCTCTGCTTAGAAGATGACTGGCTGGCTCTTTCTCCTACTCTTACATTCTTGATGACCTTCAGAGCAAGCCACAGTTTGTACATGCAACAGAATTTTAGCCTCAAGGAGACAGAAGCATGAATTGCTAAATTTAAGTCTCAGGCTGCCATAAAATAGTGTAACTAGAAGTATAGCTAACTATATACATCACTGCTTCTTGCATATGGGAATCAGAGATCATCATAGTGGTGTTCAGTAGTGAAGTTTTAGGGCAGAGTTACACCCACAGTCAAATGTGCTCATTTCTGAGCAGTGTGAAGTAGATAAAGAGGAAATAAAGCAACATGGGAAATTTATAGCAAATAATTTCATCTTAATATATGAAAAATGAGAGTTTTGCCTGCTATGTGGTTCCAGGGCCTTGTAACAGAGCGCACGTTTGGGGAAAAGTGAGAGTGAATATTACTTTGTTTAAAGGCAAGTAATTCCAATTGCCGTGAAGTTTCCCCACTTGCACTTGCCTGAAAACTACATTTAGAGAATACTATCGTATATTAATGTATATTGAGGGAAAATTGAAAGAGAGATTCCCACAATGCAGTCTTACACAAAATTCTGCATTTTACAGAAGCTAATTCAAGGATTCTTCTGATCCAAAATATATTGCTCACCAGGACTTCTATCTTCTAATCCTGGTGTGCTGCTTTTCCTCAGGGGGCAGCTTGTAAAAAAAAAAAAAAAAAATGGTTCATCACTAAATTACAAACATCAACAAGTGAATCTAAAGAGATTGAAAGCTGCACATGCAGCAAGAGTACAACTGTTTGGAAACAAGAGAGTATCCAAACTTGTCTGTTCTCTAATTAGGTATTGATGCATGGATCTCTTCAATATAAGTTGCAGTAAAGCACATGCTGACTGTGAGCTCTGCCTTAGAAATGTGAGAGAGCAATTACCAAGCGTCCTGCAGCTACTGCCTTCTGTCAGTCAGGGCTTTCACTTCTCAATAAGTTTCCTTAAAAACAACTGCTGCTTTAAAAGGATTGTTGATTGCTTTGTGAAATAGGATAAATTACATGTGTGTGAGTGATCCTCATCAATGGGTCAAGGCCAAGGGGACCAATCTGCTTACTGCCATAGCCATTTGTGAGCTGTGATTTTAGAGTCCACCTGTGCTAGGAGTGGCTGTGGAGCCCCCCTTCCAATCCCTTTTCCCTAGGGGGTAAGGTATGGACTTTTGTTGCCCTGTTCACAGAAAATGGGACTACCCTGATGCATGCATGAAAGTAACAGGCATTGATGCTGGGAAGAATGGATCACACTTTTCCCCAGGACTTAAGGTTTTGACCCTTTCTGTACTGCTGTTTCAGGTTGTACTGATGATGCCATGGTAGTACAGAAGTGATGTCCTACATCAGTAAGATCATTCACTTGACATAACACATAATATGCATTTTATAACTCCTTGTGATACTTTTTTTCCTCAATTGAGAAGATAAACTGACAATGACATACAGGAGGCATTTCTCTTTTCTCTATGCCTTGTGGCTTTTTTTCACACTTGCATCTCTATACAGTGGTATTGCATTGGAGGAGAGATTAAAAACCCTCTTTAATCACCCTTTTTGTCACCTGTTGGTGCACTTACTCTTCTCAACAGTTGCAGATCCATTATTAATCTAAAAGGAAATAAGAATGGCCTGTTTCTAAAGAGAGCATCAAAGAGTACTGAAGGGATTTGATAGGAAATATAGAGTCAGCAAGGAATTCACTGAAGAAGGAAGAATGGAATCCAAATGAATCACCTGACAGACACCACAGAGTTCCCATTGTTTACTGCATTAATCCTGACAGTCTTTATATTGCACTTTCATTAAACTTAAATATTTATGTGTGCTCTTAAGAAAAATGGATTTGACCAGGGTTAACAGAGTCTGTCTGAGAGCAGAGAGTTGATTATAGTCCTAATACTGATTAAACAGTACTGTATGTTTCTCTCTGGCTATCCAAATCCACAGATTTTTGTGGTAGACTTTAAATAGACAGCTGCTTAAAAATTAAGATGCAAAATGCAGCTTGTGAGGAACAAAAGATAACAAATTGTTTTGTACATAATAAAAGGCAGATTAATATTAAAGGAAGATAATCTGATACCAAAGAGGTAAAGGGATTTACTTGTTGTGGGCTGAGATTTTGGGTTTGGGGTTATTGGTTTTTATTCAGTCATTTTGAAAATCATGGCTAATTACCAGTCACAGTAGTATGAGAATTTGGTCTAGTATAGTGAAAAGGCAGATCAGTCTGCCAGACCAAGTCAAATGTTTCAGATCCTCTGAACCTCTATTATACTTGCTGTAGTCAAATTGGGAACGGTATGTGAAACAGTGCAGATCATTACCAGTTACTTTTAAAACAAGAGGCAAAAGGAAAATGCTGAAAACGGAAAACCAGTCAACCCAAAACTCCTGGTAAAAAATATTCAGTCTGTAGATGCGTATAAATCAATAAAATGTAAATAAATATATCAGGAGGGTAGCAATTGTTGGGACCACAACTGGATGTGAAACCAAACTCAAAGCTCTACAGGGGTTCACTATGAGTGGGAGGGTTGATCAGTGGGAAGTAGAGACTGAGTTGTAAATAACAAAGTTATTTTTTTAAATAAAAAAGGACAAAGTCTAACTAATTTTGTTCATGCCAGTTAATGAAAAACAAGATGCTGGGTAGATGCTGTGAACTGATGAGATGTCATAGACAAAGAATATTAGGTGTCAAATGGTATAGTTCTGTTTGGTTGTAAAAGTTAAAAAGATAAAAAGTAAATACTTCTAATATTTTCTTTGAAATAGTAATGTTTTTTGCCAAAGTGAATTGTCTTGGTAAGCTAATATCTTCAGTAATGTTCTGTCTTAGAATCACAGATTCATAGAATTAACTGGGTTGGAAGAGACCTCTGAGATCATCAAGTCCAACCCTTGATCCAACCCCACTGTGATTACCAGATCATGGCACTCAGTGACACATCCAGTCTCATCTTAAAAACCTCCAGGGACGGTGAATCCACCACCTCTCTGGGCAGGCCATTCCAGTACCTGATCACTCTCTCTGTAAAGAACTTCTTTCTAATATCCAACCTAAACCTCCCCTGGCAGAGCTTAAGCCCATGCCCTCTTGTCCTATTGCTGATTGCCTGGGAGAAGAGACCGACCCCGACCTGGCTACAACCTCCTCTCAGGGAGTTGTAGAGAGTAATGAGGTCACCCCTGAGCCTCCTCCAGGCTAAACAACCCCAGCTCCCTCAGCCTCTCCTCATAGGACTTGTGCTCAAGTCCCTTCACCAGCCTGGTTGCTCTTCTCTGGACCCGCTCCAGCACCTCAATATCCTTCCTGAACTGAGGGACCCAGAACTGAACACAATACTCAAGGTGCGGCCTCACCAGCGCTGAGTACAGGGGAAGGATCCCTTCCCTGCTCCTGCTGGCCACACTGTTCTTGATGCAGGCCAGGATGCCATTGGCCTTCTTGGCCACCTGGGCACACTGCTGGCTCATGTTCAGCTTCCTGTCAATCAGCACCCCCAGGTCCCTTTCCACCTGGCTGCTCTCCAGCCACTCTGTGCCCAGCCTGTAGCGCTGCAGGGGTTGTTGTGGCCAAAGTGCAGGACCCGGCACTTGGCCTTGTTGAACTTCATTCCATTGGAGCCAGCCCAACTCTCCAGTCTATCCAGGTCCCTCTGCAGAGCCCTCCTGCCTTCTGGTAGGTTGACACTCCCTCCCAACTTGGTGTCGTCTGCAAATTTGCTGATTTGCTCAATCCCCGCATCTAGGTCATCGGTAAAGATGTTAAACAGGACTGGGCCCAGCACTGATCCCTGGGGGACACCACTGGTGACCGGCCGCCAGCTGGATGCAGCCCCGTTCACCAGCACTCTCTGGGCCCGGCCCTCCAGCCAGTTCTTAACCCAGCACAGAGTGTCCCTGTCCAAGCTGTGGGCTGCAGCTTTTCCAGGAGTATATTATGGGAGACAGTGTCAAAGGCTTTGCTGAAGTCCAGATAGACACATCCACAGCCTTCCCCTCAACCACCAGGCGGGTCACCTGATCATAAAAGGAGATCAGGTTGGTCAGACAAGACCTGCCCCTCCTAAACCTGTGCTGGCTGGCTCTGATCCCTTGTCCATCCTGTTGGTGCCGTGTGATTGCACTCAGGATGATCTGCTCCATAACCTTGCCAGGCACTGAGGTCACACTGACAGGCCTGTAGTTTCCCAGGTCCTCCTTGCAGCCCTTTTTGTAGATCGGTGCGACATTTGCCAACTTCCAGTCATCCGGTCTTAGATATTTCTAGGTGCTTAAACTCAGGCAGAGTTGCCAACACTTTGGCAACAAGGCTAGAATTCGGTGTTTTTCTCAAAGCATGGGAGAAATGGTTAGACCTGTTATAACACCAGACCACAGCCTTGTGTTACAGGTTTGGAGATTTTTTTTTTCCCCTGCAATACACTAGAGGCCAAGCACAGAGGTACTGGCAATGAATGATGGGCTATGCCAGTACCTCACAGTGGTACTGAGACTGTTGCAGATGCCTGTGCCCTGTTGATGTGCCTAGGGCTGAACTGATCACAACATTTATTTTCTCTTGGGATGAACTGACAGAGACCACTGGGATTTAAACACATTCCTTTGTTATGAAGAATATGTCTTGCTTCCAAGAATTGTTTGGCAATTTCATCAAGAAAATCTGTCACTCTTTGGGGGTTTTGGAGCACAGCCACCACACTCTGTGGCCCCAGCTCCTCCTTTGGCTGTCCTGATGTTTTCATGTAACCTACTGAAGGATGTTAAAAAGTAGCAATGCCTAGTTTCCAGAAGGAGTAGAGAGAAAAGGGGGATAGCCTTGAGGAAAGCCACAGAAACACAAAAGCATGGCCTGATGAAGAAAAATTAAATTGAAAGAAAGGCTTGCATTTTATGTGTAAGAGAGGATGAAGGCAGAGGATGAAGGAAGGATGAGGTGTCTTAAGAATGAGTCCTCTTAGCAAGAAATTTGCACATTGGAGGATATGAAGATGGAAATGTAATGAAACTTGGGAAACTTCCTTTCTGCTTGTTTTCTGTTTCTGTGTTACCTGAATTACCCCCTTCTGTGATTTTTGCGTAGTTACAGTAGTTAAAACTGTGGAATTGTTTAATAGGTAGGCTGCAGTTTCTCTGTTAGTGGTAGTTGTAAAGAAAACGGGATTTATCAGGTAGAGCTGATTTTGGTTTTCCTCAGCAACCCAAGTATCTTTTAACAGTTTTTACAGACTGGAGGTGCCACAAAATAGTATTTCATTCCTTTAAACTGTTTAGGTATGTATAAATAATTGTATAAATTCATGCATAAATAATTGCACTGATTTGCAGGTAATAGTTGTGAGTTTGTTTATTTCTGGTTTGTCTGTTTCTGGATGATCTTTTTAGAAAATACAGGACCAAAGGACTTTCAGAATGGTCCTGTAATCATGTTAATAGGGAATACGCTGCACTAACCAGTACAATCTGAAGAGTAAGAACCCACATAGTTTTTTTTCTATCTTATTTTTATATGATTGCAAGACAGCAACAGTATAGCTTGTGGTGTCCTGTAACATTGTTATGGGCCAATTCCAATGAAACATATCCTTCTCTTTTTTAAACTATCAGCGCAGCTTTTTAAAAATGAAAAGCTTCTCTGTATTTTGTTTATATGGACACAGGATTGAAGTTTATCAGTTTCCTTCCCTTTCATTTAATAGAAAGTTCACAGCACTTGCCCTAGTTCCTTCCAAGGCTCTGGTACAAATACTTCTTTTTGCTAAGGGAACATCTGAAGTGCTAGAATCATGAACCTTTTAATCCTTTAAACAACAGAAAATCGTTTTGAATCTTGCTTCTGCTTCAGAAAAGCTGGAATTTCTGATATTACAAAAGAAAGTGCCCAAACTTGCCTACAGACATGTGATGCCTGAAGCATCTCGTGTGTACCACGTGCAGAATTGTTGCCTTGCAAAGGGTGGCTTCTCAAACTTGGACATGTTTCTAAGCTATTCCTTGACTCTAATCAAATAAAAGCATAAGTATTGGAAAACTAAAACCACTCAATAACAGAAGTTTTGTTTTGGACTAGTTTAGCAATAGAACTGCATTTCATTAGATTTAAATGTAGAAGTTAAAGTACCTTAGAAAAATAATTTGATAAAACAGATTGTGGCCATTTGCCATTCAAATTGGTGATAGAGGCCTTGAGAAATAACCACAGTTTGTGTAGTATGAGACTCTGGTGTTTACTGCAACCCTTACATTTAGGGCTCTCACACCCAGTAAAAAAAGGCTGTGGCCATGAGATCTGTAGAGACAAATATGTGTCAGAACTATTCATGCTTGACTTGATATAACAGCAGAGATGTGATGTCATCTGTCCTTCCACAGTAAGTATAAACTCTGTATTGTTCTGGGAATCATCTGCTCTATCCTCACTTCTTTCACAGGTGGGCATTAGTATGTTAGTGCTTGGGCTGGATCAGTCTTGTATTACTGGCTTATCTGAGAGCTAGCAGACACTGAATTTATTCACGAATCCGTGGTCTGTGTCTCATGCCCACTGCTTTGTTGTTGTAGCCTGCATCAGAAACAGGATTTGGAGTCTGAGATATGTTTAACTGTTTTGTGCTATGAAGTTTGGTCAATTTGAATTACTTTGTGATGCAGCGAAGCTTGAAGAATCCTACCTGTAGTTTTTCTCCTTATTAGCAAAACAATGAGTTCATGATTCCTGACCTCTAGGAAAAGATGCATTTATTTAATGTTAGCTTTATGTTCTTTCATTGCTTTTTGACTATCAATAAGGCAATAAAATTGGCACTTTAAAAAAAAAAAAAACAGAGTACTGAGAGAATCAGCATATTGTGGTGGAAGAAAATGCATTATTATAATTTCATTGTGTGCTGCTCACTCTTTCATTAGGCTTCCACCTGGAGTATCTACAGCTAGAGATTTTTGTTTAGTGCTTGTTCTGGCTTGACTCAGTGTCAAGACTGGAGTCTTATATATACTTATATATTACTTTGGTTCTAACCAAAGTAATCCTTGTCTTGTAACTGGATGTATAAGCTTAGGTCTATAGTTCAGTATAAATGTATAAGCTGCCATAAACCTGGATGGTAAAAATACACATATAGTGAAATTCTATGGTGGTTTTCATTGTAGAAATAAAACATACTGCTTCCATTCAGGATTTGCAGTTACTTGCTTAGTCTTGTTTGGACATTTAAAAATGAATGATAATTCATTGAAGATGATGTTTCTGCTTCTAACAAGGCATGAATTCATATCTACTGTTTGGGGTGGGGGGAAACTAAAAATCTGGAAAGCTGCAGTCAAAACACTGAAGCTAGAAGCAAATGGATTAAAGGCCTTTTGAGTTGTGTTGGCACTTTTTCCTTTTTGAGAAGGTTTTTAAACTAACAGCTTGAGCTACATAAACTTGAAATATTTCTCAAGTGTTTGTTTATGTGAATTGCTTTCTAATGAGGTCATAGCTGTTTTCCCGGACACAGTGGTATTTCCTCTTCTTACTCTTATTTTTTATGCTGCTTTATACATTATACCTTGAAGACAGAACAAGCATATAAAAATCAAAGATTGCTCAAGATGCTTCCAAGTTTGAACTCTAATGCTTTATGATCATATCAAATGACTCAAGGCTGGAGCTCAGTATAAGCATATATAGGAAATAAGTATTTAGAGTTTTAAAGAAAACCTTGTCAAAACTTGTTGTCAAAAGTAACTCAATTTTAGCTCTCAAAAGTTAAGAGAATTGGGGTGGGCTAAAAGGAATCTGCAAATGCTGAGTTTTCATTTGAATACATTTCATCTCCCATATGAGATTGATCACTAAGCAAAAAAAAAAGAAAATCACCTGACCACTAAGTGGGCAGTTTTCAATCCTATGTGGTCAGGCATTACGTATACAACCAAGTAGTCATTTCCATCTATTCTACAGAAATCAGAAACATGGACAATTATCTTTTTTTTTTTTTCTTTGCTATGTTTGCTTCAAATGTGGTGAAACATAATGGTTTTATCTACAGTCTGGTAACGTTGTTGCTGAAATAGCTTCCTGTTTGCAGAACCTTTGGCTTTTCAGACTGCTAGATTCATAACTTCTGAAAAAAAATACATTGGTTAACTAGATAGTGCTTTACGTCAGGTGGCTGTTTTCGGGTATCTTGGGCTAGTGTCATAGGAGGACAAAAGGTTTATTCTGAAGCAGGGAGGAGGGAGGAGGCTGAAGTCATTGAGCAATATAATGATGATAACATGAAGTCATGATTTCCTAATGACTAATGTGGAGTCTTATAGTTGAACATAAAGTCAGAGTATTTTTTCTACAGTGTCTTGGGTCACAATGATTCAGCCCTGGGCAGTGGAGCTTCACAAATCGTGTGTGGGGGATCAGTTGAGCTGATTGAACAGAGTACTCATTGCTGGCAATAGGTGGTGGAGTTAGGGGGAAGTTCGTATATGTGGGGTAACTGCAAGGTCAAAAGCCCTAAGAAGACCTTATGATATATTCATGATGATCTACTTCACAATCTGGAACCAAACATCTTCAGTATAAAAAATAATATTTATGAAAGAAAACTGATTAAATCTGCAAACTGTTCCAATTGTCCATTTGTTTAGTAAGCATCTAAGCATCTTTTTTTTTCCCTTTCTTTTTTTTTTTAATGCTAACAAAGTAAATAGGTAATGTCCTTTGCAAAATACTTCAGAATTTTCGCAGGCTTTTATTTTCTAACAAAGGTTGGATTTAATTATATGTCACGGCTCTGCTGTAGATAGAAGCATATGAGAAATAGCTGCCTTATGTTTTTGAAACAGTAAAGTGGTCACATAAATGTTATTACAGTTGAGTTTATGTTTTGTGGGAAGTATAGCTGTGAGCTGGCTGTTACAGGTCCACGTTGCTTGAACTAAGAAGTGTTCAGTTCTGCATAACAGATCGTGCAGTCACAAAATGTTTGTTGGGGTTTTTTTTAACTTATCGATTGGACAATTTGCTTTAATGCAATTTATCCACCTGAGTACCAAGTCCTGCAGAAAGGAAGATTACACTTAAGAGACATGAGAAACTGTCTTCTTAAAGCAGAAAAATCTAGTGTTTCATGTGCTGAAATCTGAAGTACCTTCAGGCTTATCCAGAATGAGAAATATTTAACACCTATGAAGAAATACTAGTGCTGGAACCTTCCTTCAGGATTTTTTTTAAATTAAGACTTTTAATTGTAAGGAGTTACTCTGAAAGTAATTTTGAATAGCATTTTATTTTCTTCCGTTGTTGAAACATAATAAAATGTACCGTGTTCTTAAAAATAAAATAAAACAAGATTTTAAGTTTTAAAAATGAAAGAAAAATCAACTATCTCTTTTATATCTGTTCTTGTCAGTAGCAACATGAGCTTAACTATTTTCCATTTAACAACATCCGTAAAATACTTTTTTCTTTCTTTCAGAAGTGAAGCCAACTTGCATATTTAACAGCATGGAATATTATGATGGAGACATGTTTCGGATGGATGCTTGTCGGTTTTGTCGATGCCAAGGTGGAGTCTCCATTTGCTTCTCTGCCCAGTGTGGTGAGCTACACTGCGACAGGTACTACGTGCCAGAAGGGGAGTGCTGCCCAGTGTGTGAAGGTACAGTATTTTTTGAATGCTGTTTATGTTTAATTCTGCTGCTTTTTTTAATTTGCCTGTTTAATGGAAATGAGCAAACAAGGGCTTTTGTTCTTCTGAAGCTTGTAGATTCCTCCTTAATTGAATTTATTTCTTCATTTTTGCTGTGCCTGAGTGTGCTGTTTTGTTCTTTGCAGCGCTTCTCTGACACTGACACTCTGCCCTTTCTATACAGAGCTGCTTGGCTTTCCTTTCCCTTCTCTGCCAGAACTTCCTTAACCACGATCAAGTGTGCAGGGATTTTGCAGGGATCTTCTTCACAAAGGACGTAAAAAGCTGTTTCTAATTTCTGCACTGGGCATTTAGACAGGCATCTCCATAGCAGCAGCTGTGGCCCTAAGACACATTTCCATTGCTTTGCAACCTGCTTCTTTTCCTGTTCAGCTAGAGTAATGCATACACCTTCTCCCCTCTACAATTTTATATATACCTCCTTTGCCTTGCTGAGAACTTCCTCCTCTGCTTGCTAGGCCTGCAGTCCTCCTAGAAAGGACTCTCTGTGAAATTTCATGTTGACCCTACTAGAAAGTATTGGAGGCATTTTCTGCCAAAATACAACCAGGATTCCAGCAAATTGGCATGGACGAGCACTCTACATGTGGATCTTGCCCCAGTGGGGATCAGATTATGGCCACTGTGTAGTCAAAAGGCCTTTGAAGCACTCCTGCTCCCCTTGTTTAAATGTGAATTTAGGAATAGATTCTCAAAAAGTGAAATCAACTGGACATCTCATATCTCCTCCTCAGATAAGAGAAATCTAATAATTAAAAATCAAAGCTCTGATCCCTTTCTTAATAACTGAGGTAATGTTGACACCTAAATTGACAAGGTAAGTCTTCTAAATGGGCAGTGTAAATACTTAACAGCCCACACGTTCATGTTTTTCTAGTTGTTGAAAAGGTGGCATTTTTTTCTACCTGCTTTTCTTCTGTGGATTATTTCATGACTGATTTTCAAGGTGATTCATTGTTTCCTACTAATGTTTACTTGATGATAGAAATAAAAAGAAATATGAGGCTTTCTTCTTTTCTGTGAGAATTCTAATTTGATGTGAGTTGTGTAGTACAGGCACAAGCCGTTCTTGCCTTAACTCTAGGAGGAATTCTTTCTCAAAGTCCTGTAGGATATATCAGCATTAGGATATGTAATTTGCTGGTCTCAATTTATAGCTTTAAACACAACTGACCTTTTAAGGGTACCAGGAACTTTGTTCTTTGAGTCACATAGAAGACTATTGCAAATAGCAAAAGTCTTATATGGCTTTTCTGTGCTTTCTCTGTATTCCTCTGTCAATCAGAATCCTATATATAAGTTGAAGGATAACATTCACTTCATTTGTTTGTTTATGATTTGATTTTTGGCTGAGTCAAAATAGTTATTTACAGATGCAAGGAAATCCTAAAACATGAAATGTGCAAAGTTAAGAGCTTAGGAAACATTTTAAGTGCCTTTTTTTCACAAACACATGGTTTTTGGCTTAATCAAAGCCAAAAACTAGAATTACTAGAATTGTGAATATCACTACATTTCAGGATAGGATAGAAGTTGTGAGCAGTTTCAATCCACATATTCCGTGTCATAAAGTGGCTTATTATAAGACAGCAGCTACTAGCACCATTATGTGTTTTTCCTACTCTCAAAATGCATTGCCTTCCTTCCAAAGGGGAGTGATAAAATTTCCTTTAGATAGGACATCTTATTTCTCCCAAGTCCTTTAAACTTAACCCTCCTGGAAAAATAACTTCTAGGTAAATCACTTGTGCTTATTTGATGTCCACTAAAAAATGTTTTCAGTTGTATCTATTGCTTTTATTATATTGGATTTGCTTTAATATGTTATTTCTATTACTGCTTGCTTTATAAATTTGACCTACTTACTGTACATTCTCAGATACTTAATTTTTAAGCCTGACAGTTATCTTTTTATTATCCACCATGATAAGTTGTATATATTCACATAATGTATGTATTCTTTTTGCTATTTATATTAGTGCAACTATCGCATTTCTGGAGTAATACTATTTCTGAAGAGTAAAAGCTGCTTTTATTTCAAGTCATGGGTTTGCATTATTTGTTGTTATATACGGGGTTGCATTATTTATTTATATGAAACTTGATGAGAAATGTTACATAAAGTATGTTCCCTAAAGTTATGTTAATTAAATACCAAAATCTTCATTTGATTTCTAGCACGTAAGTGGGTCTTCTGGCTTTCAAGGGGAAAAAACTTCAGCTGAAATGAAACTGAAAACTGAGCAGATCATCTGTTCAGAAGAAATAATATATCTCCAAAGCTGTGATAAGGTGTAGCTTAAGGCAAGCTTCTTGCTCTAGCAAGTAATGTGCCAGAGGTCTCATCTTTGCTCATGGTGTAAAGTAGTGATACAGTGCTGACATGAATCATTCCAATGGTTCATTTAGATGTTTTCGGTTTCCTTCAGAAAGCTGGAACGAAAAAGGAATCAATAGATCTAAGATCCATGTTGTTCTGAAAAAGAAAATCAGAAAATCAAAACATTAAACCTCATTCTTCTACAATTCCTCTCGTTTCAGACCCACTTTATCCAGTAAATAACCCTGCTGGCTGCTACGCCAATGGTCAGATCCAAGCTCACGGAGACCGCTGGCGAGAGGACGACTGTACCTTCTGCCAGTGCATCAATGGAGATCCACACTGCGTTGCCACGGCCTGTGGACAGAGCTGCCTAAATCCTGTTAAAGTCCCTGGGGAGTGCTGCCCGGTGTGTGAAGGTAAGACTGGTATTTCCTCTTATTTTGCTTTGCTCTGTCATGACTGCTGCTCTCGTGGTAATTCTTGGCTTACTTAAGAATTTTGGAGGATTGAAGTAGCTAGTACAGCATTGCCTGGTGACTGAATAAACTACTGAGGGCAAAAAACATCAGCATGGTTTAACTACACCTGTAAGTGGCAATCCCTGATACTTTTTTGGCCCAAAAGAGTATAGTAAGATCATTTAGTATCAGCATTATTCACTAATGTTGCTCTTAGCTTTCCTTAAGGCTTATTAATAAATATAGGATAAGTTAGAAGATCAAAAATGTTCAGCAGTTGGTGTTACTGTTAACTGGATTATTCCTGGTTTCTTCTTCATCAGTGTCATTTAGTTGCAACTGAAAATCTTTTTGCACAACGTAGTTTGATACTGGGCATAAATATTTCAGTGAAACTTATAAAAGGTGGTATTATATGGGAGATATGGTATAAATCACTGAGATTTAATTTAACCATATGGTAAAATGCTTGCCCAACCTGACAATGGAAATGTGAAGACTTGCAAATTGAGACAAAAAAATATTTTAAATTATATACATAATGTGCGTTTAGAATTGCATTTTATGGAGGAGTAGTTCATCAGGAAAAAAAAGGTTACAAAATTTAGAATTGTTTAATCTAGACCTGTGGTCAGAGCCATCTTCGCAGTGTACAAACACTTGTGGGTGCTCAATGAGCTGCCACTCAAGATTTTTTGTTCTATATCTGATAGAAGAAAAATATTTTTGTGTATCTGCATGCGTCTCAGGGCCCTTCTTGGTTTGCAGTATTCTTCCAAGTAAGTTCACTGAGATACTTACTTTTTAGGACAAATTTGAAGAGCATAAGGGTTTTTTACAGATGCTCTTTAATTCCAAAATTCATATCACAAGGTATGAAGAAGGTGTCTGATAATGTGTAAAAGCTGCCGGTGAATTGTAGGGAGTTGCTACTTGCCCTGAATTAATTTTACTATGAGGAAACAGGTTAACTACCTTTAATCCCCAGTGATCACCTCATGATGGATATCACAGAGTTATTTGCTGTCACCCCTCATTATTTAGGTGTCTGTGAGCGAGCTTGGGAAGGTAGTACAGAGAGAGAGAGAGACTGATGGATGTATTTTCAATCTTTTAGTATGTTGAGAGGATTTTTTTTTTTTCTCCAGTGAAGGAAGGATAAGCAAATATCTGTGATTTCCTGTTCCAGACTGGGGAAACTGGATGAGAGATAATTGAATTAAATGCTTATGTATATTGAACTGAGCTAATTAAGAAGAACTGTGGGCAGCAAACAGGGTAGAATGTAGGCTTCCATCATTCATTATTGAAGGTTGCAATATAAACAAGCTGGTGCTTCTTTAACATACCACATTAATGCCTCTGCAGTGCTTTCAGGACTCAAGTTACCTCATCTGGACTTGGTTAGGTGATTCTATGCAATAACATTTTCTCTTAGAAAATGCATAATATTTTCTCTTAGAAGGAGATGCAGCTAGCAACTCTTTAAGTCCATAAAAGTTTTGTAATTGTTAAGGGTGTGGGGTATGGTGTGAAATTATACTTATGATACAAATAGACGAAGACTGACACAATAGCACCATAGAGTCAATATTTAAATGAGGTCCTGGTGTAATTTTAATTATATTTTATCCAGAAATAATCTGGCTTCTTATTTGTTTGTCATGTTAACTGTTGTATGATATATGCTTAATTGTTGTCATCTGGTTTTGAGTGTGCCATTTGGAAGACAATAACACTGAATGGTATTTTGAACAATTATCCTAAACTTTAAGGTTAAAAGCATCACATTTAACTTGGTGTTTCTTTGATAACACATACTGCCAAATAAACAATCAATGGGTAACGAATTTATGTAAGTGATGGAACAAAAGACCAACTGGAAGTACTTTTAGTTCTTGCCAAGAGGAGATTTAAGTGTATTTGGGTACCGGTGATCAGAGAATATCTGAAAACACTTGAATCCTTTCCTCTTTCTTCCCTTTCCTCTCCCACAGCAAACTAATATAACAAAAACAGATTATTTTGCTCCATTACTGCAAGTTATTTAATTCCAGGAATCCAGATTTGGGATTATTTCAAGGATGAAAAATATGGACTGTTAAAACATATCAGTGAGTTCAGGTGCTAACACCCAAAATTTAAAAAAATTGAGTTTGCAAGAAGCAGCTTTGGATGACTTCATGAGAAATTATTTAGCATATGAGACTTATCTTGCAATAATAGGAAATAAAAAATCCCTGAGAAATGGACCATCAAGGGTACCAGTAAATTTCTTGAAGTTATATTTTGGGGCATCAAATGAGTTCAAGGCTACTATGCCTTTTGATCAGCAGCCTGAATAAAAATATTTAGATATTTGAGAGCAAGGTGTTACCAGATTAGAAGTTTGAGACTTGTGTGTCTTTCTGAATCTGTTAACATTTTTCTTTGAAAGCACACATTAAGAAAATTCCAGAACATTAGGAAAAAATAACAATCTGTTAAAGGTTGGCTGTCTGCATTTAACATTAAGACTGTGTATTTTAAAATTATTTTTGAAAAAAGTAAATGTTTGAGCTGACGGCAGCAGGGACTAGTATGTTAGTCTTAGACTTCCGGCCCACCCCTGAGGTCAGATAGCATCATGTGTCTTAAGCCTTAAATCTGAGATTAGTAGTGTTTTTACTTGGAGTTTAATACATGGGTTAGGAAGTAAGTACTGTCTGCCTTCATTGCAATACAGGTGTTGCTTGCTAACCCAGTAGGAAAGGGGCTTCTTCAGATTTCTGTTCTCTGGTTTTTTCCTTATGGTAAGGCTGAACTGGGAGAAGTAAGTATGCCATGGCAAGACAGGCCTTAAAAACATTGCTTCCTTCACACGTCTTACTGTCCTGAATTTTAGTTATATCATTTTAATGGCAACCTCATCCCATTTAAAATGCTATTTTGTTTCTGCCATCACTGATATCTGTTCTCTTAACCAGGTAAACTGCATGGATTGGTGCTCCTTCCCCTTTTAAGTCAGTTTTTCACTCCTTTTCCTGAGCATTGATTCTGTTGATGATACGAAAGTTCTGCTGCTGATACTCACTGTGTTGTTACAACCTAAAAAGTTGTTGCAAAGAAGAAGATAGGACAAGAGAGAATGGAATTGGATTACAAGAGGGAAGATGCGCTTTAGAAGGCAGACAGTTGTTGAGGAAAACAAAATTCTTCCTGTGACATGTTGGGACTAAGGTTGTCTTTTTGATGTGTTCAGGGCATGGCAGTTGAATTTTCAGCCTCAGTGAAATGAGATTTGCTCAGAAAATTGCTTACATAACTGAAAGCAGTAATGGTAAATCACGTGTAGCTTTCAGTGTTAACACAAGTGATGGCTGTGGCTCAGCAATGTATAGCTCAATATAAAGCTGCTTTACTTTTTTTTCTTTTTTTTAAACTAAACATCAAGGTGATCAAAACCCTTTTGGCAAGACATCTTGGTACAGTATATCACTTCTTGCCCGTTATCTGATGCAGCGATGACCATCAATAGAAGCCTAGTGTATCAGGCCAGGGAACTGGACTGCTCTAAGGCGGCTGTTTCCACAGGGAGAAAGGCAGAAAGGAAAGGTCACAGAAAAAGCACAAAGCTGGAGACAGAGGCACAATGAGATAGTTTGGTGACGAGGGGAAGACCTTCATCACTGGCCTGTCCCCAAACCCAAGCTCTTCAGTTAATACAGCTTTTCAAGCCAGGCATGTCCTTTCACTGGTGGGAGCTGGAAAAATCAGGCCCATTCTGTTCTGTGGATCCAGCACAAACAGTTAGTTTTAAACTTCTGATGGATGTTTCTATATAGCTTCTATAGCTGCTGTAATGATATTGGTCCTTTGGGATTTGCCTTTGTTTGTTTAGTCTATTATCTATTCAGTTTGTTTTTTCTCTTTCTTTGTTTGGTTTTTATTAAGAGCCAAGGCTTAGGTAATCAGACTGGCCCTCTGTGCTTTCCCTGTGGTTTTAGAGCCAGTGGCTTCTTGCAGCACAAGGAAGTCTCAAAGAGAACACATTTCTACAGATTTAATGAAAACAGACAGGTAGACAGGAGAAAGTGGGCTTTCAAGTGCCAAAAGGGACTGCAAAATTTTGCTGTGTGCTCACACTTCTTTTGGCTTAGAAGTTCTTCACAGTGGCTGGCCTGGGTTCATGTTCTGTTGGAGCTAACCAGATCCATTGGCAATCAAGTGCAGTTAGTATTGCTACTTACAGAGCTGCTTGTTTCTCTGCTGGCCTAACAACTCTTTTCTTTCCAAATAATTTTACTGTGGTTTAAATAGCAATTCCATTTTTAGTGAACTTTATTTTAAAATAGGGGAATATAGCATATCAATATATAATAGCATATGAATAATACTAAACAAGCTACCATGATAGAAATGACCAGGTTTCCCACAGACCATCTGGAAATTGGAATAATAGCTGTGTTCACAGCAAGTAAATATTGGGTAAGATAGTATGAAAATACCTACATTTTTTCCTTTTTTTTTTTTTTTTTTTAAACAAGATAATAAACACAAGTGTTCAGTGCTGGCATTGATGCAAAAAATGCCCCTTAGGAAAGTTTATGGTTGCTTCTGTTCCCTTGCATCTCCCAGAGGCTCAGGCTATTCATAGGGATGCTGATATGCAGTAATTGGTTATCTCGAAATACGTCCTTGTGCATGAGAGCCCTCAGGTACAGGTGGCAGGGTGCCAGCATAAGCCATGAATGAGAAATTAAGTGTTAAACAAAATCCCCTGAGAGGATTTTCATGAATAAGGCCCACATTACTTTGCTGTTATTATGGCTGACACTTTATCTTCACAAAAAGAAATTAACATTTTCATCAATAAAGGGCTGCAAACTCTAGCTGAGATGTAATTCAGTTCAGTTCCTTTAGCGTGTCTAGCACTTCATTAAGTGAAAACAGGCAGCAGAGTCCAGTGAAAAGAAACTTGATTCATTCAGGATGAAGTCAGTGGTAGTGAGGAGTGTTCACTGACATGGGTTTGGACCCAGCCTTCTCCTTAGAGCATGAAGTATAAGTTATTGTTCAGCAGAAGCACTGTAGCACTGAACCAACCTTTTCATCAAAGTCAATTAGGGGATGCAAACGCCAAGCTGTAGAGAATTGGGCTTACTTCTGCCAGATCATGATTTAGTAATAGTGATTCTAGACAAGACAGCTGAGCCTGTTGAACCACACCATCCAGAGTATAATGAAACCTACTGCCAGTGAAAGTCAATGAAATTCAGGAAGACTGTGCTGCTATGAAATAACATTTTCATGGGTTTCAGTGATTCATTGTTGAGTTCAGTGGAAGACTACTGAAAGGATAAATAACCAAAGAATCTTAATGAATATATGTATCAGTGCAGCTAAGGATATCTCACTTATAAAAGAGTTCCTCTAATTCTTTTCAGTGCCTGTAACAGTCATAGATTTGCCCCAAATGTACACTAATTTAGTGTTTGCTGTATCTTTACCTAGTAACAATAACTGAATGGCCTTCTTAATGTATTCAGGCATTTCTTGATAGGCTTAATTGATTCTGCTTTAACAAAGGTGGTTATTCCTTAGTCTCACTCCACCTAAAATTGTCAAAAAAAATTCTTATCAGAATTGAAATACATTTGAAGAGTATGTAAGTCTTTGTTAAACTGAAAACTGGAAGAATTGATTACAACACACAAAAGGTTTTTAACTTTACATCTTGGGAGTAGAAAGTATGTATTTGGATTGCATCACTGCAAGAAAGACACATACACACCCCCATGCACCATTGATTCATAGGAAGCTTCTTCAGATTGCAGCAGTAAAAAGTCTTTGATTATAATAGTTACTTTGAAGGAGAAATACATACTTTAGTAGTTTCAGGTTGACAGTATGAATAAAATTTGAGACAAAAGGCTGCCAAACTAAACTATGTGCTTGGAAGTATTAATGAATATGTTTTTGGAGTTATTTGTGACATTAGAAAATTGTATCATCTTAAGTCCTTGCATACATTTTATGAATTGTTATGCGATGCTGAATTGTTAAACCCTGAGAGTTAACACAGATAGCTAAATGCTGGGAAAAAATTTCCTGCAAGGCATTAGGTATTTCAAACCCAGGAAGGAAATTCCTCAGCCCAGGACTCAGGACTGATATTTTTCATGTAATGAACTGGAGGGGTGGGGAAGGCTGGAATGCAAACTATGAGGACGGAAAACATTTAGTCACTCTTGGAATGATATGAATGTTTTTACAGGAAGCTTAAGTAAACACACATGCTGCTGCTTAGTAGGCTGCAGTTAACTTTTTTGGACAGTAGACAAAATTCAAACAAGTATGCAGACTCGAATGAAAGCAGCGCACCCTTCAGGACAATTTTTTAGCCAGTTGTCACTTAAAGCATTAGGTAGAAACCTAGACTACTGTTCAGTTTCTTTTTTTTACTTTTTTTTTTTAATGGCAAATGATTGAACGCACTGATGCAGTATTTCAAGTCAGTTGGTGCTGGTTTCATAGGTTCAAAACATCTTATTTCTTTTAAAGGTAGTCTGTGTTATAAAATACTACAGAAGAGGGAGCTATTTCACTTTCCCCAAACATGGGCATGTTCTTTATTATTCATGTTGGAGGTCTTTCTTGTTTCTGCTTCTTTCTTGTTTCTGTTCTCCTTGTTTAGAACATCATTTTGATTCATTTTATCTTCCCCTCCCTCCCCTCCCTGCCACGAAGAGGTTTTCATTTAATGCTCCAAAAGAGATGTTGAACATCGTAAAATCCTATTCTGATGAGCAGAAAAAAACTTAAGATACAATAGTTATTTCCCTGCTTAAACCCAATTTTGTAAAACCATGGAATAGGTATTTCCCTCACATGGTATTTCTGCAAGTGTGAAACAAATCCTGTCTGGAGTTAAAATACTGCATTCCAAATGAAACAAAGAGATTGGTTTTCATGTAATAATAATAATAAAAATACCTTACCAAGAGGTGAAGTGTGGGTAATGTATTAACTTAAAGGATTAAAGAAGAGAAAAATGAGACTGATAAAAGGTGGTTATGGCTGTCACTAAATAACACTTCACAGAGAACTGATGTTATAAACACCCGGAAGAAATTTTCCTTCCTGAATAGAAGCTAGTTTTTAAGTCATGAAGTAAATTTCAAAGAGATGGTGTTAGGCAAACATTTACTTATATTGCAGGAGGAAGGTGATCAGTACTTGGCAAAAGCATACAGAAATCATCAGAAATTGAAATGTTTGTCTTTGGATTTCGATTTCCTTGATTAGGATCCATCAAGGATATCGCTGTTTTCACTGGAAATGTCCTGAGTTTATATGAAAGTAAAATTCATGGAGTCATGCAAATTAGAAAGGACCACCAGAGATTTTCTAGTACTGTCTCCTGCTCAGAGCAGATCTAGTGACACAAACCAAAAGCGAATGCTTGGTGCTCCCATATTATGTGACTTTGCAGTACAGCAGTAATCCGTCTTCATTTTCTGATACACATTCAGTGGCCAGAGTTCAGATTTTGAACAATTAAGACTGGAAGATGGGTATAGTTTTAGGAAGGATTTTTTTTTTTTAGTTCACTTCTATATAATTCTTTAGTTAATTTTAATAAAGTCTGCAAAGTTAGAAGAAAAAAACACTCAGATAAACAGTAGAAGTCAACAAGATAGCAATAATTCATCTCTGATTTTTTTACCTTTGTTTTTATTTTTTTCCAGGGCTTCAGCAATCTATGGTGTATTTTAGTTTTCTGTCTCTTCTTTTTGATAACTTGAACTGATCAAACTGTGTATATAATAAAATTCTAATCCTGAGAAACAAATTTTCCCTCACCTCACTGAAACATGAGTGCATCAGTTTCTCTCCATACCTGAATGCTTTGGTTGAGCATCAGCTTAGAACCTCAATACTCATCAAAGTTTAACAAGATCTATATATAAGGCACAGTACTAGACCATCCTGTGTTCTAATGTGTGTGTATATATAGTACTTCTCATTTTTAACAGACGAAAATGTTTGCTCTTTGTAATGCAAGCTGTATCACATCACTCAGGAGAAGTGGGAGGTCTCAGAAACCAAAAAAGAGGGGACTAGGGATTGATTTTGTTCATATTACAAAAGTATTATAGATAGAAATATACCAGTGAAAATATTCTACCTTGACAATTTTATTTTTTTTTTATGACAACGAGTTTCTTTATTAGTATCTCTAATGTAGTCTCCTTAAGGACAAAGCCAGCTCCAGCCATTACGTGTATGTCACTATATTCCTTTCCCTATTTCCCCTTCTTCCCGTTTCAAGCTAAAATGAATGAGATTCAGGGTTTTGATCACATATTTTAATATTTTTCAGCGGACTAGTCAGACGGATGAACCACTAGCGGCTGTATTATCCATTGTAGATTTCAAAACTGTTGAAGTTGTTTTTAAGTAAATAGCAGGGTAAAAAATTAATTCAAATAATTTTACCAACCTCACAGCAGACAAGTTAATAATCTTCTGCACTAAAATTCAGCATAGAAAGTGTCAGGTTTAGAGATATTTGAAAGCAAGATGTTCTAATAGGAGTCTGCATTTAACCTTATATATAAGTACTTGACATCAACAAAATCTGTGCTCCATTAAACAATCCATTGTTTTCATCCAGACTCTCTTCAATCCCCTTCTCTCTGTTTTCTTCTCTCTTTCTTTCTATGGTATAGTTGTATCATTGGCAAAGCACACAGGCAGAAACAGCACCCGTTTTTCCCACCCATTGTGTGTGCATTTGTGCACTGGATCTTTCTTCTGCCGTTTCTACCAAGAGCAGCAGTGAAAACCCGGTTCAGCTCATGCAGTGGTACTTGCTTTTTCAAGCTTAGCTACTGCTTGCCTATTCAAATAGCCAGAAGTCTGGCATAGCAGAGCTGGCTTTATTTGTTGAGTCTTGTCTAGTGAAGTGAAAAGGGCTGATTTTTTTTTTTTTTCCCCCTGGCTGCATTTTTGCACATGTGGGGGCAGGGAATGAAATTATTTCTTTTGTCCTCTACTTGCAGCTCATTGAGAAGCAGGCATGCATATAAAATTACTGTATCTCAGGGCTTACCTTTAGGGAGAGGAGGGGTCAAAAACAGCTTCTCTGGAAATGCTGAGGATGCTAAAAGCAGGCCAAAAAGTGGAAGGTAACAGAATAATAAAATACAATTAATAGGAGACTAACAAAATCCTTTCAAATGGATATAAAACAGTTCAACTTCACCCCTTGAAAGAAGTACCACATTACAGGGTGTATCAAGCACACAAATAACTGTTAGGTGTTCCCAAGGCATAAAACACAGAGGTATAGTTTTGGAAAGTCACCACAGAAATTGTATAACATTATATATATTATACCTGCTCTTTTTCTGAGATATTAAATTATAGCTACAATTAAAGGGAGGTTATCTTGAGGGGTGGACTTAAGTAACAGACAGTAAAACACAATTCTCTATCTCTCTAGGTTTAGTTGACACCCAAGTGGATCAATGAATACTAATTAACTTGCATCTCAACTTTCAGTAAGGTTTTGTAGGGGTTTCTCTAACTGCAAGTTTTACCTCACATTCTGCATTCCTATGGTAAAGCTGTAGTCTCCTTCAGTCCTCCAGCTTGTGTTACTGCCTGTGAACTTTGCTTTGTGTAGCATTAATGATTCATATGATTTGTAGTGGTTTTAACTACCTGTGAGTATAAGCATTGCTGTGGCTTTTTTGTCACTTGAAGTGTAGGGTTTGGGCTTGTTCGGGCTGGCTGACCAGGAACCTGAATGCAGCTTCAGGGTAACTCTTGCATTCCAGTCTTTTGCATGTTTAGGATATTTTGGTTAGAGAATGGAATGAGGTAGGAAAGGAGGTTTTCAGAACAGTCACCAGATGCTAAAAGTCAGTTTGGTTGCAAAACTAGTTTATATACTCAGAGTCTTAAACAGCTGGGATTAATGAATGGAGTTTCTGGAATGTAAAATGTTATTGGTATATACCAATATGTTCTTTATTCCTAAAGTAATGGTTTGTTAAAGTTGCAAATGTTAAGTATTAGACATGAATATGATTTAGTCAGATAGTTTGCTGAATGTACTTTGAAACAAATACAAAAAGTTCACTGAGCTTAAAAGAAATCTAGTTTGGAAATCCATGGATTTTAAAATACATTGCTCATTATGGTTACTCTTCTGCACTACATGTGCAAACTCAGAGCTGTGAAATGTAGAATTTGCAGAAACCCATCCTTTGACCTCCAACCTAGTAATTTATATTAAACCCGTACAAAAAATATGAAAAATTTTAATCTAAACCAGAAGTTTGAGGGGTCTAGGGAGACATGGATACCATTATACAGATTTTCACCTTGTATATGAACAAAGCTGTTGGTGCTGGTTTATATGTTTATATTTATTTATATATTGTATTGCTACTTTTCTACTAAAAATTATACAAACAGCAGAATTTGAATGTTACTTTAAAACTTTCAGCAAAGTGAGTAATCTGAACCATGACCTCTGACATAAGTTTGAAGTTCTTTAACCTAGCTGTAGTGTCTTTAATGCAGTTTTTTCCCTCCAAACTCTAGTTAGTTGATCTTAACTTTAAAACGAGTAAAAATGTTCATCAGCTGTATAAACTGTCCCTGTTGCAGAGTGGAGCTGGGGAGAAGCTATGAAAGCTGAAAACTGTGAAAGACAATGAAAGCAAAAGTAATAGGAATATTTTCACTTGACTGGAAGGCATGGGTGCAAAATCTGCCTGTTGGACATGGAACCAATAGGCACGGAAATTAGTATTTTGGTTATCAGTGTATGCATCTAACAATCAATGCTGAGTAATATTTTACCCTTATTGTGGCAGTAAAGACCATCTGCCTATAAGTAGGAATAGCAAAATCTGTGGTTTGAGGATGAGAGATGGCAAGGTGTGGCCACCTCCAGTCCATATCATTTTCACAATTTATCAATACATACTTTGAATTCTTTTTAAATTAATTTCCTGTAAGTCTCCATTTCTTGAGGAGACAGGATACACTCAAACAATTGAAACTGTGAAATTAAAGTTCTTTAAAAGTCTTGGCATTTTGATTTCCAGAATGCTTTTTATAGTGCTAATAATGCTTATAATTATAAATTCATTGGTTCTTCAGTGCCTAAGTTCTGTGAAAAATACAAGGTAGACAAAATTAGTCAGACAGAGTAAAAATTCATTTAGAAAAGATAGATGTTTCTTTCCTTCTGTATCTTGTTTTATGATAGTAGTTTTGGAATTTGCTTGTTCTTTACATAAGTCTTTGGACTTTGTTTTATTCTAACGACTTTGTATACTAGAACACATTAATATTTCTGGCTACCCAGTGTATTAAAACAAATTGCATACTCCAACATATTTAAATTATGTCAAAAAGTAGGTATTGTACTGATTATAAGTAACTTCTAATTGGTAGTAATATCCTCAACTTGAAAAGCATAATCTGGTACTACAAAGTATACTGTAAGAAGGGATGTTTTCGATGAATAGACATGTTGAATGGTTTCCAGAGATCTTTCACATGCAGTGAATCTTACATTCCCTTTTAGTATTCAGAATCTCTTCTGCTATAAATTTCATTAGAAGTGATCTTATTCACACAGAGAACAATTTGACTACTGAGTCATGTGCTTTGATGTAAAGCTTGGTAGTATCAATCAACTGAGCTTCAGAGGAAGCTCTTTTCAGTTTCTAAAGCAAAAAAAGCTGCATGAAGTTTTGATGAAATACTTCTGGAGAAAAGTGGGCAAATAAATATTTCACACTCAGTTTCAAATTGCATATGCAGTAAAGCAGATTTCATAGTGAGAAAAAAAAATGTGGTATCTTTTTCCAGTTTTAATACTTCATAAATTTTCTGCAGCCTCATACTCTCTGTGTTGAGTGTACATCCCTTTAAAACAAAGTCTGTTTCTTTTATTGTTTCAGAAGTACCAAGAGTATTCATCAGAAACAAAAATAATTAAAACTATTCACTACTGCACTGTGTATGGATTTTTGTGAACTTAATCAAAATATTCAAGGAATCTCAAATTTATTTATTTTTTCTTACCCCCAGAACCAACTTATATCACAATAGGTCCACCCACCTGTGAGGCTTTGGTGAACTGCACTTTGACTGAAAAAGACTGCATCTATAGCTTCAAGCTGGACCAAAATGGTTGTCGCATTTGTCAGTGCAAAACCAGTGAGTATGCAAAAAGACAGTGGCTTCTACCTTTTATTTCAAGCTGTATGTAAAAATGCTAGTATGCTGGTTTTTTCCATTCATAATGTTGACTATATGTTGTGTCAGTTATGCGAGTGCTTTAAAGCTGTTCATCTGTAAGGAACAGGCTCCTGATTTCTGGCATTGCTTGCTTGCTTAAAATTTTTTTTGGAGGAGAACATGTAATGTTTGACTTGAGGTAAAAAATTAGCAGCTGGGTAGAAAAGGTAATAACTTGGCCCTTAATATTCATTCAGACTTCGAGAAGTCTAGTCAGACTTCCACATTCCATTTTCCTCTGTGTATGTAAAGAATTTCAAGAGCATCTAGCTTTGTGCACTTCAGAAACTTCTGTTGCTAAACAGCCTATTTTCAACTTAGCTTTTTTCATCAAAACTTAGATTTTGAGGATAATTTTTTGAAAATTATATACCTGGGGGAGTGGGTGTTTGTATATATCCAAGCATATCCATATTTAAATTTGTTTCTATAACATATATTGATATTATATATATATATATATCTTCAGTTAACATTTACGTAGGTTTTAACATCTATTTCTTCCCCAAGGAAAATTACTGTGCCTTGTGAGAACTTTGTATGTATCAGCAAAAATGTATTTTCTGTTTGTGTTTCCTTAAAAGTTCAATATTTACAGAAGAAATATAAAGCAATTTCAGGTTGGTTTTTGGAACTGGCCAACAAAGGACACCTGTGGAATACTAGTCCCAGCTACCAACCCAGCCTAGGAGTAGGTTTAAACTCTCTTTCTAGTGCTATTATAATTTTGCAGCTTTCTTTTAGCATCTAAGGCTTAAACAACTAAAATATTAGTTGTGTAATTCCCTTCCTTTGATTTCAATCTGCCCGTTCTCAACCACTTTCTAAACCAATATGATTATTTTAGGTGTCCCAGTAGATATGGTGAAAATAAAACTCTTAATTGGTGGAAACTAAAGAGTTTTAGGATTGGATTCATGTTCTGCTAAAGCAGCAAAAAAGGGGTGTCCTGGCTTTTTTTTTTTCCCTCTGGGGAAATACGCATTTTTTAATTCCATAAGGTAAAGGAGAGGACATCTTAATAAAAGTAAATATACTGTAGGCAATAATGCTGTCATGGTAATACAGAAATATTACTTTTGATTACAAGTTGTATTGTGGAAGGATGACTTTCCATGGATTACATCCATGCTGTCTTGTATTACATGCCTTACCTAGTTCTTCTGAAGGACAAAATTAGAAATGTTTAGTTCTGCTTTTAATATTGTAATTTGATTTTCCTTCTCCTTATATTATTACTAAATTGACTGGGGAGTTTGACACAAACAAGATGGACATAGTTGGCAAGTTACATCATCTATACCTGTGTGTGAAGTTCTTTCTTCCAGTTTGGTGCACAGGAGACACATCACTCCAAAGGATCATTTCATTTATCCTAGATTACCTGGCTGCACAGGTACACATACCACATCCCAGGAAATCTCTGTTCTTGCTTGGAGTATTTCTGATTAAATAGTGCTTAAGAACCTATTCAAGAAAGTTTTTTTCTTTCCAGATTTACTTGAAATTATTTTCATGGTACAGTAGCAAACTATCTGGAGCAAGCTGAATAGTATCATTTGTCTGTCATCTTTTTTTCCACTTAAATAATGTGACTAGTAGATTACTTAAAAATCTCAGTCACTGAGCCAAAGGAAACCTTTATTTTCTAAAGAAGTGAAAATAACAGCTTGGAAGTCTTCATCATTCGGTGGTTATCAATCAGAATGACAGAAATTGAATTTTTCTGTCAAGTAATGTCTCTTGCTTGCAAGGCTCTGGACAAATGAGAATACAAGAAATGAGAAGAAAGGAGGTTTAGGTCAAATCCTATGTCCAGACCTTTGATGTCCAAATCAGTTTAGTTGCATCTTGGCTCTCTTAAAAATATGAGAATGTGTATTACCTTTAGTTCATGAAGACTGATATGGACTTTTGGGAATATCACTGTCTTTACACTGCACCCACTTGTTTTTTGCTGTTCTAAGCTGCTCAACAGAGTCAGGTTTAAAGTGCCTGAGTAAAGGGTATCTCCCTGCCCCCTGTTACCATTTGAAGTCATCATATACTATTTCTACTAATCTCTTTCCAATAAAGCTTCATTTTTTGCTAATTTCTCTTTAGATATCTCTGCTGAAGATTCATTATACTTCAGTTTATTTCAGCCAAAATAAAAGCAAAATGACAAAGTGAAAGAACATAGAGTGAAGATGTAATTTTTTTCTTCATTATGACCTTCATTTACATTCACGTAGCCAGAAATAAGTACAGCAGGTTTGTTTGGAATAATTATGTAAGTAGAATATCGTGAAACTTGTTTGGTGCTTTATTGTAATTTAGTTTCAAGTTTATCCAGGCTGATTCAAGCCAGCAACAGAACAGGAAGGATGAAAGAAGCAAATCATAACATTTCTAGAATATGCTATCAATAGAAGTAGTTTACTTTGTCTTTTATCCTTCTTCATGTTTTTACAGTGAATGCGAAAACATACTGTAGCAGCACACAGTAAAAAACACGCATGCTGTAAAGTAAAATAAAATAAAATATTTTTAAAAAAATTACAAAGTCAGACCATAGTCATTAAGAGAAGGGAGCAAAAAACTATGTTGAGCAAAGAGTGAGCATAGATAGATACAGAGAGAAAGTTCCAATGAGTAGAGATGGAGCCACAAACAATGAGGGAGAAAGAATGATCATACTGACCAGAAACATATATAAACCAAAGCAGCACTACAGGACAGTAAAAGGTAAAAAGTATAATTGAGGATTTAGTAAGAACCACTGCAAATACCAAGAATAAAACTAAAACAAGAAGGAAAAACATTAAATAAATTTAAAAAATTATATAAGATGATACAAGAACACAAAAAAAATTAGCAAAACAGTAAATAAGAAAAAAATTGGGATTTGTAGTGTACAAGAGATTGTTTTTTGTGTGTCTAGGCCTCTGCTTTCATAGGGAGAGCTGGAGTGGATTAAAGTCTTTTGGAGAAGGAGTACATACAGAGGAGTCTTTATGGTAGACCAGTGATGGGCTGTTTCTGAGGCAGGACTCTTGTTGCTGCAAGGAAGACTAACGGGCAGTTTGAATAATGCCTTCTGATTGCAGTAACAGAGGATTTAAAATCTGGTTGCTGCTGGACACTGTCATTCTTCAGTGAGAGTCTGCAGTCAGGGCCTTGTCTATTCCCCATATTAGATTAATGGAAAAGAAAAACGCTTTAAAATCTCTCCTGCAGCTGAGACTACGGCGTTTTACCCCAAATGAATTGAATGTGAAGTACTCTTCAGGCTGTAACTCTGAGCTTGTCTGACTTCAGTATTTTTTTAACCTTTCAAATTTTACTAAAATTGAATTGGAGTGCTGCTGTCAATTTTAAAAATTTGTTTCTTCATTTAGAAGGCTTACCTTTGCAGTTCCAAGATGCAGCTGTCATCCAGTTTCATTAATTCCAGACTGCTTATGGAGAGATGCAGTTGCAGAAGGCTGAGATGAGTCGTTTTCCCTGGACATTATAATACATCATCATCCACTTTGTATCGTGGTCTCTTTCATCTGTCCAAGCAAACCATTCAATAACTACTCAAAAATTAGGAGTCTTCGTATGTTATGTGTTTGCACAGTTCTCTAGACATGATACCACCCTTTCCCCAAATCACATTCTAGGTATATATGCAGAAATATTCTTTTCTGAAGAGTGTTAATTCCTTTTTCTTAAATGAGAAGAAAATGTTTGATATCATGGAGTTAAAAAGGAGGTGCTGTCATTCCCTCTATACTAGCACACACCTGAAGCATTGAAGGTCTTCAATATTCTGGCAAGTCACACCATATCCCTTTATAGATGATGAAGCAGAATGAAATTCCAGCATGGACTTCGGGTTTGGCAATGTGGGACTTCATTTAGTTGTGTAGACATTCAAAGGCAGGATTGGAAGGTTTGACAAAAGTTAGATAGGTGCATCTACAGGCTGTTTATAAATAGCAACAATTAAGGCTGTGAAAAAGTGTATGAAGTGATGACTAGAAAAAGCCTAAGAAAAACTTTGCAGAGACTGACTGCAATCAGAGAACACATCTCAACTCCTCTTTTCCATGTGTTAATCCTTCAGTAGTTAGAGTTTGGGATGGGTTTTGCTAACCTTTCGCTATTCTAGCCAAAATGTGAATATTTCATTCCTATATTCTCATTATTTACTCCAGTTATTTACACTGGCTGATTTATTCTGGTTGTTTAATCTGTACTCAGAGATGTGTTCTAAACACTAAACTTCCTCAGTGTTAATTTTGCCCATTTAAATAAATGTATTTTATGTTTCTTTTTTCTGTCAAATACAGGTGAGACAAATAATTACAAACTAATCATGGAAAATGTACACTTCAAACAGTGCAAAAGTCCTCAAAATAGTAAAATAAAATCGAAATTATGTAACATTTTTCTATTTTAGTACCAATTATCTTGGTTACTTTGATTTAGCAACAAATTCCATGGAAAATAAAGATTATAAAATAAAACATAGACCAGGTAGTCTCCCTTAGAGCAAGGAGAGTGCATCCTGGATTTTTTGAATAATTTTGTAGATAAAAAAAGAATGTTTTATTCTTCTACAGTAATGTGAAAAGGAATAGCTATTCAATATTAGACCTCATTTAATGAAATACAGCCATGGAAAATTTGGGACGAAGCATGTTTGCTAAAAATTTAAGGCTTAGGTCGGAAAAAAAGTACATATTTTAAGTAGAATAGAAATATTAACTCTAAGTACACATGTGCAAGATAGTAGAACTGTTCCCTGAAGAAGATTGAATTGAGATGAACTATTCATGCCAAATAAATTTTATCTGTCTTCTCATTAGAATAAAAGTCTTAAGCAGGATCTCTGAAAATTACGATATACTGGGTTTAGTACAGTAAGAGTAGATAAGAACTTCACTTGACACATGAAAGGGAAAAAAAACCATAAATCCAATGTGCTTAAAGCTTGATCATTCTCCAGCAATCACTGCTGCAATTCCATTTTCGTGAATTGATACGTTGTACGTGAATCCTAGAGTTGTTTAGAGCAAGTATTCAAGCCATTAATTTGCCTCAATGGACTCATGAGGTGATTTTTTTTAAACAGGGTTTTCTAGCATCACAGTGCCCAGTCCCTTCATTTTTATCCAGCTTTTGTGAATCGTGAGCTAATTCTAACAAAAGGAGGGAGGGTTAGTGTGGATCTGTGGAGGCAATATATTCAGAGAATTCCAGTTACTGATAAGTAACCTAGTTTTCTCCTTCATAAATTTGCCTCCCCAGATCCCCACCCCCGAAGATAAACCAGCAGTAGCAATCCACACCGAGAGGACGGCTGAGGAGTGCTTAATTATAAAGGTACTGTGAAACAGTTCTCCTGATATGATCTAGCCTCAGCGTCAAGAAAATAATGCTGGTAAAGGTATGTAGCTAGCTTTGTGTAGCCACACTACCAATTTGCAGAAATGGACAGCAGCCTGAGCCAAGTTGAAATACTTGTCACATATCTAGTAATATTCTCTGGCAGTTATTTTTCTAAAAAGAAAAAAACACAACACTAAAAGTATTTCAACATAGAATGCATTTTCAAAAGTTTTTAGAGTAAGATGACTTTCAGTCTTTGCAGTACAAATATCAGTGTGTCCATAAGTAAAATAATATATTGGAGAAACATAAACATCCCAGTTTAAGAGCTTAACATTTTTTATATACCATACATATGTTAGAAGAAATGAAGTCTTTTTTTTTAAATAAAAGCTGGAATTACAATCAAGCTGTTATAAGTTCAAACAGAAGACATTTTTTATAGCTAAACATGCAATTCATGGAATGGAATTTTTTTTGCTTTTCAGTTTGCTTTTTGGGCAATATTTTATAACACTCCTGTTATTCATAGGTGTGAGGTAGGGATGTGAGCACTCTGAAACCAGGAATAAATTATGCATCCAGTGGTTTGAATTTAGGCCAAAGACTTGTGATTCCTTTTGAGATACATTGCCTCTGAGATACTATACTTGTGAAGGAGAGGTGGTGTTGTATCTGAAATATTCCACTGTTGAGTGAATTATCCCAAATGCAAGGATTGCTGCCATTACATATGATGGGACAGAATGTTGTTGTTATCTTGTTTGTGGGGTAGGCCCTGGACTATAGTAGGTCATGTCAGTATATCGGCTGCTCTTACATGCTGATTTTTGAACATATTTTTCTTCCCTTCAGCAGCCAGTGACTTGGTTTTATAGATATCAGACAACCTTTTAAAAGAAGAGGTGTTGTTAGTGTTGACAGTAAGATACTTAGTGGAAAAGAGTTTTAAAACACCACATAGTTCAAGTGTAGAGCCTCACCATATCTTAGTAATCATCTGTTCTTAAGACAAGACTTTCTTCTACAGGAAGGGTTGTCCCACCACCATGTCCCAAACAGATTCCCTTTAAACAGTGTCATGCTCTTCTGAAACTCTAATATTAGTTTTATTATAGTCTGCACGTATGAAAGTGTCTGTAAGTGGGGGGGAAAAAATCACTATATTTAAAAGGAGTTTATGAACATTGGTGACCAGGCCTAAAAACCTTGCCAATATCTGTATGTTAATAATTCACAAATATGGTTGGCTTTTTTTTTTTTTTTTTGGAAGATCAATTCATCCATTCATCCTCAGCTGTTCTTTGTGCTTGTATATTTTTCCAGCAGCATTATATTAAATTGATCCAAATTAATCCAGTAATTTGAAATTCCCATATTCGAGTCAGCATACAGTGTGTTAAATTGTTGCAACTATAGAACAAAGTATTTGCTATAACTACAGTCTTCAGGGGGCTCAAAGTCTGCAAGCAATAGTTTTTGCCAGTATAGTGAGTACTAGTGAAGACCGAACTACCAGCTGGACTTGCTGGTAACTGACTTTGCTGCTGCTTTTGCAGTCGTGGTTGCACATAGCAAAGAAAACTGTATGGTCGTGTCGTGTGGGCTGGGTTCACTGCTATATGTGTTCAGTGCATGTTTGTCCTCAAGTGAGTATTAGTTCTTCCCAGGAGACTATTTAATAATGTCACTGGTTGAGGACAAACAGCCTTTCCATGATTATTGCTCTAGCCATCTACTGTACATAATTCTTTCGGCATTTTATGAGGTATTTCAGCTAATGTCTGTCCTCACATTAAAAAGCTAAGTATTTCTCGTAAAAATGTGGTTCTATTAGCCTGAGACATTCAGGAACGCATTCATCTTTTTCTAAAGTCATCTCATGTCAGTATCGTTCTGAGATCAACCAGTATCCTGCCTCTGAACTCTGAGATTGTCACATAAATCCTTGCTTCTTCCCTATGGATGGCACAACCTTGTATGTTTGCAGTATTATATTTCACCCCAATATTACTTTATCCCCCTAAGCCCTCCTACTACCTTGTTTAGATGGATTATTTTCTTTATTGAAATTATGTCATTGACATTTCATGTTTCATAAGAAAAATTAACAGGTTTCTACAAATCATGTTTTCCTAAGCAGCACAATGAGAGGCATTTTCCCTTTTGATCCATTTCCTATTGATCACTTTGTTTCTGTTTTAGTCTTCTATCTTTTATCTAACCATCAGTTTAGCTGCCTAGGTGATGTCACTATAACTAATCAGTCAGAAAAAGAAAAAAAAAAACACAACACAAAAAATAACATGTACTGTGTGATCAGAACATTGATCCCATTCTGCTGGAGTTGCAGTGATATGCAAGTGTATAAAGCAATTCTGTAAAACTCTGAACAGGAGTTTTCTTCTGCATTAGCTTATGTTTCCTGTCCAGTCATTTCAGCCTGTCTGATTGCCCTTATACACTTTTGAAGCAGTTATTAGATTAGTTAGGGCTGGATCTCTCCTCTGCAAATACATTCCCTTATTTGGGATTCAGTTTGCTCTTGAAATTTGTCTAAACAGAGGTGGAAAACACCCTCAAACAAGGAAACCCCTAACATTTTGCCATAATAAATTTCCTCAGTTCATTGCTGTTGACTTTTATGAGCTAGTTCTCCTTGTTCTTTAACATTTGTCACTTGAAATGCAAAATCTTTGCAGAAAGTCTTCTTTTACTTATGCTTTCATAATGAATTTATGATTATTTTAGTAGTGATTAATTTAAAGCTATAGCTAAGGGTATAGAAAAATTTTCAGGATGGCAGTTGCGTATACTGAATTTGATCCATTTGTGAATATTTAAGTTTGCAATCTTTTTCTCTTTTTCTTCATTCTCTGATAGCTACTCTCTGCTTTGTGACATTGATTGTTCACTTCATTTTCTCAAAAAAATACTAGTTTAAAACGCTGGACTAGGCCTGTACAGCAGATGTAAACTGTGTATGTGTACCAGATGGTACTTCCTTTTGAGACTGCATGTAGTTGTCATGAGTGTTGCGCTTTGATAGCTCTCCTGAGCAGATAACCTGGAGACAAATAAGATAAAGAAATATGGCAACTAAAAAAAATGTTCTAATTGTTTCTGGTTTTTTAGATATTTTTAAAAATTTTTACTTCCACCTCTTCCTTTCACGTTTTTAAGATACCTGTTCATTTCTTCTATGTCTTTGCATCTGTACCTTCCTGTTTCTTAGCGTGTCTTCATGAGCCTGACGTTTATGGACAGCCACCTAAACATTTCATCTCCATGACAAAGTATGCTTCAGAAAATTAATGGTTCTGGTCGATTCTACCTGTGCAATTCCAGGTTTATTCACCTATCAGTTCTGAGCATCTGCACAAGATATCGTAACTTAAATTATATCAAAGGTCCATTAATTGAAATTGATTCTTTTTGGAGATTTCCAGTGTACTTTTCCATAAATTCTTCATAAAGTTCAAGTCTAGCTTTAAAAATGACGACTACCTTATAAAGTCTTGCATAATGAAAAGTTTAGTTAGTTATTATTGCTGTATGCTGCAAGGCAATAATTCTGTACAAATATTCTAGTATAAAAGCATCATAAATGAAAAAGAAGTTCTCATTATTTTAACTTGCTTCAAGGAAATTCTTTGCATTACACATACATTTTTCTCCTTACCAGAGAAAAATATCAAAGTTTTCTCTGCATTATAATGTTTTAAAATCAGCATTAGTAGCTACATATTAAAAAAATCTAGTATTTTTGATAAATCAGTCTGACTTAATGCTTCCAAAATGTGTGAAAGTTCATGAAGATCTTTGTATGTGCTTCTGTCTGAACAAAGCAAGAACCTGAGATAAGGGTTACCGTTGCTGTACAAAGGTTAGATCTGACTGAGAGTAAATGCTTAAATCTGCGGCATCGATACTCTGCTTACAAACACAATCTCTAGAGGTTATGAAAGGATCTGGCATTTATCTGTATCCTGAATAGCAAAAAAAAACCCCAAAGTTGCACCCTGTTTGCTTCAGACACCAAATTTGCATAAAATGAAGAGGTGACACCCATGAACCTGATGATATTCATCCTCCTTAAACTGAGAACTGTTGTTTGGGATAATGAGGCTCTTATGTTGTATTGCACTTGTAATGCCCCAATTCCACTGCAGAAGTAGGCAGTGAATTTGCCAGTTTTCTCCAGAGCTTTTTCTGAGACAGTAAAAAACATGCCTTCTTTAACAAATGAGCATTAACCTGGTAGAATAAATAAGGAAACACTTAGCCACGTCAGGTTAAGTCTTTGTTTTGCAGTCTTAATTGCAACATTACAAAAACAGAAGAGAAGGCATTAAAGTAAAGCTAAGATTCCTTATGTGGTCTGCCTTCAGTATATTTCCATGTTAGAGATTATATTTCAGACTCACAGAAGTAAGAAACGGAATAAGTAATGTACTGATCTCCTCTTTAGAAAAAACCTGTCCCTAAATGTCCATATCCCTAAAGGGGTCTCCATTGGCTGTGTATCTATTAATAAAATCATGTTATTTTATGGTACCAGGTGGTACTTCCCAAGTTCCTGACAGAAAGTGTAGAAATTCTGTGGTGTCTGTTCATACAGTTTGGGTCATTACTGGAAAATTCTGTTAAATATTTTAAAAACAGAAGAGTCTGAAGGTAAGGCTTACCAGTACTAAAAAAGTTACTAAGTAAAAGGGAACAGAAGATTTAATCTGCTAAAGATGTGTCCGATATAAACGGTTTTCATGTTGTGTTAACCTGTATGTATCCTTCACAGGGGAGGAGCTGTGCACCGGCCTCATTTCGGGCTGTTCCTTGGACTGTTCCTTCGGCTTCCAGACTGACATCCACAACTGTGAGATCTGTCAGTGCCGACCACGGCCTAAGAAGTGCAAACCCATTGTATGTGACAAGTACTGTCCCTTTGGATACTTGTACGTATTCTCATTCTGAAAGTGTATTTAATTCAATCCCTGTCCATACTGAAAATATGCAAAAATGAGGCACCTGTACTTGTGTTTACTTTGTGGCAATGCAGGGGGAAATGCAGGAAAATAGATATGTTGTTACTTGATGCGAGAATACAGTATTCTTCAAAATGGACTTTGATCAACATATTAAGTAACAGCAACCCAAAGAACAGCAGCAGATTGTAAAAGCAAAGAACTGCTTAAATTTTTTTGAAGACTTTGACAAACAAGATGAGAAAGCTACTTACAAGTAATGTCTCTTGCACATAGCTTTTTGAAATTGCTTGAATGCTTTGATAGCTTTTCATTTTATAGCCCATTTATTTTATTCAAATTATTATCTAATATTTCAAGTTTCTTTTCATGTTGATATGACAGCAGACTAATTTTAGTGAGACATTTCTGATAATTACTTTACAGAATTCGTGAAGAACAGTACTATCTCTTATCTAAGTTTTTGTAAATGTGTTCAAAACCTGTATTTGTGGTGGAGTTCTTTCTCCATAAAAGCAGGTGTTTGTGGTATTCATTAGACTATGAAACAGGTGAGGAAAACTGAGCAGATCTTTTGTCACAGAAATTTCATAGTAGTTAGTCTGATAGCTTCTATATATATTTTACCAATATATTTTATTTTTCATGGGTCCATTCCATGTTACTTCCTGCTTTTCATAATGGTTTAATTTCTACCTCATGATAACAGATCTTCAGGTAATGTTCATATGCAATTTATTTCTTTAGGATTTTTAATGAAGTTTACTATATTTGCAACTCCTAGTGTAATGCTAATACTCTTTTAATTTCTGATTCATTTCAGAGTTCTGTTTGACCCTTGTTCATAATTGCAGCAGGTTTTTATAATAGCAATCTTTCATGTAGTGTGTCTTTCATGTTCCCTTAGCACGCTGAGTAGTAGATGAGAGAGGAACAGGATGAATTTTAAAGGGTTAGTAAAATTATCTTCAGGCATGTTGACTTCAGGAGTAGCTGAGAGTTATTTTCAGTTTCTCAAGTGACAGAAAGGAGAGCAGGAGGGAAGTTACAGAAAAGCAGTGTCAGTTTTGTCTTCCCAGAACTTTTGCCCAGTGGCTTCGAAGGCAAGGATTGTTGAAGATGGGTAGCAGAACAAAAGAAACGCAAAAGACTGAGCAGAAATAACGTCTGGTTAGCTGTCTCAGTTTTTTAGATAGGATAATATTGCTTACATTAAGTATCAAAGGAGTGAAGTCTATTAAAACAAGTACGAAGCATGTGGAATTGTTTAAAAACATCCAGGGAGAGTGAAGTTTGAGCCATGCCAGTGAACAGGCACAAAATACAGGTGTCTTAAAGTTGTGAGGCAAAGAGACAAATGGTGTTGAGGTGTCTGAAACTGAGGGAACTCCACAATGGAATCATCAGGAAGGGTGGCTGGAATAAAACAACAGCAATAAAGGAGTACAATTTACAACTGTATTCAAGAATTTACTTGAAAACTCCATGTAGTCCTCTTATGGTGTAACTGTTTCACAAGGGGCAGTGAAATCCTTTGCGCTAGCTTAAATTTGATTTTGAACTTGGGCAAAGAAAAGAGAAAAAAGTCTGAAAAATAGCCATCAGAATATATTTAATTCCTATTTGCAACAAAGATGGAATCCATTTTTTTTCCACAACATATAATGCATCTTCAGTAGCTAGTACAGGATGTGAGTTTGGTAGTCTCCAGACTGCATATGCAAACATAGATCTTTATTTCTGTTTTGTATTTGTGTTTTAAAAATTAATGTCTATTAAAATTGTTTTATAAACTGATATATCAGCAGATTAATCAGATGTGATATTTAAAGAGTGCACTAAGGCTGTTAGATTTTGGAGTTTATACTACTTCCATATCATAGCTCTTAATTTATTGCCTGTGTCAAGGTCAATAGCTTAAAGCTATCAGGACAGAATTTGAGAAGACTGCTTTCATCTATGTGCTCAGGGATGTGAATGTGTTTGCATAATAGCAGAGACAGCTGGTATGAACTACAGAAATTTTTACTGTTTATTTAGTGTGATTGAGTATTGTTCTGTTTGAACAGGAAAAGCTTTTTTAGTTTTAATATTATGTGTGCATAAATAAATTGTTATTTTCAAGGCCACTTGCTTTAGCCTATTCAAAAGTTATAATATGATAAAAACATTGAATAAGATCTATTTAACATCTTTTGTCATTGTGTTTTTGGACTTACACTGACATACCTTGAATATATTCTTAAAACAAATTCTATGTGTTTTCTTTCCATTCTTTGACTCTACTCTATTCTTTGACTTTTCTGTGGTGTCTAAAGCAATCAAATTTGTTTCTTCTTTTGGTTTCTTTCAATTTACTTCTACTGATTTTCTTCCCTGGCAGTCCCAATGTAGATGTCACACTGAATTGTTAAAAATGTTTTTCTTCAGCCGATAAGGATTATTCTGAACTATATTTAGCAAAGTCATTTACCATTAATCAGATTAAGGGTAAAAAGCATAAATATCGAATCTTGCAGTTTGCAACTATTCATTTGAATATCTAGACATGATAGAATGACACCTTGATCAGACATGGACTCGCAGAGTATCAGATCTGACACTGACTCACCAAGTATCACATCTGGACCATTTAATAACTTGCCCAGGCACTCCCAGCCTGAGACATGCTGCCTGCCCCATTGCACTGTGTCCCGTTTTGGGGAGTTGTGGGAGATGAGTGAAAACATCACACAGGTCAGAACTTCTCCACAGGCTAGCAATGAGCACACAGTTCATCTATAAATAGAAAGCATTTTAAAAAAATAAATAATAAAGAAAGGAGCGTTCAGCCTCTTACACCACATCTTGTAAAGAGCAGTAATTTTTAGTCTGTGGTATCACGCATTTAGTATACTGATGTACAGAGGAAAATTACAGATTTCTATATGTGTTTTCTGTACATAAGTAAGCTAAAACACTATATTTTTTTCTTTTTTTTTTTACTGAAGTGTGTACAAAACATTTTCATTAGAAAATCTATGAGAACTATATAGCAAAAGCATATTAGAAATGACATCACATTTTAATGGGCATAGTAAGGTAGTTGTGGGTAAGGTAAAGGTATTTTAAAAACACGTTGATTCCAAGCTGGTGCCAATGTTTTCAGGAACCCTGTGTTTGGGATGATCTTTCCCATATATTTTTGTACACCTGAAAAAAAATTTGAACTTTAAACCTTTTTAAGCTAATTGGAAAATAGTCTTCAATTTAAAGTCTGGGTTTACATGTAGAATGGAATTCAGTTATGCACAATGCTTGGCTGCTATTTTTAAATTTTTAAATTTTTTAAATGATGAATGTTTAATGAAGTCTTCAGATAATTTGATTTTTTTTAAATTGGAAATAAGCACCCTAATCTTGTCATTCTCTACAAAATACATGAATAATTGCACTGAGTGAAATTAATAACATTTAAAGATAACTATGGATGGAACTGTTTGTAGGATATAGGGCTAAAATTGTGGTAAGAACTACTTTAGGATCATTTCACTTCAAGTCTTACTTTGGTGCCAAAATTTAGACTTGGAGTTGTATAGTACCTGTGTTCGGTATACTGCTACTGTGCCAAATTATTTTTTAAAATAACATGCTGTGTTTTAATGTTAACATCATATGATGTTATGATCATTATGTTATGTTTAAAAACATGGGATGTAATGGAAGACAAATCTGTATTTTAATGTAAAACTTCAGTCACAAATAGAGACCAAAAAAAGGAAGTATTAAAAGAAAAGTATATTAGAGAGTTAAAAGTTAAGGAGTAATCATCATGTTTGTGATTTTTCTTAAGACTGTCAAAGGTTAGCAACTGGAAATACTGAGGTTGTACATCTTTGAAGAAATCAAAACCTTTCCATAATTGTCGGAAAAAAAAACTGCTGAAGAGCTCACTGTTTTAAAGTTTACATATTAATGGAAAGAAACATTCCTTTCGATGGGATAGAAAGACAGGAAGTCTTCCACTGTCCATCCTACTGTGTAATGATTTGTTGTTCTCAGCTCTCTAACTAAAAATTAAGTAAAGTTTTTTAGAGCTTGAAGTCAGGCTTTTCAGAGATCTACATAATTTATTTCTCTTCTATCCTTCTAGATCATGGTCTGTAATTTCCCATGTCTTTTCTTTGTTTAGTACATCTGTGCCTAGAGTTTGAATGGTATTGTCTGTCTTCCTGTAAAAGAGACAAGGAAATACTTAGTATGGGATCCTCTAAAGCAGCATGTTTATGGTGCTGTGAAGAGATGCTGTTAGGTGGTGCTCCAGACTCCTGCCTAGCTTCACCAGGAAGCTTTGGAAGCATTTTTCTTGATTCTCTGTACTCTCTTTCCTGAATATTTCTCTGGCTCTTCTATTTCAAAATATGTTACTGTGTGTTTGCTAATCTTTGTATGGTTTACTGACATTCCATGTGCTAGTTTTCAGGTGAGCTTTTTGTCTGCTTATTTAACATTTTTGGAAATCTCTCTATAGTTTTATTATGCAAGATAGGAAATCTACTGTAAGTTATCTGTTATTGGAGGAAAATACTTAACAGTGATTTGTGTTATAAAAATGTAATAAATACAACAGAATCCTACCTACTCCTTCAGTATCTTCACAGTTGTAAAGGTCTTTCCTTGCATTTTTTCACTTGAAAAAAGAATGGAACATCAAAAGTAGTCATAAGCCCATACATCTGTATTATCTGCTGTGGCTTGAAAGTGCCAACTGCAGAGATTTTGCCAGTCACGTGGAAGGAGCACATGGCAGGGATGGAGAGCTGTACACCCCATAGAACCACTGAATCTAAGGGTGACAGTTAACCAATAATTTTCTTTAATTATCAGTCACTTTTCTGAGGGATGCTTTTGCTTTAAAGATCATGACATGTAGATATTTAAGGTGTCTTGCTGACCTTTTACAAATTATTTTGTTCATCTAGGAAGAACAAGCACGGCTGTGAAATCTGTCGGTGTAAGAAATGCCCGGACCTTCCTTGTAGTAAAATCTGTCCGATGGGCTTCCAGCAGAACAGTCATGGCTGTGTTATCTGCAAGTGTAGAGGTACGTGCAAGTGTATTACCACCTCTAATTACAACTTGTTTTCAGAGCAGTTCAAAGAAAACAGCAAAAGAAAAGGAATCCTGCACAGAATATGTACAAGTTGAAATGTGGTAACTGGTGTGGGAGGGTCGGTTCAACATTGTTCAAAGGATTCTATTGTTTTGATGGTGTTTGTTATTATCTGTGTGCATCTTGGTTTCAACAGAAAACCTCAGCTCTGCTTTCATCTCCCATTACAAAGTCACAAAAAAATTGTTATCATTAATAAAAATTGGATCAAGCTCTTAATAAGCAACTGCTAGAAATAAGCTAGTTGAAGGCTTTTTTTTTCAGTAGTGATGTTCTTGTTGGTTTCTCCATTGTCTTTTCTTTACAAAGAAGCTTTGGATTTGATAGATATCCTGTATATCATCTAAAATGGGGGTGCTGTTTCTTGGACACTTTTCAAACAATTTTAATGAACAATGAGTAGAGAGAGCACTTATCCATCAGGAAGAACTTGGTATTCTTAAGTTAAAAATTTCACACACTCCACATACCAAACTTGTAACCATCAAGTTCAAGGTGAATATTGAGATCAGATGTTCGTTAGTTGTCTGCTTTATATTTGTGCTGCTTTTAGCTTGACTGTTTTTTAAGATATTTTCAGACTGTGTTTTACATTAGTCTGGGTATGAGACTTCCTTCATAGCTCATCTCTGTGTTTTCAATTTAATAACTTTTTGTCTGTGCTCAGTCTCTCTCTCTGATTCTGACTGTTCTTTCAGGCTTGCTTTCTTTGATTCTTACTGGTGTGCTTTGATTTATAGCTGTAGTCAAGTAAGTTTGATTACTTTCCCATCGTTTTGTGTAATTATTCTTAACATTTTTAGCAGCTATTTCTTTTGCATTTTAAAAAATTATATAATGCAATAGGATAAGCTATGGGAACTATGGAAGAAGCACTGGAAGAAAGTGTGTAAGTTCCTGAAGTCACTCTTCTGTATCTGAAGGCAAACATGCAAGCATATAAATCAGTAATATCCAACATATCTTTTCTCTACATGACATAATACACTGCAGACAGTTATAGCAAAACTTTAGGGCTTCTAGCGAAATAAGAGTTGAAATGTTACAAATGTACTTTGCAGATATGAGAAGCAGAGAGACATTTCACTGACATTAGATACAATATATGAGTTTTACTAGAAATTAAAACTTTAAATAAGAAAGGGTAACTGCTGAAGGGCATCCCATTGAGATAATTTTTATCACTCAGCTTGTCATTTGTCTTCATGTTTACAGTCAGAACGCTTTTCTTTATTGTTGTGATGCTGTGATGGCATATACACAGAATGTTCTCTTAAGTGTGCCATAATCACATCCCACACTATAAACAGATGTAGTTCTTTGGTCACTAATGATGTGTATGCACACTGTTAAGTGCTTTCCTCAACAACGGTGAATTTTAAAACATGCACAAATATTTAGTGAAATTTACTTGATATCTCTGTAAGTATTTATTGTTGTCATGATCATAAAGATACCAAGCCATGAGAATATCATTTCAGCATCACATCATTAGCAACTTGTCATAGAATAATTAGAGCAGTCACCAGTATGTTCTAGGGAAAATGTGAGTCCTTGTTAAAATTTTGACCCAAAATCCCTAAGTAAGAGGAAGGTATGGGTAAATCCTCTGCCTGTGAATTACTTCCTAAATTGCTTCTGCCAGAAGTAGCTTACACCAGGATTAATGGAAGTAGGACCATAGAAGTACAGGGCTGGAGTAGTCCTTTGGAAAACTTGGAGAGTCTATTTCTTTGCCCTCAAATAAAATAGAGTCTATCTGGATAATCCTTGACAGATGTTTGTCTAAGATTTAGTTTATTAAGAATCTCCACTTTAAAAAAAAAAAAAAAAAGGGCAATCACTTCTCTAAAATAATGTTTTCCTGTGGTTAGCAGTATATGACATTTTAAAATAAATTTTCTAAAATTTCTATCTCCCTTCCTACACATTGAACTGGTTACTTTTTGTTCCAAGCTTAGCAGACATATACAACAGCTAAGCACCATTCCCTTTAGAATTCTTGCAATGTTTAAGGAGTTGCAACTGGAGACTCCTAGACATTTTCTTTTGGGGGGTTCATTTCTAAGTCAAATAAACCCAATTACTATGGTTTCTCATCACTGTTCAAAATCTTGATATTGTACTTTAACAGTGGTAAAATCTTCAAACTAGTAGAGTAGTAGTGTTGCATTTAAATTCCCAGTGCTCCGGTACTTGTATCTTAGATTGAACTTGTCTGTTCTGCAACCTTACCACATTACTGACTCCTTTTTCCTTGTGAACTACTGCATCTCAGATCATTTCAACCATACCTTTAGTTATTCCCATTTTGTTTTTAGACATTGGGTTTCTTCAAGTATCAGCTTTTGTACTAGTTGTATTTAAAAACTGAAAAGTGAAAAGTCTCAGTTTGTGAACTTAATTTTGAATAGTTGCCTATGTGCTTGCTGTGTTTCTCCAAATTTTGGAGTATACTTCAGAATATATCAGGAAAAAAGTTTGGTTACATCTGATACTTCATTTATTTAGGAAGGGGAAGGGTTTTATCATCTAGGACTTCTGAGTGTCAATAATGATTTCAATAGAGAGCAGTATTCCAGTGAAATAAAGTCAAATCAGAATTTGTATAATCTGACACTAAAGTATAAAAGTGTAGTAACTGAATGTAATTTTCTTTTATAGTATTTCTGTATGTAGTATTTCATGCAAGAGGATGAAGGCTGTTCTAAGAAGTATTTTATCCTTGTGCAGCATTTCTTTTTAATTCACAAAATAGTATACTGATGTAATTTCTGTGTATTGCCTTCCTATTCTGAAAACCAGCCTCAAACTTTGTACCATCTGCTTGTTAGACCACTTTTGACAGATCTGCTGCTGCTGAGGAAGTGCTGACCTACATGTTAGTGTGTAAAAAAACCCTCACCAAAAAACACCCCAACCAACCAACTGAAAAGCTCAACAGAAAAATGCTTATTAAAATTACATATAAATATTGCTATCCCTTTTTTAAAAGAAAATAAAATTAGGAACTTAATACAAATAACCTTATATATATGTGTGTCAGCAGAACATCACTGACATACCATTGAAAACAAGTCAGTTCACTGACAAACTGATCCTAAATCCTTCATCGTAGTAATGATGTGGGTGGGGGAGTGTTGGGCTCTAAATTCACTCAGCTGATTAACAAAGAGTATATTGAGGCTGAATCCTGCAGCACTTAAATACCCCTTAAGATACCAATGAGACTTTATCCTTCCTGGACCAACTGCTTGTGTGTTTCAAAGGAGTGCAACAATCCAAGCTACTGTATTCTCATCTCAGTAAAAGCTAAAAACACTGAGGGATAAAATTCTCAAAGCAGTTCTCTTTCAAACATCTCATTTATCATAGTAATATAAACAAATAATTTCTCACAAGAAGTACTTTATGTAATATTTCCAGTATCTGTCATTACCCTGTTAGCACTTGCTTGTAATTTTTTATCATTTGTAAGATCATCAGTAGCTCTTGTAAGTGCTTTTATATTCTACTTGCTATCAGATACATTATAGATAATCTAATATCCTGTGATATTTTAATATTTCATTTTAAATATATTTCACGCTTTCTCCTATTTCCCTCCACTGCATTTCTCTTTCTTTCTTATGTTATTTAGACAGTACTGTATTTCTGGGTGATTAAAAAATCTACTACATCCTATCATCCCCTTCAGTATACCTTTTATTGTTTCCTGTGTGTTGTTACTTTATTTCTAAGTGTAAATGACAGAACTTGGTCTTATATATGCTTTAAAAATACACGCAATCCAGGCATGACATTGGTGTGGTTCTTCCTAAGCAACAGATGCTTATCAGGACACCTCATTTTTCTTTTATTTTGTGCAGAGGCAACGGCTTCCCTCATGCCTCCTGTTAAAACGGGATCTTGCCTGTCGATGGATGGGCGCCGACATGAGAATGAGGAGAGCTGGCACGATGGCTGCAGGGAATGTTACTGCCACAACGGACGGGAAATGTGTGCCTTGATCACCTGCCCCGTTCCCAACTGTGGCAACCCCACCATACATCCAGGGCAGTGTTGTCCATCATGTCCAGGTAACGTGATTTCTTTTACGTCCTTTGTAATCGGGTTTCATTTCACATGTGTTCTGTTTCCTAATACATGAAAATAATCTCGTGCATCATTCAGTAATAGGTACAGGTGAAAGTTTCTATGCCCAAATATAACATGATGACTTGCTGTCATTAAGATCTCAGCTGTGAAAAATAGGAATTTAAAAATTTAAAGCATGTGCATGTTGTGGGTCCTAACTTGTTAATTTTTGACACACTGGAATCTTTAAACTAGTAAAAGTTTCTAGTCTGTTATCTATGATAGCAAATATTGTAATAAGCCGTTACATTTTCTTTTTTTGATTTTAAAGTGGAGTTTTATTAAAATTTATCTCCTGATCTATGTTTCACAACCTCTCAAAGGTGTACACAAACAGGTGTCATAAGTAATTGAACATTATGATTCTGTGTTCTGAGAGAAAGCTCTTGTAGATTATTTCAATGCTTTCAGTGGAAAGGCCAAGTACAATTCATGTTGCATTCCAATACCATTTTAGTAAGTGTTAATATGAAAAACATCTATGAAAAAGTGTGGGTAGAGTGTAAGAATAATGCTCTCTGTTTTCAGAACTATTTTACAGTATTTTATGTGAGAAATAGATTAATTTGTAATACAATGATATTGTCTGTGGGTTTATTGAAAGTCATGTTACAAGTAGGAACAATTGAGGCTCATGAAACTTTTATGAATAGCAAAACAGTAGGACAGCACTGGGAGAATATAAGCAATTATGAATTGTTTCACATTCTTTGTAAAGAACAGGAAACCCTAAGGGTAAAATGAATAGCCAGAACCACTTTCTGAAAGTGACACAGAAAAGTACATTCTCCCTATGACCTAAGATAACCGATCTCTTTAGATTGCTTAGACAAATGTTGATCTCCAATCCAGTTCACACCTTGTGGTAACTGGAAAAATATAGTCCCCAGAGAGATGCACGACTTCAAAGGTTTGTCTCTCTTTCAGCTTTTTCACAATGATTTGTGTAGTATTTTAGGGGATGGTATACTTCGTATGGATGGGGACAGGTTAGCATATCAGTTCTTGCATTAGATAAACTCAAGATTCAAAATTTTAATGTTGTGATGTTGGTCTCTTTTATAAAAGAGCCGTTGCTTACCCAGCAGTGTCCATTCCTTTGAGAGACAGTGTCTGCATAGGTTTCTCTGTCTGACATAGTTCCTGCTTTCAAGACACTGGTCACCTAGCTTCTGTGTTAGCAAAGTCATACTTGGTGTAAACTCTTACAGTGCTAGGGCAGACACAGCATTTTAAAGTGATTGCATATATAAGTATACGAATAAGACTAAATTAGTCTCAGTGTGTGTTTTTTTCCCCACTGAGGTCTTATATTTTTTACAAATGTAATTCCAATTTTATTTTGCAATGTATTGATTCCCTACTGATGATGCTAAATAAATATCATGGATTTTAATAGATAGGAATGAAGTTTGGAATTGTGAGCCCGTGAGCATGTCAGTCAAATGTATTTGCCATAAGAACATTGAAATAATTAGCAGTCCTCATGTACTGAGTTTTGAATTGCAATGTTAACCTATCAACAGGCTAGGGGCAGCTCTCAGAGGTCATTTTTCAGACTGAAAAAAGTGGTTACATTCAATTCAATATTTAATTAGCATTCAACGGAGCAAGATACCTTAACTGCTACACTGTTCCTTATAACCCCGTTTCTATAAATGAGGAGGTTTAAATGGTTCATCACAATGTTTGTGAAAAGTTCCAGGTTTCCAGTAAGATTTAGAAAGCCATAAATTTATAATGTTTTGCAGAACCATGCTATGCAGAAAGTGTGTATTTGTTTGACTAATTGCTCCTTCAGATTAGCAGTAGTAAATTTGCAATACTAGCTGCAAATTTGTAGCAATTCAGTTGCAATGATATTTCATTATCAGGGCTGCTAAGGAGGCATTAGGCAATACCATACATACAGCAGTAATGTCTGGTTATGTTTGTTTGATTAAGAACAGTATATAAGCTGTAGCAAAACAGGCCTGTGACTTTGCAGAGAACTAAATGCAAAGCAGATGACTCAGAAAATTTCCAGAAAAAAATTAGCATCTGCCTTTGCCATGGTGAGTTAGGATGTCGTTGCATAAAATGTAATATATTGTTCCAGCTGAAATAAAAATCAAACAGTGACAAGGCAGCAGACTAGCAATCTCATTTTGGGTAAATGCTGCTGAATCAGGTATGTGGTTCATAAATGTAAGCAATTGGAAAAGCATAGCATAAGCAAATCAGTGAAAGATAAAATAATTCCCTGAAAGAAAAGCATTAGTACTTTGTGAATAAAGTCAGATCAGCCAGAGTCAGCTTCCTTGAGTTCTACTGATCATTCTCCAGAAATGAGAACAATTAAGTTGTGTGTCTTCCACGTGGCAGTGTCAGAGAGCAAAGGGCACAAAAGCCGTTCTCCAGACAAGTACAAGAGAGCCAGGTATACTCTGTGGGCTTTGGCCTGCCTAAATAACTAGAGGAGCTGCTGTCTGCTCAATTTTTCTCTCCTTAACCAAGATATTTGGATTAGGATGATGTTCACATTAGGCATCATTATAATTAAGTAGGAGAGATGGACGGACCTTCTGAAAGTGGTTTAGAGATGTAGCCTAGTTAGGGAAGTCACTTTCTCTTCCCCTGCCATTCATAGCACAGGAAACGTGATGCAGTTCAGTTCTTAGCAGAGGCACCTAACTTAGCTATCCAGTGTTAAATGGGTTGAATTCAGGCTGAAGGACATCACTTATAAGCCTGAAACTTCACTTTGCAGCTTGTAGCTTTCAAACTCATGGCTTCTGCAGCTGAATAAAACATGCTGTGTGAGGCATCTCGGTATCTATACACAGTGCATGGGAAAAGCTGGTGAACTTATTCCAGGTCCAAATGAACCAGCATAGTAAGCAGGCAACTATTACTGCCCTTACTGCACCTTATGTGGGGTAGTCTTCAAAGCATTTCAAGCAGGTTACAAACATGCTGTTTGTGGCATAACCTTTTCTTGATGATAGGTGCTTAAACACCCTCAAGGTGGAGGGTAGGATTCTTTTATTCTTTCAATACACCAAGAGGTAAAGAGAGTTCCCCCATTTTTAATGTCCCAGAGGCTGAAGGACCCTCATGCTGAACAAGGGAAACAGTTTGAGTTCCTTTCTTAACATGAAGGAAGACAAATCTGTTCTCTAAACTGCTGGGGTGAATCTTTTAGCCAGGGCTGCAGAGGTAATGTAATTAATTGTTTGAAAAGGAAGTAAGGTTCATTTGATAAGATACAGTCACTGAAAATATGAGTCTACACACTGTGGCATCTCCTTGGATCCAGTTTTCAAAGATGGCAGATTTCTTTTTTTTTCCCTCCCCTTCTTTTTTTTTCTCTTTTTTGTGCAACATTGATGAAGCACTTCCATCAGTGTTAAGTGCTGATATGTTTTTAGGGGGCTGGGTGTGGGATTCTGTGTTTTTCTGTTCTGATAGGTTGGGGGTTTTTTATTTTTTGTGGGAGATTCTTGGGGGTTATTTTGTTTGGGTGCTTTTTTTTAATGTAGCATCAAATGACAGAGAGACATATCTGTTGGGAAACTTGACTTGAACCTGGATTTCCTAAATTCTAGAGGAGAAGCATACTTACTCATCCTTTCAGGAATTGCACTGATGCTAACATTTAGCAGCTAGGAAACTGTCTGATGAGTAGAATTTTTACAGTTACCTCTTGGAATTCCTATATCACAGGTTGGTTTGATTTTTTTCTGAAATGCTAAATATGCTTAAAGTTACATCTGATTTATATTAACTGCTCTTTTTTCAGAATGATTCTCAAGTTCTTTCTTGTTTATCTTTTTCCCATTTTTCATGAGATGCAGGTGACATAAAGTCAAAAGGTCTTCATCAAGAATAATCTATAGCTGGTTTTGTTATGTATTTTCAGTAATAACATTACTGAAATATATTTGTTGAAATATATTTTCAACAATAACAAAAATTCTTAATCTTGGGTACAGTTGTTAATTATTAGAGTAACAGTTGATTTTGCCTGTCTTCCAATTCTGTTTTTCCCAGATGAAATAATCGTGCAAAAGCCAGAGCTCACCAGTCCATCGATCTGTCATGCTCCTGGTGGGGAATACTTTGTAGAAGGAGAGACATGGAACATTGATTCTTGCACACAATGTACATGCCACAGTGGACGTGTCCTGTGTGAGACTGAAGTCTGTCCACCTCTTCTTTGTCAAAACCCCACCCGCACACAGGACTCCTGCTGTCCACAGTGCCCAGGTATGTGCTGACAACCAGCTTTTATCAGAGCCCTTCCTTGATCTGAGAATACGATGTTTCAGTATGAGAAAGTTTCTGAATGTGCACAGGTGGTTATTGAGGTGCCTTTGTTTTTAATAGTGAGGAGTGAGAGCCTGCAGGCCTCTAATTCAAATGCCAAACCTGACTGTGTGCAAGAGAGATCTGAAGTGTAAAGAGGAGCTGTGGTCCTGAACTTTGAACATATTTTAAGGCAATCTAATAATGTAAAGGTTGTGAGAACCAGAATCCTTAGTTGAAAGGTTTATGAAATATGCACTGGAAACATGCACTCGTTTATGGAGACATGCAGGATTAGAGAAACTTTGAAAGCAGTCAAAGTGTTAGGTAGATAACAGGCTTGTTTCTTTTCCTTTCTACATGCCTTGGTTTTTATGAACTTCTTTATTACTATCTTGTCTATTTGGGATTTGGTCTCAAAAATATTTCTGTTTGCTTTTACCTTCACATGGTATGATTTCAGAGTGACTTGAAGGCAGCTGAATAATATCAAAGCATTCCAGCCTGGCAGGTGTGCCAGATTCCTCTTAGACTGCCTCACAGTGTAAAGAAGATAACAGGATTTGCTTTCCCCCAAGGAAAGATATTTGATTATAAATGAACATGAATTCCTATTTTACGTAACAAATGGGGGAGTTTTTTGCTGTGGAAATTTACTACAGACCTGTGAATTATATGTAAACTCGCTGAAAAAATATGTCTTTCTTAAAACCAAAATCTAAAAATTTTACTTTAAGAAAAAAGAAAAGTTAGGTTTTGCTGTTAGGTTTTGCTACAGACTGTTGTTTTGGGTGTGGAGGTTTTTTCTGACAAAATATTTGCAGCCGGTTCTGATGCAAATATTAAGTTCTGCTGCTTTCCATTTTTCTCATTATTAATAACAACGAACATTTGCTTAACCTGAAAATACTGTTTTGAAGGAGTTGATCTTACCTCACTGGCTATATAATGAGTTTAGTGTCATAGATTAATGCAGTTAGATTGAGAACCTGATATGAATGCTCTTATGAATCCTTTCTTTTCTTCTCCTTTTCTTGTACCTTATCTGCACATACAGTCCTGTTTCTTGTTTTGTAATGTCTTTTAAGATACAGCTTAATTGCAGAAATATGTCTCCTCCACAGGCAGGCATGACAATTAAAGGAAACCCATTGGCATCAGGCTGCAGCCTGATTAAATTCCATTTGTTTCTCAACAGCATATAATTAGCTCATCTAAGTCCACTAGTGAAGGTGACAGCAGCATAATAGCTTTTCACTTTGCATCATTCTAAGATTTGGACTGTCATGGTAGAAGCTGGGATTCAAGTTTTAGATTTAAAATTTAATTTCTCTTGTTTAAGATTAATTCCTATATACCTTGCAATTCAGAGAGTTCAGAGTGGCTTTTTGAGGTGCTGATTCTGATGGTGATTATTTTTCACTTTACTGTCCTTTTCTCAATGTGTTTTGGGTTGGATTTTTTGGGTTGGGTGTTGGGTTTTTTTTTGGAAACTCAGTGAAGGTCTACATATTATGCTAGAGCACATCACGAGGTCTTCATCACATGTAAGGACTGAAAAGGCATGAGGCTCTGTCCTAGTTTTGTTGAAGTAGTGAGCCAGCGTGTTCCATTGTGTTCTTAAAGAGTGAACTCTTTGTTAAGGAACTATGAGAAAAGTTAGTTAGCCACTGTATGTTAAATAACTTAATCTGTTTATATTTACAGATGAGCCTCTTCAGCCCTCCTCATCAAGCAACGAGAGCATGCCCAGTTACTGCAAAAATGATGAAGGAGATATTTTTCTGACAGCTGAGTCCTGGAAACCCAATGTCTGCACTAGCTGCATTTGCATGGATGGTGTGATTAGATGCTACTCTGAGTCTTGCCCACCGGTATCCTGTGAGAGACCCGTTTTGAGAAAGGGACAATGTTGTCCTTACTGTATTGGTGAGCAAATAAAAACAGTTAACTTGCTGTTCACTTCTCGGGAGTAAGAAAGAAGTTTTATTCCAAAACTGAAATATGTTCCCCTGGTTTGGGGAGTAATGGTTTGTGCCTTCAGTTGAACTGGAGAGCGAAATCTGCGTAGGGAGCTTGGAGGGTCAAGATTTGTGGTTTTTTAGGTAGAAGTGCATGGAGATATACATGTAATTTACCTACAAACTCGAGAGGACATCCTTCTGAAATCATGGTAATACACTTTATTGGATGAAGACATTACACAAAAATTGTTTTATTTAAAGGAAGATTTGCCAGGTAATGTATATGGTATGTCAAAATTCGTGTGATAATATGAGGAAAACATTAATTATGACTGCAGAAGATGAGCCGAAGCACTATGAAATTCCATGGCATGTAGAACTGTTAATAAGGCATCTAAATTGAAATACTGGAAAAAAAATGGAAGTTTGTTAATGATAATATCTTTGAGGAAAAACATAGGGAAAATATGTATTTTTTAAGTACTAAAAAATGCATAAAGAATTAAGGGCCATGCACTGGTTTTGGATTTGGAGCTAAAGTAAATGGTGTATGCTGTAGATAGTGAAAATTGCCAGGCATTTTTAAAGTTGCAAAATTTGATATTACTGATCACTTTTTCATTGCATGTTGAATAGAGTATTTAAAGATTACTTTTTTGTGAGTTCATAGCAAGTACAAAGGCTGTAGAATGGAAGCTGCTAATAGAGAAAAATTGGATAATGTACTTACTGAAATTAAGTCTTTGCAGCATTGTTGAAAAGCATTCAGAGCTTACTTACCTTCACTTCCAAAAGTAGCAGGGGGAGATACAGTAGGCAAGAGTTCCATAAAAAGTAATATAGTAAAATTGACAGGCTTTAAATATTAAATTGAACATGTGAATCAACTTGCCCATCTATAAACAATACGATTTTCCTTTGGAAACATGTCAGAAAGGTTTTGAAGTACTTTCAGATATGTACTATTGATACAACTGTTGAAATGTTTAATTCATTGCAGATAAACTGTCTTTAATAATAGATGATACAGTTTTATATGATGTACAAGGAGTTCCTTGAAAAAATGTCTGAAAAAGTTACAAAATACCCAATTTTCCATTGCCTTTGGAACCATACTTAGATTCCTGATGAGGACATTTTGAGGGGAAAGTTCTTTGTCATCCTATGACTATTTCTTCTCATGGTTTGCATAAAAAATGGGGAGAATTTAGAATTTTTTTGACAACTGATTTTCTGCAGGCTTTTCTTCCAGTGATTGACTTTGAACCATAAAAATGAATTTTAATTCAGAAAACATTTTAACATTAAAAAAATACAGAACGTATGCAGAGTTGGGCAATCAAATCAGTAGAGTCAAAACATGAGTCTTAATACTGTAGTGGAGAATGATTTGGGTGAGAAAGGGACTAGTGCTGTGAACTACAAAAATGAAACCTCTAAAACTTTTTGTCTATACCTTGCATGTCAATTGCAAATATATACACTCAACATGTAGATAAGGCTTTAATTAATTGACTTTGAATCCTTTTTAGTCGCATAATATTAGAAATACTTAAATGTGTGAGCAATAAAAGCATAATGATATTTTTTAGTAGCAACTGATCAGCAATACAAAATACAGAAGCTAGATTTTAATTAATGCTCAGATATGAAGATTTTCAATTATGGTGCATTTTACTAATCCAAGTTGTACTATGTTTTGTGGTCTAAATAACTGAAATCCATGGGAACTATTTTTTTTTATGGTTTCAATGAACTATATACTCTTGCATGTAAGACTAGTCATGTTGTGCACCTAATTTTTGTCTTCCTGGTTCTTACTGGTCAACCCTTTATTTCTTGAGAACTGTGAAGCACATCTTTATTCAGATTCTTCCTCACTGTTTTAATTTAATAGTTGATAAAATGCTTAAATCATAGAATCATTTAGGTCAGAAAATACCTTTAAGATTGAGTCCAACGGTTAACCCAGCACTGCCAAGTCTGCCACTAGATCACATCCCCAGGTGCTGTGTCTATACATCTTTTAAGTACCTCCAGGTACTTAATCACTTCCCTAGGCATAGGCAAACTCTGTGGAAACAGGCTTTCTTCATTTATTGGAATTTCAAAAATTATGCAGGCTTTTAGCACTGTATTGTATTCTGCTTCTTCCTGGATCCAGTTTGTATAAATTCAAATTCAAAATTTTACAGGCCTTGTTGTTTGAATCCTCAATATCATCCTGTGTATTTAACATTCTTCTTTTTTCTTACAAAGAAAGGTTAATTTGGAAAGATAACCTTCTAGTTTAGAGATGATAAAGGAGTGTATCTATTTGGTTAAAGACAAGATCACTCTTCTGCAGAAAACAGAACAATGACTGTTTGTTTAGCAGATGAGACTGATTTTCTAGTACAGCTAGAATAAATTTGAGAGAAGCAAGTAGAGCTAGATGCAGTCTTCTGAACTCCAGTTTTTTATGTAGGTTTCTTACTGCAAGTCTCATTTCCATTATCCTTGAGCACTTTTTGGTGTTGTGGTCTTCATCTTCATTCTTGTTTATACTTGCATAGGGATGGACACCAAAACAGGAGACACACACAGGATAATACTGTATTAGGATTTAAAAATTTCCTCTTGAGGTTTAAAGATGCAACATTGCTATTGTGATTTTACCCTTGTTCATTCGTCTAAAAACTATTTACTGTATTAAATTGGGATGTGTTCCTCACAAACTTGCAAAACTGGGCAAATTAAAGGACTTTTCCCGACAAATCAGCTGCTAAATTGAAGAAGGTATCCTGAGTGGGACAAGGTAGCACTTTGGAAGCAAATCAGCCCTGAGTGCCCAGGCAGTACACAGCTTTAGGTCTGCACAGGTAATTATCAGGAGAGGAGTGTTTGGGCTGTGTGCCTCACCCTCGTCCCCAGCCACATCTACTTGTTGGCTAATACAGGGCTCCACTGGCTCTATGTCAACATGCACATCATCTGGGTAAAAACCTAATGAGCTTTCTGCATCTTTTCCTCCCACTTTTCCTTTCTCATATGCACCCAACATTTATTTATAAAATCTTCTACTTGGGGAGGTTGAGACCCATACTTACAGCCATGGAAGCCATGGGATACCCATACCGAGGATCTCCAAAACCCTTTGTGCTTTTCAGATAATTCTACTAATATTAGTATTATCTTCTTTTGCATTTGAATTTATTCTGTCCAGATCTGTAGCACTGGTCTGCTGACTGCTAACCTTGTTATTCCAGATTATGTCAGTCTATTATGTTGTCACTAATTAAAACCTTTACTAAAGGCCAAATTATTTAATAAGGTTTTTTATTTATGTTTGAGAGTATTTCTAATTGACATATTTAAATATGTAATCTGTGTGAATGTTAAACCAGAATTTATCTGATGGTTTAAGAAGTTTGTGATTTCATTCTGTAACATCCTGCATATGTTTACTGGGCAAATTCATGTAATCAGCAAGTTTCATCATAATAATTTTTGCCTCTTAAGAAATAAAGTTAGTAAGAAGCTAAGGTGAAAATGAGTTGCTGCTTGGCTTTTGGAGCTTCTGCTTTGTGGTTTTATTTTGATTATCTATAAAGTGCCACAGCAGCAAAAAACTTCCTAGGCTAAGCAATTCATTACTACCTTCACAGTGAAACAGAAGGTATACTGCAGACCACCTAAAAGGCTTGCATAGGATGCAACATTAAAAAAATGGTATGCTGAATGCTTAGGCAGAAAGATCACACTGATTTCCAATTTATATAACACTAAGCATGAAAAAATCTACTGAGTTTAGTTATTGCCCTTTTCCTGGGGTTGACGCAGTTGCAGGTAATGATCAGATTCTCTTCAAATGTGTTTTATCATAATAAATAGTCTAAGCACTTCTGGTTACTTCATCTGCAAGTTGCTTCATTCTTCTTGGCATCCTGCCTAATCTGTTTTTTTTTCAGTATTCTAGACTAACTTCATCTTTCTTAAACCTTGCTATAGAAATTTAGGTAATTAGGAGGTTTTTTTCTTAATTGAAGTCTCAAATAGTCAAACATATAAAAGAATCAATTCTTCTTCATTTTCACAGCATTTTTTTATATCATCATTTCTTGTCCCAGTCATCTTTCCTCTAGCCTCTTGCATTAAGAAAGTAAGGAGAAGCAGCCCAGGCTAATTACATATATAAAGTAGCAGAAATGACATCTTTTTAACAAAGATTTTCTGGAAGGTGAAGAGAGGGTCTTTTAATTACAGTTGAGATTTCTTTGTAGCAATTGTTTCACTTCCGTGTTTAGGGAAGAAATCGGATTTTTGTGTAATTGGGCTTTACTGCATAATCACACCACTGTTTTCCTTCAACAGAAGATGCAGTTCCAAAGAAAGTTGTCTGCCACTTCAGTGGAAAAACATACGCAGATGAGGAACGCTGGGACATCGACAGCTGCACACACTGCTACTGCCTGCAGGGTCAGACTCTCTGCTCCACTGTCAGCTGCCCACCTCTCCCCTGTGCTGAACCCATCAATGTGGAGGGAAGCTGCTGTCCCATGTGTCCAGGTAATGTGATGTGACAACCCAGTTTACTGTGATGCTGGTTTACCAGGATTAATTGGAGCCCTTGGTGGTCTAGTGGTTAAGGGCGTGGCGCTGTCACCTCCGAGGCCCGGGTTCGATTCCCGGTCAGGGCCACTCCCGGGCAGATGGAGCTCGTTAGCCCTTAAAGGCATCCCACCTACGTCCTAAGGACCTCGCTGCCACCGTCCAAGCTCGCTTGGCCCCGGCAGATGAACCTTAGGATTAAAGGGTGGGCTCAGTTCCGCGCACACTGTGTCTCACCTAAAAAATCCAATGCGCAGGCTGGAAGGTGTAAAGACCTTCCCCGGATCTTCACTCACGAAGGCTGGCCATTATTATTATTTAATTTTGTTTTTGAATAGCAGTTCATGTTTGAACAGCACCACGAAGACAGCAGAGTTTTAGACTTCAGGAAAATTAATATTCTTAACAGATAGGCACATTGTGCGAAGACATAGTTTGAATTCCACTTATTCTGAGAACTGTGAACTCAAAAATTAGTTGCTTGCCCCTGGTTTGTCCTTTCACAAGGTTATGGAAATACGTTATTGAAGTCAAAAATTAATATTCTTACATCTCTGCAGATTATGTCACAGTGATTAATATTTCTATCTTTTCTGAGTCTCTTCATTACTTTTCAAATACTACATTGCTTTATTTATCACTTTAAGTTGGCTTAAAAGCAGTATGAAATTGTCTTGGCAATGGGCACAAGAGACATAAGAATTGCAACTGGTTTCTAAAGTAAGTCCTGAAATGCTTCTGCAGAAGTTTGCTCATCTTAGTCAGCTGGTAACTACTTCTGACAGGACAACTGCAGAGATTCAGCAGTACCATGTCTTGCAATTCCCCTGCTTTGAGAATTGCAAATAAAGGAAGGCAAAGAACCCAGTAGACACTGTTTACATATCATCTGGGAAGACGTAGCCTTCCCTTTGTTTTTTTTTTTTTTTTTTTTTTTTTTTTTTTTTTTTTTTTTAAATACCACAGAGGAGCAAGCCTGTAGTAAAGCATGTATTCTGAAATGGTATTTTCAAAAGCAAATTTGTCCACACCACTCCATCATCCCATTCATGTTAGGATGATGATAATAGCAGCAGGCGTGTATCCTGTATACATTATGAAACACATTTTAAACAAAATTCCAGACTAATAACGATGAAAATTCTGAAACAAATAAAAGAATTCATAGGACAAAGCACTGCAGATGGCCAAGTGTATTTCCTGAATTAAGAGGAGCACTGAGAAGTTAAGCAGCCTGTAATTTGTGAAACACATTTATCTCATTTCGCAGAGATGTATGTACCTGAACCCACTAACATTCCCATTGAGAAGACAAATCATCGAGGAGACATTGAACTAGAAGTACCAAACTGGCCAACTCCAAGTGAAAATGACATAATCCACATTCACAGAGGTAAAATCTGACACAAACTGGGATAACAGAGGCCTGTTTATTCCCCATGTTTAATGCACCTACTTGTTCTATTCAGGTAGCATCTATATAATGCTTTGGAAAGGTGGTTATCTGAGAATATTCTTCAGTGCATAACTCTTACATGCATTTTTCTTTGATTAAAGATGAGTCAGTCTATTAAATTACATTTATGCAATTTGGTCTCATTATCATTCCATCTTCTGCATGGAAGAAACATCTGTGTTGGTATTATGATGTTCTATAAAATTAAGAATACGATGAATGAGAAGAAATTCTGCAATGTCTTTTCTGATTCAAAAACTAGAAAGAAGACCAATGGAGTTGATAGATCTTAATTTGATTTTCTTCTATTGATAAACAAAGATGGAAAACACGTACCACAGCTTAAAATGTATCATAGACAAATGTCAAAGCTTAAAAAAATCCCATCTCAGGTATAATGAGACAGAGCTAATAAAGTTGTCTAAGGATATAAATGTATCTTTTGTTTAAAGCTGTGCTGCAATCATTATTCCAGGGAAGAGGAAACACTCTATGACACTGTCTTTAACCTTTTCTAATTGAAGGACAATCTAAGCTTGTATGTATTTTTTTTAAATATGAGGATGATCTCATAGCATACTATTGTTTGGAGAAAGGATGCATGAAATTTAACTGCTTTTTAAGCAGCTTTTTAAGAAGTTTTAACCTTACACTTCTATAATTAAAGCATTTTCATTTCTCACAGGCATTAGTAGCTGGGTTGCAACTATCCTGGCTAGGGATTATAAACACACACTGCAAAGTGTGGAATTTTTTAGATGTCATTGAAAATTACTATTCTTTGCAATTACATGCAAAACTTCTTACATTCTAAGTAGAGTGCCAGCAATCTGTTTTCAGAGACTGAGTGGTGCAAGTATTGTAATATGGTCTCAACAGATGAGAGAGCAAACACATCATAATTGTCCTACTGGCTTTAAAAGGTAAAAAAAAAAAAAAGACTTCCATCAGCATGGAAACACAGTCTGATTTTTTTTTTGTAAGTGGGAATTTTGTTGTGATCAGGTAAGATAATGCAAACACAACTGAGCTAAAAGGTTATTGTCAGACTTGTTTGTTGTTGTGCTCTATATTCCTGCTATTTCCTCTCTTTTTGATGGCCTTTTCATGCCTAATATAGTCACTATACAAGATACTAGCTTTTGCTTGTTCTAACTTCTATAAATAAGGTGACATTGCAGGAGAGAAAGTCCAAGTTCATATGAGTGGCAAGACATAGGACTGAGACTTTCAGAATTACATCCTTCATTATGGCCAAGGCCCATTTGTAATCGCTAACAAATGCTCACATTACCTTCCAGATATGAACCATCTCCAGGGAGAGTACCGAAGCGGCAGTGGGCCACACCCCAGTGAGGATGCCTCTGTCGGCTCTGTTGCCTTGGTGACAATTCCAATCATGATAGCGCTTTTACTGATCATCATCCTCCTGCTCATCAATCAGAAAAAGCAGTGGATTCCTGTGTCCTGCTACAAAGCTCCAACAAAGGTGCTGTGTTTCTGTCTGTTTCCAGACTTTCACATTTTTTGGAAACCAGGAACAGAACATTGTTGTAAATGTTCAGCAACAGATTAACCCACCCAACCGGGATATGAGGATAGCAGAGCTCCATTCAGAAGATAAAACATGGTGATTCTAAGGAGAGTGTTGACCTGTTACTGTGCCTGGCATAAGCATTTAACAACTTTGGGAAAAGTCTAGGCTCTTTAATTGCTGTATTTTGTTTTGTGCTTATGGACTTGAACGAAAAGAACTTTTTTTAATTATGTGTGGAATACAAAAATTGTTTAACTTACTCAGTATTTCCTTTCTCTTTTAACAGCCTTCTTGCCTAAACAATCAACTGGTGTATGTGGACTGCAAGAAAGGTACCATGGTCCAGGTGGACAGTTCTCAGAGGATGCTAAGAATTGCAGACCCGGATTCAAGATACAGTGGATTTTACAGCATGCAGAAACAGAACAACCTACAGGCAGATAATTTCTATCAAACAGTTTGAAGAATTGCACCCTTACCAAGGATTAAGAAAGAGAAGAGAGAGAGAGAGAGACAGTCTGCTATTAAAATAAAACTAGAATTGTGCACTTGCTTAGTGGATTGTATTGGATTTGTGACTACATGTACAGCTCTAAGACCTTACTGGGATGAGCTCTGACTCCTGCAATGTGCCAGAAAAAGCATTCCCACTTTTCCTTGAGATAACTGACCAAGTGTTTTCTTAGAACCAAAGTTTTAAAACTTGTTAAGATGTATTTGCTTGTAACATAGCTATAGAGGTTTTTTGGGAGGGGGAATCAGGGGCTAGGGATAGGCAATGAGGTAAAAGGAAGCTTCATAGAAGAGAAGCTGGTCATGCTTGGCTGGAGAAGAAAATAAACTGCCGAGCAGCAGGATAGCGGTTTTCCTTGTTGCTCTGAAATTGCATCTGTTGCACCCAAAGCCTAACCCCAGATGAAAAAAATATGAAAAGGTCTGATTTTTTTTTCCAGCTGTTGCTACAGTAATATACTCCTAGAACAGAATTTGTCACATCACAGGTGTGGTGTAGCTGCAAATATTTTTCTATATGATGAGAAGCTGCAGTAGTTAATGAAATAGCAAGGAAAAGATTATAGCAGAAAATAAAGGGTGGGTTTATTAAGGATGTATAAAATTATACCTTGTGCTGCTTTTTGTTTTTATTTTTGTTTTCTTCAAAGCTGATTGGCTAGATTAGCCAGACTTCAGCAGAGTTAGCAAATGACTGAGGCCTAAGTAATTCCTGATATGAGCACTGGATCTTTTGACAGCAGTATTGAAGGAAGGAAGGAAAAGTCAAGAACACCATGCAGTTCCAGGGGCTTTTGTTTGTTTGTTTTGTCTGTTGTGGTTTTGTTTTGTTATTTTATATCAATCTCTGGTTGTTCATACAGGAGAAGGAAAAATATTTTTGTTGGACAAAGCTCTTGCTTACAAGAGAGTAAAAAAGAGACTGTTTTAAGGTTGTTTTTTTTCCTGTTGATGTTCTTATTTACTGGTATGCAGATTTAGAAACTACTTCCATGCTAGGAAGCTGCTTAATTTTAATTGTATATTACTCAAGCACCTTTTTTGAAGCTCAGAAAAAAAAAGGAGATCATGCTTCTTTAAACTCTAGCATTATAGGAATATTTATGTAAATATAATTATGCTAAAAACAACAAAAAGTATTTGTATGTTTGTGTATATATATGTATATACAAATGCATGTAGGTATACATATGTATATATACATGCATGTGTATATACACTATACATATATATACTGTATATATAAAATACTATGTATACAGTATATATTTTTTTCTATTTTTTTTTTCTTGTTGAATGTATTTTTATCTGAGAGAGATTTTACCCAGAGCAGAAACAGATAACAGGCATTCCATATCAATGCTTAATCGCTTGTGAGTTTCGGAAAGACAAGAAAAGAGCATCTCATTCTACCTACAGTTTGATTTGATTTGATTTGATTCGAAAGTGTTTGTGTGTGTGTGTGTGTGTGTGTGCGCGCACTCTTGTGTTGGCGTGTGTACAGTACGTGCACGGTTATAGCAGTAAGCGTTGCTCTTGCTACTTGCTACATTTCAGGGTGTTTCTTATTTTTCTTTTCCTGCTTAGCCTTAAAAAGGCTTTTTAATGAATGCATTGGCTAGAGACACTGATGACAATATACATGCAGCACTAATCAACTCCATAAATTAACACCATCAGCTCCTGGATTTTGGAGGTTTTTTTCTTTTTTTCTTTTTTTTTTTTTTTCAAACAATTGTTTGAAACAACTACTGGAATATTGTCCACATTAAGCTGGAAGTTTATTGTAGCTTGCCTCATTTATAACTCTGACTGTATAATACAATGTTACTTTCCAAACAGGTCTTGGCACTTTTATACTAATTACCCATTTGTGCATTGCCTTTTTTCTTTTACAAATGCTTCTCATAAGAGACACAGATACCCAGTATGCTTAATGTGAAAAGAAAATGTATTTTTTGTAAAGGAACTCTCAAGTATTGTTCTAAATACTTGGTCAGAGGTTGCTGAACTTTAAAACTGAAAAAAAAAAAAACTAATTTATTATTATAATGACCTAATTTATTAATCTGAAGATTAACCATTTTTTTTTTGTTTTAGAATATCAAAAAGGTGTTCTAGCTGTTTGCATCAAAGAAAAAAATAGGTGTATCATTAAGGGTCAACATTTTTTCTGCTTATATAACTTCAGTTTCCAACCACCAGTAAGAAAAAATGTAGTCTCCCCAGTGTTTTGTACTCAATCTGATATTGAAACAGAGATGTTTCTGTCCAGTTACTGCAGAGATTTTGTCAAGACAAAACATCCATTCCTTGCATAAGAGTAAGCAGTCTTTATCCAGAAATTGTAAATGCTTGCTTTTGTTTTACAATCAAGGCCATATTCTGAAAATATTAGCAGGATATAGGACATGGTGTAAAATGTTTTTTATTATTATTATTTTATTATTATTATTTTAAAGATATGATTTATCCTATGTGCTGTATCCATTACACTCTTTTACTTTGGTTCCTGTTGTGCTCTTGTAAGAGAAATGCAGATATAATTTTCTGAAAAATAGATGCATATGTGGCACTCGGAGTGCACTGCGGTTCAGCAGATTGCTTGTTTACTTTTTTAACTGTAAGGCGGTTTCTTGTAATTTGGCTCTTGGCAGCACAATAAAAAAATTTTAAACCTACTGATGTGTATTCTCTTAAATGTTCACATTTATTACTCCTGCACACTAGTCCTTGAAACATTAGTTTACAGATTGATATTGTGGTGGGTAGGAATTAATTTTATTGTTGTGCTGACCTGAGATTGGAACAGCTCAGAACACACTGTGGATAAAGAACAGTTTTGCAGTTACAGAAAGTTCTGCATATTATACTAAAGAATTTTAACACTGGAGAGCTCTGTGGAGTTCCAAATACTTTCAGCATTCAGTAAAGATGAATCTCTCAAATGCAAAGTTAGGCCTTTGCCCTGTCATGGAGGGCATGTGGTCTAGTCATACATGTCAGAAAGCTGCGCTTAACCGTACAAGACTCTGATACAAGGTCCTATAAAAAGCATGTGGAATCACAAATTGTACTTCATGGACTTCCCGAGCCACAGATCATTTATTTATCTATTAGCCCATAATGTTTTTTTCTTCTAGTAATTTGTAAGTTAATGGACTTGATGTGAAGTTCTGGTATGTAACTACCGGACACAAGGCAGTTTTCAGCTTGACTACATGCTTTGTAAACAACTGCTTTCTTTTCTTTTTTTGAAACCATCCTCCTAATGGTTTCATTTAATATCCCTGACACTGCATTCAAATCAGCAGTAGATCATTATCTATATGCCACCCATTAATTTAGAGACCTGTATCTTGTCTCCATTTTTTCTTGAAAAGCCCAATGTACAATTCTTTGGGAGCAGTTCCATACCTTATGGCTACCCTTGCCATTCCTTGTACTTCTCATTCATGTACTTCCCTGTACATCCTTTTAAGATAAAGGGTAAGGGAACTGAAAATGTCCACATTGTTCAAACATGGTACTCCCTGGATTTAGCACGGTATTTACAGTTTGGATTGCTACTCCCACTGAGTCAATGTTCTTGCAGTGCTAGCTGCAATAATCCCAAATGCCCAAGTACTAATAGTTACTGCAAAGCCCATAATTGACTTTGGCTAGGATAGATCGGTATTTATGTGCATCCCTTTACATTTACATATGCTGGATTTCCTCCCCTTTCCTATTTTACTGTTTCAGCATTTTTGCTCCTTTCCAAAACTAAGGCTATGGAAGACATGTGTGTTCTAGAAGAGCATCTTCAAACTTTCCAAACGTTTTTATTTTTCATCAGAATGAAACAGAAAACATCACTGAACCAATGTATAAAATAATAGTGCGTGCACATTTGAACACTCAGAGCAGCCCTGGTCTCCTTTGCCTTACATGGAAAGGATAGTATGAGGAATGCCTCTGCCCACCAGCGTTTGTCAGCTTGAGAAAAGCTATAGCTGAGTAGGATAGAATGCAAATCCTTTAAATCACCTCAGTAGCATACAGATGCTTAACAAGGAACGAATTTGCTCCTTGCTGTGTTTCTTTCCAAACATCAAGTAGGAAGTACAAAAAGAAACTTCAAAGAGGCTCCAATCAACTTCAGGAAGTCAAGCAGAGAAAATTCCTGGTATGTTCGTTGGGATATCAGAAGTTTATAGTGGCTCAAAAAAACCAACACAAACAAACAAAAAAACCGAACACAAACACAACCTAGATTTAAAAAAAGCCCATCATAAGGGCACAATATAAAGCTGGCAAAGGACGGGCACGGGAGTGACGGTGCTGGTTAAGAACCAAGTATCTCCAAAGCTTAGTTTCCCAAGTGGCTGCATGAAGGCGAAAATTATAGCGAGAAAGCCACGCAGCAGGTTACAGTGAAACTACTGCAAATGCTACTACCTTTCCATGGCAGGGACGTTGGTAGCGGGTGATCTTTTAAAGGTCTCTTCCAACCCAAACTATTCTGTGCTTCCCCCTTGTGCCCGATGAGCCGCCCCTGCTGGGAGCTGGCACGTGTGTCAGTACAGACACCGACCTGCCGGTGCTGAGTGCGGCCGGGCCCCGCCGGCACAGCCCTGCCCGCGGTGCGAGGGCCGGCCCCGCTCTCGCCCCGCACAGCCGAGGCCTCTGGGCCCGGCCCGGCCCCGCCCGCCGAGCGCCGCCGCTCCGCGCCCGCCCCGAGCCGCGGGAGGCGCCGGGAGCGCGCACGGCCGGGAGCGCGCGGCTCCGCGTCCCCGGCTGCGGCGGCGGCGATGGCGGCGGCGGCGGCCTCGCAGCGGGACCCGGGGGACTGGCAGGACTTCTCGGGATTCCAGCCCTCCGCGGGGAGCGGCCCCGAGAGCGCCCGCGACAAGGGCGGCTGGGGCGGCGGGGATCTCGGGGCGAAGCTCTCCCTCTGCTTCGAGCTCCCGCAGGCCCGGGCTGGCGGCGGCGGCGAGAGCCGCGTTCCGCTGCGGCCGCTCACGGAGCAGAACGCGCTGCAGGACGACGAGTGAGTGCGGGCCGGGGGGGCGCGGAGGGGAGCGGGGGGGCTCGGCCCGGCCTGAGAGGACAGCGCGGCCCGACAGCCCTGCTCTCGAAAACGCTGCCCCTGGGCCTTGGCGAGCCCCGGCAGGGCTTGTGGGCTGCGGGAGCGGAGCCTTTCCCCGCCCCCGGGGCTGCAGCTGCGAGAGGCCGGGCCCGGGCAGGAGGGCACGTTCGGCCTCCGCGGCGCGGGTTTGACGTGGAACCCTCCGGCTTTATCCCCGTGACGACCAGGGACGCGTGGGAGCATCCCCGAGCCTCTGGCCCCGCCGGGCTAACGAGGAGTACCTGCTCTGAAGCACCGAGTGACCGGGGGTAGTGTTCGTTTAGCGTCTTGCAAAGTGCCCACTGTCCCCCTGTTAGTGCGGAAAGCAAATGAAGAACAAAATCTCAGCATCAACCGTGTTAATTGTGTGTGGGGTTCCTCTGAGCAGTAGAGCCTTTCTGATTCATGCTACTTTCCATTTTTTAACATTATTTTACAAGTATTTATACTTCTAATTTTATAGTAAATTCAGTCAGTTTATCTTCATTAAAAATACTGCAGTTTTACTTTAGGGTAACAGAATTGTATGTCTTCCTCTAAGAGAAGAAAAAAAAAAAAGCCTGTCAGCAAGAGACTAGATATCTGTCGTATAAACAGTGGGGTAGGTTCAGAGAACCATGAATCATTCTGGGCAGTGATGGGGCCCCGTCTGCCCTTCTGTGTCTGCCTCGGCCATTCCTCTGACCTCCTCTGAGCCTTAGCTAGGCAACCACTCCAAACATCCACCCACAGCAGAAGGCCTGGAGGAAGGGCTTGCCGGGTGACTAAGAAGCAGCCTGCTCGAAGAGCTGCTCTGTTTAAAGTCTAAAGTGGTGCTCCAGGGTGGGTCTGCGTGTGCAAGGCTCTGGTACTGCCACTCTAGAAACAGCTATGATTGACAGAGTGATGGGCTAAACTCAGTAAGAGTACTTCTGGATAAAACTAAATTCTTTCAAAGTTTTAGTATAATTTGTGTATGTTCGTTGTTCTGTCATAAAGGGAAAGAAAAAAATAACTGTCTCAGAATTTGCTACTCAATCTCTGCTAATTCGTTATGCTAATGTGCAGAAGGAAAACAGGAACATTAGGAATGGAATTTACAGCTTAGTTAAGATTTCATTAAAGGAAGGGCTCATCCACCCCCAAAAAATATTTTGAGTATGGTTATATAATTAGCATGGAAGCTCTCTCTTCATTTGTTCTTCTGTTTCACTTCTGTGCATACATTGTTTAAAAAGCAAAATAAATTATGTTTATCAAAAAACATTTTCTCTTAGCTTCAAAACCAAAAATATTGTCAGTAACTTGCAGATGAATATTTAGGGAGGAAGATATAGTTACTGATAGAGGTATATGATCGTTAAGAATATGTTTGTTGCTGATCAATTGCTGCTTATTTTAAGATCTGTGTTTTTGTTCTTTTATTCCTCTCTCCAGGATTTGGAATGCTTTGACTGATAATTATGGTAACGTGATGCCAGTTGACTGGAAATCTTCCCACACCAGAGCTTTGCACTTGCCAACACTGAATCTTTCAGAAAAAGGGGTAAGTTCTGATCAGCAGAAGTACCCTCTTTGGATCTTTTCTACTGAGCAGGGAAATAAAACTATTTGCATTTGTATAAAACAGTGTCGTTATTAAATGGCTGAAAATATTTTTGATGCTTGCCATTATACATGAGAGGTTTTTAAAAATAAAAAAATCTAACAACCATTGATGTATGTTTGCATCTCCTTGGGTTGGAATAATGCAGGGTTAGTTTTAGATGAATTTTCATTAGAGCCAGAGCATGATAGAAAAAAATATAAAATGAGAAAGTGCTTCACGTAAAATCTTTCTGCTGTCTGATTCATTTTGGACACTGATGTGGGTAAGGGAGGAGAAGAGGCAGGGAGACTCTAATTTAGTAAATCCAGTATGGGCTTTTTTTAAGGTCATCTCAATCTGCAGTGAAGTGTCTTCTTTAACATGAAGGGTGGCCCATGAGACACTGAATTGCCAGAGTTTGTTTTGTTTTTCTTATTTAACAGTTAGAATAGTTGTCCGGGGAGTGAACAGGGAATTAAGAGCTTCAGAGAGGTTTATAGAAAGAGTTGTCCTCCGATCTTCTTATAAGTGGATTAAAACGTTTCAGGAGGAGAAGCCAGGAGGAATTCCCATCTCGCAGGTCTTCTGAGGAAAAGAGTGGCTTATCTTTGAAGTTGAGTTACGTTGTAAAAATATCTCTGTGTGTAACCTGAGAATAGGGTAAAGGTTTGACTTCAGCCATCATTAGATAATCCATAGATGCTTTTAATGTGACAGGAGTGAAGATTGTTCTGCTGAAGAGGATGTTTTTGGGGTCCAGCAGGTGAAAGTGCCTATTTGGAACTCACTTTATTGATTTGAATCTGATGATTATCCCTTGAATTTGACTTGTGTTTATTGTAATGTTTATTAGAGTGCTTCTTCAGATTTTCTAAGTGGTTTTAGAGTAATTAAATCCTTACATTTTAAGTAAAAATACAAGTCCCCTCCTGCTGTGACCTTGTGTCACTGAAAAATGGACTGGAAGACTAATGGATTTCTTGATAAGGAACTAAGTATAATATTTTAAAAAAAAGTTTCATATAGTTTTTTTTGTAAGTTATTTGCAGGCAGTTATGAAGAAAGTACATAAAAAGTGTAAAGTGGTGTTGCTGGATTAGAAAGAATCTTAGATATGCTGCCAGGAGAGAGAAAACCAGTTTATGGATTAAACATATCTCAAGGTTTTTCAGCTTTCACTCCACCTGGCACGCCTTCTGATGTGTAAAGCCTGTCTGTTTGGGAGTGAGTGTTTGACATACTTTTTTTCTGCTTCTTTGTGTTCAGCAGTATTTCTGGATATGTGACAGCACATATGGGCCAGCTAGCAGCTTGTTTTAACTTTCTTACCAGGACTACTAACAGCCAAGCAACCTTTCCGTGATGTGTTTGAAACTAATAATATGCTGCAGAAATTGTACTTAAAGCATTTCTCTTCTATCTCAGTAGGAAAAAATGTAACGTGAATAAGGCTGATTCATCTGATCTTAGTTGCTTCACGTCACAGATCTGTGCACACTTTTGTATGTTTCAGTGAAAGAAGCGGTTGGGTGGAAGTGTTGTACACAGCAGTACAAGGAGCAGGATTGTGCAATTGCTTGTTTGTTTTATTTTTGCTAGATTGCTTTTAAACAGGTCATTCCCTGGTGCTTTGAGGACAGGAGGAGGCCTGGAGTGTGGCTGTGTGGAAAGCCAGGTGTTCCTTTTAGCACAGGCTACAGCTGATGCTGTGGTGGTTTATTAGCCTAAGTTATCAGAATATATCCTGCTAATCTCAAATATCTCTGGACATGTCGGAAGAGGAACTTGATCTCCTTCTTGATAATCTTACCCTTGCTTACTGTCCCGTCATTATTGCTGTAATCCTGTATACATGGAAAAATACTTGAGAACTGCAGATGTTAAAAAAATGTCAAATTGGGGTGTATCTGTGTAGTAGGTGAAGAGATATTCTTAATGGAGCCTTGTCACTACATGGTTATTGTAATTCAGATTCTGTGATAAAAGTGAACATTTGACTTTATTCTGAGGACTGAAAAAATGTAAATTGTTTGGTTTCCCCTGTAGATGAGCTACCTGGGGATATTGGTTGCACCTTCAAAATTAATCTGAAAACTGTTAGGGTTTCTGAAGAAACTAAGAAAGTTGGAGGAATTACAACAAAAATTGAAAACTGATACAGTGAGGCCAAGGACTTTGTACAGCCAGTCATAATGCTTGTAAATTAGCCCAAAGACCAGTAAAAGCAATTGAGCTCAAAATGTCAAAGGTTAGGGCTTGCAGCTCTGCAGGGCTTTTCTAGATTGGTTTGGCTGGAATCTAGTAATAGACAAAGTGCAGAGAAAACTAACAACTTTGTAAATAAACTAGAATATATCACTGTGTGAGAGTACAATATACCTGACTAATTAAGGAGGGAATTTAAATCTTTTCTTTTACTATATGTATATCTCTGGTTTGGAAGGATGAGTATAACTTGATGGTATATGTATGGGAACAGTGTTGCTTCTCTTTCTTTTTGAAAAGACCCTGACGGTGATACCAGTGTTCTGATAGCAACTTTCAGTATCAACTCTTCTCAGCTTTTTTCCTTGTCCTTTATTAAGTGACAAAGTAGAACCGTAAAAGCACGTAAAGTCACAGGTTTGTGTGATATTAGGTATTATAGGCAGGTTTTTCACCATCCACTGACAAGTGTCTGTCTTCTCTTAAGATTCAGATATCTACGTTGGATTGACAGCCTTTCATGTAGATATGTGTATATCTACATGAATATCTTTCATGTCAATGTGTATATGGTCTTTATATGCAGAGATTATGTAAAGACTTTAAAGACTGATGGCTATTTTAACTTTCTCCAGTTGCAGCTTTGATTTCATTTTCCAGGTTATTTGACAGCAAGAGTTATTGATTCCATTATTGCAGGCAAGGAACATGTTTCATTCTTAAAATTCAGTGTTGGTTTTGGGGTTCATATATGTGCATGTATTTTATACACTCACATTTGGGTGTGTATATATATGTTTATATAAATACACTTTTTCATGCTTTTTAGGTAAATGATAACTTGAACCTTGACCTGTCAGATGATGAAGAGCTGAGAGAACAGTTGGATATGCATTCTATCATTGTTTCTTGTATCAATGAAGAACCACTTTTCACGGCAGAGCAGGTAAAGTGTTCAGCAGTGTTGTTGGTGTAATATGTTCTTTTAGTCTGTTTTTTTGTTGTTCTTCTTCTTGCTCTTCACTGTAGCTAAGCTTCTTGGTTGTTCCTGTTGTAATACTGTGTGAGATACTACAATGTCATTCAGATTTGAAAAGTATTCCAGTACTTCAGGTCAGGTTGATAGTCCAGGGTCTTTGAAATCTTTATGCATTTCTAACCATGAATTAGTCAGAAAGGCTACTAAATTAAATGTAAGAGTAAAAAAGCAAAAATATTTTCAGAGTCTTAGTGGTGTGGTAGAGTTTGTAGTTTTCCAGCATGACTGTGTGCATTTCATAGCTTCACGTGGCTTTGTTGTTAACAAGAATTCTTTGAAGTTGTTGCCTAACATGAGAGCAGATCAGTGTTTCTGCTGAGCTTTCAGATTACTTAGTGTCTAAAGACTTCAGTTCCAAACCCATGGATTTACTTCAGTTATCTTGAAATTTGCTCTTCTGAATAAGGTTAATGATGGTCTATTAAGATCGTGCCTTAGGAAGCAAACACAATAATATATTTTCTTGTTATTTAAATGGCTACCTATGAATTCTCATTAAGAGGGTTATTAATAGTATGACAGACAGGTTTGCTTGAACTGCCTCAGCTCTTTTTTACTGTGAGGTGGATCTCAGTAATGATTACAGCCTTTAAACTTGTAAAAGTTGATGTGTTATTTATTCAGATGTCTAGTTAACAATTTAGGCGGTAGAAATATGGTCATTTGTGTAATGAAAAGTAAGCTCTCCACTCACGGATTCTCTGTTGTCATACTTTCTATCTGGCTCATTCTTATGTCCAGGGATGCAAATCAGCTTCAGGTTATGGTGGATCAGTTCATAAAACTTCTCATAAGCACAGTAGAGTTTCAGGCTGTTCAGAGGGGGTTTTTTGTTTTGTTTTTGAGGTGGTTTGGGGTGGGGTTTTTGTTGCTTGGGTTGGGTTTTTTTGTTTGGCGTGGGATTTTTTGGGTGGGTGAGTGGTATTTTTGTTGTTTGTTTTTTTGGTTTTGCTGGCTTTTGGTTTGGTTTGGTGTTTGGTTGGTTTTTGGGGGATTTTTTAGGTAGAGAAGTGTAGTGAAGGAGGGGGAGGGAGAGGTGATTGGTTTTTGTTGTGTTTTCCTTCAGCTGAATACTCAAGAAAGATACTGCAGCTTGCTCTTTAGTTCAGTTCTCTTAAGCAGAATGATGTGTATCTTCATATAGAAATAACCATGTAGTTTCAACACACTGCTTGCTATGGGATCACCAATTTACTGTGACAAGATATGGGTATTTTTGGGGAGCGAGGATGGGGAAGAAACGTCAGTATGATTTTGTTGACTCTCTTCCATCTGCTCTTGGTGTTAGTTTCATCAAATTGCAGGCTGTTTCTCTTCAGGCAGGAGGGTTTTCATAAGGGTTTTCATTTTTCAAAGGTGATTGAAGAAATAGAGGAAATGATGCAGGAATCACCTGATCCAGATGATGATGAAACACCCACCCAATCAGATCGGCTCTCCATACTTTCCCAGGAAATTCAAACACTCAAGAGATCCAGTACAAACAACAGTTATGAAGAGAGTAAGTGATATTTATTAAGTATTTTGCTTTATGCTTTTTGAAAATAGTTGAAAGGGTAAGTTTGCCATGTGTTTAATTCATAGGAAGTCCTTCTTATGATATTCTGTATTCAAAAATATTTTCAAAATGCCCTGAAAGAATAGTCTAGATTAAGAACATAAATAGAGGATTTATCTTTGACAGCTTTCATAACTAAGAAAGAAAATAAAACTTTATAGAATTTCAATTTAAAGCAAATACTCTGAAGGCTGATACAGTGGAATGGGATTTCTTCATGGGTAAAGTGATAAATTGGTAATTTTTTATTAAACTTTCGCAATTTCTGTAAAGTGAGACACTTTCTTGACGCCCATGTTTAAGATTAGCTAAAGCTCTTGGAAGCTATAAAGTAAATAAAGAACATGGTGTTTCTTTGGTACTGTTTCAGTCCCTGTAACATATCTTCATAGACAGTAACACAAAAATAAGGTGACTATTACCTTTTATCCCCATAAGGACCATGAATATTTTTCAGTCCTCCCATTCCTCTTCAAGAAATTTAAAAGTTAAAAAAATCCTATGTGTCTACTACTGAAATTAAATCATCTGTACTTTCCTACATAAAAGCAAAGAAACTACCTGTATAGTTTAATTGTAATAGATTGAATTGTATGAAAAAGAAACCTATGACTAACCAGTTTCACGGTGGAAAAATTTGTTTAATCCATGCATTTGTCAGAATCAATTCTAGAAGGTGATATTCAAAGAATATTCATTAGAGCATCGTTATACTTTAGTCCCACTTATAAAGTTTAGTGCTTTCTTTCCTGTAGTCTGGGTCATCAATATAAATTGTAGAAGATTCAGAAAAGTGGCCAACCTCTTGAGGCATCACTTACAGTTTCTGCTACTTTCCAGATTTATGGAGGAGATACCATTTTCATGGCTGGACTCGCAACTGTCTCAACACATAAATTTAAGGAATGTGAAAGCAAAATGTATTATGTTCAGCAGGGCTTCCTGCTTTCCTGACAGTTCCATATGTCTTTAGGTTTGGAGCTAATCAAGCTTGCTTGGTATTTCATATCATATTTATTTTGCTTTGTCTCGATTCCATCTTCTCTGTTTCATCTTTATGGTTTAAAGGTCAGTCTCAACCGAATTGTGCCTTGAGTTACTTTGGCAGTTAATTTAACTTTGCTTCACCAGTTTCTCAGAATCTACTTTCTTCTCTTTCAGGTCACTGTTTTATTAAGAACTCTTGTTACCTTTTCTCAGTGTGTGAAGGTGCTTCAGTGTTGGTCCGCACCTCTCTGAAATTTTTGCAGGTTTTTGCTGGAAGCTGTCTGGCTTCTATAGGATAGATCAGAGTTGTTCATGTTTAGGATTCAGAGCAGGAAATCAAAGCTTGTATTTAGTTTTTTCTTGGATAGGAAAAGACATGCATTAAGGCAGTCCAGCAGTCAAGCTGTGGTTACACAAGTGAGTTCTTGAGCCTACATATCTAAGTTTCAGTCCATGTAGTCTTCTGGTTTTGAATTCCTGTCTTCACTCACCTACATTAGCTGACTATTTCCTATGTAGCCCTTTGTAGACTTTGATAATCACAACCGATCTATCATAAACAAGTCAGGACTGCAGTTGGGTAGCCTGCACCTATGTTTTTGGAACAATTGTTTCTTAGGCTGTGAAGATGGTTCTTAAGTGTTGGGAGCACTCACAGCTGCTCTCCCTTGGTATTGTTACAGGGTTTGAACAAGAGTTTAAGGCCTAAGCTACTCTGAAAAAGTCTCCTTGACAGAGAATTGTCTTAACAGGTTTCATTACTTTTTCTTTAGTTAAATAAGTGACAAGGAGCTTTGTCCAGTCAATTTTCCCTGCTGTAATTTAAGGCAGAAAATCTACATGTCACATATAACCTTTGATGCTTCTGAGAGCTACGCTTTTTTCTAGTTTGTGGCCTTATTTATATTTTTCAACACTTCTCTGTCGGTGCTTTCGCTTACAAGAATTTTTTTAGACATGATATTTACTAGACTAATTTTATGAAACTAAATAATTGCAAACATCTATTCAGTGTCCTTAAACAGATTGTACCTGTCAGTGTAATCAGGACTAGCTGTTTCTCAAGTGCCAGTTAAAATTACGTTCTTTGACATAGCAACTGCTGAGACTTACTTGCTTCCTGAGTCAGGAAGTCAGACTTACATTGGAACAGAAAGCAGTCCTCAAATAATGTGTACATTTTTTACCCAAGCAACCCTCAGAACATTTTCTTGATCATAATTTCACTCTCTGTAACACATGACCCAGTAGTACCTTTAAAATGCGAACCTGGACATTTGTTTTTTCCATACAAACTGACATTTTACAATCTTCTGCTTTAGCTTTGACCCATTCAGTCTCATGCTGTCTCAAAACTATTAATGCTATTGATCTGGGTTTTTGTTTCGGGCAACACAAGGCCATGCTTTTGACTACATGGAAAATTTGGAGGATTTTGCTAGTCTTGCTGCTAAATGCCTCTAAAAATATTGTCATAAAACTTTGTCACAAGCTTTTATTAATATGCATACATACCTTAGCAGTATTACCAAGAAGATTTCCTTACTCATAGAGCAAGTTTCTATATTGCTATGGGTGAAAAACCCAAGGATTCCAGAAATGCCAAAGTTTTGATTGTCGTGTCAGAAAATATGAAGGCCTTTTACTTTGAACAGTGAGTGCAGGTAAAAAGTAATAGTTAACAGCGGTGTCAGAAGTTTAGCACTTACTTCAGCTTCCTTAACTACCAACCCTCTTCATATTTGCAGATTATCTCATATTTCTCAGAAGTAAGAAAAATTTTACCTGTCTTCATATTGCTAATCTTATTGCCTCTGGGATGTGTTTATTCTTTTAGGAATTTTGGTTTAGAGTTTAAATATAGTTAAGAGTTAAATGTAGTTTAAGAATTGAATTTTTTGTTGTGAGAAATTTCAGGGTACTTTTTTCTTTTAATCCCCACAAGTTTTCTCATGCTTCAGATCTTGACAGATTACTTTTTATACTAAATATTTGTAGGAATAAAAAGATTGTCTGTTGCTGAATTAAATGAACTGCTAGAAGAAATTGAAACTGCTATTAAGGATTATTCTGAGGAACTGGTACAGCAGTTGGCTCTACGAGATGAGTTGGAGTTTGAGAAGGAAGTGAAAAACAGCTTCATTTCTGTCCTCATTGAAGTGCAAAACAAACAGCGAGAACACAAAGAAACTGCAAAGAAGAAAAAGAAGCTGAAAAATGGTAGTCCTCAGAATGGCAAACAAGAAAGAGGTCATATGCCTGGAACAGTAAGAAAATTTTTATAGCTCTTTATTCTTTTAAAATGTGTTTTGTTTTTTCTATATGGGAAGTAGCAGTCCTAGATTATATCAAGATACCTGATACACCTGCTTCTATGCCTTCATTAGCAAACAAGTCTTAGGCACTTCCTATTGGGAATTTTTTTCATAAGGTTATATAATGTTTTCCTCTTCCCATACTCCAAAACATTTTTTTTAACTGTTTGCAAATTAGCCTGGAGCCAGCATACCTTTCTTCCAGAAAATACTGTCTGTGGATGTACTTCTCTGTGTTCTTTTGTCAGTAGGCAAACTCATTTACCTGTTTGGTTTCACTGTGTGAATTTTAGTATGTGTTAGTCTTGCAGGAAGTACTGTTGGTGTAGTTGTACAAGTATTTATTGATTGTATTGTTTTTTAGGTAGGAAAAAAGTGAAAGTCTTAGCCGAGATCTCTTAACCTGGGGCAGAGTTGCTACATCCAACAAGAGACAGGGATAAGGCCAAAGTGTAGTGCAGATGTACAGGGTGGGCAGAATTTGTTTTGTTGTTTACAGAACAGCAGCAAAAGGGAAAATGGAACAAAAATGTCTTTCAAGCAGAGTTCAATAATCGGAGTCAAATAACAAAAGAAATTATGTTATTAGCTTGTCAATGCAGTTTTTTCTTTCTTTCTGACTAGTATAATTTTAAATTATTTGAGATATTAATGTTTGAATTTCTTAGTGGCTCTTATAGAATGCAAAAAATGTGGTTTTCTAGATCTTGGCTAAGTCCCAGAAGGAATACTTCAGTTTAACATGAAAAGGTTTTGGGGTTTGCTTTTCAAATATAAGGAATGAATATTTATAATGGAATATAAACACTTCAGAATCTATTCCTAAACTTACAAGAATAAGATACCTGTGACATAACCTAAATGGGGTTTTGATCTCATTTGTATAATTAAAAACCTATGTGTGTAGCTAAATCTTAGTGAAACTCTAAGAAAGTATATGTCTGGAAAACCACACAAAATTGTCATCCCTTTACAAAAGCACAGTGAAAGTTCCTTCTTGGTTCTCAGTCATGGAGAACCAAAAAGGGGTATTTTACCTAGAAAGAAAAATAATTGTTTGGTTTTGAAACTTGAGTCAAGTGATTCATAAGCTATTCTAGTTAGTTTCAAGTTTAGAAACGTGAATGATGCTTGCAATTATAACTCTGTGTGATCCCAGTATAAGATATTTTCATATTTGGTCGCTTCAAGATGCTCATGTGTCAGGTTGCTTTCTAAGAGGGAGTGAACAGACTAGCTCATAGGTAAGAGTGTATGCTGCATATGTGTGATTCCTTTGAAAATAGCTTTCACTGTCACTAGATATAGATTTTAGAGCCCTCTCCCAGAAAGAGGTGCGAATTTCCTTCCTGCAACACTCCTTTTTTTTTCTTTATTTTTAAGAAAGTGCTGAGAATGTGCATACAGATAGTATGTTCAAGTAGCTTTGTGAAGAGTGAGTTTCTATTAATAAATAATGTATAGATTAGTAATTTTATTAACTGTAGTGAAGTCTCGTTTAAGTACAAAGTTTGGAAGTAGAGTTCAATTTTCATTCTCTTAAGAAAATGAATTTTCCCTTTAGATACTATAATTGAATTTGAAAGAAAATAGATATTTTCAGTTTTTGTCCTTGATACAGTCTTTGGGTAAATCACTTTCTTAGACTTCTAAAACTTTTACCTCTCTCATAAAGGCAAACTGGAGAGCAATTAAAAATAGTCCAGGCTTGAAGATACCAGTTCCTCTAAGCAGGATATCTTAAAAGGGTTAAGATGGCTTTGGTAACATTTAGGTCTTTACTGACCTTGTTGTGCTTTAGAAAGCAAATGAATACTGTATTACAGCACATTTTATTCCCTCTCCCATATAGACATACATTCTGATAAACATGCTGAGGTGTGGTCTTTTTACTGCCCTGTTTCAGCAGCTTGACAGCTGCTTCTTCTTATATTTCTATTTTTATATTGCATGTTAAACATCAAAATTATTTTTTTTAAATTTTATTTCACTTGTGTTATCCAGCAAGCGAAAAGGATTACAAAGTTCAAGAAAAAAAACTGTGGTCGGATTATATACTATTTATATACTATATATATATATATATACTATATGTACTATAGTATATATACTGTTTTTTCTTTACTTGGATTCCACAATTCTATGTAATGGAGCTTGAAATCAATATGGGTGTATTATTAACTGATTTTGTGTGTTTTATCATATTGCAGAAAAGGGGGAATTGTAATTGTTGCTTCAGTTGTGGAAAAGGAAGCATGAAAGCATAAAACTGAACAGTGTTTCTAGTAGGTGCCTAAAATCTGAAAAATTGGTATCAACAGTGTCTTTAAATGTATATCATTCAAACACAAACGTTAGAGGAGATTTTACTGTGAACTAAACTTCCAAAAATGCTATTTTTTGCATTCCAAAATGAAACAGCCTTAAAAGGCAAGTCTCAGTTATCAGGTCTGCAGTGTGAGGGTTTTATTTGAATAAATTTTGATGTAGAAACACTGCTTAACTGCCATTACAAGGTTTGCTTTTTAATGATAAAAAATTAAGTAGATGAATGAAGAAATAGAAATGTGCTGAAATACATCGCAGAGCTTGTCTTTGTCATTTGTCTTTCACAGTCTTGATAAATACTGATTAATAGTCCTCTGAACTTTTCTCTGTGCCTTTTTTTTCTCTCTGCTGTGTTTTCACTACTTTTAGCGCTTCAGCATGGAAGGGATCTCAAATGTCATACAGAATGGCTTCCGCCACACGTTTGGAAACTCAAGTGGAGAGAAACAGGTGCTGGGCTATCTTCTCTCTTTTTCTCATTCTTTGCCTGCACTTTCAGGAGCTGAGATCTTGAAAATTGACAGTAGTTAAAGATAAATGCTGAGACAGGAAAAAATGGGATAACGTTAGAAGCTCTGCTCCTTCCCTGTCTCAGGACTCTGATCAGCCTTTAGTCTCTTTCTCTCCTCAACAGCTTGAGAGATTCAGGACTTGATACCCTGATGCACTGAGCTAATAACCTGTATTTCTTACCCCAGACTAAAAGCCATAATGCATGCTTCAGATACGTTGCATGTCTGTAAAAATCTAATATCTAGTCAAATAATATGTGTCAGGTTAGATGTAGCATTTCAACCTTCAGCATTAACAACTTGCACACTACCTCCAAGTAGAAAAAAAAGTCTTGTTTTCCTTTTTCTTCGAATGTTCAGAGCTGATATATCTAAAAACAGAGTAGCACCTGGAGAATGCATGGGCTATATTGTATGTCTCTTGCCTTCAGAAACTGCATGATTCTAAAAGCAGCCAAATGTGTGCAATGCAGATTAGTGATATAAAATACCTGAGCCATACATGAGATGTTGTATGTCCCTCAGAGGCAAGATTCTTATGCCTTATTTCAAAATAAAACTTACCTGTTTGTTTCAGAAATGTAGTATGTATTTTATTAAATGCATTCTGTATTTTAGTGAACTGTTGATGCTTATGCTATTATTTAGTCTTTTGGTGCACATTTCAAAATATTGGTATTTCACATTATTTAACACGTACCCACCCATTATAGTTTATGCAGTTGTGCCAAAGAAGTGCATTAGAGGTTTTTTTCTCCTGGTGAGAAGTCCGTTGAGGCAATAAATTGTCTGGTAGTTTAGAAGTCAAGGCTGATTAGACTTTTCTCTGGGAGATGAGTGTTGTATCATACAGAGGATTTCGGGAGGTAAAACAACAACTCTCAAGTCATTCCGGAAGCATGAGGTTAAAAATCATGGATTTACCCACTTTCTCAGGCAAGGGATATGTATGAGAGTTTATGAATACATTGATCCAGATATTTGCCCCCAGCTTTTGGGATCTTGAACACATGTGCAGAGCCAGAGCTTACCTAACTGAGTATATTACCTCAGTACTAATAAAGATACAGCTCTGTTGTTTTTTTTCTTTGCTATCTTTACCATTTAGTAATAAATTACAGCTGTTTACCTGTACCTTTAGGTATTTTAAATGTCATGTATTGTCATGAAGTGAACATATTTAGCTATGCCACCCCATCACACTTTTCGTTAAAAGACTTTCACTGCTTCCTTCTAGACATAAGTAGCATAATCATATGTTAACCATAACAGATTGGATACTCCTCCATTCATTTTTTGAGTTAATTTAATTCTTCATGTTGATCATACTTTTCCCCTGATTTATCTTATACAAAATCCTTGTTAGTGGAACTACAGTGGAGAAAGGTGGGAAAGATAAAAAGGTTAAATCTATTCTGATTTAGTCCTGGAAATCCATTTTTCTATGGCATTTGTTTTTTGTCTGGAAAGTTTTTGTTTGATTGGGCTTTTTTGTCACATTACCAAACCCCTGGCCTTGTTTCTGAAACACTGGTGTCATCTTCTTATTGTATCAAGTTGCAAAGTAAAACAAGAATGAGATATTCAGTTTCTTAGTGCTACTCTCACAGTATTAATTTGAGTGTTTTTTCAGGGTGTATTGTCATTATAAACTCACATTCATGTGTTTTCTGCTAGCAGGGAAGAGTTAGTTAATAATCTAGAATTTTGATTAAAAAAAAATGCAAGGACAGACAATTTTTTGTGTACCTGGGAAGGCAGAAGTTCCTACATATAATGTCACGACACGAAGTTTATGACAAGTTTGAACAGTTATTTTAGAACTCTTTTCAATCTTTAAGTTTAGTGGTATTTACCACTTCTACTACCCTCTGATAGTGGGGACTTCCCTTTTTAAATTTTAGGCCTTTTTTCTGTGTGTATGTTTGAGACATAAGTGAAAATTAATTGGAGTTCTTCAACATTGAAAGATAAACTTCCAGTGGGCACTTCCTGTTCCCATCTAGTAACGCAGTTGAGGAAAAAAACCAAAACAACACCCAACTGCATAAAAGCCATTGAAATCTTGGTAGCTCTTTCTGTGATCATATTTCCAGGAGAAAATTCAAGATAGACATCTTAATTTTGATTTTCAGGCATATCAGACACTTTTTCTGATTACAAATTGCAGTGGGAGTTGCTGTTTATCATCAAATCTGCTCCAAAAATTTAGAGGTCACAGTAGATTTAATACTTGGTTGTGTCAATCAGCTACACTTTAGACCCTTTTCATCCTTTTCATAATATGTTATCCTTCACACAGCAATTTTTATAGTGTTATTATAGAAACTGATTGTTACACTGCAAATTATTGATAAGAATAAGAATTTTTTTCTGGAAACTACGAAAGAAATTACTTTTTCTTCTTTTTTTTTTTTTTTTTTTTTTTTTTTTTTTTTTTTTTTATAATTTTTACTATGAGAGAAGCAAAATGATAGGTGGAGTTTACAGGAAAAGGAAATCAGGGATACATTGGTATTTGGTCCAGTGAAACATATCCTGAACATATCCTGGTAGTTCATTGTCTAGGTAAAGGGTAGAATGCCACTTAGTTCTGAAGGCTGGAAAAGACAGAGGTCTGGTTTCTGAGTTCATAGATCCACTTTCACCTTTGACATTGGCAGATTCAACAGCCTTATATCGGGCCATCGATTCTGGTCATTTCATTCAGTGGACACTTCTCTGCTGATACTTGGTTGGTTACATCTCCTGTAGAAGAAATTGAAAATCGACTGTTTCCTAAGAAGCATTGCATACTTTCCTCTGCTGTGCTGAGTGGATGTGAGAAAATGCCAAAAGGAAAGGGAGGGAGAAAAGCACCCTGTGTTTGCAGGTCTTGGTGAGGTGTCAGTGCATCCCGTACAATTGGTTCCCTCAAGTGACACTGAACTGAGTCTGTTTGGCTTTGGGCAGATGCTGTTTTTGAGTGCGAGGTGCATGATCCTACTGAAAACATGGCAATGGTTGTAGCAACGTTTGGCAACACTCAGATCTCCTTCTGCAAAGTGAACCTCTTCACCAGAGTCTGAGTTACACTTGACTCTCACTGAAGTGCTGTTACTTGTAGAGGAGACCTTTTACCTTGTATAACATGTTTTCTGCCTGTTGCATGGAGAACTACATAGGTCTCAAGTTGGATGAGGGATTGAGGGTTGCTTTGCCTACTGCCTTGTAGCTCTTAAACCAGAATAAAGTTCCTGTTAAATTCTTATGAATTGAACGGAGGGAGGTTTTTCCACTGGAGAAAATTCCAGTGATTTCAGTACTTTTGAAATGCTGACCTCTTTAAGAAGAATATGCGTCCATATAGGCTGCAAAGTAAGATATCATCTAAAATGCATTTACTAAAAGAGCAACAGGGGTGCTTCAGAAATTTGAAAATTATTCTTGTTTGCACTTCAGGCATGAAAATCTTGAAAGAGTTGAGAAATTTTTGCCTTTTTTTAAGCAGACAAGAATTAAAGATTTCAGTAAATAGAAAAAAATTGAGTTGGTTTGAAACAATCTGGTAGCACACTCAACTATTAAAATTGATAGTTTAAATCAAATTATAAATGGGGGGACTTGTATTTCATTAGGCTTGCCTTGTTCTTTTTGGTTGGAAGTGTAGAGCAGCAGAAGGTGAAAGTTGTCCATTTTCATTTTCACCTAACTGAAATTAGGGGCACCCTAATTTTCTTTGCGTAGGGGACTAGATCACCTTCGGAGATGGGACTGGGCTTTGATCTGTCAAAATCTTTGGAATGTTCCATGTTCTCAGTAAGAGTTAACCAGTCACTGAGAAAATCTTGCAGCTGTTTTGAGGCTGTTCAAACAAAGCATATGCTGAGTTCGAAAGATCTGTTTAGGTTTTTTCCCCAAATACTTCTTAGCACACTTCTGCAAACCTGAATGCCTTATTTAAGGTAGCCAACCTAACAGCCTGCATCAATTGTGCTCTGGAATCCTTTAAAAAGGTGGCTGTTCTTAGTTTCACAAGTTACTTAAAGGTTACATCCATATTTACCTGGAAAGGTTTTTTATGTACTTTCTGGAAAGAAAGAATTACTTTCTGATTTTAGATATAACTCATGATGCCTGCTTGATATTTATACTCTTTTTTTTTTAAGAGCAAGTTTGACAGTTGTTCATCTGCATTTATAGTGTTGTTTGAGGGAAGGTTGATCTTTGAGCTTTTATTTGATTTGATTATAAGAAGTACTTTCAGTATATGAAGTACTTCACTATTGGTGTGCATAGGCTCTGAGGAAGAAGCCTAGCAAAGAAGCTTTATACTGTAAACAGCTCTAATTTTTTTAATACTTTTTTTTAGTGTTTAGCTGCATGGGTTCTGAAATGGCCACATAATTTGGAAGAAAAAAAAAATAGAAGTTGGCTTCTGTGATAAAGGCTTTGGGATAGGAAAGATAGAATCTTAATCTCTTGTAAAATATGATTATTTGTGGCTAAAAATTTCAGTTGCTACAGTTTTTGCAAAATAAAATGCAAGCAACAAAGTTGCATGAAAGGACCTTCAAGTAACTCTGTTTTTCATTTGACAGTACTTGACAACCGTCATTCCTTATGAGAAGAAAAATGGACCCCCATCTGTTGAAGATCTTCAAACATTAACCAAAAGTAAGCATATGAAGTTCTCCCACTGATCCTTTCCTCTTTGTATTTCCAATTGTGTTTGCTCCAAACCATGAATCCGTATACTTTTCCCTTCCCCTCTTACCCCATGCCATGTATGTAAAGTTCCATAATTTTTAACCGTACATTTTGGCCAGCTTTAACAGAGCCTTCGTGGTATGTTAGTTTTCTATCTGTTCACTGAAACCTTGAAGGCTAGAAACTTGCATGTGTTACAGAGTAAAAGTTCTCACATTATTTTGACAGCTGGGCCTTATGGAAAATACTGCATGTCATGTAATTCAGCAATACTGTCATGTAGTGCCCAGTATACCCCTGTTTGTTTAAACTTGCTGTGCTTTATTGAGGTTATTGTAATGACTTTGAAAAATTGACGTGGATGTCAAGACACTTGTGAGTAGTTGCATAATGATTGTGTTTGATTGCCTTTAAAATAGCTGCCTTCTCTCTGTAGTTTTGGTGGGGTTTTGTTTTGGGGTTTTTTGTTAGTAAATTTTGATAATTAGAATTTCCAAACCAAACAAGAGTTTTGACAATGCTTTGAATTCCCTGTTCTTCACATCTTTTTAGCCAGATCTTCAAAATTATTTATAAGTTCTAAGTTCTTTGGTTGCTTGGTTTTTTATAAATTCTAATTTGCAAGAAAAAATAAGGTTGTATTTTTAAAAATTACCTACTAAGGTGATTTAATACAACAGAGCATATCTAGGAGTCAGTGGCATCTCCTTCATTTGAGGCTTATAGGAACAGTTTAAAAATAGATGGTAGAGTGCGTCAGTGTATTTTATTAGATCTTTGGATCTAACTATGTCTTAAGGTGATTTTCAGCAGTACAGTTCTGTGATTCCACAGGTGGCTGAAGTGGTAAAAGGCTCATTGGTTATTTCCTAGAAAGAGAAAATAAATAATGTTAAATTCTGAAGTAAATTAAATATTTAAGCAGGAATTAAATTTCCCTTATTTTTCTACAGTAGACACCCTTAGCTGTTAATTCATACTTATTTTATGACAAACGGATTTCTCATTTTGTGTCTATTCCTGCAGTGAAATTTTATCCTCTTACCATATTTAAATTTCTCTTGAAAATATTAAGCAGAGAGAGACTAAAGCCTCCTGAAAACATTTTGTGATGACAGTTTATTAACAGAATGTCTTGTACAAATGCATTGTAAAGACTATTAATAGTACTGACTTCTGTGGGCTGGTTGTGGCTGGAACCTGATCCTGTGACTCCATTGCAGGTTTCTGACTCGGTCTCTGCTGTTGTTAAGGCCAACAGTAAAGCAGGTGTTTAGGGCTGTTCAGTTGGGGTTTTTTTTCAAAGCTGTGCATTATTCCATAATTATGAACACTAATGTCTGTCTTTAACATAAAAAATTATATTAAACACTTGTTATAATTAGAGTTTAGAGTCTCGTACGAGGAATGTGAAGGTTACTGCTATTTGATATAACTCTGTATTTTTGATTCTTTCAGTCATGTCCAGAGCGCTTTATAAAGGATTGTCATTGGTTGTCATTATGGAATAACAGACAAGCTTGTATGTGTCACGTTTTGCCATTCCACTTGTTTTCCCTTCTTCAGAAATAGGAAAGATGGACAAGATTAACCTCATATACGTCACAAAAATCACATTTTGGCATTATTCTAAGTTACTGCCAAATTCAGTCATATATTTAAAATTTTTCTAAGCTACAGCAGCCAACATTCGCCATTTCAGGGAGGAAAAAACCCACCACTGATATTTTCATAGAATAAGTCACATCAATATTTCTCCAGAAAAGCATCATTTTTCCATGATTTGAGGTGAAGATCAAACACATTAAGTAATGGAGCATACTTTTGTGGCCTGAGATTTCCAGCCCATCAATAGTTGTTCGCACATTTTAGTTTTGGGTGTGGTGGCTTTCTTTAGGTGAAATTTTTTTATAGGGAAGAGGTGTTGTTCTTTTTATGTCTGATGACATTTTACTCCATATGAAATGGGACTCTTGCATCAATGTACTGTGGAGTTCAGTGAGAATTATGCAAGTGAAAGGTGGAGATGTAGTGGTGTCTCATTCGTTGTATCTTCTCATATTTCAGTTAAGAGTTTTCTGACTAATCTGGTCATGATATCCCTGTGAGTAGTTGAAACAGTTCCATGGTATTTATTTTGAGTGCTGTGCTTAATTTATGGCTAAATATCTGCTTTGCTTTCTTCCTTACGTTAGTTCTGCATGCCATGAAAGAAGATAGTGAGAAAGTGCCAAGCTTGTTAACAGACTATATTTTAAAGGGTGAGTATGTTTCTTAGCAGGGATTTTATTTTATTCTAAATTAACTTAAAGTACATTTAAGGTGTATTTGAAAAAATGGTTCTACAGCATTCGTGAATTATGTTGCCCTTCTATCAACATAACTCTCATTTATATTCTATTTTGTTCAAGGTTTCTGAGCATACAGTTCATAAATAAAACATGTTTATTTTGTTTGTGATAGTATAATGTAGTAAGTGTGTGGTGTATATTCAAACAGCTGAACGACATCAGCAGGAGCAAAGAGATCTGGCTTATGAAGTTAAATGGGGCAACATACATTGTACAGGTTTTTCAGAATCAGAACTCAAACTGCGTTTGCTATATGAAGTGCTTATAGCGTCATTTTAAGTGTTGCCTTCTGATCAATAGTAAAAATTACTTATTTATTTCACTTGTTACACCTTCTTCACATTTTATTTTGAAAGTTTTTGTATGAGTCATTCATTTTCCAGTCTTATACATTGATATATGAATAGATAGAATGTCAGGCATTGAAAGTCGCTGCTTGCTTTAGTTTGAAGGAGTTGTTCCAGGTAGTTTCCAGGTTGTCAGATTTTTTTTAAATGTTTTCCTTCTGACTTCATTTTTGCCTAAATCTTACTAATGCTCATGTTCTTACCTAATTCTTGACATATAAATTATACCCAGGTTTTTTTTATTGTTTTAAGTTCAGCATTTGCATCAAACTCCCAAGATCTGAATAAACAGCTGCCACTCAAATGTATATTATGTTCTGCTTTTCATGTGCTGTAAAAGTGTTTCTCTTCTTTTGGTATCACGCTTTCCAAGTCTAGCTGTTTTTTCAAATGTACAATCATTGACTTAACTCCATCTGATTTTTAAAGGTTTTTTGTGTTTCTTACACAGACACTCTCATCTTACGCATATTTGACAGTACTATCAGGTTTAAGTTATATAGTGGATTGGTACTTCAGAAAATCTGAAAAGAGCTGTTCAGTATTCTAGAAACCCTGACTTCCTGTTGGAAGAGGTTAATTTCTAAGTTTTGTATAGGGTTGCAGAACTACCACATACAGTAAGAATGCAGAGATCCTTTTAGTTAATTCCTATGATTTCTCTATTGTTTACTTACATTTTCTAAAAATTCTTCTTAAACTAGACAAATGTATTTGCATATGAGCTGAGAACCATGTAGGATCAAGGTCAAGGCTTTTTTAATAGGGATGGCACTAGACTTTAGTTTTGTAAGGCACAATCTTTGGCCCAACTGTTGTCAGTAATTAAAAAATTTTGCTCTTCTTAATACATCTGGTAGAAAGTGATTGGATTTAATAGTGCTCTTTACAGTATCTGCTCTTATTTTTAGATATAGCTGTCTAGAAAAACCTTCAGATTACTAGCATACTGAGAAGAAACTGGCTGCCTAGGGAAATGGAGCAACCTCCTGCAAAGAAGGCTTATAGATTACCTGAACATATGATAGGATGATCTGGGAAGCTTGAACTGAAGTTCCCTCCTGCCTCTGCATGCTTGTGACTTATAAATCACCAGGGATGTTCTACTAGCTAGATGTGACAATTACAAAAACATCATACATATGCAAGCACCGTTATCTCTAAATTGTAAAACACGAATGATGGGAGTATGAAGACTAATCACTCACATCACTCATACTGAAAGGAAAAGGCAATTTCCCCACAGCTATCGTTTCCTTAGTGAACAGGACCAAGTGTGGGCCTGTGTGCACAAGTGGCAGGTGGTTGCACAAGCTAGTGAGCACAGAAATTTACTCTTCCTTTCAGTGTAGCCTTAACTGAGCTGTTGACATTATGTTAAATATTTATAACTCCGCTAACAGGGTTCCATTGTAATGCAGATTTATCCTGTGGAACAGACAAAGTCTTCCAGTTGTTTCTGAAGTTGTAACCCATTTCTCTTTTTCTGCCACTAAAATTTCTGGTCTGAAACCTCAGTGAGGCTTTCATGCCACAAAATACTCCCAGCCACCTGTGTGTTGTCTGGAAATTATTTTTAAAGCTTGTTAAAGGGAGATTAGATGAATTCTCTATAATCACTTAGATCAACTTTCAGCTCAGCTTTCGTACTTGAAATTCCAACCTACTCCTTACATTCCAAAATATAAGTAGTGACTTCCTTTTTGAACATTCTGCTGCACTGTAAAATGTCTTAGCAAGGTAGAAATCTTTATGAAGATTTAGGAGTTTGAATTTGTTTTCCAAAACAAGTTCTGTATCCAGTGGTAATAATCCATATGGTATAGTGGTAATTGTATTCATTTTACAGTTTTCTCCTCTGTGATCCAGCTGTTGTCTTACACTGAATGGATTTTATTGCTTTTTCTTAAGCATTAATCAAGAAATGAAATTGTGAAATGTGTGAATTATATCACCAAGCATACTTTGTTCTGTTAAAATCTGTGAACTGCTTGTTCCTTTGAGAATCATTTTTTCCAATCTTACAACAAAAAAAAACCAGTGTGTTACACGTGATAGTGGTATATGTGTAGCTTTATAGAAAATCTGGTTATTTTGTCATTTGTCTGCACAGGTAAAACCTTCTTTCAATCTTTATATTTTATTCCACACAGCAAAGAAAAAAAAATGTTAAAAGTAAGCTCTTAACGATTTTTTTAAAGCAGCACTGTCTTGTTATTCTGTGGTATGTAAGAAATTAGAACATGCACTCTTACGTGGGTGTTACAGCTGTCCACAGAATTATTAGTAAACATTCCCAGATATTGGTGGCCACTCTTGAAAAGGTACTAAAATTGTTTCAAAGCAAGAGCTGAAGAAAAAATATCAGGAAAAAGATTATTTTAACAATCACCAGAGTATTGTTTGCACATTGCTATGGGAAAGATTAAAAAAGAATGCTGTGAGCCTGGAAAGGTAAATGGAACTGTAAGGTTCAGCAGTAAGAAGTGCTGTAAAAGCAGTAAGAAGCAGTAAGAAATGATACCACATTGCTGGTATTCAGTGAAATGAGTTTATGTTTTCTTTGAAATTCAAAGTATTTTGTAGCATTCACTGTCTTGAATAACTTGAACTAAATGCCAAAATAATTCTGAAATTTGGATCATGTAGGAAGACATGCATAGATCCCTTCTGTCTGCATTGTCTAATAGTTGCTGTCTTCATTTAATAATGATTGAATAGATTTGTTTGGGCAAGACATTTTGGGCAAGAGCTGGAGCATGGAATTGAAGCTTGAAGGAGAATTCTGCAGCCAGATTGGCTGTTGATCTTCCATGGATCATTCTTGTACTTTTTTTTTCATAACCAGCTAATGCTTCTGAAATGCTGCAAATCCTCAGAACATAGGATGTGCAAATCTAGTATAATAAAGAAATTACAAAGAACAGCGCAACTTAGTGCATTTCATGTTAGGGAAAAAAACGTGTACTTCTCCATAGGATTATTAGGTATGAAATTATTTCTGATGTTTGCTTTTTTAAAAGCATCCTCTTTTCCCAATTCATACCGCCCCCTTGTGTCCCCTAAAATGTTAAAAATATCAATTTTTTTTCTCATGCTTAAGTCCCTCTTTCCAGGGGTCAGTTAGCTCTCCCCTGACTCTTTTCCACAGGGAATATTTCCTCACAGGTAAGTGTCCCAAAGCCAGACTAAGTACATACTCTGTGTAGAGTTGGGTCCAATGTAGTAACTTACCTCCTCTTGTTCATGTTGAAGCCTAAATTATTTTCAAGGGATTTTTTCTCTTTTGTTGCATTCTGTTTGTTTTTACTTTTCAGTGATCATTTCTATCCTGAACTTAATAATAATGAAAAGTGGCTTGCTTTGCAAGTAAATTGTAATTCTTCTCCTACCAGCATATGATTCCTGTAATATTTTAATATTGTATAGATTTAGAATTAAAATAGATGGTAACATGAAATTGATCAGCATTTGCAATTGTGCTTAATTTTTTCTGAATATATTTTAATATGTCAATATTGTTATTATATTTTATCACTAGATATCATGAAGTAGAAACTGGGATTTGAAAAAGGGTAGGGGAATGAAATTGCTGACAGGGAACGAAGGACCAAACCAACACTGAAATTCTTTATCTTAAAAAGCACACTTTTCAAGGTTAATATTTTCCTTAATTCAAGAACACAAATAAGTGTAAATAACTGTGACATTCTTGAAACATAACTATTATGTAACAATATGTAAGTATGTATTCAGAGCCTTTGTAATCAGGTGTGTCATTACAGTAAGCTGTTATAAGATGTATTTACTGATAAGCTCTGTGTTCTTTTCCTTAACAGTCTTGTCCTTAAACAGTAATTGTGACATAAAAATACAGTGCTACAAATAATATGCTATACATTACTACTTAGTAAAATGTATGAAATACCTAGTTTTGTTTTTTCTAAATGCAGATGTCATGAAAACAGTCATTTTCCATCTTTCACCTTGCTCTTTCATATCTGTTCTTTCAAGTAAAACCTTAAATAATTTTTGTTTTAATAAGGCAAGAATTTACACCTGGTTCTATTTTTAAATTATATGTTTCAGATAATGAGAACGTTTATTTTCTTGACTTTGAAGTTTTTGTTTAATTGTTACACCTGACTTCTTTATTTGCTTTTGTGTTGTGCTAGCACTGGTTTGAAAGCTGGATTGCTCTGAGGTTTGTGTCTTACGTTGAAACAGGAATGAGAAACACGTGAAGGACATGTCTTATCTTCCCACTGTGTGATTCTTGTACACGCACCAGAATTAGAAAGTAGAGTTAGAATCTCAAATTGTCAGTGCATATTTTTAAAATACAGCTGCATGCGTCACCTGTTATTTAATGTTCTGTTTTCTCATAGAACACTTCAAAAAGCACTGTTTAAGACATGACCTTGAGTTAACTCATTTCTGGATAGTTAGTTAAAGATAGTGGGTTGTGTCACTTAATTACCTTTTGAGAGAGGCTGATAACTTAATTGCCAGTTTCAAAAGATTTCTAGATTTTACTGTGTTACTAATAGGGTAGAATCCAACATTTAAATATTTTAGTATATAAATTACATTTTTATACAGACCAACTTCACTGATGTTTACCAAGATGTATTTGTGGTCCTTTTGCAGTTCTGTGTCCTACATGAAGAGGGCTGCCTTTCAGAATTAGCCATGCTCCTTTCTGTGATGAGAAGCTTTCCGTGGATATAACTCACAGTATTTTTTCATTTGGCACTATACCTAAAAAAGATATACATTTACCTCCTCTGTGTGTACGTGGAATTTCTGATCCTACAGTAAGTCGTCTGGGCATGACATCTCATCCGTTTTAACTTAATAGTGCAATGAACTGGAGCAGGGAACAAACGTTGTACAGTTTTACTTGCATTGTTCAGACTTTTTAAAGTCTATTTTTACATTGTATAGCATGTAGTAAATCCTCCTGCACATTTTGCTGTTGGAAGGAAAAGTAAACTTTGAATAGTGTAAATAAAACAAGGCTCATTTTAAGGAATCCATATTTAAAAGCATCCTTAGTTCCTGTAGCAAAGACGAAAAAAGGATCGTAGCCAGACTTGGAATTAAGGATTCGAGTGAGTTCTCCAGGACACATTCCAGGATGGTGTTGGTGAAAGTCAGCAATCAACACTTCTTTGATAATGCTGGACTATACGACAGTATTGTTCATAGATGAACAAATCCAGATGCTCTGGTTTGACATAAGTAATTGTGTGTTACCAATTCTTTAACACAAACATCTTAGAAATGTAATATTTCATATTTGGTTTTATTTTAATTATTAATGTTCATGTGGCTTAGATATGCTCCCATATTGCTGCTATAGTTTTACAGGTTTTAATAAGTGTTTGATCTTAATGGAAATGCTTCAATATATAAACATTTTAAAAGACAGTATCTTTTTAAAAGTACATGTACAGTTTGAATAACTTGCACCTGGCTTCAAAGTTAGTATTATATTGAGACATTTGTTGTTGTGTATCTAAATTTTACTACAAATCTCTCTTATAAATTGTATGCACTGTCTGCTCTGTGACCATGTGTCTGCATTCAGACAGATGAGAATGTATTTTACAAATCCTGTACAAGAAACATACCCCATAATCTCAACATTAAATACTTGTCACAAGTAATTTTGCCAGTCTTAAAAATGAGATTGAAGTGTAAGGAGTACTAATTAAAAAAAAAAACAAACCAAAAAAACAATGCACACTGTTTTCTAGGTTGAATTCCTATTGATTCTATACACAGATTTATATACTGAATATCTAAAGGCACTGGAATATAAGGTTCTAAAGAGATAAGCATGTGTTTTCTTTAAATAGTTTTTTCCATTTGAAGTCTTCAGGGTTTTTGTTAGTTAAAGAGAAATTTGCTCTTTAATACCTTGCATCACTTTAATGCTCAGTTTTATCATCATAACCAAATACTGTTTTGATCCATAAAACATAGTTTAAGAATAGTTTTCATAATGCTTTTTCTTTTTTTTTTCCAAAAGACCTCAGAATTTTTGTCTTTTGTGCCTTTTTCAGACCATACATTTTTCAGTTTAAAATTCTTTTTCTGTCTCTCCCCACTTGACCACATACTTGCCAGCCTGCTCAGGAATAAATAGATGCTCTGCATAAGTGTGTCATATGCGAAGAAGTTTTTTCATTGCTTTATTTTAATTCATTTGTAGTTTCTCTAAAAAAGAAAGCTGCCATTTATTTCTGTAGCTGATGTGTTGTGAACTCATTATGGCATGCTTTTTGTGTAGAAATTCTTGATGTTGACTTGATGTTGATGCCTGGAAATTGGCAAAGGGTGTGACCCTACTTTATTTTCAAAAAGGTGCACATATGAAACCCACCATGTCTTTATATGAGATCTATCCAGAGGTGCTTCAATCTCCTGTTGAGGCTTGAAGTGACAAGATGGAACAAAAAAACCCAAATAAACAAACAAACAAAACCAAACAAACCCCCACAACAACCAAGGGAAGAATTTAAAAAAAAAAAAAAAAGACAATAACAACCAACAACAACATTTGACAGAGTTTGTATTACTTGTAGCAATCTTGGGTGACTTGAAGTCATGAAATACTGAAAGTAAGGAAACTGGAAAGAAAACTCACCACTAAAGACCAGAAACAGCTTTAGTGAGCTAAGCAGCTACTTCAGTATTTCATGCCCCTCATCAAACTAAACAAGATTTCATTATGAAAAGTACCTGTTTACCTTGTATGCATTAAACAACAGCTGCCAAAGATGGCAAGTATTATATGTATACTTATATATGTACATAAAAACATAGCTCTCAAAACATTTGAATAAAAAGAACCGTGCAAATCTGCTTTTCTGCTGAGGTCTATGCACTTTGTGTTTTCTATTACGCATCCTTTTTCCACATCCATTACTGAACTGTGCATTCTTTTGGGGAGGTGGATTTCATTGTTTAGTTTTTGCATGTGACAGCTGTAAATGGCCACCCAAAAACAGTGGCTGACAGGTGCCCTACCAGAGATTTAGTAAAAATACATTTTTTACCAAAACCCATTTCATCTTTGATATGAAGAGTCCTGGAAGCAAAGTCCCCCTAAAGTCACTGAATTTTAAGGTACTTATTTGGATCGCTCACTGTAATAGCCTCCTTTTTTCCCCTTTTTTTTTTTTTTTTCCTGTTTTGTTTTTTAGTCTAACTCTTTTTCTGTGTTTTCAGCTGTTTCATTTGAAGTTTATTTGCTTGCTGGACAGAGCTGAATTTTGAGTCAGGAACTGTGGACAGTATGTCAGAGATAGTTAAGAGTCCTAGAATTCTATTTTCTTGGTTAAACAATGTCAGTTGCCTTCTGGCGAAAGATAATGATTTAGCTGGACTCTCAGCTGGTATAGGAAATTGGTGATAAAGAACATTTGCTGTTGACTGTGCCAGGTAATTGTAGCCTTTAAGTTGGAGTGGTCATTTACTGTACATAATTTTTGCTTCCAGAGTGTGTTACCTTGGAATTCTTTCTGCATGCTTGTCACTTGAAAGCCATAGCTAGACCAGAAATGGCATTCTGCCTGCTTGGTGACAGTGTTGATAATCAGGCGTGCATCTGCACAGCATCTTTGACAGCAGCTGCCTCCTCACTTCCAAAGGGACAATTTAAGGTACAGGTTTAAACTCCTGAAGCTGTAGGTGGTGCAGATCCTGTGCAGCAGGAAGCCTGCTTCTCCGAGTCTGGCTGCCATAGGCAGTGGAGATCAGCAGCTTCACTTCAAACAGCATCTACTCCATTTAGTTGTGAAGGACCTGTTGGCAAAGCTATTGGCTCTGATGCACCCAAGCTGGAACCCACTGACTCCTCTTGTCAGTCTGCAGTATCATTCTTGTGTCCAGTGGTGGAACTATTTTTTTGATCAGGTATCAATCCTAATTTTTAAAACTTCACATGAACCTCCAAGTTATCCCTGGTTATAAAGACACTTCAGAAAACACTGAAACTGTCATCCACTAAAAAAGGAAATATCAGAACAAAATGGATCTTGAGTCATATTGTGTGAATTTAGTGTTCTGCTTCTCTTGGGGGCACAGCACTGTTATTTTAAGCCTAAAAAGAAACTGTGATACAGAAAATCTACCTGTTGTAATGCGAAGACAATATGATTTATTTTCAAGGTGTCTACAATTTTGCAGGTAGCAGTGTGCCAGTAGGGTTTTATAGGGCCCAGCTAATGATGGAGAAGTGCTAGATACCTACAGCTACCTAAACTATATGAACTGGGAGATCTAGTTACTGAATTTTGTTGCTGCAGGGTTTTTTTCTTGTTTATAATCTGCAAAAGTTGGATAGAAGCCTTTCTTTGCACTTAATTCTAATTTTAAAAGAAACTGTAATTTTCGTGTTCATTTTCCAATCCATCTTTGTGTTTGGGTTTTATGTTAGCTTTATGTAAGGAATATTCATTTTCATTTTCTGCAGCATTGCATGCAAATTTATTAATTCAAGTTCATACTTCTAGGAAACAATGTTAAAACTTAGGCTGAATACAATGGAGATGAAAAACTCAGCAAAGAAAATAGTGTTTGCATTTTCTTTATCAGGAGAATGTTTGGAGAATACCCCACTTTTTTTCAAAACTATGGAAAGCAAATTCAGATCCTACATCTGCTCCTGTCAATATGCAATCCTGCACAGTTCTGTGGTCCCCTGATAATATTTAGTGGACTGATCAATTCAAAGAAAACAATCCAGTTTTACCCACTGACTGCATTTTTGGCCTTCAGGAATATTTGATTCCCTAGCTCAAGCATGTTGGTGTACTGGAAGTCTTTGGAGTGGAATGGCAGCATTGCTGTTAAAATACCAGTTCATTTTTATCTGCAGACAAGTCTTTGCTCCCAGGAATGTTTCTCCTTCTGCTTGTATTGCCTTCACAGGAAAACGAATCATGCAAAGTAAACACCATATAGATCATGCTGCTTATCTTTGTATTTTGAAATCTGGGTTTGGAATATTCCTAAATTAGCATAGAAGTCCGTCCTCAAAACACAGCTGTTTATTTCATCATGAAAAAACATCACAGTATTACCTGCATTGACCTCTTTCCAACCTGAGGGATAGAAATTGTCCTTGAGATAAATTTGAAAAAGACAAATGCAGAACCTCCGTCACTATCATTTCCAGAAGAAGTTGATACTGTCTCCTAGGGATAGCATGAAAATAGATGAGTAGAGATCTGCTTCCTTCTACATGCATCCGTTATTGATGCATGGAGGAAACAGTTGTATTAGTGTGATCCAAACCTCATTGTCACCAGAAACACAGAGCTTTTGCCTAAAACTGAAAAAAATTATTTCCTTTAAATTCATATCTGAGATCATAAAAGATTGAGCTGTGCTACATAAGCACTTAGTATTGAATAGGGGTCTCACGGAACCACTGCACAGTACAGTGGTGACAGCTTCAGTAGGACAGGATCCTTACCATCCTTAAGATCTCTGTAGGTCTTTTTTTCCTGATTCTGCTGCCTTTCCAGTGTCCCACTGAATTTTGTACTGCGCTGAACTGACTGCAGAAGTTAGAGGGAAGTACGACTTTCCTGGCTTAGAAAAGTAATATGTTGAAATTTGGAGTAAAATCAAGTAAGATCTTTCAGCCTTCAGGATAATTTTAAGAGCCCTGTATCTACCATGCATGTTTGGGTTAGCAAACTAATAATGACCATTCCTTGTCATGTGCCCTTCAACATAAACTCATAGTGACATTTTCCTTTAAAAGTTGATCAACAGCTCTGTTGACTGCCTACAGACAACTCTGCACTCTTACAAATGGCTCCCAGAACAAAGTTGACCTATAACCAGATTTATTTTCAAAAAAAAGCTCAAAATTGAAAAACCTATTTAATTAAGGAAGGGTATGAAGAACATAGAATAGATTTCAATATACTTTATATTAGTATTATCCCTAAACAACTCACAAGCATTTTTTAATAGCTAGAGCAGTACCGGGAACATGAGATGAGAACATACCATGCAGACCATACCTTTAGCCTTTTTTTGTAGAAACTTTATTCCCTGCAACTGAGTCACACAGCTGAAAGTCTTCCCAGCTGAAAGCAATAACAGAGTTGAGCTATCAGAAGGTGTTAGAAGGTCAGGAGACAGCTGTGTTCTTTGCTGCTATGGAAGAACTCAGGAGGAAGTGGAGATCAGCTGCGGATGGATAGACCTGAGAAGGTAAGATCAGATACTCAATGTTACCACCATCAGTGACTTACTGACTCGAGAGATGAAACAGCAGGACCAACTGAAAGGTTTCTGTTGTTTCCTTATGGCCTGTGCTTCCTGAGCAGGACTGAGTCCCACAGTGGCCAACTTTCCCTGCCTATGCCCGTGTTCCTTTCCAGGTGGACCTTTCTACTCCTTCTTTTGTTTGTGGTCCTTCGTATTCCTGTTCATCCCCATGTGCCCTGTTACCTTTTGTGGTAACCTTTGCTCCATGCATCAGTAAGAGGAATGTGGCAGGACCACTGTCCTCCCCCTGCTACTCCAGTGTTTTTTCTTTTCCCCCTTCCCCAGCATGGAGACTCCGCATTTGTGTTACCATTTGTGTAAGCCTCTTCTCCTTTTTAAATATCCTATGTAGCATATGTAGTTGAGACTTTGTGTCTCAGTAAGCAGAGAAGCCTCTCAGAAACCTAGCCAAGTATATGTTGGGGGTTGCTGACAGCAAACAGATTGTTGCAGGGTTGTCTGGCAGCGAGAGCACAGAGAGGCAGAGGCAGAAGCATCAGTGGGTGTGAGGCTGATGGGCAAAAACTGTTTGCCTGGCTGCTGCAAGCTGCTGAGTTTTGAGCCTAGAAGGTAAGGGGCTGTTGTGAAGGTGCAGGTCTGGGTGAGAGAGTGGAGGTTATCAATATAACTTAGTAAGAGAGAACGTGCTGGAAGATTGAAACTCCCATTTGGTCTTAGCTGGTGGAAGTTGGTTGGTTTGTGGAGGCTCTTCAATCTAATTCCCAGTTAGCTGGTTGTTAAAGGGACTCTCAGGGTTTTCTCCCTGCTCTGTCACGTGCTAAGGGGAAAACAAGGCTAGGCTGCACATGCATCTGTGGGGTACAGTCCTATTGTGGTCTTTAAATGGCTTTTCATCACCTTTGGACAGATCTCAATTCAGAGATGATGTATTGTACATCATACAGACCTTCCTAGTGTCTACCTATCCCTTAGGTTTAACAATCCGGGTCTTTTTTCCTAAGGTCTTGTGTAGCACAGGTGAAGTTAACAGGAGATAAATGATATTTACTCAGCTGTGAATTGAACTTGGACTCCCACAGAAACCTGGTACCTGCAGAGTGGAAGAGTATTTATATCTGCCCTCACTCTTGGAAATTGGGGCATTCACAATCTGGCATCAGAGGCAAGACTCATACCTGTACCTTTGGTGCTTGTGAATTGTTTCTGGTGTCTAAGGGTTTGTGTTATCAAGGAGTGATATGGTTAGGGTTAGAACCAGGTTAGGGTTAGCATCCTTTCTGGAGTTAGACCACTGAATACTGCAATACATCTCCAAGTAAAAAGGTGACATGAGCCCATTCTCACATGGTCCTTATTTTCTGCTTCATAGAGTAATTTCTAGTAGAATCGCTGTAATGGCCCACAGCTTTCTAAGATCTGAAGATTGTCGTTTATGGAGGACTAGCTTTCCTTCTGTGGCATTTAAGAATAGTACGAGTTAGTAAGAGTTCTTTCTAAAATTACACCTCTAGAAGAAGGTTTCCTCTCAGGCAAGCGTCGTTCTGAATTACGTGTGCCTGCCACAGGATGGCAGCAATCCGTCACCACTGATGCATCCACTTTCACTTCGAATGTTACATTTCGTAAGACGAAGTCCAAAGGTAAACTATTCACAGCAGAGACCACTATGTGAAGGTGATATGACAAGCACAGGAAAGCCTTTGTGTGTAGTTATTCGTTATTGGTTAAAGCCATGTTTTACAACCTTTATTACAATATGAAATTTACTTAGCTTCAAAAAAAAGTTCATTCTGTGGGGGATTAAATACTAAGGGTAAGGTATGGAATCTCTTTTTAATACCCCACAGTGAGTACATGTTTCTTACAAAAACCTGAAGGGTTTCCACCTTTAGGCTGCATTTCCACTGCTTAGAATCATCTAAACAATCACTGCAGTGTGATGCCCATCTGCAATAAACCTTCTGTTTCCCTGGAATTCAGTGCCTGTTTGAAGACATTCAGTGACTGGAGCCAGTCATTACTATTTTCATTTTTATGTACATTTACTTACAGCTAGTTTGCTGCCATCTCATCTGAAACAACAAATTAATGTTTACGTCCAGGTTTCTTTAAGTCACTTGTAGTGATGCCTGGTTGGTTCTGTGGTCAGTGGCCTGACCCAGCACTGCCTGCATTCATCAGGGCTCTGTTTGAAAGCTGAAGGGGATTTATAGCCTTTACCATGTAAAGGTTTTGTGAAATTAAATTATTCTTTGAAGGTCTTTCTTGGCGAAAGCTGAGCCTTTTTTTTAGAGAACACAGTTTTAAAAATCAAAAAGTACAGGCAAAGCAGGATTTGCAGCCAGGGAGTTCTCTGCCCTGGCAGACAGTAAGTCATGCTGCCTCCAGCCAGGGATACACATCTCCATCTCCACCACCGCAGGTGCACACCCCAGCTCTGGAGGGCAGGGCCAGTCTCTCTCAACCCCAAGACTAATGATGTCTACAAACGTGAGTCATGCTAATCGTAACGGTGCAGAGGTGTTTTGGCTGCTCACAGGCTGCTCACAAAATAAAACTGCTCATGGTTTTGGTTTGGAACCACAAAACCAAAGTGGGAGGTGTGTCCTCTGGGCAGAAGGAGGCTGCCCTACACCGAGGGAGCACTAGAGACTATAAACTCTTCCAACAGGGCATAAAGGCTGGGCTGAGGCAGTCAGTGGCTGATGTGAAAGGGAGTGTGAGGAAGGCAAGTGACAGAGAGAAAGCCCTCATTCAGATGGCTTGTAGATGGGGTGCTCAGCTTCACAATGACAATACAAGAGGTAACAATAAAGAATAAGATGAAGGAAAATCATGAAGGAAAATCTCAGCCCTGCCATGAGCAACAACAGAGTGCTATAAATTTTGACTGTCCTGCTAAAATAATAATCTCATATGACTCAGTATGGAGAGCCCAGCATCAGATAAGACATGAGACTCTCTCAAAGCTATTAAGCACTCTGACAGGTAGACTTTCCTGGCTGCTTCTGCTAGCCCACATATCAGTGTATTAATTACTGTTCTGGAGCAGTCCAACAACAATATGCTTGGTTTTGTCCATTCTTTTCCTGCACAGGTGATGGAAAGTATCCTAAGTGTCTTTGCCCAGCTGTTTGACATGTCCCTTTGGAGCCTGAGAAGTCATTTTCAATCATTTGAATGAAAATATCCTGAGACAGTATAATACTGGAATGACATATTTTTATATCACCAAAGTGGATAATCTGAGGCTGAGCCAGAAATTCTTCTCTGAGAGAAGAAGGGTTTCTGTTCCTCTTTACTGCATAACCCTTTTTCCCATGGTGTGGAAGACATACTCCTTCCAATGTCAGCTGCATGTAATGGGGGTAGGTTGGGGCATATACACATCTAAAGTGAGAGAAATCAGACTCTCTGGTAATGGGTGTGAAGGGGCTCAGCACCAGAAATCAAAAACATAACTGCAAAGTTCTGAAGCAAGTAGAAAAGGCACAGCTCAGAATTATCATCATTAAAGGTGTCAGACCAGAGGTGGACTCAAGGACCTATTCAACAAAACATATCACCTTATTCCTGAGATTTTAGCAAATATACACAAAGAGAGGTAACAACTGAGCTGTTGGTAAGATCTATATGATCTCATGTGGAACACAGATTTAGGTTATAGATTAAAAGATTTAGGAGGATAATTGCGAATTAGATATGTTCAGTCAGAGCTCTCCATTTGTCATTCCTGCAGTGCTCCTGAGCTGTGTTCTCTGTCACGGGGACAGCATCAAGAAAGCATCCGAAAGATGAGATTTCTTTGTGGTTTCCTCTGTTGTTCACACAGGTCAGAAGGTTTTCATTCTTGACTAACAGCTGGTTGGAGTGTTTGTATTCATCCTTTCTCAGTCTCCTGCTGCTGTTTTTCTTTCCAGAAACCCCAAACAGGGTGAAAAATTTAGCATTTCTGCAGAGAGCCATCCTGGCTGCCATGGTGTGAATGACTCTGTTGGCTGTTTTGCTGTGGGGAGAGAAGGACCCTCAAGAGAATGGAGGCACAACCTTCTGTCTATGACTGATTGTTAACATTTTTGTGAGTTTGTCACTTGGAATTACCCAAATGTCTTTCAGTCTGACTTTATCTTGCTCCAAGTGGAAATGAATGTTCAGTTGTAGTATAGCCACAGTACAGATAGCTCTACTGGCTCCTCTTTCCAGCCAGGATGTTAAAGAATCATTTCTTGTAGCCTTTTAAAGAAAACCCTCAATAGCCTTGAGCTTTACAATTCTCCTTTGAAAAGACACAATGAAATTGAAAGCATTATGAGAAAGCAAATACATCTTATCTCTGACTTAGTATAAGAAAAGAACCCTAAAACTCACCACAGGTACAAACGAGGCTCAGGTCACACAGCTGATATGTGGCCAAGGCCTCAGATTGACAGGGATTTGTTGGGTTCTTCCTAGTTAAATAAAATGTCCTTTGTGAAAGGCCTTGGCATCCTAACAGTGAAAAATGCTGTTCAAATTTGAGGCTTTATTTTTCCAGTTTGCATTGGTAAAGTGACCTGAGGACAGTCTGACAGCATTTTGAAAGCTCACTTCTTGTGTCTCTGTGAACAGTGATGGTCTCTGTTTTTCCCTCAGCAGACGCAGCCTTGGCTGACTTGCTCAAAGGATTATGAGTGAAAATGGGCAATATGATTGCAGTGCCCAACTCCTTGGCCATGTTGTCAAGCTGCAGAAGTTTGATGTAACTTCTCACCTCTTCTGACCTTCTACCTTGCTTAGTAGTCTGTGCTCTTGCCTAGGTAAGCACCCCATTTATTTATACACCAAGCAAACAGCCCTGAAAAGCTGATACTCCTTTTTTTGAAGTGCTGAAGAACTTTGCCATTCATTTACAAGATCAGAGAGACTGTAATTTTCAGGCAAGCCACTCACAAATCCCTGCTGAAGCTGTTTCTGTTTCTTCTCTGAGAAGTCATCTGCTTCCATCCTTTCCCTAAACTCATGTCAGAGCAGAGTCCTTGCAAAGAGCACTGATGTTTTAAAATTTTCCAGGGAAAGAAGAGACAATATTTTCTGTTCTGTAGGTTATATGTTGTGCTGAGTCTCTTCCTCTTGTACAAAAGCTGCATTCCTCCATATAGAAAAGTGTGGAAGTTACTGATACCTATTACTTATCCTTTGTTGTCACCCTTTTGATTTGAAGTCGCAGTGTCAATACCATTTTGTTAAGGACATCAGCTTGGAAATGTGAAACACTTCAAAGTTTAACAAAAGAAAAATAATTGTCTTTAGATATGTCTTGATATATCTTGCATCAGTGTTTACCATGAAGAAGGCTGACATCTATAGCCTTTTTATGTACCACCAGGGCATCGTGAAACTTCCTGAGGCAATGGTGTCTCTGTCTTCTGAAAAATGTTGATCCCAACCTTGTGATAAAGACACAGACAGATAATCACTGTTGCCCTTTCTGAATGTCCTTTTAAGAGAAGAGGTTAGTAAAGTATGTTAGTAATTCTCACCTGATATTATTATAGGCTGAGAAAGCTTTACCTGAGTTTTACCTCAGTAAACAGTCTTTGGCAGTCCTTGTAATCCTTACATCTGAAACTACTTCTCTCTTGCGGGTGGTTGGGACTGGCACATAGCTTTAAATTTGCAGAGAGGAGCAGGCTGATAGAGTGATGGCACACATGCTTTTTCTTTAGGAAATACTGCTGGACAGCAGTCAGCTAAAAAAAAACAAACAAAAAACCCAAAAAAAACCACCAACAACAAAACAACAGTGAAGTGAGACAATCTACCTTCTGGTTTTGTACAAGTCCTCGTTTTGTATGGGAAAGAAAATAAATGAGCACTTCAGCTCCACGAAATCCATATAGGAGAGACTGTAAAGAGAATCTGCCTTTCTCTACACATAAAAAGCTCAGGAAGAGAGGGTGGGGTGGGTAGTGCTGATGAGGGGAGAGGCAGGCTGAAGTGCTGCAACAGACACAAGAATCTGCCTCTGTGCCCTTGTCATCCCAACATCAGCCCCGTTTTTTGGCAAATGTGTGACTTCATGCGTGCTTTATCCATCTTTGAGGTAGAATCTGGAGCTCTTGTATTGTAACTTCAAGAGGCAGGAACTGTTTAGAGGAGGTGCTGGGGATGAAGCATGGCTGGTTGTGGTGGTGGGGCTCAGGTGTTAGAAACTCAGTGGAGCAGCAATGTTGCCTCTCCTCCTCCGCCCCTGAGGGGCACTCTTTTGAAATCATCATCTGGTTGTGTTTTACCTATAGGTTAACCTACAGTGTATCTATAGTGTTTCCAAAATATTCATAGGCAGAGCTAGGGAAGCCGATGCCCTAACATTTGACAGAGGTTTCCGGCATTACAAAATATACAGATTGTGACATTTTTTGTTTTCTTTCACCTGTGTCGTGGCAAATGAACTTGAATCTAGCCTTTAATAAATAAAAGCTTAATGAAGTAAAAATTACTTCTGTAAAATCCCACAGTTTGAAGGGATTTGCGTCTCCTTCCTCCCTAAAAGAGTGAGTATGCTTTAATTTGGTTATAAAATATTGTCTATACACAGTATGTTGGCAGAAAGCTGTCTGCTACAAAATGCCAAATTAAATTCTGAGCCAGAATGGAGTCCCTGTACACAACACTTGTATTCTGTGGCCTAACAATGGTTCTGTTAAAACTGTTCATGTGAGGAAATAATGTCTGTGATAAAACGCATGAGTTTTACTGCATGGTCCAGATACCTGGGATTTATATGGAATTCCTTTGGCAGTCACACAAAGAGTCAGTAGGTACCTAGTGGTAATCCAAGTTTGCTTTCCCAGAAATTGCGCTCCTGACTTCTTCCCCAAGTTTGGAAGAGAAACTTGTGGTTTGTCAAAACATAGTGGTCACGCTAACTTTCCAGAATGTGGACATTAATGTTAGAATCATATATCCTGTTGAACAAGGGAACAAGGGACTTTTACCGCTTTGTAAGTATGAGTACATTGTTTGTGTCTCTTTAATATATTTTTGTTGTATGGAAAAGTACTATCCCAAAGTAAATTAAATCATATAATGGAAAAGGTATTTCTATTTTCCTCTTTCTTGGGAACTTAGACATGAAGACTTCTGAGTGCTGATATTTTAATGTGTGGATCAAAACCTAGTATCTGAGAAGAAATAAAAGGATAATGTTTGATGTTAAGGAACAATGTATAAGAAGTAAGGAAAATTGTCTTTTCTCCATAAAAACTTTATACCTTTGAGTTGATTATGCATTGTTATATAGCTTGGGAGTAATTCTCTAAACACTTCTACTGTTTTCAAGTGATCTCGTAATATGTCAGATGCACTGCAAGCTCTAATCTTCTCTGCATGAATGACATTCTCGGTACTCTGGAAGTGTCCATTATCCCTGTTAGTCCATGGGATGAGCAGAAGCATGAACTAGGTAGCAAGAAAAAAAAGCATATTTCCTTTTCGGCATCCTGAGAGGATGCATTCCTTCTTTTTTTTAACAGAAAAACAGTAAATAAAAACAGTGGACTTGGAGGAAGTCCATAGAGGGTAAGAGCAGAAGAAACCAGCATGTCTAGGACTCCTCTGCTTACAGCAATTTCCTAGACTGGTCACTGTTATGAGACACTGCTCCCACACCTGCTGGAATGCTAGTATTAAGGACTTCATAGGAATCTACGGTATATAGTTTATAATAACAACTGGCACCTGGAAATATTTAGATGGATTCAGCTGACAGAAGCATAACACCAGGTTAAGATTATTTATATTCACAGTAATTTCCTCCTCGTGTGATGTATTCTCTTAATCCAGGATTAAATTCTAATTGTGGCTAAGTCCTCGGAAAGCTCATCACTTTGAGTGGAAGTTTTAGCAAGTTAACATACCTGAGGTTTGAATGAGAAGTTGCAGGGTGTGAATCTTAATATACTGTAATTTCTGGATGTTTTGTGCAAGGCAAACACAAATTAAACTAAAGGAATGAAGAGAGAATCGTCATAGGCTCTGTTCTCAGACATGATGAAAAAGGCAATGGGATGAAAGCACAGTGCCTTAAGTTTTGCTCTGGTTTATGCTACCTGCACACAATCTTATCTGAAAACATTAAGATAAAAATCTGTGTTGTGTTGCTAGTTTGGATGTTGGAGCTGATTATGTAAAGCAAAAGCATTGTCAAAAAGCAAACCCACACTTTTTTCAAAGTGGTCAGAATGAATCTGTGCATAATTTGGTGCAGGACAACAGATGGAGTTAGGCAGAAGGTTTACTTTGTTCTATGATTTTTTATACGAATGAACAAAACTTTACTGAAGCCAATGCAGCTTTATCCAGGCTCTATCTGCCTGATTTGTGTGTAACCTGTAGCCCCAGAAATACAGTTATTGCTATTGCTAGTTATATGCCGCAGGCTATGTACTGGCATTGCAGTATTAATGCATGCCAGGTTTGCTTGGCCTCAAATTGCCTTGGTCTGCCTGGAACTTCATTTTATCTGGCTTAGCTGTGACAGAAATTTATTTTAATTATCAGCTGACTATTTCCTTATTTGTTTTTCTTGGTTTCTAAAAATCATGGGATATAACTACAATTTTTGTACAGGCAAGTGTAGCAAGTAGTTTTTCCGTGTAGAGTGAAATATTTATTACACCATCGTAATGTTGCAGTGTAAAAGAATATAGGCCTGGCTTGGCAGTCGAGGGCTTGCCTGAGGCGACCCAGGATGTGGGGGAGAGGAGTGCAGACATGGAGGGGATAAAAATAGAGGTCATGAGAATGTCAGTTCAGGCCTATGAACAGCTCAGCAGCAAACAGTTAAACCCTGGAAGCGAGCACAACTGGTTTATAGGTAGCAGAGAAAACAGAAGTATACACTGTATGTAAGATACTTTTTGCACAGGTCATTCAGACATAATGTGGAGTTGCAGACAAAATAAAAAGAACAAGGTGTAAAGCATGAAAGAAAATGTACCAAAAGGAGCCCCAGGTGGAATTTAGAAAGAGAAGGAAGAAATAAGCAGCTTCAACATCATGCTCTTTGGGCACTGCCATCGTACTTCTCCCAGGAAAAAAAACAAAATAGGAAAAAATTATGACTCCCAGTAACTATTCCCTACCCCTGACTGAAGCCAACAGCCTGAAGACTTTCAAGGGAAAGAGCGGAAGGGCAGATGCTAGGAAGTATGTGTTTTACTGAATAATTATTGAGACTTTTTCTCATGTCTTTATTTATTTTCTTTTGTCATAAAGCATTTCAAAATGTATTTAATTTATGTTTCCCTTTTCTTTTCCTCTGTCTAATTCCAAATTTGCTGAATTTGCAATACTCCCTAGAATGCAGCATTAAGTTTCTCCTGACATGAAAGTCCTGCTGATACATGAAGCGCTGGGGATTTTGCTCTTCCTTTTTCCGCAAAGAGTGATTTCTTCACACGAGTCAAAGTGACAGGTCATTAAGTGCACCTGCCACTGTTAGTGTGCTTCTAGGTTTGGTAAGCAGAAAAAAACCCCAGCACATTCTGCCTTTTTGAAACCAACACCTAAGCAATTAAGGATCACTTTCCATGGTTCAAAACATGTATAATAAATATCCAGAAATTCTGGATGAGATTGCAGGCGTATGATATGATGCAAGCCCATATTTGGGGAAAATTGACGCTCTAGCTGGGCTCCCCTCTACACTGGAGCACCGAAGAGCTGCTGCAACACAGGCAGTTAAAGCACCCCAGTGACAGAATACCCAGTCAGTAGGTCTGAAGTAGGTTTGTCTTAATCTGTAATGAGCTCCTCAGGGATGACTGGAAGGCTTTTAAAGCCAAAAAGCCAAGTTTTGCTAGAGCAGGAGCTATGGTAATATTCTTTTAATAAAAAAATAAATCAGTTCAACTCATGAAGACAGATTAGAAATAAAAGAGCCTGTACTCCTCTGTGCCACAGAGAGGCTCCTGTCTTTCAGCCATTCGTCATCTGTGGCTGCCAAGAGCGGTTCCTTCTCTTCCTTAGGAAACTCTCTATCTCAGAAACAGGGCTTCGCACACTTCACTGGGATCTCTCACAAGCTGATTCAGCTGTTCAGAAGGTTTTAGTTTCCTTTACCATCACCTATACTACTCAGTCTAAGTTCAGTTCAGAGCAGGCAGTTTAAATAATACAAACTCTAAGTGACCTAATCTACACAAAGTAGTTTCCATTCTCTTGAATCATCTTTCAGCATGAAAGTAGTAAATATTTGAAGCTGCAAGGCAGCCTGTCCTCATATTAGCATCAATCTAAACGCTGTTCCTTGAGAAATTGTTGATTTTGAACTGTATATTGCAGTAATAATTGCTGACCAAGCATTCTTTTCCTAACAGGTAGTTTTCTAGATCTAGAATTTCTAGAGCACAATTCCTCAGAGAAACATTAGCATTCAGGATTGATGAGAATAAGAATAAAGTATGAAGCAGAGTAGGCTAACGTCCATTGAAAAGTCCACTGAACTTGGATATTAGAAAGAAATTTTTTACAGAGAGAGTAATCAGACATTGGAATGGACTGCCCAGTGGATTCACTGTCCCTGGAGGTTTTTAAGATGAGACTGGATGTGGCACCTGGGGCCATGGTCTAGTAACCACGGCAGTGTTGGATCAAGGGTTGGACTTGATGATCTCAGAGGTCTTTTTCTCCTTAATTGATTCTATGATTCTATGAAATCATGGCAGAAGTACGGATTTAACAATTCATTATATGATGCAACCATTTTCTTAACTGAATTTGGCAAGTAACTTGTTTTAAGCGTTACTGACCAGATTTGTTAATAAGATTTCTTTTCATTCAGTGGGTGTTAGAATAAACTTTGTGCAAATCATTTCAACAAGCAGGGTGCAAACACATGATCTGATTTTGGAAAAATCACCTGTTACTGATATGAAATGCATTGTTTCACTACCTCAGTGAAATCTATAGGCATAACTATCATTGATGATTATTCCTTGCAAGACTAAGTGACGTCTTATTGAATATTTACATTTTTTCTTTTTATAGTATTTTATAGAATATTCTAACGAAAAATGTAAATTAAAAATTAAAATAATTTTTTGAAAAGAATGTAGAGATGTTCCTACTAATATACCATTGAATTTGCCTTGAAATGCCCAAATTATATTTCTCTAAAATTTCAGAAAATTTTATGCCTTACACATACAAAAGTGTATTTTTATTTCACATTGCCTCTTTCTATCTGCTTATGGTTTATTTTAACTCATCCCTTGTGTGTATTTTTCCTCTTGCCTCCTCCCTCTAACGTCTTTTTCTTTAATCCATGTACAGCAGGTATCATGCAAAAATAGTGCTGTGAGAACTTACACCAGCTTTCTGACAAAATCATTCCTTTGGCAACTACCCCATTCTTGGTGCTCCTCAGGGAAAACAGGTGCTTGCTAGAAACATTCATCATATGTTTTCTGTCACACACAAATTTTATTTTTTAGGATTTTGCTGTTGCCATGTATTAGAAACAGTATGCCAATTCTAATGTAGCTAGCCTGAGTATGTCAAGCCAGTTAATGCTACTGTAATACTTGCCTTGTTGGGCTGGTAACACTTTCAAAGCGTTTAGAGAGGCAAACAGGGATTAAAAGGCTGTTGCACATTTTTAGCAGCCCCAATAGGAGGTACCTGCTGGTTTATATCCACTCTTAATTGGCTTTGCCTGCCTCCTCAGAGACCATTGGTTGGCCTGGGGTGTTCATAACATGGGCTTTTTTGATCTGTTGTGTCATAACCTGGTTATTTCATCACTTGCTTTGCTCAGGTGTCCTGAGGTACCAATTAATGCAGCGGGTTTCTCCATTCATTGACATTCGAGTAACAGCTGCCCTAAACCCTCAGGCGTAACCATCCGATTACTACTGAACCAGCAGTAGTTTTAGTGAGGTCATTTAGATGTCAGCTGGCAGAGGGGTGTGCAGGGTTGACCACAATTCAATTGTGCTGGTTGTGGAGTCCCTTCCAGAGGGTCTATGGAGAGCACTTTGCAGGAGGACTGTCTCAGACAGGTGTTGCTGTTCACAGGCAGGGCTTGCTGCTCTGCTCCCAGACCTGCGTAGGCAGGGGTGTGCCTGCTTCCTGGCTCGGCAGGAGTGGGGAAGGCCACCTGTCATCTGCTGAGAGAGCACCTTTAAGTCCAGGTCTCCGGAACCACCACAGCCTCTCTTCCTGCCGGAGGTGGGTCATGTGGCTCTGCTATACCTGGTAGGAAGATCACAGTGGGGGAAAATGGATCCACAAGTTTTGGGCGAGCAGAGGGAGTGTGATAGGAAGAACTGTGGCAACAGACTCCCAAGGCACATTTGTATTGCTTGTGTCTCTCCTGCAGACCCAGCCTGTAGTTCCTACATATTTAGGAAGGGGTGCTTTATGGTCTTTGCATGTCCAAATTAGTTTTTTCACACACCTTCCCAGAGACATAACTATGTCAAACACAGTAATTTCTCTGTACCACTACAGCACTTCAGTTTTCTTCTCCTCTTATGGAAATGCCCATAGCAAATGCAGCTCTATTCCTTTCAAAGCACTTTGTGAAGATAGTGAAGGCACTCAGGATAATCCCTGTGAGGCCAAGTAAATTGGTCACCACCAAAGCACTGAGAGACATTAAACTAGGCACCTGCAATCTGCAGAGGGAGCATTTCCTTCATTTGGAAACACAGTGACCTGCAGATACAGGAAACAAACCATAGGAGTTTGCAGAGGCAGGAAGGAGAAAACTACAAGCAGGCCAAGATATTAATCACTCAGTGTAATGTGTGAAGACCAGCGGGGAAAACAATCATCATTTTTCCTATTTATCCCAACCCTACATCTGAACAGTGATCCACTTGTAGGTCAATAACTAGCTAGAAATTGCTACTGTAGCTCAGTGCTGAAAAAGTGTGATTGTGCACACATTCCCAGTGAAAGCTGATATACATCCAGGGCTTTGCTGGGGACCACAGGTACTTACATGGCAACCTCAGAGAGCAGCCACACAGTAGAGAAAAGGCCACATGTGCTGGACATGCCAGACAGCCTTGTGAGGGCTGTCTGCAAGGTCAAGAGATACCTGAAACTGGAGTGAGGGTGAGAATATTGGAGGCAACCTGGTACTGTTGCAGAAGCACAACAATAAAGGACTTTGGCCTCAAGACCACCGCTAGGGCCATTTTTAATCGCTGAGCTGGTTAAGTCCCTGGTCACTCTGTCAGTAAGGTCAGTCTGCTAAACAGTGAGCTTTAGAAGCTTGTTGGGGTTCGATTCCAGCTGTCTATAGACAGTCAGAGGAAGAGGTCTCTCAAAGAGTCAGCAGAAGGCAAGTGGTAGTGGTTGGAAAAATCGGGCCACTTGGCTGCTGAAATGTGATCTGTGGGAGCTGTCAGACCCATCCTGTTGGAGAAAGAGAGAGCAGCACTCCAGTGACTGGTACAAGAGCAAAATTTCTGGGGACAAGTCAAGCCTACTGCCCTTGCAAGAGACTTCAGTGAAGCAGGTGTGTGGGTCACTGTCCTGACCATCAGCAGGAAGGTGAGAGGCTTTTGTCTTTCATCACAACGTGGCTATGTTTCCCCTCTCACTGTAAAGGATTGCTCTGCCCTTTTATTCTCATCATACTGCTGTTATTCCCCTCTTGTGCGGTGATGCTTCCATAACAAACACAGGGAAAGCTTGAGAGGAGCAATGAATCTGCCTCAGGAGGGACAAAACCAGCCTGTGGACAGTGGAAGTTCACAAGTGAAATGCTTTGCTTTCTCCAACTGGGTACCACCATTGGGGTAAATTTGCTGCCCAGCGTGAGAAGGGACAAGCTAGTCCAAGACAGTCATAGGGATTTCAGGGCAGTAAGAGTGTTGATCAGCAAGAAAATGTTGCTGCTCCAGATTCATTAATTTAGACTCAAATTTTTTAATTATGACTGCAACCAGATTGGTAAGAGAGGCCATATCTGAAATACAATTGATACCTCAGAAAAGACTGAAAATACTGTAAATTGACACAAACCATGAGCAACAAATCACCCCAACAAGACAAAAATCTCTATTTTCAACAGTGTGGGAAAACCTCACACTGTACTTGGAGCTTATGCGTAGATTGGACGGTGCTTAGGAGTCTAAAAGCATGATTTACTCTTTTTTTCAACCTGTGTAGGAAATTATCTTCCCTTCTTTTAAAATTAACAATTATCCTGACGGTAAAGTAACTTCATAACTGACTTTTTCTGCTATGTTAAAGTCACATTCTCAGGTAGTGACACCTCCCCATTGTTTTTTACTGTGCCTTTTCTTTTTTTTCTTTTTAGTCTGTGTGAGAGTTTTCCTGAATTTCATTTGAACTAAAACTCCAGTTGTCTTCAGTGAAGACAGAAAGATGAAAGTACAGCTATTTTAGCAATATATCAGTATGGTGTGGGTGTGCCTGTGAACCTGCAGGTTATGTGATATCACCTTATTTTAAAGGAAGTTGTCTTTTTGTGGATAAACGCTCTTCATTAAAGATTTCTGCACATAGCAGTAATAAGGATGCAAGGAAATCTGCTGTCTTGTGCTGGCCACAGGTTGTCAGGCTGTATTAATAGATAGGATTAGTGAAGAATAGGTCAGAAGGCTGCAAAGCCCCTGTCCCTTGAGATTTCCTTCTTTAGATCATTAGTCTTACTGAAGAGCTCCCTTGAACACAGGGAGCAGAAACTGAGGAAAAGGCTGGAACCATTTTATTCGCCAGGACATACTGAGGAAGGGGTAATTTCTGGGTCATAAGCTCCACTGAAAATGTCTGTCCAGTTTTCTGCACAGGCACCCTGGAGGAACAACAACATCAGTTTTCTGACCAGAGAGGCAGCTGTAACAGAACAAGGAGAGACTATCATAGGTTTCTACCTCTTGGCTTTAGGTATGTATTTGGTTTGGATGTGAAAGGAAGCTCTTAAAGCAGAGTTTGTTATCAAGTTCAAAGTGATTCATTTAGGTTTCATCCCTAATGGAACAGGATGTTAGAAAATGCAACTTTTTTTTTCTTCAGCTATTACAAGATCAGAGAAGTACAGTTTGTTTTTGTTAAGAAGAGATTCATAATCAATGCAGAAATCTTGAGGAAAATTAAATAGTCAAGCATGTAAAATTTCTTTAAGTTCACTGAACTTAATATGAGGGAAGATAAAAAAAGTACCCCATCAGAAGTACACGATAATTCTGTGTCTTCTTGTGTCTCAGTAGCACTGAATTAATGTTCTCTGATTTGCAGAGCTACGGCTGTTGACAGTCAGTTGGTATCCTACAATTATCTCCTGCAGAGACACAAAACATGGTTCTGTAGTTTTTAACCTTTTTAACTGTACTGTTCTTGTCTTAAGTGTTTGATGCACATAGAAATTGACTTCTTCAAACAGGATCTATAAAAGGTCTAAAAACTAGAACGTTACCCTGTGTTAGCAGTCACAATACCAAGTGTTTATTTTAGTTCTGCTGGAAGACAGCACTAAAAGTGTATAATAAGGATTTGAAAATGGCATTCAGGATGAACTCACTCTGATCCCAGTGCAATTTTGGTTTGCTTGTTTAAATATTATCTATTTCAGGCAGGCTGTTGCTGAGTACAAGGAAACTTTATGGAATTTCAGAGTGCAGGCTTGCTAGGTAATAAAAAATTTCAACCATAAAACCTCACAGGAAAATAAAATAAAACTTAACTTTTATTAAATGTGTTCTTCTAAACAGCATATATAAAAATGTTTCTGCTTTTAAATGATTGGTCTAAACAGATTGTTTTCTTGTTCTAAGCTTATTGCATATTTCAATTAGCTTATTAACCTGCAACTTATGCTTGAAAAAAATCTGTGAAAGTTAAAATGTAAAATGCTAAGTATTTTAATATGTTTACATGAGACTTTCTTTTTTTATCTATAGGAAGTAGGGAAGAAAATGTTGTGCTTAGAACAAAACCAGAGATTCTAGTAGAAATATGTAAGGCTTCTATCTTAGGGAACTTAATTTGAAGAGTGGTCATAAGATAAATTAGATGTGTTCCAGTTTATCCAATCTGTTCACATCTGTGTAGTCCTTCATGAATAGCTGTGAAATGTCTGCACCATCAGCTAATGAAATAATCAGCTGCACTTAAGACTAGAAAGAATATCTTAGGTAAGCAAGGCCAGTCCCCTGCTGTGACAATACATAATCTCATTCACAAACCTATCGTGCTCCCTCATATAACTATCTAGGTTTTTTGATGATACTACTCACTCTTCCAATTGAAAGCCTGCTCTTAATTTTGTTTCCATGTGGGATACGAGCCTTTCCCTAAGTTCTTAGCTAAAGTGATCACACCAACTTTATGCCCTTTTTGTCACTTCTTTTAATTGAAATATTTTTTTCTGCCTGCAACTGACATCTTATGACCAGTCTGTGCTCCTGAAGGTGTAATCATGCCTTGAGGTTAACTTTTGTATTCTTATTTTAAGCAATTGAGTGTTTGGGGTTTTTTTTGGTTGGTTGATTTTAAGGAGGGACAAGGAAGTTTAATTATAATTCCTTTATCTCCTGTCATAATATCCTTTCCCCTGTCATCCCAGCATATCATCCTAGCAGTCTGATAGGCAGGACCGAATACGGCATCCAGGCAAGGTCTTGCCATCACTATTCAAAATAATATTTACACTTTCCCAACTCTACTGATCCCTCCTAGTGTTGCCTCTGCATCACACTGGTAGTTCAAACTTCTTCCCTCCATCAACTAACAGAGATGTTGTCCTCTGCTGCTTCATGATGGTGACCCCACATCTTCTAGCAAGTATGTAGGTACCTGAGCCTTTAGGTTGTATGTCTGTTGGGTTTTGACTGCTCCAGATCCTTCTGCCCAGCTTACAAGTGCTTGGCGTGTCATAGCTGCTGTTCTAGAAACTTACCTCCAGACTGAAGACTCAAGTTGCATTTCTAGCAAAGTATATACAAGCAGCAGTAGCACTACTTCAGTTTAAGTGTAGTGTGGATATGGTTAAAATTGATGGATGTAGGTATTTTGGGAAAAAATCTGTTGGTAATACATAAATCAGAAAAGTCCTCAAGTCATTTTCTCCTCAAAGATCTACTGTCGCACTTCTGCAAGCACCAGCCACAAAAATTTACAGCTATTAGTTTTATGTACACCAATAACTCAGTCTGTCCAGGGAGCAGTGGTGTGGCAGAACAAAGTACTCTGTCATGCAGACACACTCCTGCCCTTCTGGCAGCACAGGAAAAGCCCAGTCCATGCATTACCTTCCTGTACCTCCATTCCTTTAGGGGTCTGGCAAGACAATCTGTATTTGCAGGAGCCTATGGATACTTCCTTACGTGAAGCTCCAAAGATGTTCATATTTGATTCTTCTGGGTTTTTGAAAGCCTTGGAAAACTGTTTCAGTGACTAAACTCCCATAACTACTAAGTGTTTTCTTTTTTTGAGTCTTAATATCTCAGTGGAGCTTCTTGCAAATTCTGACATGCATTTCCAGCACCAAAGGGATGTATGTGGTTGGTGTCAGCACTTATGCAGGAGATGGGGTTCCTCTAAATCTCTTCACCTTCACAGGATAAAGTCCAAAAATCATTACCCTAGGCCAAGTCTTCCCACAGTCACAAGTCTTGACTGAGGATGGGACTCTCCAAGAACCATGATCTAACACCTTTTGCTGAGATAAGGCCTCTGTGTGCATTCCCTTCTGGAAATTCTCACATGTCGTAGGTAGCATGGATGTCATATGTGACAGACAAGACACTACTGTATGTGTCATACATGATACACCAGCCAGGCAGTTTCAGATCCAGAGAAGGGCTCCTCAGCACTCTGCATGGAAACCTGAGCTCACTGATTTAGTATACGAACATCACATGCAAACCGTCGTCAAAGTGCGTTTTGCAAATGCTGATGGATTTTGAGATCACTGCGCTGCTTCATGCCATCCAAGTCACTGTTTCATCACTCCCCTTGCTAATGCTTTGGCCAGGAGAACAGCAAAGGGTGGGGAAAATGCAATGCCAATTGGATAGAAGTGATCCATTCTCAGAGGGACTATCTGCAAGCGATAGCAGCCACTGAGTTACCCTTTGTTAGGTCATCTGTGCCAGCATTCTCTTTCTGAAGGCAGCACTCTCTTTCCCTCCTTCCCTTCAATGAGCTCAGAACTGTCATAGACAGACAGATGAAAGCTTGTTGTCCTGCTAGGGTTACATCTGATCCCTTTTTTCCTATCTCCTATGTGGTATAGTACTGTGGAAAATCGTTGTATAGTTTAAATTATGAGGTGCAATTTGAAAGTACTGCCCACTGCTGCTGGCTGCTAGATATGGAGGAAAAATATAAAGAATATATTTCTTTATAATTATTAATTGGAATTCTTAAGGGTTTTTTTCCCCTACATTGATACAAAATTTGTTCTGTGCTTGTTTTCCCTAGTTTCACGGTTAACTGGAACTGTTAGAATGAATACTTGACATAAAAGTAAATTTTAAGTCAGTAGGAGAGAGTATTTCTCAGAGAACAAATTCTGACTTTTTGTAAATGCTTCTATCAGAAAGACATGCTGAGAGCACTACCAATCCCATCAGAAAACAGGAACAGACCACAAGACCCAAACATGCCTTTAAAAGGCACATGTTTTTGAATGGTAATAGTAAACTGTTACTTGACAAGTGACAGAATGAGTGTTATTTTGGGACTTCGACAGATAAATCTAAGAAGGTGAGAAAGGAAACAAACTATTTGCAGAACATTCATCCACAAAATGATTGCATTTATTGAACAAATAATCTCTCCACGCTTTGTCAAGTCTGAAACATGATGACTCTTCTCTTTCCTGTCAGAACTGGCAATATGCCCTGGACAGGATACTGTGTGTGTATAATTGGCAGCAAAGACTGAAAACAGAGCAAGGTCACTTCACAGTTGCAATAGTTAATGACAGCTTTGCATATTCTCTGGATTTTATCACTGTTTTAAATAAAGTTTTCTAAGCTGAAAATCTTTTGCAGCAAACCTCTTTGGATAGGCATTTATGGTTGTGTATAGATAGTTGAATCAGTAACTGACTTCATTCATGCCTGCTCTGTATTGAAATGCTCAATCCCATTTCTATCCTAGAGAAAGGTTATTTGCTGAAGGAAGAGTCTAGTTTGTTTTGTGACATTCACCTTTCACTCTCATTTCTTGGATTCTTCCACTTAAGGCTCTATGAACATTTTAAACTGCATATGAGTGAGTTGTAACATCCATTTTTCTATTTTATTCTTGTGAGGTTTTACAAGTAAAGGCCATGCAATAATGTCTAGTAAGAGCAAGTCTAAGTACAATGCATAATAACCTGTCTTGGTTGGACACAGGTGAGGTCACCTATTGGAAAATGTGGATGATTCACTTTTACTACACTTAGCTCTGCAGAAACAATGTTAACAATGAAATTTCATGCAGCCTCAGGTGCTTATTGCTTGTTCAAATACCATCTCAGGTACATAAGAGAAAAACAGGATATATCTGGATGCTCAGGCTTGAGTCATTTCACAGAAATCTTTGCAAAATTGTAGTGTTCCTGCTCAACATTCCCAGAGTTAAACAATCTCAGTGTTTTCAGTTGTTTTCATCAGAGAGATTTGCAATGGCCTTAGTTGCTCTTGCTGGCTACTTTTCTGGTGTTTTCTTTGCATGGACTGGCGGGCATCACACTGATACTGGACTTTGTCAATAGGCTTTCAGTTCCTGACTACCACCAGCTTGCTTGGCAGCATTCCTGTGCCTCCCCTTCTTTCCTACCTTCTGTTTCATTGAGATGTCACCTGGTGACACCAAGGCACTTGGAAGTTCAGAGGTTTCTGTCTGGGCTCTGATCTACCCTGAGGCACATACTATGCAATGTAGTTGAGATCTTTGCCCTGATTGAGATGTCAGAGCTGTTGCTGTGCCCTCTCCCCATTGCATTTTCAACCTTCTTCCCTGTTATGTGTTTAGGGGAGAGAGGTTGTTTGGTTTGAGGTGTTTTTTCGGTTGGGGGTGGTTGTTTTTCTGTTTTGGGGTTTTTTAAATCAGTGAATCAATATAGGTAGCAACCTCAGACCAGCACACATCTATCTGATGGTGAAGAGATCCAGTGTTCCACAATCACTGCTGTAGTTGGTAGCATTTCTATGTGACCACTGCTTTTGTTACTCCATGATTTACTGAGAATTGAGTTCCTTCAGTGTCTTTTATTGTTTTTTAATCCTGGTATTAATATGGTTTACTACCCAGACAGATCATTTTAGGCACTGGATATGCCAGTGCAGATTCTCCATCTACTTTGCTTAAAAGGACTGTGCCTACCTGCAGAAGTCATGCTTGCTCTGTAACCTTATCTCCCTCAATGCTTCCCTCAACTCCAACCTCAGATTGTGAATGTAGTTCCAAAAAATTATCAAAAATACTGTGTCTCTGTTGTCTCCACCTAAAATGCGTAATGTTGTTTTATGTGACATTTTGCTCAATTGCTTCTTAAGATACTTTAACTGAAAACTCCCTTACCCTCCAGGCTCAGGGGAATTTGCCCTATTCCCAGGAAGGGCGGGTGTCTGACACTTTTAGGGTAGCCGTCCTATACATTACACTGAGTTGACAAAATTTTTCTATTTACAAAGGAACTGCCATTTCGTTTTGTCTGCCATCTTAGCACTATGTCTTCATAGTGCTTCATAGGGAAAAAAATTTCATGCCTACTGACTCGAAAACTATCCTACCTTACAGAAGTTAGAACTGACATACATAAACAACACAACTCTCATGTTTGCACTGCAGACTATCCCAATGTGCTCCCAAAACCTTCCTCCCCCAGTGCCTGCTCTGCCTATTTATAATACCTAGACTCAGACAACAGTCAGAAAATCCCTGACTGAAGGTGCATCCAATTGATTCAAAACAAGACTCGATTAAGAAACATTGTCACCTAGTGGCTAGAATAAGATGTATTTATAATTGTTGATCTTATAACAAGATATATATATATATAAAATATACGTGTGTATCTCAGTGTACCATTGCACCAGTGACTATTTCTGGTTAATACCATATGCTGACATTTCAGGTCTTCCCATTTCAAAAGCTCTTCAGTAAACCATGTGAATTTGCTAAGCAAGACAGAGCAGCAGCAGCTTGGCAATGCCGCAAACAGAAGTTATTAAAGGGAAATTTCTCCACAGAAAAAGCAGTTCATAGTGCTGTACAGAGATTGTCCCATCAACCACCTCCCCTCCCACTCCAAAGTATCCAGAGCACCTCAGCAGGGGTTATGTACCCAACTCCTCTGTTTGCAGAACAAGTGCCTTGCTCCTCGGCATTTCAGATCCTGATACTCTACATGGCCTGGAGATTCAGAGGCAATTTTCTCCCTCTCTTCTTAACCAAGGCAGCCTGGTGGTGCAGTGCTGGGTTCTTGACATATGAGGTGATGCTTCCTCGAGGAAAGCAACTGCCCTCTTGCTACAGCATTAAACACACCAGCCATCTCTCCTCTCATGAACTCCTTTGAATAACCAGAGATGCTGTGCAATGCCATCATGTCACATCCCTCTTTATTGTGTATATCCATCTCTTGCTGTGTTAATATACAACAGCCTTGCTCTGGGGTATTTGCTACTCGTGCCTGGGGAGAGGGCTGTGGATCAGCTCTTTTCTTACTCACCTGGTAGTGTCATACAATGGCATAAACCACCAGGTGTTGCATTCCTAATCCTGTCCTAGGCTGCAGACACTTAAAAGAGGATCATGTTTTGCTCCACCCTGCCAAGGTGAAGTGAGGCCACCAATGTCAAAAGTGTCAGAGCTGACCTGTGGGATAGGAACAGGGGTCAGCAGGAAGCCTGGTGCTGCCCGGCCTGCTGCTCAGCCCCTTTCCATCAGCCACCCTGGAGCCACCCCCTTCACTGGCTAAGCCACATTTTCAACACTGAGCCTGACACTTATGAATAAGCATTTTGTTAAGAATCATTCATTTCCAAGTGTCTATGTAATTTCAAAAAGTGAGATGCAAAGGAGTGGAGCAATTGCCATAGACATTTGGAAACTCTTAGGTCTCTCCAACTGAATAAGTGTCTGACTTTCTCAAGCTTTATAGTCATATCCCTTGTATTTTCTTTACAAACTGAGACACATGTACGTCAGGCATCTGTGTTCCTGGAGAGTAAGAGAGGGTACAACTTTCTTTTAAAAATAAATAAAAAGAGACTTTAAAATTCTGTTCAAAACATTCTCTTCATATGGATTATCAGGTGCATTACTGAAAAACATTCCCATTAGGGACAGACTTTGCTGCAAGGAGATCCTATACTGCTCTAAGAGAAGACAATTGTATTAGCTGCACTTCTCAAGAGAGGACTGGTGAAGTGGCTCTCTGGCTACGTGCATGAACCTTCTGTATCTATTTCTGTATACAACGTACCTTTACAGATGCAGCTTTGGGCAGATTGTTTGTAGTCTCTGCTTAGCTCTACCAATCTTTCCTCCTTCCTGTTTTCCTCAGATGTTACACTCCCTGAGTTTCTTCATGAATTTCATCTCCATGAATTTCATCCACTTATGGAAAAAAATACTTCTCTTGGACCTTAAAGGGTGGATCTTCAACAGTTGCAGCAGCAGCTCTTTGTATTTGTTCTGTTTTGTTATTGAAGTTACTCACTTGCTCCTGCTTCTGAAATGTACCCAGCTACTCAAAAAGCCTCCATGCCTAGGTTTTCTAGTGGATAATCTGGTTTAATATGCTTCTAATGGAGCCAAAGGGTAATTTTAGAAGAGATGTCATACTCAACTGCTTCTTGCTCTATTTGCTTTTTATATCATAGAATCATAGAATGGCTTGAGCTGGAAGGTACCTTAAATATTATCTAGTTCTAAGGATTTAATTTTTCGTTTCCAGGTTGGCTGTCTTGGTTTGGAAACAGCATTGTGATTTTTGTCCTGTATAAACAAAGACATCTTCTTCAGCCTACTGACTACCTCACATTTAACTTGGCAGTATCAGATGCTAGTATCTCCGTGTTTGGTTATTCACGGGGGATCATTGAAATCTTCAATGTCTTCAGAGATGATGGATTCATTATCACATCAATATGGACCTGCCAGGTAAGACTGGATTACACTTAATTAGACAATACAAGTGCAGCTATTTCTGTGAGTGTGCTGTATATAAATAACCAGACAGTTCCCAGAGAATGAAAAGAGATAGTGACTGACCTTTCAAAAGGGCAATGTTCTCTTTTGTTATCCCTATAAATCTATGTATTTGATCAGTGTTTGACAGATTTTCAGTAGTTTTTTTCCTATGTGTTTGCAATAGTTCTTACTAGTCTGGGATATTTTACTTCATGTCAGAGCTCATGCTCATGTTGGAAAGCTAAGGTGTAGGCTGTGCTTGTCTTCAGCTCACCTGAAGTCAACCTGGTTGTTGGCACTTTAACATTTAGCTTAAAGCAATGTAGACTCTTACTTGACATGGCATGTAGAGCAAAGTCTCCATGCAGCATTTGGGCATACCCATGTATTTTAGCGTACAACTTTTTGTACTAAGTCAGTTGTGACTCTTCAATCACATTCCTAAATTCTTGGCTGCTTCATTGCCTGTGGTAGAATGCATATTTTTGCTTAATGGCACAGTCTTTCCTGAACTTGGAGGCAGCTTTTTGTTGGAGAACTTGGAAAAAATTATTATTGTTAATTCTGAAACATATGTGCATAGACAGAATATAAATGCACTCCCCCAGACAGACAGGCACAAGCCTGGTTCCCTGGTGCTTTCAGTAACATCTGTGAGAAAGATTATACTCTGTTACATGAGGGAATCAAAAATCTGAAAATGACAGGATAGCCTACAGCAAGGTGTAAAAAAAGTCATGATGAAGGAAACAGGAGAAAAAAATAATCTTCTTTTCTTGGTGTTTTGTGTTTGGGTTATTTTTTCAAAGAGGAAGTTGAGCTATTGTGCAACATAAATGAAAGAACATTTACAGTTCACCTTCCCTCTCTTTCAATAAAAAGGTTCAGTTTCTGCAGAGAAAACTCCAGTTTCCCATTGAAGACTCTGATTAACATAGGAGCTTTAGCTTGAACTAAAAAATTATTATTTTATTGTTTAAAATGCATGTCTAGTCATTTGGCAGAAAAGATTTATCAAAATGAAGCTAATTATTTCCTCAGAAAAAATGTACTTTTTTGCTAATGAGAACACCTACAGTTGCAATCTAAGGTCTGTTGAGAAGAAACTTTGACTTTTTTAAAAAATTGAAAACTTTGAAGTCATCAGATAAATAAACACATACCTGCAAACTGTAAAATTCATGCCCACACTCAGAACCAAACAGATGACCATCTTCCCCCTATTTCAAGGAAGGTTAGAGCTATGACTAAGAAAGGAAAGGTAAAATATGTATCTCCAGGTCCAGTTGTATCTTTGTTGCAGATTTCCTCTGTAAGAAAGCTTAAGCCATTCAGTGTGGAATCCTGAACCAAGATCTGTGGCGTAACTTAACGTTTACAACCCAACAGGTTGAAAGAGGTAACATTGAAACAACCCTTCTGCGTCCCTACTCCAAGCTCTTTCAGATATTTGCCTACACTGTGATTCATTTTTTTGTGGCTGTAAAAAACAGCACACCCGGGAATTGACAAGGCACGGCACACTGTGTCTGTGCATCTGGATTTGCATGGGAACTTCTGTCAGCAGCCTTACAGACTTTCTTTCTTGAGACATAAAAATACTGTGATGGAGCTGTGTTTGAACTTTATGTGATGGAGGTGGGCTTAATCTCACTGTGCTTGAAGTGCCTTTACAAGGAGAAAAGTGGTCTGTAACATTTTTAAGGCACCCAGACAGTTCATTGATCAGGCTGTGTTAAGCAATCTCTTTTAGATCTTCTGGTTTTAAACAGCATTCATTTGTAAAGTTAATTATTAAGCTTGACAAAACAAAAGCCAATGATGAAAAACTAAGTTATGGAAACAGAGTGGTTGTTTTTAAGAAGAATATTGTGCAGAAATAACAGGAAGTTTCTGAGCATAAAAAAAGATGTGAATGTGTGTGTGGACAGCCAGCACAAAGGTCAGCCTAAAAGTGTTCAGTGTTGAACCACAGTAGTGTTTCAATTGCTTGCTTTTTGGTGTTTATAAAATATGATAGGTTTGTAGTCTGACCAGAAAGGGCCTCACATCTAGAACATGACGAGTAAGGAGCTTGGTGCCAAGAAGGTAAAGCCTGTGCTTTCTGTCATGACCCTTCAAAGTCAGTGCCTTTTGCTTCCCTCACTGCACTCAGGCTCCTCTGCAAGTAGCTGGGGTGGCAATTTGGGCTGCTGCCCACAAGGACATGGGTCTTTCCTTGGCATGGCCCTTATGTTTTCCTTTACTTGGTTTGTTTTGCTGAGTCCAGAGGATGGCCTTAATTGGCTTTCTGTCATTGTCTGGTTCAGTACACATTTGCTCCTATTGATCAGTCAGCTTTTGCTGTCAGGTATGCTTAGGGAAATTTTATTTTCCCAAGTTAGCCTGTCATTTCTGTTTATGAAGAAATTTCCTCAGCTCACCTCACTTAATCCACCTAACTATTTTGTTTTCCTCTGACTTGGGTCTCCTTCTGTGCCCTCAGGTAACATTTTTTAACATTAAGGTTTGCCATTCTTGGCTGCCTCATTTAGAGGGAATGGGGAAAAGACAGACCAATAGTACTTCTCTCAAATCAGCATAGTCTTTGAAAACTCTCTGCAACAAAAGGTGTATCTCCAGCTACTAGGACTATCTTTCTGCACACCTGCTGCATGGAACAGATAGATGTGATCCTGTTCTCCTCCTCTGTATGGAAGAAACAACACTTTTCTTCCCCATGCCAAACTTTTTTTTTTCTTTAAGATCTGATAGAGCTCTTCTCTCAGGTATGAGGTGGCATGGCAGTTCTGAATCCAAATGCTACCACTGCTGAATGCTGCTTACAAACGTGGTTTTCCAAGCATGGCTTTTGGAATTTGCTTTCACTTCTTGTTTATCCCTTCCCTGCTCTACCACTCTCTCTTATTCCTGATCTGGACAGGGGGAGGACAATCTCTAGCACATTCATTTTTCAGTCTCTGGTAATATTATCAATAAGTAAACTAGTTTGTATGGTAAATTTCAGGTCATAAAATGTAAGCCAGTGATGAAAAGGCCTCTTTTCTCCTATTTACCATATTTCTAGTGAAAAGCTACCTCTGGATATATTTTTGTCCTTCCCATATGTTTCTTCTATTTGTATGTTCTACTGAGTTAGAAGCTGCACTGAAACCTGTAAATAGCATTGCGTGCAAATGTTCTTACATATAGAAAGTAGAAAAAACATTAATTCTCTTCAGGTAAACACCACAGTTTTTTCTAAACCTTAATAATCAACTGACATGAAGTTTTTATTGTATCTCTTAATCATGTGGTGAATGCAACAAAAGATGGAGGCTTCAGGAAGCCTCTAAATATAGGGGAAGGATTATAATCTATCTGATCCCCATATATCCATTGCAGTCATGTCTGAAACCAAGAATGGGCTGTGAAGTGCATTAGGATTTTAAATCCTTCATAATCCTTGTACTTCAGTTTAAACTTGTTTCCACTAGTTAGCTCTTCTAGATTTCTTATTTAATTTTATTTTTTTATAGTACCATTTGGTTATTTTAATGTTAATTTTATAAATACTGAAGAATTTTACTAGGAATATCAAGACAATTGACAGCTCTTACCATGTGCTCACTCTGTTGGTATAGGTTTCTTGAAAAAAACACATTATTTATTTCCGACTGTTTCTTACATCTCAGATGTGTTTCGGCTGAGCACGATGTAGTTATCTCCAGGTCATGGTACCATCACAGACATACCCACTGTCACTGACGTGCTGACTGACGCTATTACGGCAGATGCCCTCACCTCACTATCAGCCTAGGTATTCCCAGTCCATATGGCTAGCCAGATGGTGCCAGAACATCCCCAGCAGATCTGAATATGCACAGAAACAGTCTCAGGAGGAACCATAAAAAAAAGCTCTGCTTTGAGGTATTAGTGAGTACCACAGTAGCCTGTCTGACAGGATCCACCCCCAGTGTCTCTGTCCCTCCAGCTGGCCCTCACCATCCCAAGGGCCAGCCTGGATGGACCTGCCTTCACCCTCTTCTGCTGAAGCTGCTTTATGTTGTGCAGAATAATAAAAGCACTGAGGGGAGCAGAAGAGAGAGAGAAATTACTGCCTCACCCTGTGGTTGGGTTTACTACAAAGCAGTGAGGAAACACAACGTTTCTGTATTCTTGTCTGACATACCCCAGACAGAAACAACTGGCAACGTGGTGAGCCGCAGTAAGCCCCACACTGCATACGGGTGTTGTCCTACTCCATTATCCATAATACGCTTGTCCATGGTTTCCTGAAAGCACCAGCTATGAGGTGTATGTGTATCCTGAAAGGGCACTGCCTGGTATGGCCAGGAAGTCAAAAATATTCCAGAATGCATGCACTGCATGTGTATGCACTGAGGAGTACGTGGCCCACAGAAATGTATAGGATTTCTTGCACTTTTGCAGGTGTTCCAAATTGTGGTGGTGTAACTGGTCAATTTGCCAGCTGAAATCCCAGATAAATGGAGATTCCTAAGAAAAGCTAGACTAGATGTGCAATATTCCTGCTTTAACAATGCTGCTGATGAGGAGCTTCCCCTCTCTCCAGTGGGTGTCTGACCACTAATGTAGGGAGACTCTTTTTCTCTGGCCCTGGTATTTGTTTTCTTTAGGGATAGTAGGACATCTCCTCATGATGACTATTTTTAGGGCTATGGGGATGTGGGTCTGAGCACTTTGGAAGGAGAAAAGTAAGTCCAGCTCTTTCACACACTCCATGGCGGGAAAGCAAGAATGGGTCAGCAGTGTCTTTATTTTTACAGTGACACTGCTTAATTTTTAAAAGGTCTTGCACATTTAAGGGAAGGATATGGCTGTGAATACCAAGAAATCCCAATCTTTTGCACCAAGAAGTAAGACTTTAAAAACCAAAAGGGAGGTGTGATATGCCCCTCACCCTGTTCTCTTGGCTATATCAGGAGCCTCATTTGCTCACCAGCTTCTACCACCTCCAACCTAAGAGCCAAACTCGGAGCCACAACTCTCCTTTCAGCAGGCAAATGACCAAAGCCTGCAAAGCTGAGCACAGCAGCCCTTACCCTCTTTTGTAGATGCAGCTTCCAGTCAATGCCTCTTGCTAGCACCTAAAAACTGCCTTCCCAGTACTGGGGAGGTTACTGAGGAAAATGGCAGACAGTGTCACTACTGCCCAGTATCTCTAGGCATTTTTTGTTAAACTTCTTCCATCTTAAGCACCCATTCACATTGCTCCATCATCCACTCATTTTTTCCTTCACCAAATCATCCAGCTTTCAACCCACTCCATATATAACAAGCACCCTTCAAGTGTTTGATGTCTCACCCCCACCTCTGCCTCTCATTCTCCACATTAGCCAGCTCTTTGAGTACCCTACTCACCACAAAGCTCTTGCTCATAAACCCCACACAAATCCACAAGCTGTTCATCTAGAAAAGTAAGTCCACTGAGGTGGATAAAGGTTTTCTCCTGCTCACACTCCCTCCCAGCTTGCTGGGATGTAATGATGGTTGCCATGACTGTCCTTGCCCACATCTGAGAGTAGTTGAATGTTCTTCCATGTTTTTCCTCCTCTCTCTTCCTGGATGGGGACCATTCTGTGCAGACGCACTTTGAGTTCACCTGTACTTTCACTTGTGTTCTGGCTCCACTGCATTGCAGGAGCACCTTCCTCCTCAGCACGGTTTTCTGCAGCAGGCTAACTTTGGCAGGGGTTTTCCACCCAAAGATCGAACAAATTCAATCTTGTTTGGTGTAAAAACCTTTCAGTATCACTGTATATCCCAGGGTCCAAGCAGGTAGCTCTAAGATTGAGAGTGAATTAGAAAAAAACAGGGTTTGTTCTCAAATCATAGTAGACCAGGAGTGTCTATTTAGTTGAAAAATTTTCAGCTATCTACCTATAAGGTATTAAAAGAAATCAAACCAAATGTAAAAGGGAGTGACAAATAGTTATATACTATCCTAGCAGAGTATTGGGGTCTGATATTGCTGGGATTTTACTTCTACAGAGCTTATCATTCCCGAGATTTCACTAAGATGAAAATAACCCAAAGACAAATCATGGAACTGGCACTAAGAGCATTAACAGATAAAACAGGTGTTAAAAGTGCTGGAGAAAAGCTGTGTACCATTAGCTCCCTATTCAGCTCACCTCAGCATGCTGATTCACTGTGAAAGGTAGGATGTGGAGACTGATCTATAATGCAAATTCAAAAAGAAGAGTGCCCTTTACTTCACCTGTGCTGTGCTACAAAGTCTTCCTCTCCCAGATAGGTTTTTCAGAAACAAATTTATATCTCAATTATGAACACAAGAATGTATCCTCATTCTTGTTTCCTTGTGCAGCTGAGATTTGGACACTGAAGAAAAAAAGCTTCAGAGATATTAGTCTTCCCTATGTCTTTATTTCTGGTCTGCCTTGATATAATCTGAAGAGTGTGCACCGTGCAGTCAAAGATGTAAAAGCAACTCATGTAGACATCTGTGAGCTAATGAGAAAAATACTTCATCTGCAGGGAAAGGGGGAAAAACTGCCTTAGCACAAACAGAACCATTAACAACATAGAAGATCATTTCAGTGTAACTAATGTGACTGCAGGGAAGTTCAGCCAGTTTTCATTATCCATGAGTTCTCTCTCATTTTCCTCTAAATTATTATTTCTGCAGTCAATTGCGACAAATTAGGGAAGTTATATAGTCAGTACTTGAAAAATTATGAATGCCAAACTTATCTGTTTCCTTGTTTAACAAGTCTGATGTAGCCCCTCCCGTGACACCCAAGCACTGTGTCAGACCATACACTGCTGCCTGGAAAGGGCATTGGTTGCCTGAAAGTGCTCCTACAGAAGCCAGGAATTTACAAAGCCTTAGTTTTGATTCCTGCACTTGCTTTTCCTCCCAAAGGGCTTTGAAATGTCCTTTTCTTTTTTCCTTATGTGGAAAATAGTAGCCTTCCTCATTCTTCTGTCCTGATGTGTGTTTCTAAGAGATTAAATGTCTTCTCTCCGAAAAAGCTGTCCGTCCCTCCTTTATCTTTCAAGATCTTACCATGGGGTTGAACAATTTGTGTTCTTCTGGCTCCTGCCTGTGTGCCACATCCTCTCACTGACTCTTAAGCAAAATTTAATTTGAAACTTAAATAGCATCCTGATAATATCTGTAAATATCTTAAATAGTCCTACCTCATTCTATTTCACAAATATGTATTCCATTAAGTCAATACATTGCTAGTGCATAGGAAGAAATTCAGATCCTGAGCCAGATCCTGTGCTGGCTGAATCAATGACAAGATTACTGTAGCTTGTAATGAGCTGTATATGACATGACATTCGGAATTTCCACACCATTGTCCTTGCAGAAGGGATGACATTGCACCTGGTGGGTTTCCAGGTAGCTTAGCTTTAAGGCCAAGAATAACATGTATATATTACAGAGTCTTCCGGGTTCTCCCTGGTCTATCATGACTCGTTGGCAATGCCTGTGACTCTCCTGTTAGAAACTGTTTCTGTAGTTATTTTGGTACAGGATCCATAGGAGATGAGTACCAACCTACGAGGATATCTGCTAGTATCCATGCAGCTTTTTCAGGCTTTCAGGGGTGTAGGATATTCCTGTCTTGGCCACTCATGACTGAACTGATACTGTCACTAACTTGCCCCTCCTTTTGTCTAGGGGCTTTATGAGCAGAAGAACAAGTTCACTGGTAGATATTCATCCAGCAACCAGAGATTGGTTTTAGAGGCTGGCTACATAAACAGATTCCTTCTTGCTCGGGAAGCAGCACAAACAATTGTACTTTGGAAAGTGCGGTGGGTCACTGGTAATCTCTGGGCTCTCCTTCTCCTGGTGAAGTCTGTGAATGGAGGGACCTTTGATTCCCTTGAGATGTGAAAGCCTCCAGGAACATTTAGTATGATATTCTGAAAAGACAAAGATGGCACTTTGAAAACAAAAGCATGACTTTAATATAATGTTCATGGAACTCAGTTATCAGGGTAGGATCACCACAGGCCACAAAGACAAGCCTTGCCTTCTGTGGAAATGTAACGATGACGGGTGACTCTTATCTGTGTATTTTTTTGTTTATATTAGTGGTGATGCTAGCAAAAAACAAGTAGACTCTGAATTAACATCACTGAAGTGGAGATGAGTTTTTGCTCAGGCCCACTGGAAAGAGTTTTACACAGTGTAGCACAGATGTTCCCAACAGGCACTGCTGGAGTTTCCTATCTAGTGCTTCTTAATTTCCCTCTAGAGTAATTCACATCAAGACAGACAATGGCAATTCAGCATCTAACCTGAAGATGGGAATCTTTCCATTGTATCTGGATCATCTGGTGGTATGAGCTACACGCTTCACATTTGTTCTTCCTGAAGGGAACAGGAGAGATGTTAAACCTGTCATGGTCCTACAGCCTCTACTCAGAGCTAGATAGCAAGAGTGGTTCCAAGCATTTGGAGGTGGGGTACTTGAAAACAAGATTATAATCTGATGAGGCTGTGTAAGGAAATTCTAAAAGCAATTTCTATCCATTCATTAAATGATATGCTCTTGGTGGGGTTGTTGCATTCATAATCATGCTCGCTGACAGGGGTATGTACTACTATAAATTGTAAACTGAGAGACTAGAACTCTAACAGCTAAAAGTCAGCCTAAAGTAAGAATATATGTTGAGCTTCATTTGATTATCCTTGTATACAAAACTAAAATAACTACAAGAAAACAAATAAATTTTTTCTGGGTTCTCCAGCATTACTAAAGCCAAAACCTGACCTGCATATATTAATAGTGGCACTGAATGTACTTTAACCATATATTATAATTAGCATAATTACATATCTGTACGCATAATAATAACGCCTAGATACTGCATTCATATTTTTCCTATCTTTAGTACATATGCCATCAACAGAAAGATTTGATGGTTTAAACTATCTAATCCTGTAGCAAATCAGTTCTCATTGTTTACCTACCACAGCTTGGGTTAATGCCATCACCTCTAAGAATAGCCAACCTTGAAGCCTAATGAGACATTTTAAAAGGCAGAATGCAACCATAGCAGAGCCATGTCTCATAAGCCAAAGATGTTGTGGAAACTGTAGTAAATCATAAGTCTCTTTCACCTCCTGTATTGTAGGAAATCTTAAACAAACTATTTGAGTGCCTTAGGAACACTATGCATTGCAAGTTTGAAGTGGTCTTCTGTGAAGACTGCTTTTGATTATGGACCTCAGTAGTTCTTCCATGTAACAAAATAGTTCTGTAGTCTAGTTGACACCTTATTGTATATTGGAGGGATGGGAGGATTATGTTGTCACCAGACTCAGGTGGGATATTTTTGCATTTACTACAAACTAAGAAATTGTTAAATTTTAAATAATTTAATTTTTTTAATTTAAAAGCATCTAATCAAAAGTATCTGCAATTGCTTTTACAAGAGTATTTCTTGAAGACTGATTTAGGTGCTTTTTTGTCTCTCAGCATTGAAAGGAGATTTATTGGCATTATTTTTTACATTATTATCTCAATATAATCAGATCTGTATTACAAAAGTAATTTTGGGACAGCTTATTGTGGTAGACTTTAAATATATGCTGTGGACAAACAATCCCTGTTTAAAGTTTATCTTTTTCTTCACATATTCATTATCTCATTTTCAATAGAAGAAAAAGATAGGACATGTGATTCTGGTGGGAAACAAATGGACCTGGGGAAATAGTAACAGATTCACCAGCTGGCCAGAGGAGGGAGTGATGCAGCCTTCCTGGCTGGTGAGATCAATATTTCAGCCTAAATTGAAATGAAATCTCTATCTGGGGAGTCTGCTTTTGGGCTATTAAACCTTGATTAATCCAATAATAAGAACAATAAAAACATATATTTTACTCTGTCTGCTTTAAATGAAGACAGCTCTTATGAATCAGTAGGGATTTATAAGTACTAAAAGTAGTATAAGTGGGGCACACTCAAGCTCACAGCCAAAACTTTGCTAGTGCACTGGGGGTTCCTGACTCTCCCTGTGCTGCAGTCACTGAATTTGCATGCAGTAGGAGCTTTATGTATTGTGGGTTGTAAATAGTACACAAAGAGCATTAGAGAGATTTAAAGTCAGGCACAAGTACAAAGCAGAAAAAAACCATAGTTTTTTCTCCACTTGTGTCATAGCTTCCAGGCAGCATAAAGATAATGAGCAAGTTCCATGAGTATCTGTACAGCCAAGGGAGTAATATTGGTATTGCACTGAGAGAAAAGCTTTTAAAACTGCTAATCTAATCGTGTTTCTTAATGGGCAAAAAGGAAAGCTGGTGAACCAAAATTACCACGCAATTAACTTTGTGTTTATGTCAGAATTCATTATTGCCTATTAACACTACTGCTATTTGATCATAATTAATAACAGAAAGGACAAAATTGCATTACACAAAAGATGGAGGAAATATTACAACTACGGAAGGAAGGAGCTTGCTGTGGGGCAGGATAAACGAAAGGGAAAAGCAGAACTGTGTAAGAGGAAGAGCATCCATCTTCCAAAGTAATAAAATGTTATCTACTATTCTAGCATTTCCTTGGCTGTCATTCCATACATCTTTAAAGATGCAGGAAACTGAAATTATCGCACATTCTTGTAATCTACAGATATTAATCTCTGTCTACAGAAATTGGTACTATATTAAAAGAGTTTTTCTGTTGGTAACTACTTTGTGTTCCAAGCAGCTGCCTTGCTACCTACAATCAATGTTGTCTGTTCAGCACCAGAAAAAGTAGCAGAGATCTTCCTTCCATATCCAGTAGATGTATGTTTGAAGCAAGTTGGTTACAGCTGGAGGAATATACCTTGTTCTCTTCTGAAGACTTATGTCTAAGTGACACCAATATAAAAGCATTTCAGAATCAATAGACTTGCTCAGAAATGGTGTATGCATAGCTGGGCTCAAGAGGTAACTTGTTGCCAACAGAATTTTGGCAGGGGAAAGAGTGGTTTGAGAATCCTGCTCCCAAAGTACGCCTGTTGGATGCTCTCGTGTTTTAATGTTCCAGGTGGTGTTGCCTCTGTATAGGCTGTTCTGCAGCTTGAGAGACACAATTTACCTCCTTTATTCATTTCATCTGAGCTCTTGTTATCCCCGGATCTCCCTCTCCCCCGTGACACTTCACCCTGTCACCTGTTCCTAAACCACTGAGCCTGTGGCCAGCATGGGGACAGTGAGCACAGCTGACCCCAGGAGACTGCTGCCACTTGGACACTTACTAACCACATGGCCCTAGTAACATCCCTGGTGGTCATCCCCACAGCATCAGAAGCAACAGTATTTTGATCTGATGAAATACTGTTAAGAAATAATATAGAAATGAGACATGGCACTGACAATGGCTCAATCCTATAAACTAAGTTGATTTAGATAAAATTGCATTTTTTAGCAAGACACCACTCCAAAGAAAACATTTAGGCTTGTTCTTATGGTGACAGCTTTGCCTTCAATGGTAAAGGAGTTTCCTATATAGGCTCCTTCATTTCCCTCTACAGTAATTCACATCAAGACAGACAATGGCAATTCAGCATCTAACCTGAAGATGGGAATCTTTCCATTGTATCCATTGACAGCTTTGTCTTAAATGGTGGATTTTTAGGCCCACCTTCCTCCCCTATAAGCATGCTCAAGGGCTCTTTGAACTGATCATTTAATATAATTGTCTCTCTTAGGTCTGACATCAGGGAAGGAGGGTGGGAGAAAAATAGTCACATCTGGCAGTGATAAAACATACACAGATATATTTCAGGAATACTCCACCAGTTTCAGCATAGGGCTGTGATATATAGTAAGAAGCCTGTCCTACTATTTTAGTATTCAATGTCATAGCTCTTTAGACCTAATTTCCAAGTGTTTATTTGCATCACTGTTGAAATACTGCTTCCTTTCTAATCCAATAACTAATTCAATTGCTTAAGTTTATGCAGCCCTCGGCCATGCATCATGAAGCATTGTTAGAACAAATGGAGAAGTGACAACTGTTCGCATCAATAAGGTTAATGAAATGCAGAGTACATTTACACATCCAGGTATTTCACCAACCTCCACAGCACACAACAGGCCAAATTCAGCCAAGTGCAGCTTCTAGCATGTAGCTGAGACATCCAGGGAAGTCTGTTTTCTGGTTTAAACACGGTTGCATTTATACACCAAGCACGAGCTGATTGTAAGTGGAACACAGGTGGGTGTAGATTGTTGTAGGAGCAAGCCTAAAATGTGGTGGATCTGTAAAAGTTGGCATTAAGAAATATATAATGTCTATACATGGTAGTAAGCAAAAACAGCAGTACAACAAATGATGAAACAGTCCTTTCCTAACCCTTTACCCAATTTAATTTATACAATCTGCCATGGTCTTAGCTTTAAGCCTGGATTAAAGCCCCAGATTCAGAGCTGGGATAAACTGAATTCCATGGGAGTTGTGCCTGTTCACACAAAGACAGTTTGTTCCCATAAAATAATGATGTGCATTTCAATGGATAACTTCAACATTTGAATGCCAAGTGACAGTCCAGAGACACTTGTTTAATATTTGTGCTTCACTTGACGTAAAACTGGCACCTGCAAGGGCTCCTCTGCTCTGGACAGTTTATTATATCATTGCAAGCTTTCAAGAAAAAAAGGCCTTGCCTCCAGCGTTTTGCCTGGATCATTTCCCAGTCACACAGTGCTCCCTAGCAGATGGCTACATCCCTCTCTACTGCAGTCAACAGCAGCTTCCTTCTTACACCCGTAAATGAAGCTTGCAGGGTTGTGACCATCCTGTTGTGACCATCTCGCTGAGACACTGACATCAGCAGGAGCCTACAGAGCTGTGTGGCTCTGCCTGCATCAGTCAGAGGTGATGAGGATCAGGGATGAATATGTAGCTGGCAACCACGAGCACCAAACATTGAGACTCAATCTATTGGAATGATTTAGGGTTTATTTTATTTTTTTAAAAAGCTTTTCTCACTCACCTAGGCCCACTACCCCCTACAAATTCTTCCTTCTTTGGCTTAAATGTCGTAGGATCAGTTTGCATGTTTGTTCTGCATAAGTGGGGCAGCTGCATCCAGTGCGTTTTTGCCTATTCAGGGGTTTTCTTCTTTTCAGTTCAAAGCTTTTCTCCTTCATTTGGCAAGTCATTTATGGGAAGTATAGATTTAAGGGTGTGTTTGGTTGTTTATTGTATGTACATGACAGAGCACTTATATAACTTTTGAACATCTACTTGCTCACTGATCCTATAGAAGATAACTGCACCTGACGTTTTGTATTTCCCTGTTAGTTGATTTTCTGGAAAAACTTTTGAAATCGTTAACACAAAAATGACAGAAGAAATTCCTTCAGTTCTTTTCCCCTTCAGCTCTCTGCAGTAAACATCCTGCACTGTTTTTTTTTTTTCAGGTTGATGGTTTCCTGACGCTTCTCTTTGGCCTGGCTAGCATTAATACCCTTACAGTGATCAGTGTGACTCGCTATATCAAGGGCTGCCATCCTGAGAGAGGTAAGGAATAAAGGCAAGTCCTGTCCTGCCTTCATTGAACCTGGTGCAAATCTGTATTTCACTTAATCACAGATTATATTAAATATAAATTAAATGAATTGAAAACCAGGACATAATGCAGTCACACACATTTCAAACATGTTTCCATAGAATCTTTCAGGGTTAACTCCAGTAAGAGTCAAATTATTATTAATACACTTGGGTCACCATGGGTTAAATTCATCCTTGTGCCAAAGATACCACAGGTCCTGCTGACCCTCTGTACTCTTCAAAATACAACTTCAATTGCTCCTAAGTGATACATCATCATCTGGACCTGAAACAATGAATTTAATCTTCTATGAGATGATGTCTGGGAGGTTTCCAGTCAGATCCTTCATTCAGAAGGCTGCCCTACATACAAACATTTTCACTCTTTAGTGTTTTGCCAGGGTTTGTGAACAAAAGGCATCATGGACTGCTTTAGATGGCACTGGGAACATTCAGTCTGCGTGTCTTTCCTCCAGCTTTTGTAGCACTGTGCAGCCTGCCATCCCCACGTGCCTCTCCAGCCTCCCCTTAGTGGACATTTTCACACCCTGAGAGATGAAAATTACTCCTGCTATCCCCAGAACTGACCATGACCCAACTCTGCCTGAACCGTCCCTGTCTCCTGCCTGTCTCCCAGATCTGCAAAGCATCATCACCACAGCCTTTCACCCACACTTCTTCCTTCTGTAGTGCCCTGGTGATCTGTAAGCTGAATGTCTCAAACAACCCCAGTTCATTACTCTCTCCACTGCTAGAAACCTTTTACTCACCACTCTGGTTTTTTGAACTCTGTTTTTTATTAATGTTTGGTATAAACGCCTCTGTGAGGGCATATGAGTGTCCCACTGTACAAATCTGCTCTGAAAACCTTTACACATTTCCTGCCCTGTGATGCCTTCATCAGCAAGCCTATATAAATATGCCCATTACCCTTTATGCCTCTTTATATCATCATGCTCACTCCAGGGACTCACTTTCACAGGATCAATAGAAACTTTTCCTCAGCATTTGCCCAGTGTCTTCCACCTGCTGAAAACTTCGACTTCCACTGAGAGTCATATGTAATCTCTCTTCTTTATACCTACATCTACCACAAATTTTTCCTAATCTTCCTTTCACTGATCTTCAGACAATGTATGATCAATTTTCATGCCTTTGTTTTGATTGGCTTGCACCATCTTTCAGGGAAGAACCTATTAAAATCTGCAGGTAAGGCACATGTAAATATAAAGGATTCACCACTTTAATTTTTTTCTCTCTAATAGCACGAGAAGCTGTAAAATGAACTTCTGCATGAAGGACTTCTATCCACAGGAAGTTCTTCAGTAGTTTGTTGTAATGATACACTTGCTGAAGTTAATTTTCAACAAAAACTGCAGTTGAAACTGCTAGAATTTGGCTCTAATACAATTCTACCTCTTCCATTAATTTCATATTATGAAGTCATATTTAAAACCCATGTTTCCCTTTTGTGAAGCTGTACCACATATCCAAGGGTGCCCGTAAGTTGACTCTTGAAGAAATCTTAGCAAGTACCCAATGTAACATTAAAGAAATGTTGAGAAATGTTGAGATTGTTGGATGCACAAGTATTTCCCACATAAATGAAAAAATAACCACAGTGTGTGGCAACAGCAGGACAGAATGAATCATTTGTATCAAATTGCTAATGTAGTTAAAGCAATTTTCTCCTTTTTAGCAGGGAAAACCTTAAAGTGAGTGAGAAAATCCTCTGAATTTAGACTTAATTTGTTTGTTTCTATTTAAAACTTAACACACAACTGTTTCCTATGTTTGATTGCAAAATGTAAGCCTAACCTAGAATTTGCTAATTCTGCAGTGCTCATCAAACTCATTGTCTCCTGCTTAAAAGCCATTCATTTCCACTGTTCAATGGTCTTGAACATAAGCCTGACAGATGCTTTCAAAATCAAGTTTTTCCTATGAATATGCATTTTTTATCTTAATTTTTTTAATAGCTGTATTTTATTTATTAGGTGTACTATTTCTAAGTACTGTTTTCTGACAAAAGCATGTTGTTTCAGGTCACTGCATCAGTAACAGCAGTATGACGGTGTCTCTGGTTCTCATTTGGGTAGCAGCTTTCTTCTGGTCAGCAGCTCCATTACTTGGCTGGGGCAGTTATACAGGTAACAGGTATCTTTCAGTTGTACTTATTTGGCACCTCTCCACTTAACTGAACAAAGATACTGACCTTGCTTTCTTGCTGTTTGTGGTAAACCAGACCGATTATCAGGGGAACTAAGAAAATTATTCATTATGCATGATGTACTCACAGAGTGTTACCTGCTTTGGTGTCAGCTATAAAGAGATTTTTCTGAAGATATCACAGGAAAGACTTGGACCAAGTACATATTACCTATGAAAAAAATAGAGGCCAGAAATATTTGGCATGGTTAAGCAATGAGATAAAGGAAACTATCAAAAGACATCCTTCAAAAACTGTCAAGATTAGCAAGCCAGAAAAGAACACAAGTTCCAGCAAGTTAAAGTTGAAACTATATGTAATAAGACAAGCTAGAAAGATTTGGAGAAACAGTTTGTTGAAAATATGAAAACTAACATAGTAAAGGAAGAAAAAGGTGTTGGAAAGTTTGTCAGTCCAAGAAAGGATTAGGGTGCAAGACAAGGCCATATCAAAAAAGGAGGGGGAGGAAAAAGAAGGAAAAAATTGTATAGTGAACATTGCAGTAATTCAATGGCTAAGGGATATTCCCAGGCGAAACTATTTCTTCAGAGGAAAAGTGGGAGAAAATGTCTCAAATTAAGCCTCTAAAAATTCAACAAAACAAATATCTAGGAACAAATATCTAGGTAATGATACAGGAGTCCCAGCAACTGAAATAAGGTGACTGACATTGCCTAGCAATTACCTGTCTGGATTCTGTAGGCTTCTACATTCTTTGAAAAGTCACAAAATCCATGGAGGATTATTAAACCTGCATGCTACGTGCATGTATCCTCTTACTTAATAAACATGTAAGTGCTGAGGTATCTCTGGACCCTTGAAGTATGGATGGGTGTGAGAAAAGCATCCATTTGTATGGTTTGTTACATTTTCTATCCTTCACAAACCAATGGAGACAAATTCAAACTGTTCCAATTTTATGTCATGTGTTATGCAATCTGGACATACCATAAACTTGGGGCGTTTGGAGGGGTAATTTTCTGTGGATCTTCTGGTGATCTGTGTTCTTTTTACATTAATCTTACTAGCTCTTCATTTGTAGAATGATTTCTGATGTCTGTTTTTGGCCTTAAACTGGAGCCAGGGACTTCTTGGGCATCACTGCCTTGACAAGGTATTAAGGTGTCTGTTTGTACTTTGAATTTAATTCCTTGACAGTGGTTTTCAAGACCACTTCTAGGAGTGCTTTTCCCTACTGAGACACACAGCAGGTTTATGTTTCTGGGCTATCTGTCTCTAAACAGATTTTGTATTGAGGGCACCCATGGAGATGTGAGAGCCCAGCAATTGCAAGTCCAACAGCAGGTACAAGCAGACCACAGCACATTACACCTGGCTGCTTCAGGCCTCTCACTTCTACACAGCAGCTGCAGTGGTCCTCAGGACCCCAGTGATTTTTGGGAATGCTACTTGTCAGTGTCCCTGTGGAGGGAGAAAACACAGCTCCAAATTCCAACAAGCAGAAAATCATGAGGATTTTCTTTCCATGTCATCTGGAGGCTTCCTTCATTTTTTCGGTCAAAATTTTTCATGAAGCAGAAACCTGGAATTAAATCAGATTTTATGGTTATACTTTGGAATTTTGAGGTCTAGCGACGAAAAAGGCAAGGAGGCAGAAGTCTATTTCTATTACTGAACACATTCAGACAGCAACACCGAGAGCTTTTGGTGATAAAAATACCAAGCTCTTTTTGATGAGAATCATAAAAGAGATTTTAATCTTTTGCTTCTTTAATTCATCCTGTCTAACCCTCCTATCATCTGTGAGGAGTTAAGGAAATTTTTTTCTCTTCAGAATTACCACTGGATGTTAGGGAGAAGTCTGCTGCTAAATCATGCAGTCTTCACCTGTATTGTATCTCCAGGACCTGTTAATACTTGACTTACATAATTCTGGTTCATGCTTCATTTATTTGTAATTCAATCTGCTGCCATAGCTGTCAGAAAAAAAAACCACCAACTTTTTCCACTTAAAAGGAAAAATCAGCAGTTCACAATCTGTAGAAAACTTCTAATGTTATAGAACTCAGTTTTCTATCAAGACACCTTTACAAACACATCAAAGGATCTAAAGAAGTCAACTGTTATTTGTAAAAGTGCTTAAGACAGTGACTGCATGTTATTCCCACTGCCTTTTCCTTAAGTACCTGATCAGCTGGTGTCCCACCGTGTGTAGATCCTGCAGTTTGCCCGACTTCATTTTTAAAAGTCTGCAGCTCTGTGTTGCAGACCTGTGTTTCCCATTTAGCTAAAGCACTCCTATCTTTCTAAGTATTTATATGTTTTATCTTCCCATAATCTTAATCATTAGCTGTATCAATTTTCTTTCAAGGCTCTCATAGCAGTAAAAGTTTCATTGCCTCAAGAAGTCTCAATGTTTTTATTTCCTACTTTGCTATGTAAGTAGTGACTTTTTATATTTGGCATATTGCATCTGGAATTCCTTGTTATGCTGTTACAGTGATCATCTTAGGAAGTTACTATGTAGAATATTATGACAAATAAAAGTAAGTATCACTCAAGAATATCAAACCTACTGAAAGATCACCTTTTTTTTTCTCTGGTAAAGTATCACAATTTTCTATTCTAAAACAAGAGTTTGTGCATTATGGATTTACACTGGAAATACAAATATGACAATGATAATACACATTAATACTTGTTACAGTCTAGCTGGTCTTGAAAAATTGTTTTTGTAGAAAATAGAGTCACGTCTCAATAAATCAGAAAAAAACCCAATCCATTCTTTAGTGCTTAACAAAAGAAAAATTTAGCATTTTAACTGAAAAATCAATCACTCAAAAGCAGATAAATACTCTAAAAATGTTAACCAACCTATTCTTGCTTTCCAGATCGCATGTATGGCACATGTGAGATAGACTGGGCAAAAGCCAACTTCTCTACAATCTACAAGTCCTACATCATCTCCATTTTTATCTGCTGTTTTTTCCTACCTGTCACAGTCATGGTCTTCTCCTACGTGTCAATTATCAATACTGTCAAACTAAGTCATGCATTAACAGGACTGGGTGATCCCACAGACAGACAGAGGAGAATAGAACGGGATGTCACCAGGGTAAGTTTGGCTTTCATGTTGGTTGGGATCTATCTCAGTGAAATCCGTCTTTCCTAAAATTGGTCTTAATTAGAAGACAACAAAACCAATCAATTGCATTTCATTTTGTCATAATCCCTAGTGACAGAATCTAAACTCATTGAAGAATATGAGGTTTGTTTAAAACTTCTACTACCTCAGTTGGCTAATATTGCTGTTATATCTCATATGAAAAATAATCTAAATATAATTGGAGTGGGTTATACAGCACAAAACCCTAAAATTAGGTTTGGCATATGCTCTTTTCTTTCAGAAGTTACATTACTTCCGAGCATACTCAGAGTCAAACTTTCAATTTATTTAAGTCTACTGGAAACCTTCTACAGTTATATAAACATACAGGGGAATGTAGCTATTTTCATTCCATTAGATGAGGTATTGCCTAACCACACCATCATGCCAAAATTCAATATATGGCTTCTGGGCCTGCCTGATTTCATTAAAGCAAACCATTTGCTTGCTTGTATTCTCCTGTAAGCCATACCCTCAGGGCTACCTGAACATTTCCCTTCTGGCCAAGCTACTATTCCCGCTATTCCCAAGCTACTATTCAAGCTACTATTCCCAGCATATTGCTTCCCTGATGTAGTCTTCCAGAGTAGATTTAAGACTATCATTCTTCTGCCTTTCAGGTTTCTATTGTCATTTGCACAGCCTTCATTATTGCGTGGTCACCATATGCTGTCATCTCTATATGGTCTGCCTATGGTCACTCTGTGCCCAACCTTACCAGCATCCTTGCCAGTTTGTTTGCTAAGTCTGCTAGCTTTTACAACCCCATTATCTACTTTGGAATGAGCTCCAAATTTCGGAGGGACATTTTCGTCTTGTTCCATTGTGCCAAGGAAGTCAAGGACCCTGTGAAGCTCAAACGTTTCAAAAACCTCAAGCAAAAACAACCTCAGCCTTCTCAGAAAGAAGAGAAGTATGCAGCAGAAATGCACCCTGCACCAAGCCCTGATTCCGGGGTGGGAAGTCCAACCAACACTCCACCTCCAGCGAATGGGGAAGTGTATTTTGGTATTCTCGATACACCATCTAATAACCCTGATATTGAATGTGATAGATTGTAAGTTTTGCGGCTGCTTAACACACACACACTTTGTGTTCAGGAAGACCCTCTTCAGATCAGTGCTTGAGTGACTTCCTAATTCCCATTCCATCTGTTTCTTGCTATAGCACTGATGACTATGCAACTCAAGCAATTCAGATGGTAAAGTGATATTTTCCTTCTATGTAGGTACAGAATGCTACAAAGTACATCACAATGTGGGCAGCACATCCAGTGCCTGAAACACTTGGTTTTCACATGCATGCAGGAAAAGAAAGACTGACTTGAGGAAAGCAGACATTAGCTAGCAAAAATAACTAGTATGTTCCTATCCAGTTTTTTTCAATTCCATATTACATTTCCAAATATGTCTTTTGCTCTTTGGCAGTTACAGCCATCGAAGATTGTTTTAGCTCTGTGGTGCTGCACAGCCCCAGCCGTAGAAGGCAGGCCCTCCTGATTGCTGTGGAGCTGCTGCAGCTCCAAGAGCTGCGAGGGGCAAAAGCCATGTTCTCCCTGTAGGATACCCAGGCATGCCTGCCATGGGGCTCCCAGGCCCCAGGGACCTCACAGGAGTGTGTCTGATTATAGGATCAGAGAATGGTTTGTGTCAGAAGGGACCTTAAAGATCATCGTGTTCCAAACCCTCTGACATGGACAGGGACACTAGACTGAGTTGCTCAAAAGCCCATCCAGCTTGGCCTTGAACACTTCCATGGATGGGGCACCCACAGCTTCTCTGAGCAACCTGTTTCAGTGTTTCACCTTCAAGGTAAAGAATTTCTTTCAAATATCTAATCTAAATCTACTGTCCTTCAGTTTAAATTTTTTTTCCCTGGTCCTATCACTTGTAAGAAGTCCCTCTCCAGCTTTCTTGTAGGCTCCTTTTAGGTACTGGAAGGCTACTGTCTCCCAAAGCCTTTTCCAGGTTAAACAGCTCCAGCTCCTAGCCTGTCTTCAAAGGTCGCCTTCATAGGTCATTGCCTGTGCCTGACTCTGTGTGTGTCTATGCAAGGACTAGGAGTTGTAGATCCTGGCATTTTCTAGTCACTGTAGTTTGAGCAGTGGCTTCACACTTTTCCTCATTGGCTTGCAGAATTATTTCCACCTCCCCCGACCTTCCTGGTGAGTAAGGCCTGGCTGTAGCACTATGATTCCAGAAAGCTGGCCTTTAATTTTACTGCTCTGTCTTCAAATCAATTGTTTTTCTGCCTGACTATTAAAGTGGGACAAGAGGTGCTAAACATCAAATTATTTCACCAGATTTATTTTACAGAATCAAAGTGAGAAGGTATGTCTTCATAATTCCCCCATCTGCTAAGTTAACTACATACTCAAAGACTTCTCTAAAAATGTCTCTGTGTTAGCTATAGAAATTGTGAGTTCTTTTAGTGCTACTTGCAAGTTAAACAAGGAGGAAAGAAAGAAAAAAAGAAAAAAGAAGAAGATGATGGAAAAAAAAGCAAACAACAACACTGTTTTCTAACATCTTTGCTATTTATGAATTTCTGGAATCTCACTGTCTGGGTGTGCTGAAATGTAGTTGTTTTGCTAAAGTATGCTTTTCCAGATGTGTTTCTTGGGAAAGTTACAAAGAGAGCCCACCTTCATTTCCCCTATTACTCTATTAATTTTGAGAAAAATCACCTGTGTTTTGAAGTTAAAAACAAATAAACATTATAAGCAGCAGTGGGGAACTGTGTTTTCTTTCATGGTCACAGATCTGAACTACAAGAGTATTCATTTTTTGTGGAAAATTTCGAGATATATGTGCTCATAAAAAATTAAAAGCAAATAATTAAACAGTTTGCTTTCAGATAAATGTGCTGCTGTAGCTGCAGAAATAGATTAAATCATTTAGGGTGAAATTCTGTAACAGCTGGATGAAGCCAGGTTGGGCTAGCCAAAGCTAGCACACAGTTCTGAAAGCGTGTCAGTGCTGCACAAAATCGACCTTAGTAACTGTGCTGGACTGAGACTTCTCACCAGCGAAAGTGCTTGGGTTTTCCTCTAAAGAAAGAAAAGTGCCATGCATCTCCATTGCTTGAGGGTCTCAGAGATAACCACAGCCACAGGTGTGCCAGACACCTGCCCATAGGCACCCTTTGTCCATAGATGCCAGGCTGGCTTTTAATCAGTATTTCTGTTCATTTACAGATACCTAGAGAAAATTTGTGCGCTGCTGTGTTGTAGCAAAATTGTTGATCTGCAGGATTCAGACTGACATAGAAAGACATGAAAAGGGCAAAAAGGAAGGCAGAGCACAAGGTCATTTCCAAGAGTATCTCCAAACTCCAGCTGAAATTTCTTCTACTTCATATACTACTGAGCACATATAGTGAGGTTAGACAGGGGGAAGAGGAGGGAGTAGGAAAAAAGCCAGAATAGGAGCAAAGCAGAGGAAAAATACAAGGGGGTAAACCAGATAATCAGGGAAGCAAGGAGCCAGGAGCCAAAGGATGCATACCTGCTGAAAGACAGCTGGGAACACCCAACACAGAAAACAGGGAAGTCCTCTCTCCTGCAAGGCTGACAGCCTTTGTGGCTACGTGGTAATACCACAGGACTGCATATCTGTAGAGCAGAGTATCTGGTTTCACTGGTTTCATGGGGATGGATGTCTTTGCAGACACCAACCTGTGCTCCAGGTTCAGTAACAGCAGGAGCACATTTGTCACTAAAGTTACTCAGGTTAAAAGCTTCCAGCCCCAAAGCATCAGTGCCCTGTAACTGCGCCCGCAACACCAGCAACTGGTTGAAGAAAGAAAAAAGGTCCAGAATCCATTACTGGAGTGCAGGTAAGGGAATGTGCATCACCATGTTAAGTGTGGGAATCAATAAAAATCCATTTGTAAACACATCGCCTGTGTCCTGCATTACCTCCCCTTGTCTCTGGTTCCATATGTGCCCAGACAAGGCTGACCCCTGCTGCTGCCTCCACAGAAGGGCTCCTCAGACTGCTGAGTCAATGCTCCCACTCAAGAAGGAGCAAAGAGCTTGGCAATTTGAGACAATCATCTAGAACTAAGTATTCTCAGGGTGGATGGTGAGCCATTATGCTTTTTGATTAGCAAGAATGAAGTACAGTGCAAACAACTCCTGGAGTCAAATTACTCTCTCCCATAACCTTGCTGCTCCTCTCAACTTTGGATTTTCTTTTACAGTGGGTGATTTTTAGCAACAGAAATGCAAGAGGGCTGTTGTCTTCTGATACTCTGGTGAAAAGGATGCTTCTCTGGAAAACTACAGGTTTGAATATGAGATGGTCTTACAAAGGAGGTCCCACTCACCTTGAGGAAGCAAAAAACTACCTGCTACCAATGCTTTCTCTTTAGAAATGCTATATTTTCACATTTTTCTAATGCAAAAGGTTGATGGGTGTGCCAAAGGCAGGGCTAGAATTCATATCCTGTTTTGTGGAGGCACACAGCTGGCAGACACCAAGGACTTCCTAACAGGATCTAGTCCTTCCTCTATCTCAACTGTGGACCTATTTCAATGTGTTCTGTATTGAGTGGCTTATGCCAGCCTGCACAAATGAGATCTCCTATCTATTGTTAGTATCCGAACAGTCTCATGTCATGAACAATTTCTCCTTTTGGCATAGAAATTCTGGCATGTAGGTTCCTTCTGTCCCTCTTGCTCAGCCCTTGATATTACTATGAGATTTTGTAATTGTTAGGATTGGTTTCACGTGTGGCACACTAAAATAGTAGCATCATCCGGGAGACAGCAGAAGACTAAGAAATTCTACCATTTCCAAAGGATGCTGTCAGCATTTGCTGTTTTATTCCAGCAGAATATGAGACAGAGGTTAACCCTCTCTTACCCTACATGCAAGGAACCCACCCTTGCTAGCTGTTCATTATCCATTTCCATACTCACAACCCTTTTGACATTGCTAATGCACCCTGGCAAAAATTATGTGCATGAGCATAGTAAAGTCACCCTGCAAAAAGACTGAAGCCCCTAAGCCACCCTCTAAAATATGCCTTTAGCTACTCTACATGCTGCTTTCCAAACATTTCCCAACTGTTTTTATTAGTGATTGATTAGTACACACAGTAGGTGAGTTCTTAATGGCCACACAATTAATGTGTATCAAAATATCATCATCTCTTTCTTGATTATTTCTTATCATTGTTATTAATAATTATCATCATATCAGTATTATACCATCATAGGTAACTGCAGCTATTAATAATGAAATGCAATTATTAATATTTACGTGTACAACTAGGCCTTGAAAGTGGATTACCAACGTCCATTCCACTGACACTACCCTTTCAGTTGGGCTACAGAGTTCAAATAATTAAGGTAATTCAGGATTACTTCTGTTCAATTTCCACATTTAAAAACAGCCTTATAGTAATCCTTTGTTTATTTATGCCAGGAAAACCTTTTGGGCCCACATTTCCCCTGCTAGTATTTTTGCCAAGCTGAAAATCCTTTAGGGTGTTGGCACATCGAAATACCTAGCAACATTTCTTAATAGCTTTGACATTTCCAATGGTAATGTGAATAACTTCAGTGTGTAGTTGGAGGGAGTCGATAGCCTACTGCAGTCCTGTCTCTGCTCTCAGTGCTATTATGCGTTTTTATCTAATGACTCATGTAAAACCAGAGACCAGAAAACAAAACACCCTTCACCCCCACTTAAGACAGGGTGTGAACTATTACAGTGTGAACTATTTGGGCTTGCACTCCCTCACAGGCTCTCTCTCCACTCCTATAAATTCTCCGCTCTTTGCTGCACAGACTGACGAGATAAGAGAGATCCAGAGTGCACCCATCCAAACATGGCCTGTGGTTTAGCACTTTCCTCGGGAGAGATGGATGGGGACAAAGCCCCTCCCTGCGGATAGGGCTGAAAAAGAATATTGTCCTCCTGTTACCCTGTTGAATGGCCTCATCTCAGGCAATAATGAAAAATCTGGGTAATGCCACCACATCTGTGTTTGCAATGATTCTAAAGATAAGCCAGCCTGGCAAACCAGGTTCTCTTGCTATGCTGTGTGTCCCTCTGCCTGCCTCTCAAATTGCTAAAATCTTGGAGTCTGAACCTTCTCAGTAGATCAACAAATGCAAAGGATTTTTGCAAGCACTTCAAGAACTCTGCAGACCAAAGTTGAGGTGCCTACGGGGTCAAATGGATCTTTGTCTAGTTTTGGTGTGGAGTACCTAATTCCTGTCTGCAGCAAAGATTCCCAGTAGCTGAACCCCAATCCCTTCCTGCACTGATGATGTAGGAATATGAAAAGTTAAAATCTTGTGCAATTAGGAAAAAAAACCCTCCAAGGCCCTGATGATCAGCATGTATTCCTGCTTTCTGGAAGATGATAATTTGATTACTCCAGATGAAGCAGGCTAAAACTTTAAACAAGATGTTTCCCTGAAGAACAGAATAAAGGTACTACTGGATACACAGACCTTGCAAGAAGCTTTGTGCCTAGAAGACTCTTAAAAAACCTCATATACCCACATTCAAAGAGGTAACTAAGTGAATTGCATTGACTGCAGGAGAGAGCAAGAGCCTGTTATCCGGACCTATGTTTTTACCCAAATGTGTATTTAACACATACCTCTTAAAGTAATTTCTTTTCTGGGTTGGATTATTTTTTATCATCATAAAAGAGAAGCAAGACTGCATCCTTCTTGATGTGCAGAAGAAGCAAAAGAATAAATTTAAGATTCAAAAGATGTCCAAATATTACTATAATAGGAACACAGAACGATAAAAAAAAATTACTAAATGGAATGTAATAAGCATTGCTAATAGAAAAAATGGCCACACTGAATAATAAAAATAAAATAAGAACTACCAGCTGTCTGTGCCAATAAACATCATCTTTGATGCTCACCGAATGAGACAAAAGCCCTTTGGGGACAACAAACACACAGCATTTAATTATGTAATAGGACGTAACCTAGTAAAAGGGGGTGGAAGGACTTACAAAAATCACTGCAATAGAAGCCCTCCCTTGCTGGTATTTGGCAGCCTTCAGTAGCCTTTGACACTGTACACCAGCCAGTGTGACTGTTGGAAAGAACCACTGCTAGAACAAATCTGGGATGGTCCTGGAGGACACATCTGCTGGGTCCAGCACAAGGTCAGTGAAAGCTGTCCAAGCAGGAGGGACGTCTGTGTGTCACATCTGCCACAGTATTTGCAAAATGAAGTGTGAAGTCAAGAATAATGTTTGGCAGCACAAATGAGAGCGTGAGCATGTCTTGGTGATGTGACCTGGCAAAGCCTTACCACAAGCCAAAGATAAATTTCAAATGGATCATATCATATAACATTCGAACAGAGAATTGGGAGAAAATCGGTGGCCTTAGGGCATGCTACACACCACTGATATACTGCTGTATAAAATGAACAAAACTAACTTCTTTGAGAACAAGCTAGCCTGGGAAAACATGTAGTCTACACCTGGGTTTAAAGGGAATGGAAAAGGGGCTTTAGCTCATCCTTGACTGATACTGTGTTACCTGGCAATCCAGGCCTCAGCTTCCCTTACTAAAAGGCAATCAAGTACAGCAGCATTATTGTGTGTCCTATGAGAAAAAATCTTTCCAGACAAATGATCAGTTCAAGAATTTGAAAGTTTAAGTCTTAGCTCCAGAGATGAGACCCATATCTCCCCATAATTTGGAGGAGCTCTTATCAGACCATTCCCCATCCTTGGAGTCATGGCAAGGGAAAACATATGCTTTTGGAAAGCTAACATACCTTATTCTTTGAAAGATGTTATACATTCTTGGGAATAAAGTCCTTAATCACTGCATGATTATCAAAGCAGAACACCTTAGCAAGTCAAGGAAGGCTTGGATTGGCCATGCAGCATATAAAAGGACAAAGAAAATGAGCTACCAGGCCAGTAAAATTGTTATGCATATCTTATATTTCACTTTTTCCTAGGATGACACAAGCCAACTGAGGGATGCAAATGTCTGCAAGGACCAGTGCCCTGCAAATTGCTCTCATGGATTGGCAGTCTGGGAGTTGCAGGTTAGACCTGTGTCAGGGAAGATGTTGCCTCTTTGGTGAGCTACAGTACTGCTTGAAATGGCTATTTTTGTTTTGGGAGACAAATGTCACTTCTAGAACTTGGCTAAATTCACAAGAAAATCTTAAGTATTTTATCTTCCTAAAGAAGTCAGAGCTTTTACAAGGGATGAAGTGCATGGGCTCAGAAAGTGTGGGACAAGGTGATCCTTAGAGGGTTGTGAGTAAAGACCTTGGTAGCACTAGGATAACTAGGTAGGTATGCCTGCTGATAAAGGAGTCAAAAACCTTGACATCACAACTTAGAATTAATAAGAGGAAGGCTCTATCGACTTCTGGGCTGCAGCTAAATGCAGCAGCATTTAGCACAGTTGAGTCTTCCTTAAATCAGTTTAGACCTCCTGTTTGCTTACAGTGCAGTCACCGGCCCTCTGTAATGGTTGGTGATGCCCACCCAAACCTCTGTTGATTCATCCCAGTTTCCCATTTCCAGTCTAACAGAAACCCCATGCTTCAAGCTTCATGTTTTCAGCTTGTTTTATTGCTGCACCCCATATTAAACCTAGTGTGCACCATTCATAGATGCTTTGGCAACAGATAACAAAGAGCACAGCCAACAGCCAGAAAGTTAGTACAGGTGAATACATCACCAAAACACTTTCTAATAAAAATTCTTGCTGTGAAGAGGCAGTTTTTCCCAAATGTTTTTTCTCATCTAAACTACTGTGAAAATGGATCATCATTATGGAATAATGAAACATGGGGAGTTCCAACAAGGAACTCTTATCTGTTATTCCTATAAAGAGCCCTTTGAGCATTTACCAGGCTAGCAGAAAAGAAAGGATCTAGCATATGCATCAAAAAACCACTACTGAGAGTAATCTCCCTAAGGTTATCCTGCAAAGACAACATGGATTTTGGGGCCTTCCCCCCTTTACAAGTATACGCAACAGAAATTAAGCTAACATTAGTTATATTGACACAGTCTATACCTGGGAGGATATTTCTGGCCTTATAAAATTGTATTCTCCAAATAAGACCCAGTCAGTGAATCTGCTCAATAACTTAAGACTTTTCCCTAATGCCTCCATCAGCAAAACCAGGAACTGTACTTCACCCAGCAAGTTCAGCTGCAGTTCAGTTGGCACAGTCATGTCTAAGGATGCTAAACATATGGTCTCTCAGCTGTAGATCCCAAAGGTTTTTGATGAGGATGACATGCCTCAGCTGCCTCTAATCCTGGAGAATTTGATTGCTTTCTGAACGGCAGAATGTACCCAAAGTACTTCTGCCATGAAAAAATTAGGCTTACTTCATTTTTTTGTATAGGATCTTGTACAGCAAGCAAAGTGAAAACTAGTTATTGTCTGGAAAGTCACAGTCATTAAAAGTGTTGGACTTACTTATTTCTCTACTTAATCACCACAACAGCTTTACCTCATCTGTTGGTCTCACAGATTTGCAGCATCTCACTGACCTACCCAACCTCCAAAAAGCAGAGGTGTCCTGCTGTCCTAACCTACAGATGACTATGGGAAGACCTCATTTTGAACTGACCATTTTCATTATTTAGATTAAGGGCAACACAGCAAAGAAAGCCGTTCCAGACTCCCACAAGAAGATCAGCTCATCCCCTGTAAATCCCTGTATTAGCCCAGGTTACAAACGAAAATGAAAGACCAGACAAGGCAGCAAGGGACACGCTTCCAGTCTCTGGTTTCCATCCAGGTGCCCTTCCTTGACACCTGGATAAACCCAGCAATGATTAAGTACGCTCAGCAGGGCCAGGAAACTAGCCTGGTCTGTGTTGCTGGTCTTCCCCTTCAGCACTGTTTTGACTTAGTCACAATTATTTCAGGCTTTGTTAACCAGGCGTGGGTCGATTTGACTTGCTCAGCAACAAGCTTAAAAAACAAATAATCCAATTAATGAAAGAAGCAGAGTGTAAAAGTGCTTGGAAAGGGTTGGGGAAGCCAAGAGGAGCAGCTGGCATGACACCCTGGTGGGACATCTCCCTCCAAACAAGGGTGCACAGAGACCCCTTGTTAGCTCAGTGGGGACAGCAGCATGGCTGTTCTTTGAACCCTGCAGGCCTCAGGGGGCTCAAGCAAACCAACACAACAAAGCCCTGTATGCCATGCAGAGATAAGGTTTGCAATTAAATAAAATCCAGGACAAATACTAACATTTGCAACCGCTGCCCACTTCTGATCCTGCAACGACATCTCAGCAAGGGCTTATATAAAACTTCCCTCTAGTTCATTAACCCAGCTTTCATTAGGCAGCAACAATGAAATGTCAGAAGTGATTTAAGAGTATATCTTTAGCCCTGAAATGAGCACTTGTGCTTCGGCTGAGGTGGGAGTGGGGAGTGGGAAGAGGGAGATTGAAGAGCCCTTCTCAGTTATTCACACTGCAGCCATGGAATAAATGTGTAGGGCCATTGATTCAAAATGTGGCCATTGATAATGGCATTCAGCTGCAGAAATCCCTAAATACCATTTAGAGAGAAACAACAACTCTGCCTGCCTGGAGTGGTAAAAATTCAGGTCTTTGGTTCAAATTCCTTGTACCATCACTCCAGTCCTGACCCTCGCTGTGTAAAACCTTGTGATTAAGAAGCTGTGTGGCTGCAACAAACCTCACCATGGATACTTTTTTTCAGAAGGGGTCATCACAAGCATTATCCCTTCCAAATCCAGGATGAAATTCCCCCATCCCTAAGCAGTGGCTCAGCATTGGTGTTTATAACCACAGCAGTTTCAAGAAATGACCAGGTCTGTAAGAGTGGCTGTTGAGGCACTGCAAGATCTTCCCCAGTCACTGCATTTGCTCCTGCCAGACCCAAGCAGCCAGGATCATGCCTGCAGCCCCCCTACAGCTTCTCCATTCAGTGCTGAGGGAAGAAGAAACAAAGGGCATCAAAAAGAAAACATCCCCTCTCCCTTCTTCATCATGCCCTTCCTTATGTGCTTATGTCTGTCCCTTGACACAGGGACAGAAAAGGTCATCCTTTCTTGTTTATGGGATAGAAATCCTATTCCCTTACAAGAAACAGCAAAATTATTATTTTTAACTTGCAAAGACTTCATCCACAGCATCTTGAGGTGAGGCCAAGTCACAGAACATGTGAAATGTTGAGAAAGGAGAACACCAAGGCTAAGTGCTTTGCCACTGCAGGATAAGGTTATTCCCTCTTATCAAAATACTTGTGTATAACACTGTTCTCAGACTTTTTGAAGTTTTGTTGATTAGAAACAATAGCCACACTGACAGCAGTAAAGTACATACTCTCCAGTAGCAGTTTATGGCATATAAGCTCATAAAACATGAACACACCACTTCCACCCTCCCACTGATGGGCTGCCTGGGACAGCTCTTCATCCAACCAGTTGATTTCCACCCTATACAGTAGTTGATGGCAGAGAGATCTGAAATATCAGTCCAAGCACTAACATCTAGTTCCTAGGATCCATCTTTTTCATAGCAACTGACTCCATGAAGGTTCACTTGTATAGTCACAGTTTCCTACACTCGAAACACCAAAGACATCATTATTTTCAAAAACACTTAATATATATATATGTATAAATGTATAAAGAGAGATATAAATGAAATCTAGAATTTGTAGAAGTTTCCCTGGTTACAGGTGCTGCTAAGCTCTCGATCCTTCACTTTCTGAACACTACTTTTTTGTGTGTCATCATTTGCATGTTCCACTCCTGTAGAAAAGCAGAATGGAAAAAAGTGGTGTGCAGATGTCTTTCGAAGAAAATTTAGCTGTTGTCTTTAATTCTTTGGATCCTTAGTGGGCACCATCCTGATTTTATGCCCCTAATTCTGTGGCTTTCAGAAAGTCCAGCCTTGGAAATGTGAAACAAATTAAATGGGTAGTTTACTCAGAACTCCCCATAACTAGGCAGAGTTGTTTGGCAAACTGAATCCCTCACACTTTCCCACACTTCATGTGAAAAGAAACAAAAGGAGCAACAGACTAAAAGCAAACAATTATTTACCAAAAATTAACTCAATTTATTACACACAAATCAAGACTTGTTTCAATTTCCTTACTCATTCTTGTCAATTGACTTTTTACTAGATGATGAAATATATTCACTTATTGAAAGAGAAGAAGAAAAAATAAAGCTGTAAAGCATTAATTTTGTGAAGACTGAAGAAATTTACTTAGAGCAGCAGAATCTTTAAACTGTAATTTCCCCAAAAATCACTGTCTGCTTAACTAGATGGAACATACTATAGCTAGCACTTGCAGGTTTCTTTCAGGCTTTCTCATTCATTGCCACAAAGGAGACAAAGTGAGCTTCTGATGGCCTCCTGTCAGGTATCTCAGCTCCTTTAATTAGTGATGGAGCTGAAGTTATCCCAATCCATAGCAATGACATCCTCGATGGCAGAAAGCCTGTGAGGAGGACATAGTGAAAGGGGAGCTCACCAAACACAACAGGGGCTGAATGCAGAACCACTGCACAATGCACCAGAGACCTCAGCAGCTGCTATTTACAACTCACCTGGGCTGTCAGCAGCAGCTCTGGCACTCCACCACCCTGGAGCCAACAGCCAAGGTAATCAGTGAGTTGTAGTACAGGGTAGCATGTAATATTTCAGGTCTTTCAGGCAGGTGGCCATTTCAGGTAGGTGGTCATTGGCAGCCAGAGAGGGCAGGAAGCAGCTGTGGGGGGATCACCTCTTTAGATACTTTTTGTGGAGCAAGCCCTGGGAGATAAGCTCCTGGTCTTTTCACAGGTGCATGTCCTCCTCTGTATCTCCAGCAACCCAAACACCTTCTTAAACTTGGTTCTGTAAGCTGTGCACTTCTCAGCTTTCTTTTCTGCAGAAGCTGCTTGCCTTTTCTGATACTTTTTAAGAGCATGCATGGAATTTAATTTTCTCGCTCCCAAAATTATTTTTCACTTCCTTTCATTGTTCACCCTTCTTTGAAAAGAGCTTTGAAAACCTAAGGTGGAAAATGTCAATTATTGAATTAGTTTGAAAGCATTTATCTTATTTTCCATGGTACAAAACATTCTGAGGAGTTAGCAAGCAGATATTGTAGAGTCTTTCCTCTTACAATTATTACAGAGATTTAATGCTGGCAATTATAGGAATGCAAATGGTATTTCCAGCTAAAATGTGCTTGTGACTAAGCAATTTATTAAAAGTAATTTACTTAATTCGAGAATCAAAATACAGAGCTCACCGTCTAATATATAGTTGTGGCACTGGAGGCAAGGAATGGACGATGGAGTTTATTCAGACAGATTTATTTTTCTAATAAGATTTGAAGAGTTCTTTCTTTCACATGTAACAGAAGATCAGCATTTTTTCTCAAGTCTTGATTTCAGAGAAGGATTTAGAATTGCATTAGATCTTCGTGTAGCCCTAAGGTCTTTATGGAAAGATCACTCTCTTTGCTACTCTATTTCTACATTACTGAGTTAATAGTTAATTTAGTTGCTACAGTGTTGCATGATGTTTATGCGGACTGCCTGTTTTCTCCTTTTTTTTAAGTGGAAATGGATCACAAGAAATTACCATCTTATAAAAAGCACAGATATAGTCTACTGCACTGCAGAAACTTGTGTCTGCATCTTTTGTCCCTTAGGGTACCCTTTGTATCTCTGTATGGCTGGAAACCTGACATCTGGGTAAAATGGTGGGAATGGACAGCAAAAAAAGGGTCTCAGCAGTTCTTCACAGCCTGCACTCCCCAACCCTGACCCTTTTGCAATAAAACCTCAGTCACAAATATCCTGAGTGGGAGGAAGGGAGCGAGTTTCCTGCTTGCAGCCCTGCCTGCTCAGCTGCCCTGGGCAGACAACAGCCTTTCTGATGTTGGGCTGGTTCACACACAGCAGGGTAAATTTTGAATGTGTTTTAGTGACTTATGGTAATCTGGAGCTTCAATATTCTCACAAGGCAATGAACACCCTGGTGGTGACCAGTTAAAGAAACACCAGAAACACCGCATCTCCCATCCAACTGGAAGTGAGAGGAGCACGCAGGCAGGACAAGGATGGCGAGGAGGGCAAGTGCTGGCATTTCTGCTAGTCCACTGGGGACTGTGTGACCAGGGAGGCCCTTGCATCACTCTGTATCTTCCTTGCATCCACATCACACAGGCCCCAGGTGCACATCCAGCACCTTCCTCCTGTCCCATTGGTCCAGCAGGACCCCAATTTTCCCCTATATCCCCCACTCTCCCAGCACCAGCACCTTACAGTTTCCTTTCCTTCCCAATGAAATCCAACTTTGCCAAAATGTGAGATGCTCTACCTACAGAATGTGTATCATCTTCCAAGGAAGGTGTTTCCAGGACCTGGAACCACAAAAAAGAGTGCAGCATGGGTGCAGCACCACCCAGGAGTTACAGGAACTTATGTATTCCCACCCCATGCTGAGATCCCCCATTACCACACAAGGCCATGCAACCCTGTTCTCCCCTCCACTAGCTGTATCTCTCCTAGAAATTTGGCCACCCAAAAGGCAAATGAGTCTCTACAAGAACAGTGGGCAAGGAGACCCTGGAGGAGGGCCAAGCCACCACCACTCAACTGGGAGAGAACAGTGTAGACCCTTACATGGTGAGCCTGTGCACAGGGGCACATGCAGAGGGGCTTTTCATGAACTCTGGTAAATACCAGTGAAGAAAATATATTAATCCACCTATTAAGCACACTGGCAGTTCTGGCCCTGCTGTGTATTTGGACATTTCTTCTTGCCAGAGCAGCACTCTAATTTCTGCATGTTGCCTCCAGAAACAACCTGCATTTTGAACAGCCTTCAGTGCCAAGAGCCAAAGCTGGAGGAGACAAGGATAAGGGCACCACAGAGGGGATGCATTCAGTTGCTGGGAGGCAGCCACGAACTCTCTACTGTGAAGTGGCTTTTACTGGCATCACCTACTTGCTCTGACACCTGATGCCCTACAGAGCATAAACAGAAAACACATCAGGAAAACAGTCAGGAAGAACAGACAGAAGACTGTTACCAGGTTTACATTTTCCAGGCCTGATTTACAGTGAATAGCTGATCTTTACTGCCAAGGTAAGAGGCACAGGGATGCAGAAGGAGACTTGGTATTCTTGTCGAACTGAATCAACAGTGGCAATGATAGCACATGGCTTGCACTGGAAGTGGGCAGACGGGGAACGCATGCTGAAAAATCCATTTGTGTTTTCTGCGGGCTGTGGTCCTCAGCTGCACATTTCAGCACTGAATCCAGCACTGCTGAAACCTGATTAACAAAGAGCACTCTCCTAAACAGCATGATTTTACTCCTCGTACAAGGAACTTTATGCTGCTGAATTAGGTTTTATACAAGGTAGCAGAGCAATGAAATATATCCCACTTATCCTGGGAAGACTCAATCCCCACCTACACTGGATTCTAGATGAACAAAGTCCATATGCTGCACTTCCTACAGACCCAGTTCTGTTCAGTCACCATACACTTTTGTAGTAATTGCAAGTTCTGCCAAAAAAATGGTACCTAAAAATGATTTCCATTGTGGCAGCACCATGGTTTCTGAGAGCATACTAGTGAGATACAAACATCACAGCCCACCTCCATAATGACACAGCTTTGAAAGCTGGTTACACCTCTTCAGATCCAAAGGTCTGTGGACGCAGTAAAATCAAACTCCTCCTCACTAGCCACCCTTGGCATTTCCTGATCCCAAAGGTGTTGAAGGCTTTTCCAGTCCCTGCATTTACTGTTAATTTATGTTTCAACACAGCATTTGTGGCAACCTCTGTTCTAAATCTGGCATTGGGAATGTGAGGTTTAGGACATACGGGTAGATTCAGCTGCATGGCAAAAATAATGAAGATTTCTTGATGTCCATGATAGCTTCCTGTTGTATTTCAAGGGCAAGAACATCCTCCATCTGTTTTCTTTTTTCCTATAGAGATATCCTGAAAAAATTAAATGAAAGCAATATCTGAGCACTGCTTCTTTCTGATACAGATCTATAAGCAAACCCACCTGACTTGTTGGTCCTAACTAGTATTGTCTGCATGCCCACAGCTAATGCAGTACACATTAAATTGCTCTCAGAGTATACAAACACTCCTTACAGATAGTAATAATTTCTGAGTTCACTCAAATGCCTTATAAAATTCTCCTTCCAAGTAAAGTTCACTCTTCTTTATGTCTTTTGATTTTTACAGAGGAAGGCAAGGTCAAAAGTTTCCAAAAGTGACTGCCCAGAACTTTAATAACCTCCCCAACAATTAAAACTCGTGACAGTTACAATGGTCACTGTTCAATTGGAAAGACTTGAGTTCTCCACGTGTCAGTCACAGAAAAGGGTCTCTTTCCCATGCCCCACTATTAATCCTCATTCTTTTAGCCTGCCCAGTTGGGATGGCAGGCTCCCAGGCCCTCATTCCCCCCCGTATGCTGCATGAAATCCAGGGCAAAGAGTTTATCAGCTCTCAATTGAACATTGCATCCTGCCAAAACGAAAAAGATCTTGTCATCTTTTGTCACCTTTTGTCACCTTTTGTCATCTTTTGTCTTTGTTTGCTCTGTGGGGTAAACAAATGAACTGGAGACTTGGGACTTACTAACAGAGCCCTGCTTCTCTACAGTCTCAGGAAACATGGCCATTGCCATCTTTGCTGAGAAACACCCAGCAGTTCAAATTTACATAGTGCATGTTTGGTATCCATCCATTTAAGCCAGGCATGCCAACATTATGCATTCATTTGGCCCATGAGGTCTCCTCATTCATTAAAAAAAAAAAAAACCACAAAAAACAGAGGCCTGGCTACTCAATTGCTCTAATTACTTAAAGAAGTTTCTGATGCTGGCAAGGGCTACAGCATACATAATTCAGCCTCCCTACCTTTCTCAAACACTAGACAAACACGTCAGTGTATTTTATATAAGCCCTACAGGACATTGGTTATTTTATTTACCTGAGGTCAATTTCGATATTAGTGCTTTAAGCAGCTAAAGCCAAACAATGTTAACCCCCTAGTAGCCTTACCATTCCAATTATACTTTCTATTTCCTACTGTGTTGTCCCCATGGCTTGTTTTCTTCAGTAATAAATAGTTTTCAAGCACAATTTACCTGAAGTGTAATAATGCATAAGTCAAGATTTTATTTCACAGAGTTTGAGAAATGTAGAAGAACTGCAGAATTTGAACTCCACTGACACTTGTTAGGAGTTAACACTAACATGTGTGACAGTGCCATCTTTGAACAGAGCCGGCACTGCCAAGCTGTGCGTGACATCTTGGGGTGTTGTAAGATTCTGCTCTCTGATTCCTGTGGTAGTATTTGGCTGAAATGGCTTGAGGGTAATTGTATGAGAGCAGAAAACTTGTTTCTTTCTGTTTAAGCACCTGAATGGGATTAGATGTGACATAGCTATGTGTCATCTTGCAGAAATCATTTTTCTCTGTTTTCTGTCCTTTTATGCAGAGTCAGGACTGACTTAGTAAGCCTACGGTGGTCAGCTGAGAACATACATTCAACAGTTTCTGTGTAATGATCACAGGTCAGTTATCTCAGTCCTGGGTCACTTTGATTCCTTATATATTCCCTACTCATAACCTAGAGAGCAAATGATTTAATGGTTTTAGGAGTGTGGCCACAGCCCCATGCCAGAAGAGCAGTGTGCACCTTGGGTGTCACAAGTGGGACAAAGTGTGTGAGAGAATCTGTACTTTCCCACTAAAAATTTCCCAGACAAAGTCTGGATTCCTCTAAAAATTGTGCAGGCATATCTTGTTCTATAACATGGATGGAGATGATTTTCGTCTATGCCTACACCTATGGAGTCAGAATTTCCTCCTGAGTGTTGGGGTATGGAGCATGGCAGGTTGGGCTGCAGAAAACACCTGTTCCACAGGATCTATATAGCTGTCATCACTTTGCACAGATTTCTTGGAAGCAATTTATGGCCTTTGAAGTCATCATCCTCTGCTCTCGCTTATATTTTAACCTACTATATGAACCTACTACATAGTAAAAGCTTTTTCTCTTCCCCTTTCTACAAAAGTTTGACCTGTTCATGTAAATCACTAAAGAAAGATCATCAATGAAGAAAAGATTATGGACTAAGTCAGTAACCAACTTGGACTGAATTTGGACATACAAGTGCAAAGCTACAGCCGTCTCTGATGGTGCCTTCACATTTTAGGGAATAGGTTAGAGGTCTGCATTCCATTGCTTTCAGGCTTCTTTTCAATAGATCATGCTAAATCCTTCTTTAACTTACAAGGAAATGAAAATACTGCATAGTAAAACTTAAAAACCATTACCACAAACAGCACTAACAGCAGAAAACAGACTAGAAGCAATGGTGGGAGACAGGAACACATACATATACGGAGTATTTGTCCCTCCCCTGGACAACTGTGTTCAATACCTACTGTTTTCAAAGTAGTGGCTTCCTGATGGCATGGTCACCTCTTTTGCAAATAAATCTTTCCCTCTGGCAAGTCCCAGCAGCAAAATGGAGCCATTCAATGTGGTCCACCTCTTCCTCCTGCACTTTGTGTTGCCAGCTCTTGGGTGGCTGGAAATGGCTTTCTGTCAGGAAAGAGCACAGGCAACAGCACTCAGAAATTCTGTGATAAAAAGAGACAGCTAGTGCCCTCCTCAGTGTTTTGTTTTGATACTCATCAGCTCTCCATTACAAATGACTATGAGAGGCTGAGTACCCTGAATAATAACAAACAAGACAGTTTTTCTTATTCTGCCCACTTAGTGTTTCTGTTCCACAGTTCCCAGGATGCTCATTTCCAGGATGCCAGGTTAGCTCGCAGGCAGCACTGCAGAAATGTGCCAGCCCACTGGCAGCATCCTTGACTCCAAGCCATGAGCAGAGCCAGCCAGGCTGTGAGAGGGCAGGTGGGTGCAGCGTGGACCATTGCTGCGTTATCCTTTTGGCCATGAATTATTTGAAGAATTAAACCTCACAAAGCCTTATGAAAAGGGTGATGATATTCTGAAAGTTTTAACTTGAATTAATAAGAATTTTGGATTTGGGTTTTGTGGGTTTTTTAGTAGATATTCTAGGTAGGTCTACTAAAAGATTTGCTGACTGAAGAGGCTTCCTGCCAGTCCAGTGCATTCTGACTCACTAGGAATTACCATGGCAAGCCTGAACTTCTGTATTAAGAGAATCCAATGAATTTATGGATCATTATATCTTAGTAACACAGTTGGAAAGTCCTAATACACTTTTGATATTGTACTGTTCATTAATATGTCTGAACTCTTACACAGTTTCCGTAAGTACTGGAGTAGAGATTTACAAGTAATCACTTTCATTACTTTTCATTACTTTTACAGGTAATCACTTTCATTTAAAACTAGGTAATCACTTTCTCTTAAACTAAATATATTTGGGGGATAATTACATAATGAATTACATGTCTTTCTAAAGCGTATTTTGAACTCCATCTCCTCTATTTGTACTAGATTTTTTTTCACCAATGATCTTAGATAAAACAGTGTATGTTTTATGCACTTCTGAATACCTAGATGTAATTGAAAATTATAGTTTGCATTCCAGCATCCTGGAATATGACAGCAGCACTTCCTTTGATAATCTTGTAAATGCTGTGATTTTGATTCTCTCAATGAATTTTTCTTCTTAAATTTATCCAATCATTTTAGGAGATTTGTGTAGATATATTCAAAGAAATTAGTAATTTTGTATGTCTCATTTGGCCAGGTCAAACTTAATGAGTGCCAGTTAGTAGCCTTTGAGAGCATTTTATGAAATTCTCAAACCCAACTGGAGAAAGAACCCTCATGCCATACTTCTACTTCTCTATGACCAGACTCACAGACTTGCTCTGTCACTAATCCTCTGACCTCAGGGAAACTGTTGAGGGAATACGATGCTATTCACACTAGTAAAGGTAAAACAGTCTGTCTCTTCAAAATATATTTTTCTCTTTAAACCTGATCTGCACCTAACTAATCTGCTAGTTAAAATCTTTAGAGTTGTGTGGTTTACTCTCATCTATTAGTTCTTGTCCTTTCACTACAATGCTGAACTGAATGGAAGACAAAAAGATTCAACCAAAACATCAGTTGAGTAAAGCTTCACTTCCCAAAAGAGAAAAACTTGACAAATCTGACAGGCTAGTGCAAAAGGAGCACAGAAATCCCTACCAAAAATATGTGGGAGGGAACATATATTTAAAATAGGACTGCCTAATTCAGCTGCTAAATCAGTGTAAGGAACTCTGCACGTCTGTGTGTGCGGGAGGGAGAGGGAAAGACAGAGGGAGGGAGACAGAGAGGGAGAGAGGAGCAGAGAGAGGGAGGGCAAGAGAGAGAGAGCAATGTGCCTTTCACAGAGCTGGGAGCTTGATGGGAATGTTTGATTAGCTCCTCTCTGAAAGAAAAAAGGTGACCAGGCCTCCCTCTGCTGCCTGCTTCTCCTTCTGTAGAATAATGTTGGCTGGAGTTTGGGGTACAGAAAAGCTTGGAAAAAATAGCACTTTCATACTGTGTGGAGAAAAGGAATAAAAAGTTGCACACCTCAAGCAAGGTAATTCTCATGTAATTTCTCTGCTATATTTATTTAGGGGGTAGAGGGGGAAGATGGTTTTTTTTTTCATGTTGATAATAGTTAAATATTTTCACTGCTGAGAAACTGTAGGGACATAATGTTTTATTTAACATTCGAGCTATGTGCTTAGGATCAAAGACTTAAGAAGATGAAGACACAAATGTAGAATGAAACTGTACTTTACATTATATATACTTCATAAAGTATTTATAAAAGCATTAAGCTCCTACTGTTAGAGTGGACACATATACTCACTGCCTGAACAGCAAGGGCTTAACTATGTGCTGAGGAATGGTGTATATAAGCCACACACCAATAGGCATTTATATGCCTTCTGTTGAAATAGCGTGTGATAGGCAATGCAACTTGTTCCTAAATTTAAAACGGTTTTGCTTTCAATACTTTGTCTCTTTGATAAACAGGAAGGTGTGTGTTGTATCATTAATTAACACTACCTGACACTGGGGAACACTCATCTCCAAGGTACAGGATGGTACTGTTCTGGTGATGTGTATTTCTATGATGTGAACTCCCTTGCTAGATGGATAGATACAGATGTATGAACAGTACAGTAGCCTAGACACTATACATCCTTTTGTGCTGAGTGCTTGTTTTGCTGGTGAGGCTCCAAAAATGAATAGCATTGTCAAGCCTGCCAGAGCCGTTCAGCTCTCTGTGGAGAGATTAGAGTCTTGATAAGTCTCTTCGAAATGTGATTTCTCTCAGACTAGTACAAACACGAACCAAATGCCCCGAGCAAACTTTCAACTCTAGTTAATATTTTGTTCCTAGAGTTTATGGGAACTATGCCACATTTAGAGCAAAAAGCAGAATTACAGATTACAGAGGCAGGTCCTCCTTGGAGCACACTTCTTTTTCTCTAACCTCTCCAAAATTTAAACAAAACACCACAACAAGAAAGCACACGCAGAGAAAAAGTAGTTCAGATGGCTTTTAAAATACATGTTACTGAGATTAGCCATGAAGTCATATATGTTTATAGTTTGTATTTTACTATATACATCCCAAAGTTAAAAACACCTTGCATTTGACTACACTCACAGAAAGTCTGTGAGAATGTTTTTCTGTATCTGTAGTATCATGTTCTTCTGGCTTCACTCAGTTCATCACTTGAATGGGAGTTATGGCTATAAGACTAATCTCTTTCAGAGATGCAAACAGAACTCTAGCAAAAATAATTGCATCACACACACACATTAATTTTCAAATATTAAATTAGTATCATATTTTAAACAGATTTATTTTACTCTCATGTTTTATCTAATCCTTTGAGTTGCTGAAGTGATTCTCACTGGAATGACAGAAAAATCTTGCCATTTTTCATCTATTCAAGCCAGAGAAATATTTTTTTTTAAAGAAACTTTTACTGTCCTGCCAATATAATTGAATATTGCTTTGTGTTTCCACCTGTAGAAGTACTGTTGTGTTCTTAATTTGCTCTTAACTTGTTCTTACCTTTACTTTATGTAAGACACTTCTGTTCCTAGTGGTATTACACATTACTCACCACTGGCTGGTCAAACCAATTAGTTTTACTAGCTATACCAGGTTTCCTCACACTTGGAATGCATGAAAGATATCCTGTGTGGATTTTCTTGTGTTCTAGTAAAGCCTTTTCTTTAGAGGAGACATTAACAAGGTGTTCCTTCTTCACCCAGCTACTTACTTTCACAAAAGTAGATGGAAATTAATTTTTACACTCCTTTTTGTCAAAATTAACTGGAGTATTTCTAAAAGGGGATTGCCTGAGCCACAGTATGAACACAGAAGCTAGGAAAACAGGGTAATTACTCCATGGGAAACATCAGATTATTTATTATTTCTGGCCATTGCCTTTTGGAAAACATTGTTAAAAATAAACCTGAAGTTTATGTAACAATAACAGAAAAAACTTGACTGTATCTTGCCTGCCTGGAGAATTCAAATGTTTTCCTTTCCAGGTTTGAATCACAAAAAAAGCTATAGTCAGAAAATACTGCCCAGGAGCTTTTCATGTTAACCTAAGGCTTAGAATATGCATGTTCAAGTCTCCTGTTTTACCAAAAGTCTCCTAAATCACAGAATCATAGAATAGTTTGGGTTGGAAGGAACCTCAAAGACCATCTAGTTCCAAACCCCCTGCCATGAGCAGGGACAAATTCCACCAGACCAGGTTACTCAAAGCCCCATCCAACCTGGCCTTGAACACCTCCAGGGAAGTGGCATCCGCAACTTCTCTGGGTAACCTTTTCTGGTGTGTCACCACTCTCATGCTGGAGAATTTCTTCCTAATATCTAGTCTAAACCTACTAATCTTTCAGTTTACATGACATAAGTGAAAGCACCTGGATGAAATGATGAAGAAAAAGTGACAGCTCAATTTACTATCTGCAGCTATGACTGTATTCCTGAAAAAAGAAAGGTTTGACACTCACGGATGTGAAATCCCAGTACAGTGGTACTGTCATGAGTAGGTGCCAGAGCAGTGAGGAGTGTGTTGGCCCATTGCAATTGCGTGGGGTGGCAGTGTCGTTTCTGGATGGGTGGTAGAAAGCAATAGTCTGGGATTTCCTGATGGTCCTGCAAGATATTCTGGCACCCTGAAGTTCTGGGTACTCCAGGACTTCTCTGGCATACTGCAGCATAAACTGAGGTTTAAACCTCCCCTTCAGGGCTCAGGAAGTGGACACTGAACATATAATATGTCCTTCTTTCTGAGAGCCTGTCATCATACAGGTCTCAATGATCAGTGTTGGAAAACAGAAACACAGAACAAAACCAAAATAAACGGAAAACTGAAGCTTTGGGCCTTTTTTTTTTTTTTAAGAAAAAAGAATAATAATCATAGCACATATTCTATATAAGGCCAGGGAGGATGCAGCTACAGACCTCTGCACCTTTCTCTTATAGAGTAGTTTTTAAGTCCGGAGTCAGAGAGAGAAATAGGTGCTTAACACCTACTTAGAGCACTTCAATTCCTCTTTTGAACTTGCCGGGGCACAAGGAGCCCTCTTGTCCCAGCGCTGCCTGGGGAGCCTGTGCTAGAGCTCAGCTGGGACCTGGGACAATGCAGCCCCTGTTCTGAGCCCGGCTGTCGCACAGAGACTATAATTATCTCTCTTCTAATGACCAGCCAGGCAAGATAACAGTTTTCATGCTATGTTTAGAAAACAATGTCTTACTACAAATTGACGGTTCATTCGCCTGTAAAAGAGCCTCTCTAACAGTCCTAGAGCAGCTGCCACTCTTTTGCATCCCAGTTCCTTTATTTGCTGCACATTTCCCACGTGGAAAACCTGAGCAAATGCTGCGCGGGCAGCAAAGCTTCCCGCTGCCACACAGGAGGCTCAGAGAGGTGCAGAAATGCCCAGGAAATCTGTAGCTGTTTAGATTGTATCTCTGTCGGTAAATTAAACTCTGACTGTCTGTTTTGCAACAGCCTGCATCGCCTCTGTGAACTCTTTAAACCCTAACCCGAAGGGGATGCAGGCACTGCTGTGAGTGTGACCGCAGAGCAGCAGTAATACTCCTGATAATGCCCTTAGGAAAGCAGGATGATGCAAAAAGTGGGATGTGAAGGGACTTGTTGCAGATAAAACGCGAGCTTGTATTGCTGATGGGCTTTTTCTTCCAGTGGCCCACAGCAGCATAGTCAGGATCTACTGAAATCATGTAGGCTCCAAAGGCATCTATGGGGTAGGTGTACTGGCCAGCAGAGATTGCAGACTGTGTGGGTATAATGCTCCTTGCAAACACAGGGAGGTAACAGAACTGGGCAATCCTGACAGCATGGCACTCTTGGGTTAGCTACACAAGTATTTGCACTGGCCTCTGCAAACATTTTGCACCAAACTCTGTGTTGGGGCAGCTGTACATTTAGTGGTGTCTGAGGGCTGCTCCCACATCCTCTGACAGTGTCCTGACAACAGAGAGCAGAGCCTGTTCCCTCTTTCTGCAGCTGGCTCACCCTCACCTCTTTTGCCATCTTCTCTGCTCTCCTCTGCAGCAGGATGTGGCTGGGTTGCCCTGGGCTGCCTTTCCTCTTTGGGTTCATTTTTCAGTGACTGAGGCCTGGAAAAAAAACAGAAAATGTTGATCAGGAAGAAAATTTCCTAATGTCTTGGAAGAATCAATATTTCTTATGAAAATGCATTTTAACTCAAAAAAAGAAAAATACCACATCATCTGAAGCTTTTTCTTTCCCTTTTGAAGCAGAACACCCAAATCTGTAGCTCATATCCCAAACTGAAAACACATTTGCATTCAGAAGAGTATTTATAACCATCTCTGGTTCATTCAAATCATCTAGGTTTAAGCAGTTCTTAACCTGACAAGTATTGCTGTCATGGCTGAACTGATTTTCTAGGACACTTTAAGTCCATCCCTTTGCTTTATCTCCAGAATTTCAGAGTGCATTAAGAGGTCAGTGACACATTAAGAGCATGATCTGTGTCAGTTAACATGTCTCATTCTACAGGACATCACATAGACACAGATATAAAAAAATATTTTCAAGATGAACTTGCATTTGCAAACTGTTTTTCGGCCTGTCACCTTATAAAATATCTTTGTAAATGTAACACAGTAGCCTGCAGTCTTTCAGCTGGAAACTTGGTTCATATGCAAAAAAGCACATAATTGCCAAGTGTCAGTTATACAGGGGCCAAAATTTTGGGGAAAATTCTGAATGTTCTTGTGTAGCTTCATGCGGTCCTTTAATGTCCCCAGCAGGATGAGCTGGGGATTTCCAGCACCTCCAGGCTTATATACAAAACTGTGGAATTTTTTACCTCTCAAAAATCATTTGTTTACAGGGAAATTTGGACACGGCCACCTCTCTGCCTCTCAATCTCCCTGCCAGGTTGCTTTGGGGATTCAGAAGGCCCCATTCTTTTTTATTTTCCCCAAACATGTCGTTTACCTTTCAGTCCATAGAACAAGGGTGAGACACAGAGGAAAACTGGCAGCAGCGCTGTGTATCCTGGCCCTCGTCATCTTCAGTGAGTCAGAGCTAGGAAAGGGTAATGGCTCCATGGCTACAGGGGCTATTTTCACAGCTGCCAGCCATCTGAGGATGATTGGAGTCCTTCCTGCTCGCCTTGGTGGGATCGCATCTTTCTCGCCTCTCCTGCAGTGCTTCTGCAGCTCTTGAGAATCTTGTTCTCCTGGGCTTGGTTGAAGAAGTTTTTGGACAGGAAGCATATGAAGAAAGGGACTGTTTGGAAATAAGCCTACATGGGAAGGAGAGGAGTGTCCAGATGAGGGAGGCGAGAGATTAGAGAAGTTTATAGTAGTTCTGATGGAACAACTCGGTACAAATATTACAGTCAAATATTGGCATGATATAAGTCAGACAAGTCTTCTTTCACCCTGCTTTGGGAAGAGCCTTTCCATCAAATTACATCTCAAAGTACGTGGTAATTTGAGATTTAAAGTCTCAGTCTTCTGTGGTTTACATCTTCTATTCTCACTGGCGAAATCTGTATGAAGAAAGAAATATGTAGGTTAGGCAATAACTAGATTTGAAGTAGAAGCTCACAGGGCAATGTCCTAAAGCCTAAGTTCAGAACAAAATTCCTGAGCATGGAAGTGGATTATAAAATACTGAGGTCTGCAGGTATGGTTTGTTTAAAAAACAAAAGACTTCAGATTACAAGTTCCTTCTCCCAGTCCATGTGGTTTTCATTTTTGATCTTGAGCTCTCAGAAACAGAATCCTATGATTCCTCTCTATGCAAAACCAGCAGGTTTAAAAAGAATCTAATTGGCAAAATCGGTAAATCAGTGTCAGGCTGGTCCTGAGACACATTTCTCAGCAGTTTCTGACTGTACCTACTCTGTCACAGTATTCAGGACTGTACTCTGGAGGCCACTTTCTTTGCCACCATCTTCTCTAGCTTTTCATTTCCCATCCAGGGAACTCAGGTACTGGGGGATGTAATTTTGGAAGCACAGCCATCCCTCATGTTGTCTGCATGACCCATACGTTATAGAGGCCACACCTGTGTTGCCAAGGGCTGGCTATACACATGCCATAAGGCTGCACAGCTTGGCCCACACTATGTCATGTCTCTCACCAGCTCCTCCACCAACAGCATGTCTTCATAATCCCAGCGCTACCCATAAGAGCCTCATTTATAATGCTGGCACTCATGCAAATTCATAGCTCACTTTCATCCCAAGAGCAGCATGGAGTCCTGAATTGTCTTCTTCAGTTACTAAAAAAGTGGAAACAGTATATGTAGGTCCACAGTTTCCAAATGGCTCCCCGGAAGAGCCACGTCTGGTGGATCTCAGCTTGAATGTGCCTGTTGGGTTGAAGATGGGCTGTGGACCAGCACCAGCTGTGAGGGATACGATTGAAATAGCCTGTAGCAAAGCTAAAGCAGCCATGACCACTAGCTTGCCACAGGAAAGAAAATGTAAGGCTCCTTCTACCTCACAGCTTTTCACCTTGAGACCTTGAGGAGCAGGACTCACATCCTAGCAGGGCCCAGGAGCAGGAGACAGGACAGACTTCTAAATCCAACAATCTCTCTCAGGCGACAGCAGAGAAGCATCCAGCTTATCTGCAGAAGTATTGGTAGACTTTGCCCAAAGACTAAACTAGACTAAAGATTAGCCTTTGATGCTCTCTGTAAGAGGTATGAGAAAGCACAGATCTAGTGAGTGGCCTTGGGGGCCCCCCATGGCTCAGAGCAGTAGGACGAGAATGCCACCTCCAGTAGGAGATCCAGACATGCCTTCTGCACCTGGCTACCACAACAACTCATGCTTATCCACTCAGCATCCAGGTGGTAGCACATCTATATCCCATGCCTAAGGAAGAAGGGAGCCTGGGCTCCACCTGCAGGGCATGTAGAAGTGTGGCCATACACAGTGTCCTGAGATGTGGGATTGGGAATCTTGGCCCTCACCAGCTGACCCTGCAAGGAGGCAAAGGATTTGGAGGTCCCAGCAAAGCAGCACTAGAAATAGACTGAGTGGCATAAGATGGTTTGGGGTTGTTTTCTGATTTCTCTTTTGTAGCAAACCTCCCTTATAACATGGGTTAGTTTTTTCTAAATTAAAGGTAGCAGAAAGTTATTTATCTGAGAGGGTTGGAAAGAAATATGCTGAAGTAGGAATAATGCAGTTAGTCGGGAAGAAATACTGTTTTTTGAAAAGTACAAAATATATAAGGGAAAATGTTAAGCAGTGCAAGCAGAATGAGACTATAATTTTGAAGAGATCTGTAATGCAAAACTGAAACTACTTTCTTGTTTTGCTGGTTTCCAATAAAATCCAGAAGCAGATTTTAGCTTATCTTTTCAAAATGCTTTCTGCAGCATTCCCATGCTTCCTGATTAGCTGAAGACATTTTGTGAAAGATGCTTCCTTGATCAAGTTGTCATTACTAGACATAAATGCCTTACTTCAAATCAGTACTACATGCCAGGGTTCAGTTTTTTAATTACATATATTTTCTGAATCCTTATCCAACCAGTCCATGGCTTTGGCGTCATCATACAGACTGAAGAAGATACTGAATTGATAAAGGTTTTCTATGAGCTGTTGTATAAATTTACTAGCATGCTTAAGAATGAGTTTTGGTTTTGACCCAGTCATATAACTCACTTTTCTCACTTTTGTAGTAAAGAGATATGTGTAGTTTTAAAAGGCAGAGAGTAAACATCCTAAAGTTTCTACCAAAAAAAAAAAAAAAAAAAAAAAAAAAGCTGTCAAGTTTTGTTTGAACATGCTACAGAAATTCCAAAAACCACCCCCAAGGTGATGTGTATGTTTTTTCAGTGCCTTTAACACAAATTCTTCACTTTTAGACTAAATATGTACCTTCAGGGGAATTCTGACACGCTACACTAATTCTTAGTTTGCAGGCAGCTCAATAGCAGGGTTACTTAGCGTTCTTTTTATAGTGCATAAACCATGAGAAACCACTTTAAAGAGTAGCTTTCCAAAAAGTACTTTTAAAAGTAACTTTGACTTTTTAAAACCATATGTTGGAATTAGAAGATGGCACTGCTGAATTGCAGGTACTTGTCTTTGCCCTCAGTTTCTTGGAGAAGTGGAAGTGCCAGGGATTGATGGTACCTGGCTGCGGTCTCAATGATATTAAGCAGAAGTAGTTAGATTAGGAAAGGGGAAAAAATTTGCCTGGGAGTGAGGGGGGAGCAGAGGATATGTGAGCAGAGGATATGTGAGCAGACAAAAGCCACAGTGGGAAGGAGGACAGAGGGAGGGAGTTGTCTGTGCAGGAATTCACAGGTTTAGGCTAACACGAATTCCCAATGAGGTATAAAGTTGTGCATAAAATAAAAAAAAAAAAAAAAGAAACATAATACATTAGCAGACACCAGGGAAGTACAGTGTAATGACCCCCATAGAAATCATCATCCAACTAGTCCAAATTACGTTTCCTATGTGGGTGGGTGACATATTCTAAATGTATCTCTTCCTTTGCTGGAAGGGGCAGGTCAGACCAGCATAATTGATGGTTTTCTTGCTGAGACAGATGAAAATGTGTAATTATCGCAGTTCTATTTAAGTTCTGAGAAAGGTTTGGCAAGTTAAATCACACTGTAGTTTTAAATAAATTACTTTCTTCTGAAAGAGTTCTGTGGAAAGTAGAGAAATCATCGTCGCTATTACTTCAACCTTACGTTGTTTTAATTTCAGGGCATTGCATGAACACAAAATAAATAGGGCAGGCTGCTTGGGTGTTTTTATTTGGCTCTGAATCTCTGGGTATAGCATCTCTTCATCATACCTACCTGAATGGAGCTATTTTGGACTAAATTATTCTTGCATATAAACTTTTGTTAAATCAGCTCTGAAAAAAATTACTCCTGTGCTCAAAGTGCAATTTAGGTAGAATTTAGACCTCAGAACCCACCGATGCCTCAGTCCAATGACTTGAGAGTGACTTGACAGGTACTCCAAAAGAGGTACTGGCTACCAGCAGTCCCCCAACCCCTATTCTGACTCAGGGACCTCACAGAGCAGGTTCCATTTAAAACGTTATATGGCAGCCCCAACATTCAAAGCCTTGTATAAGAAGCAAGTGGTGAGCGCCCTGAACCAAGAATAACTGCATGAGGGCTGTCCCTGGCCTCAGAAAGTTCAAAACCACATTTTGTTCATCACCAAAGACATCTCCCATCATCAGACTCCAGGGCACAAGAGGTTGGGATACCCCAATTTTCTGTGAGGAAGCAGGACCCCTGTGCAACCAGGAATGCCAAATATGGGGGCAGAAAGAAAGAAAGTGAGAAGGGACCTAACTTGCTGCTTTCCTGGGAGCAGAGCAGAGCCAGAGTCTCCCTGTCTCCTCTTCCCCGTGTGAGTGTGCAAACCACAGGCTGCAGTAAGGCTCCATGCACATCTCTTAGGATCCCAAGTGCACAGTGGTCTAGTTCCAACAGAGAGGGGAGAGTGTGTCCAGAGATCCCTTGGGATCTCCAAAAACCTCTTAATCCACGATTGCCAAATATGTGACATGGCACTTCTTACAGCCCCTCCAACCACAAGGGAAGACCTGCAGCCATAAAAGCTTGGGTTTCCTTGTCAGCTTTCTGAGATGCTGGATAATTAAGCAGAATGCACCAGAGCACTCTGAAGCTCATCATTGCCTCCAGGCAGCATTTCTGGGTTCTTTCATATACGAAAGAAAACAAGTGAGCATTCACTCGCCTTTTTTAACAGTAGCAGTGATGAGGTCTGCAATATTTTTAAATTCCTGGGTGCATATATTCTATTTCAGACCACTCAAAGAATAAAGTCTAGCACGCAAATAAGCTCATCCTTGCAAAATAGCACCTTGGATCTTACTTTTTGTGAGCTGGTCTGGGATACCTACAGAGCAATCTCAGCCTCTGAAATGAAATACAGTTACCAGTTTGAATTTTCTGTCTCAGCAGAACTCATTACCTCAATTGTTAAAATAAACAGTCATTTAGATTTTTTTTTAAATGAACAGACTTACAAAGCAACACAGTGCACTGAGGGTTCATAATTTCTTCCCTCTAATAAGAAAAGGGGTGAAACTAAATTGTGTGTGACAAGTGTTAGCCATATCACCTAGTGTGCACCAAAATGAACTGTTCTTGTACTGCCAAGCAAGGTTCAAAACCACAGGGACAGAGTAGGAGCATGAAACAAAGAAAGGGTTAAACAATTTTTAAAAGAAAACAAAAAAGAAATCTAAAATGTTTTCTTCTAGAAGATGACGATCAGCTCTTGTTTATCCAAAGCAGTTTACTCACACCTACACCAAGCCCACTTTATTTTCCCATAAAGGGCACATATTTAACTCAACCCACAGCGCTTAGAGATCATGCTGTTAACTCCATGCCACTTGCTCAGACAGCTTTCAAACAAAGTCCACTTCTGTTTTCTTTATGGTGCCAGTGCTGCTGCGATATTAGAACCCCTTGAGAAAGGGAACAATAACACTCACTATTATGGTACAAAGAGAGTATACAAATTTATTTCTGTGGCACAGGAGATTATAGAAGATAAACTGCTTACTTCTGCAAAGCACATGGCACCAGCAAAGAATTTCAGTTTGCACGCGGAATGGACAGCAGTGCCTGACACCAAAAATCAAGGACTTAAAACCTACACTTCCATCAGAAAATGTAATAATTTGTCATACAGTGAGAATTTATGTAGCTCTAAACCATCTGTTTGCTTGCAGTACGTAGCAGCTCTCTCAGATCTTTGTAAAAGTCAAGTTGCTAATAAAAGGTCAGGATAAAAAATTTTATTTTATATGCAGAAATAATAGTTTGCTAACTCTGTTCACTAGCATTCAAGATTTTTCAAGTATTTGTGGTAGGAAAAAGTAATCAACATTCTTTCAAATAGAACTTTCATTTTAAAACGTAAAATAGGATCTGCACTGGGAAACACCAAAGGAGACGTTTCTTATTTTCTTACATTTGTACTTAGCTGGGATTTAAGCATATGTTAATGTAATGCATACACTTAACTGCTTTCCTGGCTTAAGGGTAAATTCTGATGTGACAGTCGGAAGGATATAAATGGGAAAATGTACTCTGATAAACAGAGACCTAGCATACAGTTTAGAGATTTAATAGTGAATAGTCACTAGTCACCAGTTCTGACTGGGTCTGCAAATACTGCATGAATAGAAGTCTAATTAGGACAAATCTCAGCAAAACTCATGCTCCAGACTAACCCAAAGCAGAAACATTTGGTTTTGTTTTAATGGGACCTATTAATTTTGTAATGGAACAAAGGAAGAACAGTTTTGTGTTTAATAGCAAAGTATTATTCTTGTTCTATAGAGAAAACATCCCCAAACCTCCCAGTGGATCTGCACAGACTAAAAAGCCTGTCATATGCACGGACTGGAGCCCTGCTTTGCCTTTCCTCCCAAAAGAAACAAAACCTCCCATGTTTTATTCCAGGCTGTTGCTCCCTTTACCAGTCTGAAGTAGCGGATGCCATGCTAGTGCACAGTGTAGGAGATCTCACACAGCTTAAATCAGGTGACTCCCTAGGCCCCCCATACAATGAATGCACACAGACTTCCCACAACAGAAAGCTTGGAGCTTCTATGCCTGTTACTTAATAGCTGGCAATGTAAATCCTCCTGTGCATTTCCCCATGTGACAGCCCAAGGTCTAAAGGCCAGGACCCCCCTTGGAGTACTGTCGTGCTATGCATTTTTTTCCTTATATACCAGTGCCTAATATAGCGGCAAAAATAACTTTCTTTATTATTATAATTTATTTCCATAAGGATACTAGTATAAACTGCACCAGCAAAAGTACATAGTCCACAATAAGATGCTTTTCTGTGTAGCTATGACAACAAATCTGTTAAGTAAATCTAACAGCCCTGACTAAATGCTTCCTTTAGCTCTCTTATTGATAAGCATCTGTTATTGAAGGCTAAAGGGTCTGCTGAACGCATTTGCCCCCACAGGCTTTACATATTAAATCCTTATAGATTTATTGCCTCTTTCTGCAGTAAATTCATCATATTTTAAGAAAAAAGTCCACTCGCTGTTGCCTTGAAAAGCAAATGCCCAGCAGCAGACTAGGTAGAGACTGCAATTGCAGCCAACCCTAGGTTGTGCCACACTGAAGGACTGGGATAACTCCTGGGGCAGCAGACCATGGCCTGAGGACAGGGGACATCAGAGCCTCCAGGAAGCAATGGGAAGTCTTGTGTAGCACTGGTGGTACAGACTGTTGTGTTTTGTGAGACAGGAAAAGTCAAATAGTACTGGATTCTCTCCACAGAGCACACAGCAACAGACCCATGAAGCCAGCTTTTATATGGATCCTCTACCATCTTAGACCCATTCTACTCTAATTAAAAATGAGATGAGAACATCTCAGCACCAAGCCAAATACTGTCAGGACACATTCTCACAGCTCCCTCTGACTTTAAATAAAGATGCCTCTGCTGCTGAATTTATTCACTGCAGATTTTGGAAATGCTCATATTAAGATGCCTTTCCCAAAGCCTAAGCCAGTGCCAGTGTAGTCTTTAATGGTGTGCATGGTGTTTCTGCTAATTAATTGCAGCTGTACTTCTGCCTCTTCTTTTTCTAGGATTGGCCTAAAGTGAGAACTTGTTGCAGGGATGTAATTTTTGATATCTCTGCTGTGTTGATGGGTTGAGACATATAAGAAAGGAGAAAAGCATCTGAGCTAAGTCTCTCTGAACTCTCTTCTATAGCATCTTACTAGTTTCTTTAGTAGTTTCACAGTGGAAATACACTGCAGTAAATGCTTAACATGGATTTTTTTTTTTTAGAATTTGGGAGAAATACTTTGATAGAAACGAACTGTGACAGCAGAATATTACCACATAACTGCTCTTGCTGCTATGGCTTGTACAGCCGCAGGTCACCCCAACTGCACGATCCATCATTTTTCAGAAAGACACAGTAATCATTTGGAACCACTTTCCATACCTCCAGGATTCAATTCAGTGTCTTTTGAGCAATGCCTGTTTCTTTCAGCTTTAGCAACCTTAGCAGGGGGACTGTTTTAGGGAGATCACCAAGGAAACACATAGTGCTATTAGGAAGTGATACTGTTAGTATTTCAAGAGCACTTGACGTTCTCTGACTGTAGCACAGAAGCAAAAATCAGAGTTGCATCTGCTCCACGTAAAAAGGGTTATAAATTATACAGATCTAGAACTGGATGAACTCAGTTTAGTCTAGCATACTATTTTAGTCATGCTCGCCTTAGAAGCATGCAGCTTGCTTGAAAAAGAAGAACAATTAAAGTAAAAAAATATGGAAACATTTTAAATGAAGACAGATTGGAGATTTTTTTTTTTTCTTCTCTTTCTCTCTTGAATCTGCCTTTTTAGTCTAAATTTTTTTTCTTGGGCAACCAAAGTCCTGTTTCTGAGTACATGAATTGCTCTGTGAAATCTGCCACTGCCATTTTTCTAGGAGGCAGATATGTTGCTTTTCCTGATCATTTACAGCTTTAACATTCCATGTATTTTCTTTCTTGATAACAAGTTAGCTTTTATTTTAGTATGAATCTTTCCATTTGTAAGCATGTAATAAGTTTCTTTGAAAATCAAGTTTATTTTGATTCTCAAGCTTTTCCCTGTACAACACACAAATATTTTCTCCCTTTCGGACTTTTTACTCTGATTTGTTAAGCATATGTAGTACTTTAATGACTGTGATTAATTATGAGTGCCCAATGCAGGATTCCCTCAACAATCACCAAATAACAGCAAAAGCAGCAGGTGATGCTCAGGAGGAGCTGAGAGGAGTTATCTCTGATAAGTTTACATTCTTGTAGCCTGGCCAAGAGCTTCAGGGATGGTAGGGATCACGAACCACAAATGCAGACCCAAGAAAAAATGTTTCCCAGATGTTCTGACAGAGTCCTCTTAATCTCAGGTGCTCACGTACATGCACACAGGCACACATCCTCAGAAAAGGGAAGAAACCAGTAATTTGGCTCAAAAAAGATGGACTATTGCAAAATACTTTATGCAATATCCTTCAGGAGTGAATGGACTTATGTTGCCCATATCTACATGAGATTACATGGTGAGGTTTGATGTGTAGACAATATAATTCTGTGATTATGTTTTGAAGAGTAGTGAACAGACTTGAATAGCTGTCAGAGCTTGTCTGTGCCCATCATGCCCTCTCCTGACACTGGCTTCAGAAATAAGTATGTGAATGAAATCTTGGTTTCCTGAGGCAAAAGGCAAATCTTGGACAGAAGTAAAAAAACCAGTCCATGGGAGTGCCACAGTCCAAACACCATCTCCTCTGGGGACATCAGCTGCTCTACAGCATGAGAAGAGGATGTAGCACGTGAAGACCGTAAAATATCGAAAAACAGCACACAGTCCCTCTTCCCCCACCATTCCAGTGTAATCTACAATACCTCAGAACACAGCCTGATGAGTTCTCCTTTTCTTTTTCAGTGCTTCTTAGTGACACACCCAGATTTTGCTTTACTCACCATGAAGGCCACAGTCATTGCAACTTTCTTTGGTAAGTACAGTTGATGTGCTGCAATTAGGAGTTTACGGGTTTGTCCCGGCTGAGCAGTGGCTGCTGACTTATCCTCTTCCTTTTGGTCTCCATGGCTGATGAAGTTCCTTGCGGTAGGTGTAAGCCTCGGCACAGCTTTTCAGAAATGGGCCACCCAAACTTCTTGGCTTTGGCATAGAAAAAAATATTAATCACTTTTAGAGATCTCTAAGTACCTGACCAGTTGCATGCAGCCCATATCAGATGGCACAACTGCACCTGAAAAATGTCTGTAATGTAAAGATTCCCTCTAAAGAAAAGTCAGCTGTTTCTTACATAGGGACAGCCTTTCACAATTCTCTCTGTTCTTGCTCTTTCCATGAACACGATGGTACTAAAACGTTATAATGTGTTTTAGTTTCTTTCCCCTGGTAGTCAGACAGGATCTCACTTTTTGGGAACAAGTAGAGACTCCAGAATTTGCAATTCATCTTACATGAACACTCTGGTTGTGATATTCCCAGGCAATATTCCTTCTAGCTGTTATCCTCAAATCTGTCAGGACAGTAGTTCTTAGCTCAAATTCATAGCAATCCATGTAGTTCTTCTACTACAAATTACCAAATTCCTTTTTCCACATTATATTATGCTCTAGCATTCCAAGGAGTTGAGACTTTTTACTTTACTTTCCACTGATTCATTCCTTTTTTTTATTTAACTACAATTTTATCTTGGTTACACAACTGCACCAGTGACAAAAGGCCCAAATACTGCATCTATACAGTGTCACTTCAGACACCGTGGGACTGCTTTTTCTTTTGAGCAAGTTCTAGGAGTGATTAAGTCTACAAATTCTCTGCAATTAGTCTAGGGGGAGAAGTGCATAAAAGAAAGAAATTACTTCTGTTGCATATTCTAGTAAGATTAGCTTAACAAATGATAAGAGGATCAGCTGACACGTCACAGAGGGTTTTAATTCCCTCTGAAAGTTCAGAGAAAAGAAAGGTGAATAGAAAACTCAAGATACTTGTAACGAAGTTATTAATTATCCATAATGCAGTTCTTATAAAATAAGCATAGCGACTGAAGAGGTTTTGTATGTCATCACTTAGCAAGTAAACCCAACAAGGTAAGCTACACACATATGTTGTGATGCATGTTTAAACATAATAGCGTATGTCTCTTTTACTATTACACTTTTCGAATCATAATTCTGCTTACTGAAGAAAATGAGTGCCCTTGCTGGGACAGGATACCGGGACATGCTTCACTAGAACCTCAAATGACCTGTAATGCTTCCCCAGCATTCACTACCTGCTACCAGCAGTGAGTGAAATGCCACAAGGCACAATTACAGGATAACCTTCCCGACGGGATATTGGGAGGAATCTTTCTCTCCCTAATTTCTCAGTTGCTTTATACACAGAGCACATTGTTTCACTAATGTCTCTATCACACCAATTACAAAGAGTTTCCAGTGCTTGTGGAAATACTGGGACCTTTTTTGGTTTTCTGGATCACATGGACACTCAGTGTTTAGACGGTGAGTTCCACAGGTGAGTATGTGAGGTGATCTTTAATCCTTTTCAAAAAACTTCCCCTCAGTAGATGTCATCTTGACTGCAAAGTTAACAAGTAGGAACCTAGCTATGGCTGAGAATATTCCCATTCCAGTTTTTCAACCTATTGATTCAAATTTGAGAAATCTCATTCATGGGAGCTTGTGGTGACTGATGTTGATAGTCTTCCTTTTTCCTGATACTATGTTTTCTTTGTTCTAGGTGTGTTTCTTACATGTACATACACAGCTAAGGAAGCCACAAAGAAGCCAAAAAAGCCTAAGCTATGTAAGTGGTCCCTGTAGAACTCTTGGCTGCTTTACAGCATGCATTTCTGATACATAAAATAATTGCAAAGTAAGGTTATATTCTGGTAATTTTTCACAATTTTGTGGAGTCAATGGGAGTATATGTTTTCCAGCAGATTCTTTTATTAAAAACAAATCACTAAGTAAAGTGTGTGCTACTTAACATGTGTAAAGGGAAAATGTTGTACTTCACTACTAAAATGCACCTTCATAGGTCATTAAGTACCACACAAGGATCCAAGCAAGCACTAAGGTTTTCCCAGAGAGAGAGAGACAGAGAAATATGTGAAATGAACCAGCTGTAACACAAAGCATATGTAGCTGATTAGCATGAGACAAGCGGTGCATATCTATGTACCAGGATTTATCATTTTCAGCTATACTGCTGTAGGAGCATTTCTGTGCACAGATTACTTTGCTCATGTAGCTGACAAACAAGCCTGCTGTGAGGCTGTAAACTCACACTTAAACCCTTGTTCAAAGTAAATTGCACCCAGCAAATAGTTTTAAAAATTAAGGGCAAGATAATGGGCTCTGACTGCAGCCTGACGTTATAGATGGCACAGAGCTACAAGAGCACAGCAGGAGGCTTGGGAAGCATCCCTACCCCCTCCTTCCCACGTGTTAACCACAGCCTGGGTGACAGCCTCCTCTCCCTCTCCAGTAAACCATCATAACAGAAATTTCCTTCAGAGAAGCAAACACTGAAGGTCAGAAATATCCGCAGGCTTCTTCATTCCACCCTTAGTTACTGCTACATCCCTTGGTATAGGAGTTATTATGCATTATGTTGAAGATGCAGAACACACAGAAGCCTTGTATCACAAACCCATTGATCTGAAGGCATAAGAGGAGGGCATTCCTGCACTCAGTTGCTCATTGTTTCAGGACAAGATCAGTCAGCTATGAGAACATTCAATCTGACTTTACCAAGATTTTGCACTCACAGATGTACCCCAGATTGATTGCGACGTCAAGGCAGGGAAGATAATCAATCCAGAATTCATTGCAAAATGCCCTCCTGGATGTCAAGACGTAAAATACCGTGTTTATGGCACAGACATTTATGCTTCCTTTTCCAGTGTCTGCAATGCTGCAATTCACAGGTGAGTGGGTTGAAATGAGCAAGGCACTCAGAAAAAACATCATTACAGTGTAGAGAGCTTTTGACTTTTCAAACCCTTTATAATTCCCACTGCCTTCTAGGTTTGATTGCAGAGTGCTGTTGTAGTACAAAACCTGAGAGAAAGACCATGTATGATATAATGGATCGATTCTTATAAAGTGCTGTTAATCCTGTATTCCTATGGAAATCAGTTGTTGAAAAAGTTTCTCAGCCTTTGGAGAAGTGTCTTGAGATTCACAGATTTCTCATTCATGCATAGCAAATGACTATTGTACTATTATTATTCAAGTGGAAGATAGAGATGGAGTTGCTGCTACTGATAGAGCTTAAGAAAAAAAAATAGGCATATCACCAGTGATGAATACACATAACTCTCATACTTCTGGGATTGGTTTGGTTCTCCAGATTTGAATTTAACTGTCCTTGACATCAAAGGCTGAGTAATGTGCTTTCCTGCCACATAAAAGGGCACTGCACAAGGAAATGTATAATACAAATTTTATAGCACAAATTTTGCTGAGTTTTATTATCCATGCAAAAATGTGCATAAAATTTTAATGGAGAATAACTGCAAAATCAAAACTCCTTAATTGGAGGCAGGATACAGAGCAGGATGTATTCAGCTGAAAACATGGTAAGAACTTATAGAGCCTGATTGACAACTTGACTTCCTTCAGAGTTATTTGAGCTATTGCCAAGCTTCCAGTTCTGTGAAATCGCTGGGATCTCGAGTAAAGTTGCACAGTTAAAGCTGTGGGAGTTTACACCTTGCCTCTGCATTGTGCAGGTCTCAGGCTGAAGTGCCTGTGTGCATAGGGCTGCCACCTCCTGGCTGCAGCTCTGCCTGCTCAGGCACTTGCTGGGGAGATGACTGACAGGCTTTCAGCGACAAATTCTTCCTTTGGATATTAGTGCACGATGGAAATTCTCTCTGTATGCAGAACTAGTCCCAAAGGGAATTATAAACTACTGGTAGCAACTGCAATTTCTCTGTATTTCAAATGCTGGCTGTCTGTATTGTTGCAGTGAAGGTTTCAATTTTTCTCATTTGCCAGCTGGCTTTGGCTTTGTTACCTTACATGTTGCATTTCCACAGATAGTGAAGTTCATTTCTATACATTTGTTTTGACTGCAGCTTCTGGCAATCATCAGAGAAAGCTACAGCTCCAACACATTCTTCAACGCTGTTTGCTACGCATTACTTATTTTTCTGCACAGTCATTACTACCAGCCCTACCACACCCCTACAGTTACAGTCACTTCCAGGTTTACTTGCTGTCCTAGTGATGCCAGAGCAGGTTGCATGCACTGGAGGTTTTCTATTTGTCTTGAGATTCACAACATCATATGACAAACACCATTTGATGTGCACAGCACATGGAGCCTGCCAGGTTTTCTACAGCTTCCAGCAACACTGTGTCCAGTTTACTCCAGGCTGAGGTCAGAACCAGGCTTAGTCTTTTGCAGATAATACATACTGAAATTCTAAGAAAACACATTCTATCACATGGCTGGCCTAAAAACTCCTCTGAGTACCTCTCTCTGTGTCTTCAGTCATTTAATCAAGCTCACGGGAATTTCAACGAAGGCAGTAGCTTTTCCTTGTGTGCAACTAGGTCAAGCTTAAACACAGAACCAGTAAACCAGTGGGAAGAGCAAACAGATCCTGACAGCACTTTATAACAAACTGCCCTTCTCTGAGCAGAAGAAGCACAATTATTTCTTAGCACCAGACTTAGTAGTAGCATGACAGCCCCAGTACCGAACCCGGTTTAAAGGTAAAAGGAAATGCTTCGCAGTTCTTGCATTTTAGACCAGCTTCCAAGGTTTTCATGGAATTTCTGCCTTCAGACATCATGTTGTCTCCTTGCAGTGGTATAATTGACAACACAGGCGGGAAGATCCTTGTCCAGAAAGTTGCTGGCCACTCTGGTTACCGTGGGAGCTTCTCCAACGGGGTCCGGTCCTTGTCGCTGCCGCGCTGGAGGGAGTCCTTCCTCGTGTCAGGTACCATTCTGAGGTGGAGCACTGGAGCCCCCTGCCCTCCCTGCCCGCTCCCCACGGCCCGATAGCTGGGCAGCAAGGGGTGGAGAATGAAGCAGCCTCTCCTTTTAAAGACCTGGTTATTCAGCACAGGCCCACCCCACCCAGCTTTAGCATGAATAATGCATTTGAGACACTTTTTGTTCTAGGCTTCCTATGTAGCCCATAAAGGACACTCACCTTCCCAGCGGTGTGCTCAGTGAGCCCACTGCAGAACGTGACAGATGTTCTTCATTGAGTCTCTGAAGGCACCTTAATTGGGGCTATTGATGAACAAGATCTGAGCTTTGGTACTCACTGTGAGGTCTTCCTATTGCTCTCCACCCTGGCAAGCAGCGCTGCTGAGGGAATGAAAGGGCCTTTTGGCTACATGAAGCATCCTCAGCCTGCACCTGAGTTTGCTTCTCCTGAAGCAACTTCTGTCAAGCAATCTCAAGCCACATATAGTCATACTGTATGTATGCAAACCCTATATTATGCAATTTGACTGGTGCATCCTAAGTATGGCAGGAATTCTCTCCATTCCGTTAGAAAAATAGTTTTGATATCTACTCACTGCAGGGAAATCTATCTTAATTCAGTGATCATTCCTTTTTTCTCCCCATAGTATATACAGGAGCGACGACTGGCCATTAGATTAGATTAGATATACAGGAGCTCACTTGCATTCACTGGTAAAATTCAGAGATAGGGGCTTTTTTGTAAATTAGATCCCCTTTACACTAGCTTCAGATTATTTTATCCCAACTTGCACATTCTACTTCTGTGAAAGGGTCTGCTTGACATTGCTTTACTTATAATTTCTAAATCTAACTCCTTCATGCATCCATACAGTGGGCCTGTTCTTGCTGGTCTGAACTTTTGAAGTTTTAAGATAAGCATTGATTATTTTACATTAATATTTTATATTTATATATATTTTTATATTTAAATTTATATTGTATATTTATATTATGATTGATGTTAGTTAACTACATAATTCCTGGAAAAATTAACAGCTCAAGTAACTGAACAGCCTCTAAAAACAAAGAAATGTTCTTTTCCTGTGAAAATTTGCAGACATCAAAGGAGGTCTCAGAAACTGACCAAAAAAACTGTTACCTCAATTTTGCATTCATGTATTTGGATGCATTTTTTACAGTAGTCTGCCATGTATACACCACGTTATGAGAAGGATTTCTTTTGGATGAGTAGGAATTTCCCGGAATAGCTGAATTGCTATTTGCACTTGTTGCAGTTTTTTCCCCCAACAAATAGCACATTTTAATTCTGGTACATAAATGGGAAATAGTTTGTTTGTTTTACATCAGCAGCTGCACAGTTATCATCCTATAAAACTGTAGGAATTCTTCAATAAAACTGTAGGAATTTTTGATTTATGGTAATAAATATTTATTCTTAATTAGTGAGATGCCATAAAAGAAGACACAAAGAAAGTTACAAGCACATGTAAAAGGAGATGATGAGAAATCTGGGTATGTGTAGGCATGATGAGACTTGTCCCTCGTGCACTTAATTTTATGCATACTGAGTGCTCTCACTGATGTCAGTGGAACTCTTAGTTTATAAACTAGCCCCAATGTAAATCTAACATATCAGATAACATGTTATATTGCATATATCCATAGGAAGAAAACTCACTGAAAATGTGGGAGGTTTAGAGAAATTCAGAAGACTAAAGCCCAGGAAGGCTGTGCTATTCATCTCACCAGCCTGAGGATGAATGAATACAAATCGTATTCTCAGAAAATGATGAGCTGGGATTGGTTTTTTTTTACAGTTATGAGTCATAAAAAGACAGAACTGCATAAAGCACTGCTGAATAAAAATACAAAGTCACCTAAGGCATTAATTTCAGAACAGCTTTGGAGGGTGAACTGAGTCCCCTGTTCTCCAGCTGAATTTGCTTTCAGCAGACCAGACCTGTATGCAACACTCTACCCTGGAAATGTGCCAACAGTTTATTCCTAGTTACGATATTGTAACTGAGTTAGTGATGTTTAAATTGTGAATGAGCATTCACACAAAAGAGCACAGAAGAGGAATCCTTGGGGGACTCAGGCAATGAAGTGGCACGATTTAGGGGCAGTGGAGAAGAAGGTCTGTCCTCTGGGATTAAAGCAGCCAGCACACCAGGAGGTATGCAAATGCCTTGGTATTCACTTTCAAGCACTGAAATGCCTTGGCTCTCAGTTAAATGACTCCATTCAGTTTAGCAGGAGTTTTGCAGCTAGTGGGTTAAGAAAATAAAGTCCTAAACTTCTGAGTTTTCTAGTCAAATGTGTGAGAAGGTGAGCAGCCACCACACCATAGCTTGTATTTCAATGGCCAAAGTTGATGTTTTCAGCTCACATGTTAACACATTTTTAAGTATGTTAAGCAATCTCCATCTTAGATGTAACTTTTTTCCCAGCAGTGAAAAAGGCATATTACCATTGCTCCAGAGAGTAGGGCACGTTCAGGTCAGACCTCAGATCCATCTCTTGGTCACATAGAACATGCCAATTGCTGTTGACCAAAAACCCCAGAATCCAGCAGCAGCCAGCCTCCCCACACTAGCTGGTGTATTTGCACAGCAGTGGGCTTAAGGTTTTCATTAGAAATCAGATTAGCACCGAAATATTCTGAATTAGGATCATATTATTACACTATTACAGCATCCATGTATCAGCTACTCATATCTGACAACTCTTCCTTTGCTGGGGATAAAGAAAAGCATTTAGAAGTCACCTCTGATCCCATAACTTTTCTCTCTTTCTACCAAATTGGTAGAAGAGCTCCCTAGTCCTGCTTGGCCCCTGATCCCAGTTTTAGCTCGAGGGGAAGTGGATGTGAAAACCTGCTGCCCTTCACTTAGGCCAAATTCTGTGAGGAAGCCCAGAGGGCAAGAAAGAAGCTCTTTCCAAGTTGTCCTTGCATGCTAACCTGGTTCTTTGGTGGATCTGTATTGACTTCAGTGGAGCTGCTCTCAGTTTACACCACTGTAAATGAAAAAATGGGACAGTTTCTTACATTATTGCCTCATTAGAGGAGTAAAACAAAGAAGATAGAGACATGAAAGGGGACAAAGGACAATGACTATACAGTTCCCTGGACATCCCTGCTCATAGAGTTCCTCTGCCATATACCTTTCTTTGTGTGCCATCACAGGGGAAACAGCTCCTAGTTCCCATGAGTGGTTCAGTCTGTAGGAGTTTATTCTGTTCAGTGCTATTGGTCTCTGGACTAATCACTGAGGATGACAACTGACATGCTTGCACTGCCATATGTACCTCCTTGAAGAATCCACCAAAGGAATAAAGGAAAGATCACCACATCTCAGGTTTTGCAGGAGGTAGAAGTAGTTCTCAGTTGAGGTGGTGCAGATACATGACACAGGACAGCATCTCGTAGAGACAGTCCCCAGGGTCCAGGAGACCTACATCCACCAACTCCTAGAGGCCAAAGCAACCTTTTCTCCACAAGGCTTCTCTGCAACGCTTTTCACTCAGTGACATATGTGAATATAAAAACTGTCCTGAGAGCTGGAATTGCATAGCCACACGTACCAATAGAGACGGCATCTGCTGTTGCACTAAAAAGATTTGTGGTTTAAACCTTAACTGGGAAACACACCTCATTGTTTTAAGACAGGACCCTCATTTTAGACCTAAATATAGGTACCATATGTTCCCACACAGAAGCACCACCTTCTCTCACTGTTATTACTGCAAAAGGCTGTTGCCAGAAATGGCATCTCACAGAAGTGAGGTCAGAGAAGAATGCTGTGTGCATGATGGAATGAATCCCACATCAAACATGCTTTCTAAGTCAACTCATAGTCAAGCACTGGAAAAGGCTGCCTAGGGAAGCTGTGGGTTTAAGTAGAAGTTATACAGATGTCCTTCAGGAATGATCCCTGTGTGTTTAGTGTCATTTGAGAGCAAAGGAATGAACTTATTGACCTCTTCAGTTCCTCCCCAGGACTGTGTTTTCACACTTTCTAATTTTTTTCTATGATGCTGGATTTAGGCGTTGGTATTTTTAGTGGTATGGTTTTTGAGGTTCTGCCATCCGATGAAGGAAATCTTCATGAAAATGAGTTAGGCAGTAAAGAAGAGGGGTCTAATTCTAAACATCTATATTAGATCAGAATTTAATTGCAAGGAAGCTTAGAATATTTTGTGATGCCTTCTAATATTTTTTTTGCAGAGGGCAAGCCAAGAAAAGGAGTGACATACCCATCAACTCTTGAATATTCTTCTTCAAAAAGTACTGCTGTTAAATCAGGCAAGTAATTGCTACTTACTTTCCCTTACATCCATTCACAACTATCTGTCATAGTTTCTCAGTTGTGTAATACAGGGATATAATTATTCAGAGTCAGAAGTTCATGGAACCATTAGTATCTCATCCAAATCAGTTATGGTATTTTTCTATGTTAAGCATACAGAAATCATCTCAGACGATTTCTATTTTTTGGTCATACCACGCTTCACAGACTTCTGTTTCCGAGTAGTTTCCCCCTTGCTTTAAATCTGTTACTGAATACGACATTTTACTGGTTATATGAAAGCATTTGAGGTTATACATGTTGACTTTTTCCTAGTGTTATTCATGTTAACTCTTGGGATATTCAGTGCTGAGAGTATAACATTAAATAGTAATATAATACTAATGACACAGATGGCAATGCACAGCAGCTTAACTAAGGAATCATTTTAGTCAGCATCCTGCTCTGTAAGACTCAGCTCAGTTCAAATAATTTAGTTGTTTTCAGAGGTCTTTAATCAAGTCTCACTGGTTGGTAGCTGATATTCAAGAGCACATGGCTTGCCTCTGTCACTGAAATGACATTTGTTTGGGCTCCCTGTAACAACTGTGTGAGGTTCAAACTCCCCCTTGGGCGTGTGAATGAAAACAAAATTCATGTCCCATACTCCTACATTCTTCCCTAACACAGCCCTTTCACTGATTGCTGGGCTTGAGCCTTCCTGAGTGTATCCACTGTGAGCTGTGGAGACCTGCTCTTCTCCTGTACATGATTGTTTGGTCCTTAAAAGCAAAGTACAGAGCTCTTTTCTTATAGAATCATAGAATCATTATGACTGGAAAAGACCTCTGAGATCATCAAGTCCAAACATTAACCCAGCACTGCCAAGTCCATCAATAACCATGTCCTCAAGTGCCACATCTACATGTCTTTCAAATATCTCCAGGGATGGTGACTCCACTGCTTCTCTGGACAGCCTATACTAATGCTTGACAACACTTTCCGTGAAGAAATTCTTTCTAATATCCAATCTAAACCTCTCTTGGAGCAATTTCTGGCCATTTCCCCACCACCTCCCTTCAACCTCAAGTAGTTGCAGAGAGTCACTAGGTACCGTTTGAACCTCCTTTTCTTCAGGCTAAAACACCTCAGTTCCCTCAGCTGTTCCTCGTAAGACTTGTGCTCTAGACCTTTCACCAGCTTCATTGACCTTCATCTTTACGTTTTCACTTGAACAAAGGCAAATTTGAATCTGAAAGCTTTCTAGTGTTCAGACTGAACATGCATCACTCAATTCCATACCTTTCATTTGTAATACCTTTGCATTTACAATCAAATAGGTATAGATTTATATGTATCTTGGCCAAGTACACAGAAATTAGTTGACCAAATACTATGCACTGCTAGAAGGGAGGAAATTTTGGCTTTTCCTGAGAGTATATAATGGCCAGCCTTCGCAAGCGAAGATCCGGGGAAGGTCTTTACACCTTCCAGCCTGCGCATTGGATTTTTTAGGTGAGACACAGTGTGCGCGGAACTGAGCCCACCCTTTAATCCTAAGGTTCATCTGCTGGGGCCAAGCGAGCTTGGATGGTGGCAGCGAGGTCCTCAGGACGTAGATGGGTTACCTTTAAGGGCTAACGAGCTCCACCTGCCCGGGAGTGGCCCTGACCGGGAATCGAACCCGGGTCTCCGCGGTGATAGCGCCGCGCCCTTACCACTAGACCACCAGGGGCTCCTTTTCCTGAGAAATGCTTACTAAAATTGCAACACATCATTCCCAAATGTAGTCACACTTGAAATAACCAGCCCAAGGTCTCACAGCAGACCAGAGACAATCACAGAATACGCTGAATTGGAAGAGACCTACAAGGATTATTGAGTCCAACTCCTGGCGCTGCGCAGCACTATCCCCTTGAGTCACACCATGTGCCCAAGAGTATTGTCTAAATGCTTCTTGAACTCTGTCAGGCTTGGTGCTGTGACCACTTCCCTGGGGAGCCTGTTCCAGTGCCAAACCACCTTCTGGGTTAAGAACCTTTTTTCTAATATCCAAATTAAACCTCCCCTGACACAACTTCAGGCCATTCCCTTGGGTCCTGTCACTGGTCACCACAAAGAAGAAATCAGTGTCTGCCCCTCTTCTTCCCCTCACAAGGAAGTTGCAACTGCAGTGAAGTCTCCCTTCAGTCTCCTCCAGGCTGAACAGACCTCAGCTGCTCCTTATAAGCCTTCCCCTCAAGACCCTTCATCACCTTCATTGCCCTTCTTTGGACACTCTCTAATAGCTTAATATCTTTCTTATATTGTGTTGCCCAAAACTGCACACAATATTCAAGGTGAGGCCACCCCAGTGCAGAACAGAGCAGGACAATTCCCTCCCCTGACTGGCTGCCTGATGCCCCCCAGGACACGGTTGCCCTCCTGGCTGTCAGGGCACTGATGACTCATATTCAGCTTGTCATCAACCAGGACCTCCAATCCCTTTCCTTGGCACTGCTTTCCAGCATCTCATTCCCCAGTCTCTGTTTACATCCAGGGTTGCCCCACCCCAGGTGCAGAATCCAGCACTCTCCCTTCTTGAACTTCATACGGTTGGTGATTGCCCAGCACTCCAACTTGCTGAGGTCTCTCTGCAGGGCCTCCCTGCCTTTGAGGGAGTCAACAGCTCCTCTAATTTTGTGTCAACTACAAGCTTGCTTAGTATCCCCTCCATCCTGCATGCAAGTCATTCATGAAACGCAGTCAGGACTGAGCTCAGCAGGCTGTAAGCAATGATGTCTTACACTAGTGCTAAAATCCACATAATACAAGAATCAGTGTACAAATGGGGCATATCATCAAGTCGCTGTTCAATGACACAAACAAATAGCAGGAACCTGTTCCTACAGTAAATCAAAGACACAAGTCTTCACTTTGTTCTTGAATCAAACAGTGTGAATGAAAATGCTAGCATCCTAGCAACAAAGACTGTGCATTCACAAAGAGAAAACCCAGGATTCTCAAAGGAGCAAACAACTGTAACATCAAACCCAACGCCAGAGAATGTCACTACCAGGCTTTGCCCAGCCCTGTCTCACAGGTAACAAAGAAATCTGATGGTCACAACCCATCTTCGCCAAGTCCCACTTGGTCCTGTCGGCCCTCCTCAGACCTGTCACCTTGGCCCTCCCATCTCAGATGTTCTTTGTTAAGAAACAGCTTGTTTTAAAAATAAAAATCTCTGTAATATGGTGCCAGGGCCATCTTGTGCTAGAGGATTTCCTACTTATTTTTTACTTTAAAAAGAGCTAATTTTTAATTCTAATTTATATTACACAGACCACACCGTTCACTTTGATACTTAAATTCATTATCTGTAGAAAGTAAAATACTCCTTTGAGTATTACACTCACTAGCTGTCAGATTAGCAAAAAATCCTGCTTCATACCTGATCAGCTGTCAGAGATGCAGTTCTGGTCCTCTCCACAGGGACACCAGCTATTCACAGTGCCTGACGCTTCTTTAAGTGCTGCTGGTGGTTACAGTGCTTCTCAAATGCTGGGCACGGCAAGAAAAACCTTCCCAAAATTGTAACTCTTCACAGCTGGAAAAACAATTAAAATATGTTGATTTAAAAATTATAGTACAAAATTTTAGGAAACTATTAACACTTGAGTAAATTGTCAAATAGTTCAGTGCTGCCAAAAGAGCTAGAGAAGAAAAAACAAAAACCAAACAATTAAACAAAACAAACAAACACACCCCCCCCAAAGATCAAAACCCTCCAATACTCAGTCGGACATAAAAGTAGAAACAGATTACTTAGCAAGGTTGCAGTAAAAAAACTGTAATAAGTGTTCCAAGTACACTGATGATAAAAAGAAAAGAACCAAAAAACCTCCCTCTTCCTTCTAAGACAGTACATGGTATTTAGAATTTGGCTGCATAATGATCTCAAAATGTCAGTCAAGAAAAAAATATATCTGAAAATTAATTAGTGGTTGAAATATTTCACATTAGCTGGTATTCTGCAAACACCCCACACGCACCATGACTGTGATTCTTGGGACATGCTGCTACTCAGAGGAAAAAATCAACATGATGCATTAATCTTATGAGTATTGGCTTATTAGTCGTAAAATCCCATATTTATTGCTCACTTCAGAAATGCTATTGATACTAGCAGGAGCTCCTGGGCAGTAAAAATGCCTAAATTTGGCACCAAAGATATGGGGTGACTACTCTGTAGAGGCATTCAGTCATCACTTTTTGTCACTGGTCGATAAAGCTCTGGTTAGACTGACTGATCTACCTGTTGGTATGTGATGGGTTGTCTTCCTTTGGGGACTGATAATCCCTAAACAGGAGACTTAAAATTATTTCTTCGAGAGCTACCTTTTCTAATGTTCTCAATTTTACTTCAGAGCCTAAAAAGCCAGAGCAAGACCCAAAAGGTATGAAGAGTATGGATACTATTAATACATCAGAAAAAACATTGGAACAAGGTAAGGATTGGGGATCTTGGTGCTCTTCTAATCTGCCTGCAGACATTTATAGGCAGCAGTTTGATGCTGATTAGGCATACAGCTTTACCTCTCACATCCAACCTCCTCTCTACAGTCCCTTTCCCATCAAATCAACCCCATTATGTGAGTGCCCACAATGGTGCTTGAAAGACGTTTGCCAATTCAGAGAAGAGGGCACCCTCAGATTTTAATTTCTGCCCGTGTTTTGGGCAAGTTCAGGTGCTGTGAACTTCAAAAGCTCACATTATGGCTCTTGGCAATCTTCTATGCAGGGCACATGCCTTGTAAATCCTTTGAAGATACTGTGAGGGAGATGGGCCCCTGCCCACAGGAGCACTGGGAACAGCTAGCCCTCGAGAGCCCTCCTCTTGTGCTAAAGGATCCATCAGAAACCCAGCCAACATGCACCAAGGCAACAGCTTTTCTCTGCTCTTACTATGCTGCTTTCTTGGGGTTTTCTGCTAATACTGTTAGTTCCCAACTTCCTTGCTCCTCAGAGACTGGGGTATAAAGCTGGCCGATGTGCCTGTTCCCAGCTCCAGCAGCACCAGATCACAGTGGAAGACTCAGTGTGCCCTCTGTCTTCTTTTTTTTAGCACAGCTTCATGGAGCACAGCACTGTTCAGCCCAAAAAGAGCCATTCATACTGATTTTTTTTCAGCTGAGCTGTTTTGTTTTTCTTCAGAGCCCTCTTTCAGCATTATCCCATTAAAACTGTCTGAGATCTGAGTTTTTCACTGCCTAGCATTAGGTGGTAATTAATCCTCCAGACAGTTTCACAACGATGCCTTCCAAAAGGAGAACATCCAGAAACAGCAATAAAATACAAGCTCGTGTTGTGCAGCAGTGAACAAAGTGAACACCATTCCTTTTCAGGGTAGACTGTGCGTTAGGCCATCCCCAGGGCTATGGGCAGGAAGGAGAGAAACAAGACTGAGGTTAACATGGAATATATTTTAGAGTAAGCTTTTGTAGCTAAATGGAGAAGATAACAGCGAAGGACCTTTTTTGAGACATGACTTGAAAGAACTCAAGCATGTTGACAATTTTTTGCAAGGATATTTAGGATGCAAGTTTTGCAGCTAGAATTGTCTTTGTTCTCAGAACAGATGATACATTTTAAAAGTAGTAGCAACTGTGAGATGAGTCAAGCTTAGATGAGATTGGCACCTCCCAGGTGGTGCTCTCCCCCACTCCTCTCATCCAAAGCCCTAACACTCCCTCTCTGGCTCAGACCCACTCCCCAAATCACCATTAACTGAAAGTTGTCCACCTACCAAAAATATTTCAATGCTGGACTGCATATTTTATTCTGGTCCATGACTCAGATTGGCCATCTTTTACTACCAGATGCCATTTGATTTTCATTTATATGGACTAAGTGCTTAATTACGTTGAGAAAAGATAATGGCAAAACAGAAATTGCAACTGGCTGACTGAACCACTTCATAGGTCTGAGATGTCTCTGAGGTTGATCAGTGTTCCTGGCCAAAGCAGAAGAGTGTAGAGGGAACATTAAGACTGCAACAGGCTGCTGTCAGCACTCTCTGAGAGCAGTGTAGGAGTGTCATGCAGGCATCTGTACCATGAAGTACCACACAGCTGTGAAGGCACCAATGGCTCCACAGATGAGGATGCTTGTAGGTAGCCTGAGGAGAATGCCATTTTCTGGATGCCATTGCTTTTAGAGAGTGAGTGCTGTTGACGATGCTTCCGTGAATGACAGACATCCAGCTACAGTCACCACGTCAATGTTCCCGCAGGGGATGCAGTCCGCAAAGAGTACCAGACGTCTCCAGTGCCGACATCAGCCACACAAATGGCCACCACGACCCCAACACCAACGACCACGACGACAGATCCTTCCACCACAGTGCCACAGCCAACCACAACACCTGCAACAACCAGAACCACAGCAGCTGCAGCCAAGACTAGACCTGGACTGCACAGGGTCAGAGATATGGGTCAGTGGCGTGGATGTTTGCATTGCTTTCCTCCCAAATGACAGCCTTCCTAAAATTTAGAGAATAAGACATACAGCTGGATATATCATGATTTAGTGGATCAGAAATTCAGTAATTCAATGTAGAAATATTAGGACTGGGAAAAATATTTAATTCCAGCAGATGGGCTGGAGTTAGAGTTGTGCCTTTGAGACACGTACAAATTTAAAGCATCTCACATAAATACAGATATGTATATTTTCTGAGGTGAGAGTTCATCCACAGTAAAATTTATACCTAATCTTTATCTTTACTTATAATTTACTGGCATATAAACCAATTCACGTGGGAGTAAGCTCTCCATCCCCAAATGCTGTGATGATTTTCAGGTATGTGAGGCTTTTCAACAAATAGTTCTCTGATTCACACGTCTAGACTGAGAGCTAGATAGATAGGTCAAGACTCATTTTAGAATTAATTTTGTGATAACTTTCAATAAATGAAAGTCATAATATATTTTTTGTAACAGCTTTTGAATTTTAAAGATTAAAACACTGTGAAGGAATTCTCATATGATTTTCGCACACCTCATTTTCCTTAATCTTTCCTTCTCCATTTATTATTATTCATTAACATTGTAGGTGAAAATTATAATCTTTTATTTTTAGGTTCTAGCAGTGTCCACCCAGCATATGCATCTGTGGTAGCTGCAGCATCAAGTAAGTATGGCGAAGTAAGTATGCCACAAGGCATACAGAGCAGTGTATTTTAAGGCAGCAATGATTCAATAACCTTTCAAGCCTCAGCAAACTCAATGACTGAATTCAAGTCTGGATTTAAACTGAAAACCAGATGCTTGGCCTGAATGTCAGAGATGCTGATCACTCACAGTTCTGAGGGAGCTTCTCTAGTGAATAGCTGCGCATTTCAGCCTTGACAAAAAGCTGGTTTTCACAACACTTGAAACAAAAATTGTGCTGTTTAAATCATATTACATTTCCTATTACTTCCTTCTGTCATATCTCCCCAAGGGAGACTTGATTTAGTTGTTAAATACACGATGCAGAGGGCTGCACAACCATCTAAACTTAGGGCTGAGAGCTCTGAAATGCTGACATGTGCTAAACCAGTGCTCTTTCAAAAACCTTAGGCTGTGGTTCTGAGCCTGGCATAAATGTGATGTTATTCCTGGCATGCCACTTGTTATTGACAACAGAGTGGTGGCTGCTCAGAGCTCTGCATCTCAATCCAGGAGCCTGCTCCCGTTCCAGCTCACAGCCTGCAAAGCAAGTATTTAGAGGTGTTTTCCCATACAGTGTGTAATTGCTCAGCTGTGCAGTCAAGTAAAGGAGAATATTTTCAACTGTTTGCAAGTTTCTGAGCGTGGGGATATGATTGCTTTTGAGTGAAAAGGGAGCTGGGCCATCATTAGATTTTATGCTCCATAGCTATTTCTAACTGCTTTCAGCTCAGCTTTGCTCTCACGTACAAAACTGCAGTCATCCCTGCTGCCAAGTAGTTCAGAGCCACGAATGTGGCAGGGGAGGTATCTTTTGGGTAATTCAGGTCTTGAGGAAAAGCATCATTAAGTCAAATTTAGTTGTGAGTGCAGAGCAAGAGCAGAGGCAGGAGGCAAATGTGCAGGTGGGTATGTGTATGGCAGGATTTACAGAAGTGACAAAACAGTTCAAAGGGTTTTAAATTCAATGGGAATCTGCATGTTTCAGTGCCTAATGTGCCTGTAAGCCTGGTTCTGATTGTTGCTTTCTTTTCTATTTCCTATTACCGTAGGCTGAGCACAGAAGAGGTCATTACTGGTTTTACTAGCAATCAGAAAGCCCTGTTTGAGGTCCCCAGTCTGGGAGAGATGCATGTTGGGAGTACAGTTCTGGCAACATTGAAATCAGAGGGAAAGTTGCATCTGTCTTTAATAAGACTAATAATTTAGTCAAAAAAAAAAAAGAAAGAAAAAAACACCAACAACCCCAAAACAAACAAATAAGCACTCACGTTTTCCAAGCCTTTCAGTGGTCATATAATTACAATTTGGAGAGATCTTTCTTCACTTCTTTACTGAAGTCCTAAACATATATTTACTCCAAAAAGATTAAAGTGATCAGACTTAGGGACAGGAGTAGTAGAGACCCACTTCTGATTTCACAGGCTTCATTTCTAGGATTATGTCCACCATGCATGTACCCGATATCTGGCTTCCTGAATTCTCCTGAGCTCTTCTTGATTCTAAAAGAGAAGAGAAGAGCTGGATAAGCAAAAAAAAAAAAAAAATACAGAAAGTATAGATACAGTTCTGATGCAATGACCAAACACAAAAAGGTTTAGCAGCTGTCTCTGTCTAAGGAGCCCCTTAGGACTCACTGCTATTACTCAGGCCAGAGTTTCTGATTATGCCATTGGTCTTAATCAGACTTGGGCTTGACTGAACAGAATCAGATGTTCTCCTGTGCACCTTGGCTCACAGGGACTCACAGATCTACCTCTCACTGTGCATTGGTAGTTTGCCTGCAAAAGACACCTCAAAAGTAAATAGCCATGAAACAGAGCACAGTCAGAAGGAACATGGCTGTGCTAGCTCTGGTGTTACGATTTCCAGCCACTGGTACTGGCCCAAGTTCACAGGTAAAAAAGAAAAGCAGGACTTGCAGATTAGAGCATTAGAGCAGGGGCAAAACTCCTGCCCTAGTTCTTGCTGTTCTTGTTCTTTCCCCTTTATCTACTGTTTGTTAAAGGAACAGGAAAAATATCAGAGACCTCTCCATTGCAGAACCCCTGCTTTAAAGACTTGATGTGACAAAACTGCTAAAAGAAAAACCAATTTAATGTTCAACCCAGTTCTTGGGATTTGCCTGGTGACTGTCCATCCCCAGTTTGTTACAGACTTCTCCTAGTCCTGTCTCAGCCTTCAGCTTGCACAGAACTCTGCTTAATGAATGCACAATCACATGGCACAGCCTCACTGGCATCTCAGATCTGAACGAAGAACAAGCTTTTCAGACCATGGAAGTGCAATTCCAACCTTTCCTCCTCTACCAGCACTGTGTTTGCCCCAGCCAACAAAAGCATAGCAGAAACCAGCTTACCAATAGTAACATGCCTTTGGGAAGTACAGCAAAAGGGAACAGCCCCAAGGCACAGCACAGTCAAAAGGAGCACAGAGAGAAACCCATGTTGCTAACGTGGTTGGGTTAATTAACTAAAAAAGCGGCATAAAATACTTGGATACTGAGCCAATCTCTTTCTTACCCTCTTGTACTCTGTTTCTACTGACCTTGTAAAGAGTGTTAGATACACATCTGGGCTAAGTTGTGGCAAATGTGAAACAAGGTGAGCTCTGAGGCTTAGAGTTAATTTTCTACCGTGACTTTGGCACATACTGACCTCCTGTGTGGAAAGCATGCCCTGCACAATCCCACACAACACTGACTACTGCACACACAGACTTTTCCAAGCCATAGTCTGACAGGGCCTGGCCTAGCTGTGGTCCATCTGGAGCCTTACAAGCTTACAGGGTTTAAAAGCCTTGCCAGTTTTGGTAGATGAGCCTGTTATTTCCTTAAACAAGATCTCTTTGGCATCTGGAGTTTGCAAGGTCTCTCAGGACAGCTCCTAGAAATCCCATCAGTGGGCTTCTAGTGGCCTGGAAGGTTCAAGTTTGGGTCAAAGGAAGCTATTTACTGTCACCTAATTTTGGAATATCAGGTTCCCAAGGAGCAGAAATTCCTGTTTTCTGAGATGACCCTTCAAAATGGTCTCATTGAAGACATCTTATTGATAAAATAATCTCATGGGTCCCTGTTCAGTGTCCACAGGAGTCAGCTAGAACATTCCCAATGATTTCACCCAGCTTTGGAATTAATCTTTCTGGGAAAACTAATGAATAAAGGCTTGTTAAAGGATAAGTTTGTTAACAAGCTTCTTAAGAATAATTAATGAAATGAAAGGCATGATTAAAGACATGGTTTTCATCTGCAAATGCTTTGAGCCTTTAGTATTTTTGAACAATGGGAATTTAATAACCCGACCCAATCACCTTAAAAAAGCCTTCTGTGTAAAGACATTTCAAACACATGAATTCTCCCACATTATGTTTCATTGTCTCATTATTTACCATCTGCCTGCTTGCTCATATCCACTTACTCTCTGCAGAAAGGGTAGTATATGGTCTGAGGTCTTTTTTTTTGGTTTGGGGTTAAAACCTTCCTCACACAACCAGCACAGCTGGATGGTACTGAAATAGAAAAAAACATAGACAAGCAGTGTGGGTAAGAAAGAAAGTCATAAGGGAAAGCAAACCACAGAAGTAACTTCAAATCTTTTAAATGCAAACCAGAGACCCGTATAAGTAATAATCATAACCGAGGGGAACTTTAATTAGGCTAATCTGTATGACAAACAGAGCAAAGCAATCTTTTATTTAAGCAGGCTCAAATGATACAGTTAACATCTGAGGAAGTCTATTAATAAAAACTTCATATGTGAAGCATTAACTCTGACAGCTGTAAAATGAGACTCAGTGAAAAAGCCAGGTAGCAGTATCCTGAACCAAACATGGTATAAACCACACTTTTCCATTTTGCTGTCTACTTAGGACAGGTTCAGGCTGCACAAGGAAGAGGACAGAATGCAGGTATGTCTTAAATTAACAATAACTAGTAGATTTGTATTGCTAGAATACCAGAAAATGTTGTGTTTAAGTTCCATGTGCTAACCAATGTAATATTTTCAAAGCATTCAGGGGCACTTCCACCTCTGCAAGTAACAGGAATATTGTACGACACAATACAGGTAAAGGCATTACAACCTTCCTCTATTTCCTCCCTGTAGATAGTTCCACAACTCACATCTACTGAGTTAGGCAGTAATGCACTGTTTTTCGCTTCTAACCACATTCATAGCAGGATGAAGTGAGAGCTTATATTACACTGGTGACACTAGCATAACCTTTAGGGAAAAAAGTAAAGAGAATTAATAAAACTTAGAATTGTTCTCAAAATAGTATTCTAAAACCATTTATAGAGGTCTTTTATAATATTTGCTGTTACAAAATGAGGGAGGAACTTCATGTCTGTGTAAGTTTGTGGGATGAAGGCCTGACCCTGAAAGGAGACTTGTTTTCAGGTCCTAAGCGTGATCGGTATCCCAGGACCTCCTAACAGTTATTCTAGTGCACCAGCTAATATCTGCATTGTGCAGTATCTGCTAACATTGAAACTTTACTGCTTTTGCCAACCTCCTTCAGCTTTTAAGTTCTTTTCTTTTTTTTTTTTTTTTTTTTTAGTTCATAGTTTCCACCTTCCTTTTCCATTTGGTTTGAAAATGTGCAGAAAGGCAATTTGGGGTCACTGCATCCCTTGTGATCATGCTTCTCTCTCCTAGCCCACTGGCATCTAACTTCTCACCTCTTTGTCAGATCACACAGGTATTCAGCGCCAAGAGCCTGTTGCCACCTTCCAGAGGGCTGCCGGCTCTCCAGCCCACTTCGGTGAGCAAAACTGCTAGCAGCAGATTTTCCACTCTCTTTTGTAGTTTTAGCAACCCCAAATTAGCCCTCGTACTGCAGATTGTTTTCCTGTATCCTGGAGGAGGACCAGGGCAAGGCTCATGCACTGAATGCCAATTAGCAGCTTCCTGAATGTGAAAGGCAAAGGAAAGCTCAGTCACTGGTGAGCTGTTCTTTCAGGCTGTGGGAATCAACGTCTACAAAGTGTTTGCAATTTTCCCTATTTGTTAGTCAAAACAAGAAACAAAAAAAACAACTCTGTGCTGCCTATCAGGTCTTCAATAGAGTTAAATCTTCTGCTCATGTGGTTCCCAAGAACTGTTCTTGTCCTAGTCAGCTGCAAGGGCATTCATCTGCCTGTAACTCAGAGCAAAACATCACTCTTTGAGACAGTTTTTCAGCAGGCTCCAAAAACAAAGACATTTGGAGGATCCCAGGAACGTGTACGCTAATTGTGAAGGCAGAGGTTCCTTTTAATGCTGGATGTAGAAACATTACCTGTACCCTTCTTCTTCCCTGGCTGTGCAACTGATCCTTCACCAGCAAGCAGCCCTGTCAGCAGTCAAGTGGCCAAGGCAAATGCTATACTTGTGGCAGAACTAACCCCTAGCATGAGCAACCAGACCCTCTGAGGAGGGAGAGGCTGTGGCACAGGAATGTGTCCCTGGGGCCCTGAGTGCTTTGGTGAGAGCTGGGAAGCAGAGGAGGAGTATTGCAATATTAAAGCACCAAGTGGTCGTTCACTTTGAGGCTAGAGGATGTTATTATGCAGTAGGACTGCATAATGCAGTATGACCAGCCAAGTAAGCTTACCCAGAAACCTCCTCATCAAAATGACAATTAGAAGTTGACCCAGTTGCAGCATATTTAAAATGGATGCAGTTCTCGTCCTAAGATTTACTCTGTTCCCTCACTTATCTACTCCTTCTTATTTCATTCCCCTTTTCCTCCTTCTGGTTTCCACCTGTTTTTATCTTTATCATATTTTTTTTTGCCATTTCTTTTTTTTTATTCTCACATTTTTTGTGCTCCTTCAATTCCATTTGCCCTTGTCAAAATTCAGTACCCACCTTTAGAGGGAAGACAGGCGGCCACCCTTTTCCTGGGCTGAATAGCAGAGTAAATATGTTGCCTGTAAACGTGTTGGTCATGGCAATGCACTGATTATTTGACACCACATAAAGGGTGGGGATAGCCTAGGGTAGCAGACCTGCTTTTCTGGCCAAAGGATGTGTTGGTAAATTCTCAGGCTAGCCAGATCTTTGCCAGAAAAACAGGAAAAAAGTGCTGAGTCTTATCTAAATCAAAGCCAGTGTTTGACCCCACCTAATCACTTAAGCACCTTACAGTCCCCCCAAAGTGATTACAAAGCACAAATCTCCCATCATCAATTATTCTGTTTTCTTCATCAGAGAACAAGCAAGAAAAAAACCACAAACACATACTTGCCATATTCCCAGTGAGTCCTGATCCTTTTTTCAGCCCAGGCTTTGGCAGCTCGGATGTGTTGCTTTCAAGCAGCAAATTTTTCTATCAAAAGGAAATTCTTTCTTGGAGAAAGAAAAGACATTCTTTCTTGGAAAAGCGAGTTGTTCTTCTTGATCCTGCTGAGCAATCCTGCTCTGCAAACAGCAGCAATGAACTCTGCAGGTTTGGCCATGCTGTCAAGAAGCTTCCTCTCATCAGCTCAGGTCAGCAAAAGGGTTTGCTGAGGAAAACACCTTCCCTGATATACCAGTTGGACATTCTTCAGAAGGTCTCAACTCTTCCAAGCTTTTGACAACACACACTAACTCTCTTGAAATCCCATGCTCACTTAGCCCTAAATGTTTTTCAAGGCAATTATCCTGAAGAGTTGTGGTGGTGGTGTCTTTTTTTTTTTTTTTTAAGACCACTTTTGGAGTATTTTAAAAATCAACGCTTTGCTTTTATGGGCATCTTCAAGTGGAGAACAAAAAAGCCTTAGTTAAAAGAATAATTATTTCACTTTCAGATATTCATTTCATTGACAGCTTTCTTCGTTATGTGCCTAGGACTACATGCAAGAAATAGCGCTTTTGCCTGGATTAACCTGGTCACCCAGAAAGCTGCATATTCTCTATATTTGCAGCCAGCCACCCCAAATCCTTGGCACTTATCTTGTGTCTTTCCTCATTAAGAAAGTAAACCACCACAGAAAGTTCTAAATAGGTGAACTGAGAAGAGTGGTCGAAGAAGCAATCAAGAGGGATTTGGACAGACTAGAGCACCTGGGGACATCTGAGCTGAAGTAGTTCTTAAGAGTGAAAAACTTCAGCATTGCACCTACTGACAAAAACCAGTCTTTTTTCTTTTCCAGCATCTGCCTGTCTTTCTGAAAAGCATCTGTTTGTCTTTTTTGAGCTTAAGCAGTCAGAGATGTTAAAGGAGCCTGTGTTCTGAGGATACTACCTGTCAATGAAGTGATAGCAGAAAGAAACCTATGACACACGGGATGCACACACGGTATTGCTCTGATCTTTCAACTCACATCCCTACGCACAAAGAAGATGGGCAGACCTATATGCAGCTGCACAGTGAAACATGACAGCGTTCCTTCTACCTTAAGGGAGACCACACATCTTTTTCATCCATCTGTCTCATGCAACAAGTCTCCCTCCCAAAGAGAAGCTAATAGCTCCTCACTGGAAGGGCAGCCTAAGGACCAAATCAGTTCTTTCACTAGGCTGGAGCACACTGGCAAGCCCATGCATGACTTTTTCCAAACCTGCATTGTAGTTCACCCACTGGCTCTAGCCAAAAGCACACCAGCTCTGTGCAGCTTGTCAGGTCTTCGATAGAGTTAAATCTTCTGTTCCTGTGATTCTCAGGAACTGTTCTTGTCCTAGTCAGCTGCAAGGGCATTCATCTGGTGATAACTCATTGCTCTTTCAGATGCAGCAGGCTTCAAAAACAAAGACATTTTGGGGTTTATTTATAAAAGCAGCAATTTTGATGAAGTTATCCATGCCTGACACATGGCAAGCAATATTTAGGCAACTTCTTTCTATTTGGATGGGCTGTGGGGATAGAGAAACCTGTAGGTGAGAGGTACTTGCCGATTTTCAGTGCAAAACAACCTAAACCAAACAAAAGTATACCCAAGTCAGTATATGTGCCTCAGTATCAATGCAATTTAGAGGAACAAGACTAAAACAGATCTAAGGATCTAAAACCTTAAAAAAGATTAGAGCTCTGGAGGCAGTGATACAAGACTCCTAACTATGGTTTGAAATGTGTGCACAAAGGTTTTCAGGTTTACTGATCTCCTCAGCTCCTAAGTTGTTAATGTAAGCCATTGTATGAACTGACCTTTCTAAATTAACTCAGACCTCTATAACCTCTAGTAATTCCATTATTTTCAGTCACAGTTTTTCTTCTCTTTCATGTGTAAAAGCAATGGAAACAGACTCATGGAAACCTGGACTGAGCCTTTTTGACACAGGTAAATATTTTAAGTATCTGGTAACTAGTAAGGAAATAAGTGGTTTCCATCACACATGGGAAAAGCTAAATCTATTTATTCATCAGGCCTGTGACACTGGTGATAACAATCTCATTTTTTGAAGCAATTACAGCATGTAAAGTTATAAAGAAGGTATGTCGTTTACATCTTCGTAAATTATTCTGTGCTTGCATCAGTCTTGAGTTCCTGCCTAAAGCAGGAGCAGAACAGATGAGTTCTGGAAAGAGTTGGCAGCTACACTACAGGAAAAGAGTTCTAGCTACTGAAATCCATTTGTAAATGACAAAGTATTTTGGGAATGTCACAGCTGGGATCACAGTCTAGAGCTGCAATCAGATTATTCTGATGTCAATACACTTAGGGAAGACATTCAGATAAGAAAAGAAGGATTTAAGCCAAATGTAAAGAATAATGAGCATCACTGAAATTTTCTGACATTTTAGCCTTAAAAACTGGCAAGCTGGAGATGATAAGATTTTATAAATACTGCTGAGGGGAAAAAAGCCCTACATTTGTAGCAAGCTCTAGTAGCCACAACAAGACCAAGACTTGTGCAACCCTTGATCAAGAGCAGTTATGAACTGCAGATTCTACATGTTCAACATTTAAGGGCCCCCTTTGCTCAGAAACACTAAAAGCAGACTACACAAGATAACAGGCCAATTCATGACATGGAACTCTCCCTCTTACAAGGGCCTTGACCATCCAATATAAGACATCTTTTCCATCACAGTTTTCTTGCTATAGAGGGCCATGCTGGTGCCCTTATAAAGACCATTCCCTGGAATGCTCTGCTTACTTCAGAGCTGAGGTACAACTAATCCTTGCACTGGCTGTGATGAACAGCATAACCCATATGCATTACCTTGCAAATCCAGGGTCAGCAGCGATAGCTGTTGAGGCAAAATTTGCACCATCCCAAACACAAACAGATCACCCTTCTCCAACAGCCTGAGCCAAAGAGAGGAAGCGTTTCTATTCTCTGTAGCTTAAGCCATTAGTGTGCTTATTCGGGAAAAGCTCTAGGAGTGCCAGGGGTGCAGAAGGATATTTTGAGGCAGAAAATGACAGATTGCATTAAATACAATGAAAGGTTGGGCGTGGGGGAAGGGATGTTGTATTCGTAGTTTCTCAGCAACTGAAGTGCCAGCGTAGACTAGTGTGATAAAGCCTGATGAATTCAGATTGTCACTTCAGAGGAATTGTTCCTGGCGTGGATGTAGTCGCTGCTGTCTTACTCAAGTGAATGGGAAGTTTAATCAGTGTGGACAGCTGTGACAATCAGTGAAGGGAACTTTAATTAGCATGGCGTAGACTGCCCAAGCAGCAAGTTGAAATTCCCATGGCAATACCAACGTTAAATTGGACTGGCAGAGCAGGGAGGCCCATAGAGACTGCCCACCTTCCCAATTAGTTGGGGAAGAGCATTTGGTGGGTGACCTTATTGTTCCACTAAGCACAAATCAGCCAGCTGACCCACAACCTTCAAGAACTGGTGACTGTACTGGCAAATAAAAAAAAAAAATGCTGCACTGCCTACACTTGAATTTTCTATACCAGCAAAACTAATGTCAGCTGTATGCCTGGAAAAGGGATATGGGGTTCATTGGATACAGATAAGTGCATGAGGCAGATAACTATGATTTAGCTTCTGTATACAATTTAGCTGCTAAAGTGGATGGCATATGTTAATATCTAATTTCACCACAGTGTTAAATCCACCTACTTTCTGTTCTGCAAATAAGGCAAGGTTGGGGGGGAACTGCACATATGGGATACCAAGCTGGCACATGTGAGGTATGCAGTGTGCAGGCTGCAGGATGAAGTGTGGCTTTGGTCTGTTACTGAGGAACTATGACATGCCTGTGTAATTAAAGACTGTTTTTTTAAAGAAAAAAAACATTAATCATTTTCATCCATGTGGTTGACAAAGAGAGGATGAGTATGGATCAAAGACATGTTGCCCTTAACTTCCACATCAGATAAAACCACCATAAGCCTGTACAAGGCACCACAGAGCACCACGTACACAGCACCAAAAAGCCACACCAGCCCTCAAACAGTCCTAACCTGGCCAGACATATCCAGGGAAATTCTCAAACAAAACACACAAGGCAATTGCCAGCTCTTGCCATAAACAAAGTAGGGTTACTCTTTGTGCCTTTTATCTACTTCATTCATAGGTGACCACAAGGGCTCCTGTACAAGGTCGAGCCCAGTGCCCCAGCCGGCTTTGTGTCCTAGTTTTAGTGACAGGGCAAAAGCAGATGCCTGGGGACAAGCAAAGGAGAAGGAAATCACACAGGGCTGCTGTTAGCTGGTCTATATAGTCTCTGCAGTAGAAACTTTCTTCACTGGCAGCTGAATTTAAAACTAAGAAACCAAAGCAACCTGTCCCATACGAATGCTGCATTGTGCCATAGCCTCCCAGCAGGGGAGCAGGCACCAGGCCAGCTTTACACTAGGTCCTGCATACTCAGACTTACTACAAACGTGGCCCCTGACACAGAACTAGGCACAGCTTTCAGCATGCAGGTAGAAGGACTCCTTGAAGATATATTTGACAGTTATGAGAGATGGATTATTAGACTTAACTGGAATAGAAATAGGAGTGGTGACAGAGGGAGGTGGACTTGTATTTCCCCCCATTTTCTTGGCAGTTTTCTGCATTAATATGGCTTGGTCATTAATACATTCAGCAACCACCTCCCCTCATATTTAGTTGGTGACCTTCCCTGATGTCCCTTGACATACACTGCTCTCATCCTCAGCTTGCTTATGGCTGGCTGCTGTGTGTAGACAAACTCTGTGGCACCTAGTAATTTCTCATCTTTTTTCTATATTAAGCTCACATTTTCTGAAGTTACCTTTTTACTGTCTCTCCAAAGTCTGTAGTCTCTCCTTGACTTATTTGGTGATGAAACTTCAAGGAAGTCTTCCTCCTCCTTTTCTTATAAAAATGAATGTGCTGTTTACAAAATAATAAGCTGTTCTGGTGTTCTTTAGACCAACTGCTTTCTTGGGGAGCGTTCAGTTTGTGGCTTGCCTAATCACTGATGTCTCCTCTGAGGATTATCCCAGCTAAATCCTCTTAATCTTTTCATGCTGTAGTGAAAAGGAACAGCTCTTTGCCCTTGTTTGGAAGGGAGATACTGCACAGTAGGAGACACTTGCCAGACGTTCGAGTCATGAGTGAAGTTCAGTATTTTCAGACCTTCTGATGCCAGCCTAATGGTGCCCTGTGAATCAGTGCATCTCACAAGGACATAAACTCATGTTCCCAAGGCTGCTACCACCCAAATACCTCACCGGAGTCCTGAGCTAAAATCTACTAGTGGCCCTTAAGACCTTCCCATGACTTAACCATATCTCTCTGACACCATTTACCCTCTCTCTTTTGTGCTTTGCAAAATAACTCAGTCCTCCGGGGGCACCCAAGGAGCTGTGGCTTGCATTATTTTCCCAGCTATAACACGGCAGGGTGAGTCACTCACTATCTGTGCCTTCCTCTCCAGACAGAGAAGCAACATGCTAAACTTGTCGCTCATCTGCTTCAGACATTGTGCAGCTCACCGTAAGGCATGGTGAGCCAGCAGGGTGGCAGTGCCGGTTCTTGGGGGCAAACTCCTGGGAAGTCACCATCCCACACCGTGGCCACCAGCCTCTGCTCCTGAGGAGCCCTCTATTTGTGCATGTTGCTCTCAAGCCCTGGTAATTAGGGGACTGACTCCCAAAGGGGATTATTCAAAGTTGGTGTTTGGAGAGAATTGTCTCTGCTCTTGCTCTACCCTAGAAGTGATGTAGGTGGGAAAAGGTAAGCTCCAAGGTAGCTTACCCCCCATTCCCTCCCACATCACTCCTCCGGCCAGGGGGTCTCTGCAGTCACTCTGTTGCTTGCTTCCTTAGAGAACAGAGGCAGTCACTAAGCACACACTGATGGAGCCTTTCATTTCTCTTTCTAGGTTTCAGTTCAAAGGAAGAATTGAATCCGAAGCCGCTGGAGTCCATCTCCCAGGGTAACCAGAGTACGTACTTCAGAATTAATTTCATAATTGAGCCATACCATATTATTAATTACATATTGCTAGAACGCATTTAAATTAGATAGCAAAAGGTAAGTTTTTGAGACAGCCTGTGAAAATCCAGAAACACATTTTTCTCTTGCAGAGAAAGAGCGAGCACTCTCTGCCGACCCCTCTTACACATGTAATTTATTTTTGCTTCTACAAGGAAGGAAATAACAGCCAAAATTTAGCTCACCTGGGCAGGGAGATAGTGGCTGCTCACTGCTGCTTCTTCCCAGGCTGCCTCTTCCCAGCTCCATGCTCCTGGGGTGCAGAGCTTCTTCTCTCAGGGACTTTGATGGTGCAGGACAACAATCCAGCGCATTGCAGCCAGGGCTAGACAAGTGAGTCCTGCTGACCATAGCAGACTCCCATGGGTATGCTGTGTGTGGGTACCCTTCCCACAGCAGTGGGTGGGAGGGAAGGAAATCACCTAAGAAAGGGACCTGGTACCTGCCACAGCAAGGAGAGAGTGGATGCAGAGGGGCCACCAAGGATCCCTTAAGTCCAGTGAGGAAAAAGTAGGCTCCCCTACTCTAAAAAGGAAATCTTCTATGCCCTTTCTAATTAAAGACAGATTTGCCCATTATCTTATCTTTGGATGGGGACCAGAGCTGAAGAAGAAACAGAAAGCAAACTCTGAGTGGAGAGATGGGGTGGTCTGCCACCTCCTCATAAGAAGCCACCTCGGAGAGGGGGCTTCACCCTCCCAGCGTTGCCTGGGTCTTCTCTTGCCCACCCGCTGGCTGCTGAACGCTGACTGGACTCTTTATATGAACTGCTGAACCAAATGCCTATATATTCCCAGGCACTCCTCCTAATACTTAAAACTATTCTTTTCCCTACCAAAGATGTCAAATATACCTGAAATTGATACAGAAATAAGGGAAAGAAGAAAAGGGGAAGGCTCTGTCCTACAGACCCCATCACACTGCAGGAAAGCAGAGCTCAGTGCAGCGGAGACGCAGGCAAGGACATCTGTGTTTCTAGCAGTTGAACTGAGATAAGACACACCAGAAGCAAAATTCTCATCCTGCTGATACCTCTAGGATCATAAAATCTCTAATTCAGATCTTGCCTCCCTGCAAATCAGAAAGTGCTCACCTCCCTATGAAGTACCTTTAGCCTGTGCTCTTGCAGTGTCCCAGCACCAAAATACTCCCGCTGTCCGAATCCTCCCAGAAATTAAGTCTGTATATAAGTGTATGTAAATCTTTGCACACCCAGACCCTGCTGGCCAACAAACTGCCTACTTTCCACATATAGGTCTCATGGTGTAGCTCCCTTTGAAGGACAAGAAATTCAGGAAAACTTGGCCGTTAATTGAGACATTTGTTGTGGGTTCCCGACCCTGCCTCACGATTGCTGTGAATGGACACAGTTCTCAGTCACGGTCCTGTAATTCAGCATTATTAGAATTAGAAAAAAGAGACAGCTACGGGAGAAAAAAATTGAAGGTAATGAGATGGGAGGAAGTTGCATAAGCCAGTAAGAACAATTGGTGCTTTGTAGCCTTCGGGCTACCTAATGATTAAAACACACTAGTTTGGACAGTCTGATTGGTAGGAGGCATCATCACGGGGAAATCAAGAGATAGGGATGACCCAGATGCCGGAAGGGGAAAATGTTAATTAGCACTCTTGTTAAGCCAAATTTTGATCCCACTCCTGGTCGCACACCAATGATGAACGTTTCACCACTAACTTTCAGAGACATGAGAGCAGGCTGTCAGTGATGAAGACAGCATTTGCAGAAGCACAAAGATGAGGTTCATCTGTGTCATTAAAGGGAAAAGCTTGTTTGGGTGCAGGCATACCTTTCCTAGAACACTGTTTCAGCTCAGAGAGGCAACACACAACAGCACACTGCTGCTGCTGCTGCACACACAGGTCCACAACAATATGTAAAAAAACCAGCTCCCACTCAGTCTGAGCACAACAGGCAAAATCCTCTTCCCTGATGTGAGCTCCAGCCCGGAATGAAAGTAAGGAACTATTTTCATTCAAAAGTGTAGAGTTGCCAGGATCATTGTCAGTAATCTTGGATTGTAATCTGCTTGAAAAGACCCCACGGCTTCCTCCCCCTGAGGCACATCCCAGGCATCACACATTTTGGGAACTTCCCTCCTTTCTGAGCAGCATTAACAGCATATGTGAAGAACTGTTCCTGTTATGTCTATTTTATCAATTAAGTCCACAGAAGTATAACCAAGGAAATCCCTGTAGTTTGTGCTCTGCAGGTGGCCAGACCACAAAATCTAAGGATCATGGCTGGCTCTACAAACTCCCACCACCTCTGGACTGCAAATAAAGCATGCTGAGTCCCAGCTGTGGCACAGGATACAAGTCAGCTTGCTCTTGCATGGCTGACCTCTCTAGCTGCCAAATGCAGTGCTCCCAGACTGATCCCTGGGAAAAGATTCTTGCCCTTTTGTCACACAAGCTCAGAGGCTGTTTGGTACAAAATTATGCCAAGAATTGTGTTTATCAATGAGTAGGACGGACTTGAGCCCCCAGCTGTGATTTGTCCTCGTCAAAGGCTTTTCACAGAGCTTGCACAGCAGGACAAATCACTGGATGCAGACATTTTAGGCCTTTGCTGCTCACAAGAAGCACAGCTATCAGAAAGGACTAAAAATATCTTCCGTGTTTCTTTATCTCTCCTCAGATTGCAAGGTTGATTTGTCCTTCTTAATGGATGGAAGCTGGAGCATTGGCAAACGCCGCTTTCAGCTCCAGAAGCGGTTCCTTAGTAACGTGGCTCAAGCCCTTGGCATTGGCAGTGCTGGTCCTCTGATGGGCATCGTTCAGTATGGGTAAGAGTTTCTGGGGCAGCTACTCCCATTGCCACAGGGCATGACCGCACAAAGGCGATGTGTGCTAAAGGTCTCACTCCAGCTCATATTCAGGAACCAGGTAGCACAGATCAGTCCTACAGCTTTTGTGTTGTATGTGAAGCAAAACACTGACACTTGCTCTCATTTCTTCTTTTAGTGATGACCCTTCCACAGAATTTAACTTAAAAACTTATGCCAGCTCCAAGGAGATAAGAAACGCCATTGAGAAAATTCAACAGAAAGGGGGACTTTCCAATGTTGGTAGGTGATGGGGCTACTTACACATCCTCAGGTCAGGAAGGACTTAAGAGCCTGGGCTATAGCGAACCCACATGTCCTCTTGGGGACAGAGGTTGTGACCAAACAGTGCTCAGTGCTAGGACAGCACTGGTGAGAGGGCACTGTTCCCACCATGACCTGCATGTGTTGGTACAGGGCACTGCAAATCCATCACAAGTGGAGAGGAGAGACCTATCTCCTTGTGGGTAGTTCCCATTGTACTCTGGGAATCCTTGCTAACTCAGCTCATCACCCTGAGCTTTTCTGGAAGGGGGTTCAGCGCAGGAGGGCTCAGGAAGCACTGACACTGACAAAAATGACCTCCTCCCCACTCACGCAGCCACAGAAACTGCTTTCCCCAGCTCTCTGCAGCCTCCAATGCTTGAGTCAGCCCCCTACCTACCATTTCATGGGATATTATCAGGCAGAGTGCTTCCACATCTGTAACTCCTCAACTCCTCTCTTATTCCAGGGAAGGCACTTTCATTTGTTAACAAAAACTTCTTCTTGGATGCTAATGGAAACCGAGGTGGAGCACCCAACGTGGTTGTAGTGGTGGTGGACGGGTGGCCGACCGACCGCGTGGAAGAGGCCTCCAGGCTGGCCAGAGAATCAGGGATCAACATTTTCTTTGTCACAGTTGAAGCAGCTGCTCAAAATGAAAAGCAGAATGTTATTGAACTGAACTTTGTGGACAAGGTATTTAGTAGGCTGGGTCTTGCCAGGAGCTTGGCTCTGACTATGTTTTCCAACCTATTTAATTCAGGGCATTTCCCTTTCCTTCTTACCTTGACAGTTATTTCTTGTCCTGCTTGTATGCACTGTCCTGAGGTCTCCTGTACAAAAAGCCAGGCAGTAATGCTGAAGTCAGAATGAAGTTCAGTAAAGTTCTGGTTTGAGGTGTATCATGGGGCAAATGGCTTTTGTCCGACTAAACATTGGCACACAGCTGCAGTCATACTGAGGTGAGAGGTTTTCCAAGTATACAGCAGTATGACAAAGCAAAATTGCAGCCTGAGCTTTTAATGAGCCTACTGCTGGGCATTTCCCACCCAGCAAAGGGTGAGAAGCCCTGTCAGCCTAATGTCAACGTTGCATTTACAAACAGGTCCCATACAAGCGAATGTGGGGACAGTTGCAACATAAGCGCATCCTAGTTTTTCAGCTACACTGGGTACCTCAAACATTTTGTTTCCACTGTTGATGCACATTATTTTTCAGTTATTTGTTTCTGCTGCTATGGTAACTTCATGGTAGCTCTTAGAAAAAGAGTAAATCCCTGCCATGTGCAGCTAAAAATGAGAATGCAAGCCTTGATCGATTTGTATTTGGCACCAACAGTAGCTGCCTGCTCAACAGCGCTTCAGGGCAAGCTGGCACCCAGTTACAGCAGGAGATATCTACCAAGTGCCAGAACGGGCTGGGCTCAGGAAACACTGTTGAGTTATCCGGTATTTTCAAAAAACAGATTCCAATCTGAGCTGAGTTGCTCTGCCATGGATCATTCCCATGAGTTTCAGAGCTGCTCCAGAGAGCTGTGTTGTCTGGTCAGCATTTAAGTGGATTGTAGTCTCATTTGCATTTAGTATTTTTAAGAGAGTAAAGGTACAGTGAGTGTCTGCAAGCCTGCCAGGAACACAGCAGAAGTGTGAGTAGAGTGGACTCAGAATAGGAAGGTAAAGAAGGACTTGATACTGCTGCATCGTAACACTAAAATAGAAGCAAGACAGGAAGAAGAGCAAATGAGGGCAGCAAACTGTGAGGAGCCCAGACTGGAGGGAACTGTAACTTCCTTATGCAAGTGCCTTGGCCTTTTAAAAGAGTCAGATACACACACCATCACTACGTTGATAGATAAAGCCTGGCTTAACAAAATACTTTTATCCAGAGACCTGAGGCATTAACATTTATAAGGCATTAAAGCCAAGGACAATTTGATCCTGCCTATTCACACACTTCCTTCCCTGTCCCCACTTGACTTCTCCCACTTCCTCTTCTGTGACACCCCTGTTTCCTACCCACACTCACCTGACTCCCACTATAGACCCTTCCCACAGATCTGGCCTCTATGAGTATTTACTTATAAAAGTTAATGATTTTTTTGTTTATTTTTTAATAGTTGGCAGAGTCAACACACTGAGCTTTTTGCATTTTTCATCAAAATTGCCTGGGTTTTTCTGCTTAGAATGGTATGAGCCCAGGATAATCCAAATTAAGCCCCAGGTTTCACTTCAGGGTAGTAGGGTTTCTCAGCAGCGAAAACTTTCCTTGTTGCCCTGAAGGATGGGAGCTGAAGTTGCTTCCCAGCAAACACACAGGCTCCTAGAATGCTATTGGAGCCACGCTAACAGAAGCTCTGTAACTCATGTAAAAAAGCTTGACAGGTGGCAAACTTCCTTATTACGTTTCTTTCACTACTGTAATATCAGCTCCATCCCACAGCTTTTAAAAAAAGGCAGGAAAAACTTTCACATTACAGAAGTATCTGTGATGTTACACTGACATCATTTCCCAGGGAAGCAGATGGTGACTGGAGGAGAGGCCATTTCAGACTCCAGCATTGCTCTTTCCAGGAGCCTATATTTACAGTTTAGCTACATATCCCAGCAGAAGCAGGCAGAGTGGATTTCCACTGCGTTCATCCTTGTGTTGCCTTGCAGGCAGTGTGCAGGACAAATGGTTTCTACTCCATCAACGTGCCCAGCTGGTTCAGCCTACACAAGGTGGTCCAGCCCCTGGTGAAGCGGGTCTGCGACACCGACCGGCTGGTTTGCAGCAAGACGTGCCTCAATTCAGCCGACATTGGTTTCGTCATCGATGGCTCCAGCAGCGTCGGCACCAGCAACTTCCGCACGGTCCTCCAGTTTGTAGCCAACATCAGCAAGGAGTTTGAGATTTCAGACACGGACACCCGTGTTGGGGCCGTTCAGTACACCTATGAGCAAAGGTTGGAGTTCAGCTTTGACAAGTACAGCACGAAGGAGGATGTGCTGAGTGCCATTAAAAGGATCAGTTACTGGAGTGGTGGGACCAGCACAGGAGCAGCCATCAGCTACGCCTCAGAGCAGCTGTTCAGCAAATCCAAACCCAACAAAAGAAAGATCATGATTCTCATTACAGATGGCAGGTCTTACGATGACGTCAGCGTGCCGGCCATGGAAGCTCACCGAAACGGTAAGCTCCTCTATCACTACCTGCTCTCCCCACGTGTCCCAGCATTTTTCCAGATAAATGCAGTTCGCTATGATGTGACAGCACCAGAAGAAACTTTATGAAGGAAGAGTAGTACTTAACCCTGGGGCCTCTTTGAGCTCTAACAAGATCAGTAACTGTTTAACACCTGAATAAGGAACTTCAGGGGAAAAAAAATAATCCCATTAATCATTGCAAATGCAGCTATGTCTAGGAGATCTCAAGGGACTTCTACTGTCTTAGTAACACATGACTCCTTTGGCTTTCCAGTCAGGATAGTCATATCTTCCAACACATTTGCATTGGAATAAGAGGTTGTTGTTCAGAAGCCTGTTGCTTAGACCCAGAACAAAAGCTTTACTATTGTTTAAGCCTTTTTTATTGTTGGCAAAAGGTGCTTCTAAAGCACAAATTAGACCTTTCTTCCAATTTGAAAATACCACTTTCATACAGAGAGAGCACTCTAATTCACTGTCCACTTTTTTGTGGTCTGGAAACTACATTTGCAGAATTGGTCTTAAATTAAATTTAATGCAAAGAAAACTTTTATGCTTCTTCTATTTCTTTCCAGGAGTCATTGCTTACTCCATCGGAGTTGCTTGGGCAGCCCCAGATGAACTGGAAGCCATTGCAACAGACCCTGCTAAGGAGCATTCCTTCTTTGTGGATGAATTTGACAACCTCTACCGCTATGTTAATCAGCTCATCCAAAACATTTGCACAGAATTTAATTCCCAGCCACGGAACTGATGGACTCAAGCAAGGCAGGACCCTTGGCACCATGCTGAAGGCACATCAAGTGCCAGGGAATAATGCCAGCCCTCAGTACAAAAAACACTGAAGGTGTTTTCCTCTGGCACTTTCCAGTCAGCAAGGTTGATTGCAGCTCTGCCCCTATGCATGCTCTGTGTAGACTGTTGATATTTTTTTTTCCCTTGCAGCCTTCAGAAACTCTGATTTGGATGGATAGCTAAAGAGGCAGTAAACATGGAGGAAATAAATACAGCAGTTTGAAAAGCTGCTTCCAGAACAGAGCCCCAGCTTGCCCACTTCTCACCTTTGGACACACACAAGCTCCTTACAATGCACCACCTGCTCCCTGAAGCAGCCAGGTCCCTTCAAGGTGGCCATGCTGCTGAGCAGCTGTGGCAGAAGCACCTCTGTTGGCACTGCCCACCAGATGACACCCAGATAAGGGCTGAAAGATCAGATGCTTCTTTTGGATGGGGACCACAGCTCAAATTTGAGTGCCTTCTTAAAAGCAGGCCTTACTCCATACTGCTGTCTTGCCAGCCTGTCAAGCTTCAGCCACTGTTAACTCAAGCACTGAGATTTATCGAAACCCTGTGAGACTGGAAAACAAGTGAGGGGAAAAGGTCAAGCTCTGGGACCATACAACCCTTTGTCAACTCCAATAAAGCCCCAAATCCACAAGGCAGGCAACCTGCAAGAACTGCAAGTGTCCTTCAATACTGCATTAATATTTGATTTTGAGAAGTATCTTGCCTCCTTACCTCTCTTCCTCTGCTCTTGGGTGGCTCAAGACCTGCAGGATCACAGAAAAGTTGCCAGGACAGAGACTCGGAGAAAAATTGTGGGTTTAAGTTGCTCACACTCAGAAAAGCATTTGAGACCTACCACTTTGTTGTTAAACCACTGCTCAGAACAGCTTACAGCAGTTTCTAGTGCTAGGAGAGCTATTCAAGAGCCATTAACAGGATCTAAAATGGAATTGCCTTAAACTCTGTGTTACATACTGGGAAACACAGCATTTCAAGCATTTACAGACACCCTCTCTCAAATTCGGGATAGACTTAAGTTTTAATGGATTGACTTCAAAATGTAGATACTATGGCCCTGGATCAGTCAAAACACACAGTGGTTTCTTAAGTGGAGAACTACTCATATCACTAGTCAGTGAGGGGGGACTGACACACTAGGAGGACCAAAAGAATAGCGCTTTAATTAAGAAGCAGCAGTTGGTGGTTAGGTTCCACCCAGCATAATTTAAGAAAATATGTTCATTAAGCAAGATTATCAAAGAGCCAATAAAAATGTATGTGTCCACACACCTTATGGCAATCAAAGCCATGCCGCATCAGGCTTGTGGAACTAACAGGAAATGGGAAGAAATTAAATTTCCCATATTACTTGCAAATCAAGCTTTTAACAGCATTTATAGTTTTAATAACCATGACCCAAGATATTTATTAGCCACATAAAAATTTATTCGAAATTAATTGCCGCAAGGGAAACTCCTTTCTGTCAGCAAAAGTAGCACAATCTTTTAAATAGTTATGTTTGGAAATGTGATTGAAAAAAGTGCCAATTAAATAAGCATAATGCAAACCAGCAGATTTTGCATGATCCCCCTGGTGTGGTAACATAAGCCAGGCTGGGGACCTCTCAAGAGGTTATCAGAAACAGTCCTGGAGGAAACACTGGTTTTACACAGGGAAGGTTCAGATCTTCCTCTTAGAAGAATATCATCAATTCAACAATGCTACCCAGACAGAAGGTGCAGGCCACTGCCAGACTCCAAAAAAAATTAAAAAAAACCCATAAAATATATTTGCGTGCAGAACTGTTAACACTAATCTGTGCTGCTGCACTTCCACAGCAATAATTTCTTGGCTTGAAAAAATGATTATGAATAGAGTTAGGTATGAGCAGAGTAACACCTAATACTCCCCATTTCCCACCTCCTCACTGTTTGGTTGAACACATCTTTTCTGTCAACAACGGACATTACGTGGGCTGGACAAAACTCAAACGCATGAACTGAATTTAATGGGGACTTCAGTTCACGCGCCAGATTCATTGTCTGAAAACTGTTTACTTGGGGCTTGGTTTGGGGCTAGCTGAGAAAAAGACCTAAGTCTTAACTTATACCTACTCTTAATATTGTGGTTTAATTTTTAATGCAACAACTTACCAACGTGTACTCTTCTCCATACTGACTGTACTGTTGTGGCACTTAAGACTGGTACCCTGCAGAGACTCCCCAGTGTTTCACTTGTGCTCTGCAGGAAGCACAGCAATGACAGCTGAGATATTAGGAACAGCTAGAGCCACACATGTTATCTAGGATATGCATAAGGGATATATGCATATAGGATATAGCTTCATCCTAAAACTTAAACTTTAAGCAATGACAGTAAGCTTTCAAGAGCTCTTTCACGGGGAAGTTGCAGAGCTATCTTATGTCAGGAATTTATAATGGGCACTTCAGGGTTTGTTGTTGTTTAAATGGTTTATCTTAAGTTTACAGAACAACTATGGTGCTCGTTTGCCAATGTATATTTTTATTTACTTCTTCGGATTACCTTGAAATTGTTGGATCTCAAAGTGTGAAAGTGGTTTAATCCAACTCTCATCCAAACTTAGATTCATAAACATTGTAAACTTAAGCAGAAGCCTCAAAACTTATAAGAATACACTCTTCCATTTACAAAAGCAACACACTCCTCTCAACCTTTACCTTTCATAGCAATCAAATTACTTGCCACCTACAAAAGTTTCTAAATACTGTTATTAAAAAACAAGATAACTTACATATGTATCTTGATAAATGTTCAAGGAGGTATATTTGTTTCAGGAAAGCAGCAGAACTCCTTCTGTAACATATACAAGCTATTTTGAGCTTATCAATTGCTATATCTTTTGCAATAAAATTGTCTTAAAGGCATATGCAGTGCATGTCATCTCATATGGGTTTAAAAAAAAACCCACCAAATATGGCCCATGCCATTCTAGTTTCTGAAGCACAGCTGAGGTGATTACTACATTATGGAAGATTGGCAAAGCCCCAGGTGCTTCAATATCCTTTTACATGCTCAGATGTAAAAAATCCTTAGAGTAATCTCAAAGTTAAGGACTCAGAGTCTAAGGACTGAAAGGCATCAAAGACATAAATATTTACCAAAGTCTGCAAAATCATGTCTTATTTAGAGCTAGGCTTCTTTTGGAAGTGGGTGAGGAAGGGAAAAATCACAGAGTTTCCATACACTTTCTAGAGGCAGGACTGAATCAAGAGAGAATCTGGATGTCCAGTTGCTTGATAGTGGGCCACTTAGATGCCTGACCAGTGCAGTGGAACCTGCTGTCTGACAGAGGCATCCCAGAGAAGGGCAGAGGACAGGTCCCACCCAGGACTGGGAGCTGTCTGAACTAGTCACTGGATACCCATTCCAGAAGGTGTTGTCTGATCACCCTCTCCTAAGAAATAAGTATTTTTGCACTCAAAGTTGAGCTGATGGCTTATCAGTGCTCAGCAATCACAGTGCAGAACACCTACCTGGAAATAAATACTGATGTCTATGCTCTGGAAGCCTTGGCAGAGCTCAATCTCAGCACCTCTTGCCTCTGACTCCAGTATTAGCCACTCACATTCTCAGTGAGCCACCAAATTCAATTAAAAGTTCAGCCATCGCTTCACAAAGAGGTAACTCAAAGTCCCGTTTCCCTGAGTGGGACACTCAGCACTTCTGCTGTCACTGTGCCACCCTGCACAGAAAGTATTGCCCACTGTGTGCACCTTCCTGTTCCTCAGCTGTTGTTGCTTTTCTGGTTCGGCAAGAGGAGTTTTTCTCCTGGCTGCTGCTGACAGGTGGGTAGAGAAAGCTTCTCCTTCCTCCTTGCATTCCTTCCCCCATGGCTCTCCAGCACGAGGCAAGCCATTCCAGTAACCAGGAAAAACTCTGGGGTTAAACATCCAGCCAGGACCAACCCAATCTAAACTTGTTTAGTGGATTTAACACCTTACCTGTAAACTCCACAGAAAATTATTCATGTTATTATTCATACTTAGCAAGTGAAACCAAGCAGTAAATATCAAGAAATATTACCTAGACACCAAATTTAAATCAGTCTTCTGTGGAATACATACCTTAAATTACTTCATGGTTGAAAGAAGTCATATCATTCCTCTAGCTATTTTTCTCTGCCCATGAGCAACATTATGGAAACAACTCGATCCCTTTTCTTTTCCTTTCCCACCTAAGTTTTAGAAATCTTAGTCAGTACCAGACAATCTACATTTGCCAAGTCACCTACATACTGCAAATGTACATCTACACAGCTCAGTTCTTCAAATTCCTCAAGGTAATATTTTTTAACTTGTTAAAAATTAAACTGGGTGGGGGGTGTGTGTGCAGTATCACACGTTTTGGCGCTGCATCAGCTACATTACTTACAATCAACTGTGTCAATCATATTGAATGGCAAGAGACACAAGTGTTATTTCTCTTAACACCAGTTTCACCCCCTCTCTGATTTCTAATAAAAACTCTGATAAGTTCAAGAACTCCAGCACTCACGGAAATGACTTCTTTTTAAGCACAAGGAGAAATAGTAGAAGTTTCTCTGTATCACCAAATATAGTCACTTTTCTCACACCCAAATCCTCATGGGAACATGTCTTGTTCATAGGCAAATCCATAAGCATGTTAGGAAGACCTCCCACGGGGAAGAGTCACTCCTATATTGTTCACAAAATCATCTTTCCCACTACCTCAGGAACCTTCTACTGACCCTCTCTGGAGGCAGAACACTGGGGTGAATGTAATTGTATTGTCAATTCATAAAGCAATTACTCCTTTCCTATGAGGCAGGAAGATGAGAAGGACCAAATCAGAAGGGTTATTTTACACCTACCGTGAAGACGAGATAAGAACTTCGCTTATCCCACCTACAAGCTTAGAAAAAAACAGGATGGACTGACTAACAACAAGTTGTTCTGTTCAGTTCTGTGTAGGTTCCCATAGCACCCCCTCACAGTGCCATTCTGAGCACCTTCCTGTAGCAACACGACTACCATCTGTGATGTGTGGTTTGCTCTCCCTCATCCTCCCCCCAAGGGCAGAACCATACACTTATTTTTATTTTAAATGAATGCTGACCTCAGGAAGTGCACTGTGTCTGGCTGAGATTAATGCACCGCAGACAGACCAGCTCCTGCACAACAGCACCACACCCACGCCGCACCTCTGCTCACCCCATATTCACCTAAGCACGTGGAAAGACGTGGGGTGCCAAAGAGTGCTAATTTGGCAGAGCAGTACAAAAGCAAGACATATGGAGAACAGAAGAACTGAGGCATTACTGTGAACAGTGACACATCACACAGCTCCACAGGAACTTCACATGGAGTTACCTCGAGCCCTTACAAACATGTCTACTTGTCTTAGTCTGAGTGCACTTCCCCCTCCTAGCACATGCTCCAAAACCACACACGTCTTATGCAAAATTATGAACACAAATCAAAATGTTGAAAAATAGTATTTATTAGCACCCAATTTACATAATTATATGGTACAAATGACACTTACTTGCTGCTGCAACATTAAATAAAGCTGTTCTTAAAAACCATTTTTTATTTCTGGAAGTCCATGTGATTTTGCTCAGCACAGAATGTGGGTACAGTACACAGATACCCCACTTCACTATTGTCATACCAATACAAATACCTGCATGTTTACCTCAATGAGGTCTCATTTTAAACGGCACACTAACATAAGCAGATCTATATAATTTTAATGACAAAATATTCATTTGACTTATTCAGGCAAGTGAATGTAGCTTTAAATATAACCTATCCAAAAAGTTTCACAAAATATGAATTGCAGTGAAAAAGAGAAACTTCAGGGCTGCAGTTGAGAAGCTCAAAATTATACTGGCATATTTCAAAATAATCTCCCTGTGAATTTTATATCTTTGCCATTTTAGATATTTATCCAGGATTTTAAACTACTGAATTTTAGCAAGAAGTTTCATATTAATTGTTTGAAGAAGGATTTTCATTTAAAGAAAAAATTTATACTTACAATAATAAATGCTTAACAAATCTTCAGAGAAAGAATCACTTCTTCGCTTTTGCTATCTCTCATGATTAAGTAGCCTTTTCAAAATCATGAAATATATTACACTTACAGATGCTTACTCCCAAGGAAACTATTTCCTTCACAAATTAGAAAACAGAATTTCTCCCTTAAAATAAAATTCACTTTTGTAAGACAGTGCCATTTAAACAAGGTAATTTCATGGTATTGAAATTCTGATACAGCCTTGTACTGAGCCATACACAAAAAAATTGACAAGCAGACTATTACACAAAGAGTAGGTATTTCTCGTTTGGATTCAACATTTTGCAAGACATTTGAAGCCCAACGTTGTTTCAAAGTAGTCATTCAAAACTGGCATAAAAAATCATAACCTCAACATACTTCTGAAGGGGAGTCTTAATTTCCCTTAGCTGTTTATATATCATCCACAATAGCATATTTGTATCAACCATTTGCCATGGAAGAGACCCAAAACAGAAGAGGAGCCACCGTACTTACTAACATTTAAGTGGTTATCACCTGTGGTAACTTCTCCTAAAGTGTCAGGTAACTCTAAATTCAAAAGTTATTTCTCATAGAGAGGAAAAAGAACATATTAATATAAGCAATAACAACAGCAAAAAATCTGAACTACAGTCCATATGGCAAAAAAAAATTTCTTTTTTAACCTGACAGTCAATTGAAGATAATTATGTAAAATGCAATGCAGATAGTTTATAAGCTGACAAATGTCAACAGAAAAGCTTACAGCAACAAAAGTCATCTCATCATGGAGTTCCCTCTCTAAGTTTTTTTTTTAGATGCGCTATACAAGGAAAACATAGCACAAGACCGCTTTTCAGTCTGCTTGGGCTACAAACGTACAAGAAATTATTAGCTAACATGCTCAGTTTTCATTTCCAGAACAAGTGCTAACACATATGAGAGTTATCAAAACTGATGCATGTCTGTAAATGTCCAACTGCAAGGAAACAATTCTAGGAGCCATACATCTGAAAACAAGCTACATCCAAAAAAGCACTATATCTTGATGACAGGAAGAATAAAAAAATAAATTCTTAATGGAAAAATATTAGCTTGAAGTCCATTGTTTATCCCTTATACAATGTTTTTGGCTGCTTTTAGTAAGTAATCAAAAAATAATGAATATATTTGGCTTGGCAACAAGTTATCCTTTCCCTTTCAGAATGGTACAAATCCAGCTGCATACATCTTTTCTCAACACTTCAGTCTAATACTGTGGCATGAGGACCGAGGTTTCTCCAAATAGCCAGGAAGTAATTTTGGGAGCCTGCAGTTCAAACTCGGGAGCCTGCAGTTCAAACTTGGGGAATGCAAGGAGACTGGCCTTGAGGACCATGTCAACACAAGGCTTTGAGCAGCTTGAAAACACATGCATGGGCATGGTTTAAACACCTGTGTGATCTCCCAGGATCACAGCATGGCTTGGCAGCACAAGCAGGGCAAAATTAGTTTAACGCACAATACCACAATCCACACTTTACCAGAAAGAAAGTTGGGCTAAAAAGCATATATCATTAAATGCCTTTTTAGCTTGGCCATACTTTGGATCTTGGAATCTAGAAACACATCTCCTGGCAGTGAACCAGCTGAGACCCACAAATTGTACTATTCAACTGGATTTACGCTTTCTGTAGTGAAATTCAGATTCTCAAAAACATCCTAAATGATATCGCACTTTGTAAGCTTTCACAACTGACTACAGAGCAGCAAAACTAAGTCAGCAGGTAGGGTAAGAGATAACTCATTAGAATTAAATGAACTGGGAATAAGGAGGTACAAATCAGTCTTTTGGTGGTGAGAGGGGTAGGGCTGAAGCTGAAACCCTCACCACCCTTCCAGAAAAAATGCTCAGAGAGAAAAAATCAATAGACCTTTGTGAAATCTACCCTGCAGGAAGAGTTCACTGCAGATGAGTTTAAGATTCTCAGAAAATGTAACCTCAAAGTGGGATTTAAGTGGAAAGACTAAAAAAAAAAGATATCAAAAGGATAGATATCCTGCACAACAGCTGTGTTCACTAGCACAGGCAGAGACGTTATTTTAAAGGTCCTATTTCCAACCACCCTCCCTGCTGGGAAGAGTCCCACCAAATAAACAAGATCACTTGTCTGAACAAGGACTATTTACACAAAAGTCATCCTAGTCCCTCTCTGTCCTCTCTAGGAGTTTGTTCGTTTGCTCTGTTCCATGTAACACTATCTCTTTTACAATAGGGGTTGTTTCTTATAAGAAAAACCTGATACAACTGGATGGATCAACACTGGATTCCAACAGTTTCTTTGCCACTCAGCAGAAACATAGCAGAGGTTTTGACTGGCAGTTTACAGGCAACTTGTTTCCTCTAAGCCTAAAGAAATTGATGATGGAAGAGTCAAGTTGTAATCCTCTTCAACCAAGACATTATCAGATTTAGAGAAAACATTCTCGATGCCTTCATGTCCTTATGGAAAAAATGGAGCTTCCTGAAATATCTGGGTATTTTTTTCATGGAAATCTTTTCTTCCTCTCTGTCACTCAACAGTAACAGCTACACTGTGCATCCCTATGATGCTCGCAAGCAGTAGATGCCCAAGAAAACTCATATTACCATGTCAAAGATTACAAGATCTTACACAGACCAATTTACCACATTGAAGAGGTATTCTGATTTCTTCATTCCTAACAGTGTAGTCCAAACCAATTTCCACTAAACAGCCACAAATTTCAGCATATTTTTAAATGTTACATTATAACTAGCATCATGTTTTCACACTTATTTCCATGAATTTTATCAGGTCTCCCATAAGAAAATGGAAAAGCAATACATGTTAAGTGAGTCACAAATTACCTGAAACCATTTCCTTCCTTAATGCAATTCAGATTTACTAGATACTTCACACAGGTATCAAGTAGGTTTTTGGATACCTGGGACAGTCTGCAAACACACTGCTGAGGCACAGCCTGTAAATGCTCCCAAATACACATCTTGAAAGGCATTTAAAAAAATCCAAACTTGTTTATCTGAAGATTAAGCCTCCTTTTCAATTTTTCGTTTCCTTTGAGATGGACTAACACTTCTGCCCATTAAACGCTGCTCAAATGACACATGAGTTTACGGAACTCACTGCTCCCCAAAACTACATTGTTAAAACATAAGGAGGAAGGAATGGGGACACATCTGTGATCCAATAAGTGTACTGAAAAGGTGGTGTAACTAAGCCCTTTATCTCTCACATATTTATTGGAAAGGACAAGTTTCTGGTTACTTTAAATTCATGATAGAAAAATTGTGTTGTACGACCTAATCACAAAGTTGTATGGTGAACACCACACACTTACTCAACCACATTACATATGAGACTGCTTTAACCTAACATTATTTGAAAATATACATCCTAAAAAAATAATCCACTGTATGCGGCAAATAATTCTACAGGCTTCTTGCTAAAGAACATAGTTTATCAAAATAAAGATGAATGAGATTCCAAAATATTCATCAGGTGATTCTTTTAAGAGCAATAAAATTGTTTATGTGGTATGTCAAAAGTTTTGTCTTTGAGGCACAAAAATAAATGCAGACACCACAACTCGGTCAGAGTGACACAATATATCTAGAGCTTCTTCCAGGCTACTCCAAATTATTCTGAGCAGGCATTTTGGTAATATGTGAAAGCAAACAGCACAGTGAAGTAAATTAAAAGTGAGAGTACTTAAAACTAGCAGACCAACTTTCAACATACAGAAGAACTGAAAATTCTCCCATTAAATCAGTTAGTAAACCCAAAATCAGTAGCATAGGCTAACATACACAAAAAAAATATATGAGTTAACCATTAAAAGAATTTACCATGTAAATTAGATATGGGAAAAATAGTAATGATAAAATGCTACATACTGATGTTGCAGAAAAATGTTTTTTGCAAGAATAAGCCTTAGGTCCAGTTTTGTTTACACTTTCAATTAAAGTATGTATCACATTAATGAAAGTTACCAATTATATTGAGCCAGGAAGGAGGGCACACATAAAGGGAACAAATAAAAATAATTTAGTGCCCTCAGAGGTCAGAAGTTCAAAGCTTGTAAGACCCAGGATAATCATGAAACAGGAATTAAGTCTCTAGCTGCAAAAGATTCACAAAAACATCCTGAAAGTGAAGAAGAAACTCGAAAAGCAGCAATTCTCAAAGTTATTTAAAGCAGTTGTTAGAAATGAAGAAATATGATTTGGGTTTGGGAGACAACAGAAGTTTGGTTTTCCTACACAAAAGCATCATGTTACAGAGGATGAACCCAACCAAAGAACAACCACAGTTAAGAGATGGCCTTCAGACTAAGTCCAACAAATCATGCATGTGGAATGGTAGTATGAACACCAAGATATGGAGAACTGAGCCAAAAAGTTCAAAACAAGAAAATGTTGTGTAAAAAAAGCAGACTGAAAAAAAATAGCATGCAGAAAGGACTGGAAATATGCAGACAGGACCACTGTGTGCATGCAGGTTCCAAATTACAAAGACCATGAGGAATATGCAAAATGGCACAAAACACGGCTCGGAATACTGGCATGAAGTTACAAAAAAGAGCTACTAAACATCATGTAAATCCTCCCATCAGTGAGATGTAATCATTGAAATAATCTTCAAAAGGAAGCCTAATTGTTTAGAACATATATAAAATCTCACTGGCCAAGACAATATTAAAACTCACAAGTCTACAACCCTGCTTTAGCAAGCAGATGGACTAGATAACCTAAATAATTTTTTCAACCCTATCTCCTATGATGATGTTCAGAAGATCTGACAGGCTCATGCACAATACCCTGCAGTCCTACAAGTACGTGAGCAAGTTCAGTAAAAAGACATTGACATCAATTATGAAGACAAGCACAAAAATATATATACTCCATAACCTCTTTGTAAGGCTACATTTGTTTTGTTTTTGTTTTTTTTTAAAGGCACCTCATCCTCTAGCTATTGCCAGCTTTTAAAAAAAAATCACTTTTCAGTTTGAGCAAGAGCTCAATAGTGAGAAGGAAACATCTTTCAATTCACATTTGAACAGCCACGTCTTACATTCCAATTGTAATCAGAATGACAGTCTTTAAAAACAAGCATGCTGGCCTACTAGTTTTTATGTACAGCAATTTAAACAACTGTGACTACATATTGTACTGTGTAAGCAAAAGCACAACATTCATTTCATACTCACACCATTATCCTTTGTATACACAAACTCAAGAGAACTCTTAATACTAAAACATTAAAATGCACCCATGGAATCTTCCCTTACTAGACACATTTAGTACATGTTTACAATATATATACACATATATAATATACATAACTTTTAGAATTTTTCAAATAAATCTTTGTAATTTTCTCTTCAAAAAGAAATAAAATAATGACACTGAAAGAATATGAGTCAAGTACACAGAACTCTCACAAAGTTGAATGCTCAGTTTTGCAGCCAAGTTTCCCCCTTTCCATCACAACCAAATCATTTCATAAAAACTAAATAATCTGTATTATTATCGTAGTCATCTGTTTCATGGTAAAAGTTCTAATCTTATCTACGGAAATATATTGCATATCAATATCATGAAGTGACATTTCTGAATATTCTGAGCAATAAAAGGTATTCCAGGATATTTTAGCAGTACATAGAATGTGTTGCAGGCTCAAACAGCACATAGGTCAACCTTTTACCTAAGAAATATACTTGATTTAAACTCTGAGATCAGCTTTCAAATGTGGTCCCATCCCCTAATGCCACCTAAAAACAACACAGTCAAACCCTATTTTGATATCTTTCAATGACTTCTGTTTACAAAGTGTCAGTTTAAAGGTAAAGATTTATCAGTTTCCAGTCTTAACCTCAGGCTGGTATAGGAAGAGCTGCATTGGGTTCTTTGCTACTCACATCAGCACCAGAAATCATCTCCAGCAGAAATTCTGCTTTCCATTCCCATTAGAGGAAAACACCAACTTCATGCTTATGAACAGTAATAATTCTGATGATGACACATAATAGAAAAGAATCCACTCACCTTCTTTTAAGAAGGGGAAAAAAGACTAAAAGATTGGATTAGAAGTTATTTGTCATTCAAGTCAACAGAGAAGCTCTGAATAGATAAACAAAGCACATCTGTTGAGTAATTACAAGAAGTACTCATTCTTCAGGTAACCTAATCAATGGCACGAATACACCCAGCAAAGTGGACAAGTTAGAAAGTCCCACAAATGGTGAAGCTGGGAAATACCTCTAGAAGTAGCAGAATCTCTCAAACCGATGGAGTTTTGTATAGTTCCCACCTATTCCACTAGCAGGACTCATACAAAGCATTAGGTATAAGTTTAATCTTCAAAAAAAGTATTTCATGTTATCTTTTAATGCCCAGAATGATACCCTTTTTAGCAGAAACAGGAAGAGGAGATGAATGTTTGACAACTAAATTGTACGACAGCTTCTTTGGAAAGCTTTAGGATAATTTCTTGTGCCAGATCTCCAAGAATAAACAGCGTTAAAATCTGAATAAGTTAAGATTGCTACTACAGTATATACAGACTGCTTCAGTCTGTTGTTAATTGGGAGTTAGAGTAAAGGCTCAGCTTCTAGCCATATGCTAATACAGTCTTCAAAAACTATATAAATTTTTTTGCAAACTAAATATTTACTGTATAACATAGAAGATGTAACAGAAACTTTGCTGCATTTTATTTTGTGTTAGTAATCTGCTTTCCTTTAATTGCATTTACCTTAGGCTAGCAACCAGATTAGGCTAAGATTAACTATCCGCTACTGCTCTCTGAACAAGATCTACTTTATTCATACCAAAGGGATGACAAAGTGCCTCTCACGTGATACAGTAATGAGCATGTGAACTGACTTTGAATCACTTCTTCCAGGTGATTTAACATTAAGATTCCTCAATGAGAAGCATCCTAGGAAGTTTCCCTCTTTTCCTGCTCCCTGATGCAATTAGACCCCTTCTTTCCAGTACTCCATTTTATTAGTAGAGAATATGTAGACCTAGTTTCACCCAAGGCCTGCCTGGACGAAAATTCACACCCTCTAAAATAAAAGCATTTATTTTTTTTTTTTTTTAACTATGTGAAACTGAGAGATTCCAAGCTCTCAGCACCAGCTGAGCTCACAGAAATCAGAGCAAATGTCAATTTAGAAAACAGCACCCTGCAAAACTAAACACTTACAAACATTCTCTGAATTACAGGGCAAGATAAAACAACTCATGCCCTCCTCTTCTCTTTGTGCAGCTGGTTAAATATATACAAAGCTAAAGTTGAACAGGAAGCACTCTGTCATACAAACACTTTAGCCAGGGCATCAGCTCCTGCACTGGCAATATAACATTTGGAGGGGTGGAATGCCACATCATGAATGGACTCATCAAATTTTTTGCGATGAGCAGTAAATTCTTGGATGCACGTCTTGCTTTCAAGATTCCACAGGCGAATAGAGCAGTCATGACCTGAAGAAAGGGGAAACAGTTTTCTTTACAATTCTCATGTCTGCCACCATTATGAGAAAAAGAAAATGAAATCTGAATGTACTTACTGCCAGACATCAAATACAAGCCATTAGGATCAACAGCTAAACTTGTAACTGCATCTAAGTGAGCTACCATGGAGTGGATCAGTTTTCCTTTGAAAGAAAAGAGTTATTTAGGTTATTTTCTGCAATCAACTTTTTTATTTGTATTCAAATACAAATGACCCTACCACAGCTGATACTATAAATAAAAAACCCATGAATGAATCATTAAAATCATACAAGAAGTCATTCTTTTAAATTTACAGTCTCCAGAGAGGCACGGTAGCAGTATCATCAACATTGTGAGACCTTAATGTCTGCAAAGCCACCTTGGTGCTGCAATCACTGCATTTTAAATATCTGCCCCTTAACTGAATTGAGTTCTGAAGTAAGATCTTCAATGGGAAGGAAAGTAGGGGCTGAGTATACTAAAAGCAAAGAGTATAAACTATGATTTTTAGTCAACTCATAGAGAATTAATGTTCTATTACAGTTTATTGCAATTACAGCAGTGATTTCATGTTAAAAATAAGAAATCATGGGTCAAGTGAGGCGGAGGTCTAGTAAGCCCTAGAGTGCCAGAGCTTCCTGTTCTCCAGATCAAAGTAACACAGAAGAAACCAGCCATATATATATAATATAAAATAACCAACAGAAGAAACATGAACATAAGCCCATAAAGATTTAAAAAAAGCATCCTTTTATGTTAAATATTTATAAACCTCATACATAAGGCATTTTAAAAGAATGGACAGAAAATTATCCAGGTTCCTTATCACTGTGCCAACAAAGTTTTAAGTGTGCTGGCAATCTTTGGGATCTACTAGTGATGAGAGACTTCTGTTCCAGAGGCTATTCAATTCTTGACATTCCTCAGCATTTATATGAATAATACTAATCATAATGAAATTCTGGTTATGATTTACGTTATACAATGGCTATGGCTAAGACCTGTTGAAGAGAAGCATACCTGTATTGTTGTCATAGAATTTGATGTGTCTGTCTTCATGAGCAGTGATACTAATTGGAAGAGTTGGATGGCTGATGACTCTGTTTATCTGACAGGAGGAACTGATTGCTAGGAAAAAACCAACACATATCATAAATGTCGAATTCTTTGAAAGATTGCTACTACAAAATAAACATGTAATCCATTTTATTTGCAAAATAATTCTTACATTTATATACTGGAAACTCTCAACTAGAATCTTATTTTATGTGCTTTACTCTAAAATACTTTCCAAATTACACAGGTATAGAGGCATACATAAACCATATGTATGCCAAATAAGGTCCAACTTTTGGACATAGTTTTAGGTAGACATATCAGGCAAAAATGTGAAACCAAAAACTGAGTGAAAACACCTTTTTTGCACTTCCCCACTGCCACATTCCTCCTCTTGCCAAGTCAAACTTTCTTCATGACATACAGACAGTACAGGTAATTTATTTAAAGCAAATAAATCCCACCTATTATTATTTGATATATATTGATTAAAATTATGATTATTGGGAAAAAAAGGATGCTACACTATTCATAGGAGAGCCATTTTCTGTTCTTCAATAATTTTGAAACAGCATGCATATATATATATGCAAACAAAAAAAAAGTATAGAAGTTTTCTGATTAGAAATCTAGGCATTGTTGTGATGCATGGATTAGTGCAAGGGTGGTCTTAAGAGATATAAATTATGACAAAACCAAAACTAGTCACTCCACAGTACATCAAAATACAGATATTGTCTTTCATGTTGACTGTATTTGGTTAAACTGCTACCAAAGAACACATTATTTAATCAAAATTCTTACTAAAATAAACAAAATAGAATACTACTATAGGTTCACTTGCTATTAAAATGGTAAAAACTTCAATTTACATATTTCTATAAAAATCTGAATCATCAAGCCTTGTCAGCATCCACAGAACATTTAGAAATTATTAAAGTCTAAATTAAGCAAGAAAGCCACATTCATATTAATAAACACTCCTAAAATAACTGAAAACACATGAACCTTCATCGCAACCAGCTATCCTCACAGTTTGAAAGTGACAAGCAAAGTGAGACTTATACTGAACAGTGGAATCCCTAAGTAGTGATGGTAGGGCATTTCAGGTGACTGATTTTCCTCTTGCCTAGTTCTTGTAGAAATAGTCATTTACTTCTTTAAAATACTTGTAAGCTTTATAGTACTATTACATAACCAAAGATACTAAATGGGGACTGCTGGCTGCCATACCACAGTCTTGTTTTCTTAAAGGAACATCAGTGAATTACAGCAAGGAGGAGGTAAAAAACAATAGAAGGGAAAGGAGAGGGAAGCAGAAAGGCAACTTCCACTGTCTAAAGTTAACTAATTTAGGACTGTTTTTTTCAGACAGGAACAAAGGTGTGAGAAATCCTGCACAGTAAGGAATAACATAAAGAAGGGAGATGGCATTTTCCATTCCCTCTTATAAAATGACAGGCATCTAACTAGTTTAAAATAGACAAGCAAAGCCAACAAGAAGGGCTTAGTCCTTTTAAAAAATCTAATTAAGCAGTAGAATTCAGTGACATAAAACTTTAGGGAGTGTGTGGGTAATATAAAAATTAAAAAAAAAAAAAATTATATTGTTATCAAGTTACCATTGTGGTTTGAATATTAAATCTTTGGCCTCTTTTCTAATGCCATGGTAAAATAATTTACTGATAGCAGGCTCCTCACAGTATCCTCTAAAACTTCTCATACTGGTCACTGCCGTGATCTGAGGCATTATGCAGGACCTTGCAATGAACACTCTTCCACTGGAGCTTTGCTTTTCTTCTGTAGTGAAAACTTCAACTACAGTCCAAGTTCAAATGAGGCAAGAGTGTAAGAAATCTTTGAAAAGGGATATCTCTGAGGAAAAATAAAAAAGAATCCACACACTCTCCTGAAATTTTAATAAACTCAACTTTAAATTTTCCCGATATTACTTTTATTTTGCAATTTTGTACTGAAGAGGAAAAAGAAATCTAGAAGCTGCAAACACCACTGAGTTGTACTAGAGTAACCTGTGCTCTTTCTTGTGCTACTGTCTCTTGAAAAGCAATTCACTGTGATCTTGTTTCTTCTACCTTATTTCAAAAGTACATGCAATTTTCTGCTATTGAAATACCCACAAAGTCTGTTGTAGCAGTAACAATTTAATATTACATCTCAAAACACAGCTTGTAACATAATTCATGTTATTATTTATGATAAAATATGATTTCATGTTTGGAAACACTGAAAATATTATCAACAGTATCAATCTTAAAGGAGCAATTTTTTTTCCCTTTGGTCAATTTGGGTTTTTTTTGATACATACTTGTATCCACACTGGACTCCAGGGTAAGAATTCGTTGCCGTGTCTCCATGTTAAAAATGCTAGTGTGTCCACTGTTAAATGATGCTACCATGAGGCTTGGGTCACTGCTCACAAGATCTACCGAGGAAGGGATTCCCATTTCTAGAAAACAATGTAGTGATTTAGTTGGTATAAAGTAAACAAAAAAAACCCAACAAAAAACCCCAACCAAACAAAAAAACCCCAACCAAACAAAAAAACCCCAACCAAACAAAAAAACCCAAACAACAAAAAAAATCAGTAATCACTGTAACATTTAAAGGACTATCATGAAAGGAAATGTTGCATTTTAAAACATACATTATGCCAATGTAAATAGACTGCCCTGTATGATCACTATTTTAATCCTATTTTTTTTTGGACATGTGTATCAACAAAATTCTTTACCAAGATCCTGTATCTGGAACTGCAGCTGGGCAGAAATCTATTTGGAAATTAAGAAAGTAAGAACTCCCTAGCCCCTTTTCCCTCCTTTAAGTGTAACAGCAATTCTCAAAAACCACAAAATAACTCCATTTCCTCAAGCAAAATGACATGAAATTGAAACGGTAAAACCAGTGACATAACAGATGATTAACATTATTATTATTATTATCATCATCATTATCACCATCATCATCTTGGGTAAAATCAGAGCTTAAAAAATCCACCAAAGTTCTCAAGGTGCAAATTTTATACCCTGACACTGTCATCATAAAAAGTTATATAAATACATTATAAACTCATATTTCAAAGCTTTGTCCATCCTGCCTATTGTGACATATATCTGACCTCCTTACACTGTAGCTATCTGAACACTACAGGACAGAAGGTCAAATCAGCAAAGCTTGGGTATTGGATACATCCCTTGGGATTTTTCTCCTCAAATGTCCTGTTCACCACCTGAAAGAACAACACTGGTAGCGACAGATGCCAGGAGGAGGAGGAAAAGATAGAGTGAGACACTGAATTTTAAGCAATCTAATGTTATAGATTCAGATAACACAGAAATATCATCAGTCTCTCTGAACTCTCTAAGGATTCATAGGAGAAACACCTTTTTTGGACCTCCGGAATATTTCTTATGAATGGTGGTACTTATCTAGAGGTACTCCAAAAAGAGCAAAAAAAGGATTGGAGGAGAAGAAAACACATTGTTTCTGAAGTGACCTTTTCTACCACTGCCATATATGCTGATCTGCAGCTTCCTGGGAGACCTAAAATGGTTAATCTAAAGGACTTAAATGATGAGTGCCAGATGTTTTAGAGAGTTTGTTCAAGGTTATCAATAAGTCATATGAAAACTGGGTTTCAAAGGAGGATCTCTGAATTTCACAATTTTGGCAAGACTAGTCCTCCCTCCCCCTGAATTTAATAATTAAAAACAAACCAACTCACAAAAATACCCAACAGCTACCAGGAAGTTTTCAAAGTAGGCAGATAGGCAAGCTGGCAATAAGCCAGTTAAGTTTCTCATAGAATCCTGCAGACCTTTGGAAACATATTTTTGCAGAAACTAAAATATACGAAACCTTTCTATTTTGCTCAGGATAGCATAACAAGTAATGGTATATCTGACCAGCTTTACACCGTAACTTGAGAAGTCCGTTGAGTTATGCTAAAGTTTATTTTGCCTCAAAGTCTTTATGAAGAGCCAAGGAACTCTCTCAGCTCATGGGCTGTCTTTAGGACCATCAGCTCTAAGAGAACTTGGCAATATCAGCGAGCTCATTCTGGAGCACTTAGACAGCAACTTCAGGGTATTAGACTCTAAACAGTGGGATTTTGATTTGTGCAAGACATTTCTGTAACTAAATCCAAAGATGTACATTATTTCAACTAGCAGTGTTTAGGATCAATAGGTTATCTATTTAGTTAATGTGCAAACTCAGAAATTCAACTTGAATCTCTGTGTTAGAGGCACAAGAAACAAATCTGGAAGGTAAAATAACACTGGTCTGAGATAAAGCACTGGCTACTCCAAACTTCCATTAGGGGAAGAAAGGGCTTTTTTTTTCTGGAAAAACCAAAAGCACATGCCTAATGGAAATTCAGTTTGAATCTGAATTATGGAGTTGATATATTATATTCCATGGCGTTGGTAACATCAGCAGATCATTTAAAGCAGTTGCTTTTAGATGTGTCTGTCCCCATGCATGTAGGTATATATTCAGCTAGTATCAAAAAAGAACGGTCCCAAAATTTACTCTTCCCAAATTGTTCATAAGGATATAAAATCCAGCAAAAAAAGCAAGTAGTATTTCTATTCAGTAACCAAACTTATGTCAGTCTGAACAGGGATGTTCATGAACTTTTAGGGCAATTTTCTGTACCTTGATTATCATTAAATATATTGAGAGCTGGAGCAATTTCTGTAGCTTTCCATAAACGTATGGTGCCGTCTGCTGAACAAGACAGCAATCGCTGGTGGGCTCCACTGTAAACCAGACCCCACACTGCATCAGTATGGCCTACAAAAGCACCTCTTAGAACAGAAGGATCTGTGAACAAAACACAACAAAACACATTTCAAAACAAAATTTGAATTACATCAATAGCTGTATCTTGATCTGTGTCTATGCACCAACCTTAGGGAGACAAAATCCATAAAAAACCAAGGTCAATCATGTCACACCAATATAGAAGCCTCAATTATTCTGGTATTAAGATGCTTGAATTTCATCAGCATACATGATATTCAGTTACCCAGTTTGCAACTAAAGGAACAAAACATTTCAGCAGAAGGGACAGTATAGAAATTGGAAAAACACACTTCAGTGTGTTTCACTTTCAAGCAGCCATTAATGGTACATCAGTCCCTTTTATGCAAAAGTCAGCTTTGAGGCCAACTGCATCCAAAGCTAAAGAAGTGAAAAATAAACTTAAAATCCAGAAAAAAGGCTGACATCCATTCAGATCTGGTAAATCTTACTGAACTGTGCCTTTTTAGACGTTTGCAGACAACATTAACAGCTTTGGTCTCAGACTATTAAATCTCTTTATCTAACTGCACAGAAATTTGTCAAAGAAAAGAACACTAAAATACACATTTGCTATACTTTTGAATCTAGCTGTTTCACAGAATTGTGAAGGAATTAAGACCTTTTTAAAGAAAAATTAAGCCATTCACAATTTAAGACGTTTTAAAACATTTTATCTTCTCATCAACCAGCATCAGCATTAAAGCAAAAATTTAAGTAATTAAAGCTAACATTCAATTTGCTCTTTTAAACTTTCAAATAAGTATTATCTACAAAGTACCCTATTTTAACAACATAACATTAATGTCACTGAACGCATCATTTCACTGGTACGTGTGACAGCAACGTACCATAAGAGTCATAGGGGTCAATGTTCGGGTTGGTTGTGTTCCAGCCATGGATAAGGCCATCTGTTCCCCCACTGTAACACTGTTCACCATTAGTGCTCATCACCACACAGAGCACTGGTCCACTGGAAGAAACACCCAAAGAAACATTTACTATTAACATTTTCATTATGTGCAATGCAATGCAACAGAACCTTCAAATTTCCCTGCTAGATAAAATTCACTTGCTGCACGGATTGCAACAAAAATTCCACATAATGAAATCATAGACTACAACATTTCCTACAAAAAGACCACCACAGTATTTGGTAACATAACTACAATCAGGACAATATAATCATCAGGTACACAAAATGTGAAAAGTGTCACACTTTCAAACAGTAGAGTTTTTTATTTTGCATAAGCAGCTTCTTTTCCCTTTGTAAAAGATCTAAGGTTCTTTCATGAAACAATTTCAGTAGATTTAAATTCACTGCATTCATTCTTCTTCAGCTTCCTTCTAAAAATGCACACATCTAACAAAAAAGACAAGAGGTGCAATAATGAACCAAACACCAAATCAAACTGGAACTGTATAATTTGTAGGTTTTCATTTTAATACTGTGGTGTACTCAGCTTCAGACATAAATAATTATGCAGAAAGGAGATGGACACATGCAGATATTTTAAATAAAATGGGAACTAAAGACATCAAATGGAATCAGTAGCTGCTAAGGTGGAAATTACCTTTTAAACAATTCTGTTTTTGTTTAAAAATCATATCTTTCTCAAAATATGACAATATTTCCCAGGAAATACTTACCTATGTGCTCTGAAGGTGTATATTGGCTCTACATCAAGAGAAGCACTCCTAAATGAAGTACAAGGAAATGTTAACATGTATTTGATCTTACACAATGCTTTACAAACATGTGCCAGAATTGCTAAATTCTTAAAATCACTGTTACACCTTTTGCAGTGCTTCTCCCACAACTTCCTCTCCCAACACAATTTTTCACATGTCTAGGAACTATTTGTAGTCTTTCAGTTTAAAGACCTTCAAGGTAGTTCATAAACTCTCACAGATCAATCAAGCCAGTAGGTAGCTACACCAGTGGTGGGGAAGGAGTGGAGAGATATCAGTATCACATGGAATGTATCATTAAGTGCTCCAAACCCCTATTAGAGCAATGCTTTTGACTCCTTGTTTTTATACCAATGCTGTAGCACAGTTACAAACCACTTCAAAATTTGCTGCACTGGACTTTATCGATCCAGTGCTTGTTACAGACTGAGGGAAGACCAGTCCTCCTCAAAGGTCTGATGTACTCCCTTACCATTATCATTATTAGCCCTGCTACCAAATTGCTCTCATTTCTGCAAATCCCTAGCAACTCACAAGAGACAGTGTACAAACTGTCAAACATGTCAAAGTTTAAAGCTGTACACGTGTATATGCATGTATGTGTGTACATACATATGCATATATATAAAAATGCATCTTCTACATTTATATCCACATGCAAGCACACTAACAGGCCGCATCCAAATATTTTCACTAGCGAATTAATTTGTCATGTTATCTACAAGGAAAATATAAAAATGTGAATGGTTTTCCTTTTCACAAACAAAACACATTCAGGAACACATGGATTTGTTCTGGTACTCTTCAGAAGCCTCAATGCTACTCCATGAGCTTGTTTTCCTACTCCTAAAAGTCAAGGAACACTTTCCATGAACTCCAAAGGCCATCCCATGAAGTGGTATCTACAGTTATTCTTTTTCTTCATAAATTAAAATTGTTCTTCAAGTAAAGCAAAAAAAAATCTTACTTTTTTGCTGGGGCTGTTTTTTGTAAATTCCACATTTTTAATGTATGGTCCTCTGAAGCTGTTATTAAGACTGGTTCAACCGGATGAAAAGCGAGACCTCTTATTCCATCAAAGTGACTTCTTAATGTAAATTTGGGGTTCCAAGTCTTTCTCAATGCATCCTTATTGTTGGCTATCTAATAAAAAAAAAATGCCAAACTTGTAATTAATATGGAAGTCACAATGAAAGTAAGACATTAAAAATGTAGTTTGGCATTTTCAGAAGATGTGAAATTACCTCTTCCACTTCTCAAAACAACCTGCTCTTGAAAAACAGTCCACTTAAAACTAACCAGATAATTCAAAATGAGAATAAAGGTAGATGTATTCCATACAACAAGCAATGTCGTGTCCACAGTAATACGTTCTATGCAAATCTGAAATGCTCCCATGTCTGTAAAATTACACAATTTAAAAGCACTGACACTTAAATGAAATCAGCTAGGTATTTGAAATTTGATCTATACCTACTAGCTCATTCCCTCTAACACTGGGCTTGACTCAACCAATGGGTGGTCCCTGAATATCCTAAGTACCACTGACATAGCACCTCTGAAGTAAAGATCTGAGAGAAACAGAGAAGATTCTAGAAGCACAGAAAGGAACACAGCCTAACTTACTCATCTAAGGCAACTAAAGCTCTGTAATAATGCAAGACAAGTAAAGGTTGCCAGAAAAGGAAAAAAAATTGGCAAAAAAGACTTGGCTACACAGTAAGTATATAACTGGCAGGTGATAAGCTATCATGTATACAGACACAATTATTTGGCAATAAATGCATTTTAGAAGATCCAAAAAGAAAGCCTTAAAAAAAATAACATTTACTCCAATATTGCTCCTCTGAACAAATGTTGACACAAAATGCTGAACAGACTTTTTCACTCTGTCAGTCAACAATGCCATAAGTTAAATTTACCTTTCCATAACTATGGCGGTTATAGAAAACCAAGAAAACAAACAATTGTACTGATATTTTATTATGTTGAAATCTACAGATAATCCCAAATAATTTATATTATTAACTGCAAAGAAGAGACAACTGTTTTGAGCCTCTCCAAGAATCTACATTTTATTCTAGGGAGTGGGGGGAGGAAGAGGAGATTTAAGAACAGAAGCGCTTTTTCTTAGGTTTTGTTATGTCTGGATTTACTAATAAAAATATGCATCAATTAAGAAGTTCTATACATTTTAAACAAGGAGAAAGGAGCTGTTTTAGTCTTTCTTTTAGTCTTTCTTAGTAATTACATACTGCCTTGCTCAGGGAGACAAGTCAGTTCTTTTGCCAGTTTACTGAGCCAAGTTGGCTCAATGAGGGAACAGACAAATGCTCGAGCTGGTACAAGGATGGGGCAGGACTGCACAGTTAGCAGCTCTGGCAGGTTTTCTGGAGATTGGCCAAGAGAGTCTCAGCAAAAAGGGTACAAGATGTACAGAGTATTCATAGATATCTGGAGAAGAATTTAGTTGCCTCAACACAGGCACTCAATGCCAAACGGGTGACGGAGGGAACCCGCCTGCCCTCCAGCTGCCATACCAGCAGCACAGGTCCTGCATCACATTTGCAAAAGCCACAAAGACACCTCAGATGGCCTAACAGTGAATTCCAGTTCTGGCAGGGTAATAGTCTTCATTTGCTTCTCATTTATTCAAAGGTGCCCTTCCAAAGGAGTCCAAGATGATTAGCGTATAAATTGGGAAGTAGACGGAGGGACCTAGATGGAGAGCAGTCCCAGCCAGCAGACCAGCAGCAGAGGAAACAGATCCTAGTCCTGATGCACCACCTACCTCGCTGCACCACGTCACTCCGCCCACCAGTCTCTCTCAAGCTGTGAGAGGCTGGGTTACTAAACACAACAGCCAACCTCCTTCTATCTCTCCCCACTGAAGTGAAACTGTGTGGTAATTTGAGACTTGACAAGCAGTTTGGGGGGATGTTCAACCCCAAAATTAGCACCTGATCTGTATTTGCAACTAATAATAATATTTGCATCTACACAGACGAATCAAAACCTCCAGAAACAGCAATGACATGCAAGTAGGATTCCAGACACTTTTCTCATTCAAAGTTGTAGGGAAACCAAGCAAGAGACTACTGCTAAGTCCAAAACCTCTACTATAATCTTATGAAGTCACTTAATCTATCCAGAAGACTAGAGATAAAAACAGAACCAACCAAAGTGAAAGGAAAGTGCTAAGACAACAGTGTGTAAAGGAAGGAAAAAGAAAAGATAAACCTGTGAGTATAGGCTAGCAATATGGAAAATTTCACCTTGTTAGATATTCTAAAAACTTACTCATAAAAGAAAAAGTTTCTCTTTCAAGTAATAAATTCATAATATTCATTACCAAGTGAAAACCATTCTTTAATTTACAGACAGTCAAAGCAATATGTAGAAACTGAAACCATGAAATGAAGTAGGCTAATGCTGCCATGTTTTAGAAAAAAAGAATCTAGTAAAAAATGTCAGTGGGATGAAAAGGACTGAAAATGGGAAAGTGCCTGCAGCTCTTGAGAGCAAATATATTTAAAGACAAAGGTACATTGTTTTTCAACTTTATTGTCCATATGATTCAAAATTGACACTTAAAAATAATACACTAAATTTTCACTAATCCTTCCTGATTCACACTTGGCAGCTGGAAGAAGGTACGAAATAGGCTAAAATAGAAACATTATCTGTAAGCTAAAGTTCCAGTGAAACTTGCAATAGAAAAACCTGGCTTTCATTTTGCTTCACTGAAGTGCACAGTGACAATAGTGAGTAGCTTTGTAAATGTTGTTAGTTTTTTTTTAATCAGCACTAAAAAAAGGTAAGAGTTGAGGCAAGCATGACAATGAATTCCTGATCACAGGACTTCATAAAGGCATTTAACAAATGAACAAACAGAAGTCAGTACTCTCAACCATGCGGGATAGGATAGGAATGGATAAAGAAATGCTGAATTCCAGAAATGAAAGCTGTTAATTCAGGATATGGAGACATGAACAAACAAAACAGTTTATATGGACACTTGAAGAGTGAAGTCAAGCAATGAAAGCATTACCATCTCATTCAGATGGTTTAGGTTTGTCATGTCCTCTGAATTTAAAAATTCAGCATCAAAGTTTTAGGTGTACCTGTAAAAGCAATTAATTTGTACACCGTCTTAAGCCTTTCTGAAGGTATAATTAGAGAAGATTAGCAAAAAAATTAAGAACTGAGCCCAAATTAGGAGATAATGTTAAAATACTGAATTTCAGCAGAAATGTTCTGTATCTTTGCAATCGAGACGATTCACAACACATCACATGCTCAGAAACTTGCTGTAGTAGTAGAGCACATCTCTGCAGTAGCACTTTCCAAAAGTGTCTAAAATTTTATTAACTATGTAATTTATTCTTTACAAGTACAAACAAGGGTAGAACTTCAAAGTAAGGACCTGCAGGTTATTTCCGAAGTCTCAGACTTGACCTGTGATAGTGAAATCCCAGATGGTGATTACTTAAGGGTCAGATTTACTGAAAGGTAGGATTCTTCACCGACACACAGTACTGAAAATGATCTCTGAAATCCCTCAACCTTGATAGAGCTGGGCAATGCTCTGAAGCTGACAAATCACAAGGAGCATATTATGAAAGTAATATCTGAAGCACCTTTTCCCAAGAAATCAGAAATACAGACAAAAATTATGTATGAGTGAAAAGAAGCAATTTTAAGAAAAGTTTTTCATAATAAGTGAAAGAAAAACAAGCTGTAGGGTACACATACAAAAGCGCTGGCCACAAAACCCTCCTAAACAGTCTCTGGTTCAGTTTCCCATTTGAAATGAGACCACAAGCCTCCCCCAGCCAAGTCTTGAACATCTCCCAGGAAAGGGATTCCACTGTTTCTCTGGGCCAGTTGTTTCACTATCACCTCCTACAAAACACTTCCTCCCCCAGTGTCTTACCTGAACTTCCTAAGCCATAATTTGTTATTGTTTCCTCTTGTTTTAATGCCTGGCACTATGGAGAAGTTGGCTCTGTGATCCTTATAAGCACCCTTCCAATACCTGCAGACTGCTATTTGAGCACTTCTCAGCCTCCTAAGAGCTGGACTCTACAATTTCTCTAAAAACCTCTTGAAGTAGAGGGGCCCAAAACTCCATGCAGACCAGGCAGAAGGGGCACAAACCTCCTTCAAACTACTGGTCGTACAACTTCCAATTTTTGCTCAGAGTCACTGGGGTTACACATACCCACACATATCACTATAACTAATTACATTTACTTTCAACTACTCTCATGACATGGCAGGCAAATGAGCAGGAGAAGGGCTCGCAGAGAGTTTGAAGGCTGCTGTGTATGGGAAAAACAGATTTATCAAGTAAAAATTTGTGACAACCTCTGGCAGCATAATTTTATCTGGAGAATGTTTTCTGCTGAGTCTACACACATGTCACTTGTATCTGCCTTCAACAAAAAGACAGTAAGACCTTGAGTTACCAATAATAACCACTTACATCATAAGTCAGCGAATCTGCCTCATTTGCTACAGTAAGGCCTGCCAGTTCTCCAAGACCCAGTTCATTTTCAAGAGCTTCATCTGCTCCCATAATGAAAGATTTCCCTGAAGAAGGCGGGAATGTTAAAGCTTCCACTGCAAGAAAAGAAAAAAAAACAAAACAAAAAAAATCTTGAAACTTATACAACACTGAATGACAGAAGTATATTTTTCACTTTTAAAATGCTAAACATCTCTCAAGTAGCTGAGGGGAAAACAGATATACAGAGATGCATAAAAAAATCTCTTTTCTAAA